>NC_079477.1:37648971-38852251 GCF_026230105.1 Diorhabda sublineata
CTTTTTCATGATGTACAGTTATTTACTCAAAATCCTTTCTGTATGACTTTTTTCATTCACCGACTATGGTCGATCTAATGAAAATTACCTTATTTTACCCCTAAATCAAAAACGAAATGAAATATAGGGTGTACCATTTAAAAAACCAAAGTTGAAGTCGATACTGAAGAATTGGGACATTCTGTATAATCCGAAAGTCGATAATCTAATAATTCCTATGAATACAACGAATTTTTGTAATTAAATTTTTTTCATAACTCTAATAGGTTTAGAGAAAACTATATGAGTTACTTTATGTTTACTACCCTGTATATCTTTATCATGATGTACAGTTATTTACTCAAAATCCTTTCTGTATGACTTTTTTCATTCACCCACTATGGTCGATCTAATGAAAATTACTTTATTTTACCCCTAAATCAAAAACGAAATGAAATATAGGGTGTACCATTTAAAAAACCAAAGTTGAGGTCGATACTGAAGAATTGGGACATTCTGTATAATCCGAAAGTCGATAATCTAATAATTCCTATGAATACAACGAATTTTTGTAATTAAATTTTTTTCATAACTCTAATAGGTTTAGAGAAAACTATATGAGTTACTTTATGTTTACCACCCTGTATATCTTTTTCATGATCTACAGTTCTTTACTCAAAATCCTTTCCGTATGACTTTTTTCATTCACCCTCTATGGCCAATCTAATGAAAATTATCTTATTTCACCTCTAAATCAAAAACGAAATGAAATATAGGGTGTACCATTTAAAAAACCAAAGTTGAAGTCGATACTGAAGAATTGGGACATTCTGTATAATCCGAAAGTCGATAATCTAATCATTCCTATGAATACAACGAACTTTTGTAATCAAATTTTTTTCATAACTCTAATAGGTTTAGAAAAAAGTATATGGGTCACTTTATGTTTACCACCCTGTATATCTTTTTCATGATCTACAGTTCTTTACTCAAAATCCTTTCCGTATGACTTTTTTCATTCACCTTCTATGGCCAATCTAATGAAAATTATCTTATTTCACCTCTAAATCAAAAACGAAATGAAATATAGGGTGTACCATTTAAAAAACCAAAGTTGAGGTCGATACTGAAGAATTGGGACATTCTGTATAATCCGAAAGTCGATAATCGAAAAATTCCTATGAATACAACGAACTTTTGTAATCAAATTTTTTTAATAACTCTAATAGATTTAGAAAAAGTATATGGGTCACTTTATGTTTACCACCCTGTATATCTTTTTCATGATCTACAGTTCTTTACTCAAAATCCTTTCTGTATGACTTTTTTCATTCACCCACTATCACTATTCACCAGTTTTATTTCTGGTTTATTTGTCTATCGTCCATTATTTCATCAATAACATTCTTTAAATTGTTGAAAATTAAAAAGAATCGGGTTTTATTTACAAGCATTTTATATCCATAAATGATAATCGCAATTCAAGGAACTGGTTTCGATAATTTTTATGTATACTGGCGCTAAAATAACTACCTTGACACTTAGTATGCAAATAGAGTTATTTTAGAATCTTTTTGTTGCTGACATAATTCGAAAATATTGTTACTATCTACTATTTTATCAATAAATAACTATGGAGATGTTAATAAAGAAAGAAGTGACAGAATTTTAAAAAAAAATATGATAATAATATGGTTACTCAGCTATTGGGGCCTTAGTTTGAAACAAAACAACTTGTTGAGTCCCAGATTCTCAATACATAATCATACTAAAGCCTCCAATAGCTCAGTTCTCATACTTAACTTTGAAAAACAGGATCCTATGCTGATTAGACTGGATTTTTGCAAAACATGACAAGAAACGAAATCTCTGAGTCCAAATTTTTTAGAAATATCATTTACATATTGTTTACTAATTAATAATGATAATAATTGGATATTGACGTGACCGTTGGTAAAACAGTAGAACGGAACTTCATTACTGGTACGCTAGATGGCGTTGAGGAAACTAGATTCGAGAAAAATAACAAATCAACAGACGAATTAAATTATTAACAATTCTAATATCAAAAATGTACTTAGTATTAAATTAAATGCGACTTGAACCTGGCACCTCCTGCATGTGAGCCTCGTACTCTAGCCGTTACGCTACGAAGACCTTAATAATGCTTTTCCTCAAACACTACTACTTTAAATAAGTTTTACGCACTCAAAAGTGAGTCTAAAGTACGTACTTTACGAATAGACCAAACGACTGTTAGGCGGTGTAAGTTTCGACGAGTCAGCAGGTGTTTTTAAATTCGTAACTCCGATTAGATTTATAGAGGAAGTCGAAAGAGAATAGCTCCAAGTAAGAAAATTATGTCGAGAAGTTTTAAATAAACATAACAAGTTAATTTAGCGCTTGTTTTACATATAAATCAATTTAATTGGCTTAACGGAACCACTTTACCCTCTAGTCAAAATATGAAGATAGAAAATGCCTACAATCAAATTATACACGATTTACGACAAAATGACATCTAAGAGGCACGACTGAGTCCAGTTATAATTCATTTCTTTTTTCAAACATCTACCGACAGTTTAAATATGAAATATACCGTCGAGTTGTTATTAGTTTTCGCTCTTTTTTTGGTATTATAACCTGTATAGAGCAAAGAAAAATGTTTGGACTGGTTAAAAGCCCTCTGTGAAAAGTATTACATAACCGTATCATAAAATCTTGTCCAAGATTCTCTCCCCGACAAATTTCATCAAAAATACGATTTAAGGTTGTTCCATATAGAAATTTCATACGATGAAACACGAAACTACAGAAAGTGGAACTAACTAAGTGAATGGAAACATTGGAGCACGAAAAGAAGTTACGAGAAACGAAGGAATCGGAGTAGCACAAAGGAAAAACTCAAAAAGAACAAAGAACGGTGGAATAAAGAAGAAACTAGAGCAGAAGGAGACGAAACAAAGAAACATGAAGCAAATAAAGTTCGTGAAATGAAGCAAGGAACTGAAGAAAGCTGAACTAAGTACTGCGGAACAGAAACTAAGTGAATGGAAACATTGGAGCACGAAAAGAAGTTACGAGAAACGAAGTAGCTCGAAGGAAAAACACAAAAAGAACGAAGAAACGCGGGAGAAAGAAGAAACTAGAGCAAAAGGAGACGAAACAAAGAAACATGAAGCAAAAAAAGTTCGTGAAATGAAGCAAGGAACTGAAGAAAGTGGAACTAAGTACAGTGGAACAGAAACTAAGTGACTGGAAACATTGGAGCACGATAAGAAATTACGAGAAACGAAGGAATCGAAGTAGCTCGAAGGAAAAACACAAAAAGAACGAAGAAACGCGGGAGAAAGAAGAAACTAGAACAAAAGGAGACGAAACAAAGAAACATGAAGCACATAAAGTTCGTAAAATGAAGCAAGGAACTGAAGAAAGTAGAACTAAGTACTGCGGAACAGAAACTAAGTGAATGGAAACATTGGAGCACGAAAAGAAGTTACGAGAAACGAAGTAGCTCGAAGGAAAAACACAAAAAGAACGAAGAAACGCGGGAGAAAGAAGAAACTAGAACAAAAGGAGACGAAACAAAGAAACATGAAGCAAAAAAAGTTCGTGAAATGAAGCAAGGAACTGAAGAAAGTGGAACTAAGTACAGTGGAACAGAAACTAAGTGACTGGAAACATTGGAGCACGAAAAGAAGTTACGAGAAACGAAGGAATCGAAGTAGCTCGAAGGAAAAACACAAAAAGAACGAAGAAACGCGGGAGAAAGAAGAAACTAGAACAAAAGGAGACGAAACAAAGAAACATGAAGCAAATAAAGTTCGTGAAATGAAGCAAGGAACTGAAGAAAGTGGAACTAAGTACAGTGGAACAGAAACTAAGTGACTGGAAACATTGGAGCACGAAAAGAAATTACGAGAAACGAAGGAATCGAAGTAGCTCGAAGGAAAAACACAAAAAGAACGAAGAAACGCGGGAGAAAGAAGAAACTAGAACAAAAGGAGACGAAACAAAGAAACATGAAGCAAAAAAAGTTCGTGAAATGAAGCAAGGAACTGAAGAAAGTGGAACTAAGTACAGTGGAACAGAAACTAAGTGACTGGAAACATTGGAGCACGAAAAGAAATTACGAGAAACGAAGGAATCGAAGTAGCTCGAAGGAAAAACACAAAAAGAACGAAGAAACGCGGGAGAAAGAAGAAACTAGAACAAAAGGAGACGAAACAAAGAAACATGAAGCACATAAAGTTCGTAAAATGAAGCAAGGAACTGAAGAAAGTGAAACTAAGTACAGTGGAACAGAAACTAAGTGACTGGAAACATTGGAGCACGAAAAGAGGTTACGAGAAACGAAAGGATGAAAGGAGACGCTGAAGAACGAAACATAGTAAGAATAAAGGAACGTGAAACAAAGCATCGCAAAATTTGGAACCAAGAAGCATGAAATAGAGGAACCTAGAGCAAAATATAATGGAACAAAAAACCCCGGAGGAAATAACGCGAAATAAAATAACTTCAAACAAAGATAAACAAGGAACACGGAACGGAAGAACTTATTAAAACTAATGAAAAGACGAAAAATGGATGAATGTGGAACAAAGGAAGATGGGGAACATACAACCAAGTAGTACAGAAGAGAGAAACGTTGTTCAGAAGAGCTTGGAATAAAAAAACGTGGAAATGAATAACATGGAACAAAATATCATGGAACTATTGAACTTGGAACAGAAGAACTTAACAACAAAGGAACCTAGAACAAAGTTCATACATTGTAATACGAAGGAAGAACAAATAAAGTGAGGTAAAAGAAAGTAAGATTGAAAAAAGATGGAGCATGGAAAGAAAGAACGAGAAATGGATGAATGTGACACAAACAAGAATATGAGGAATGGTACAACATAAAACAAAGGAGCACAAAGGAAGAGAACAAAGAGGGGAACGTGAAACAAAGAGAGTTTTATCTTAGGAAGAAAGGAGGAATACGTAAAGGAGCGTAGAAAAAAATAACAACAAAGGTTCATGGAATGGTACAAGAAAGGTTCGTGAATCAGATAAAATTGGAACAAATGGACGGGACAGAACAACAATGAAACCTGGAACAACGAAACATGGTCTAAAAGAAAATGCGATAAAGAAATACATAATAAAGAACGTTTGAACAGCGGAATGGAAATGATTTTTTTTTATTTCTAAATATGACCTTTCTTTCATTCAGAATTTGACCCATTTTCATGTCGAAATGACTGTACTATAACTAAATGATAGCTCAATCATTTCACAACCTCAATTGTTCGTAAAATCTGCTATTCAAATATTTGTTTTTCGTGGTAACAAAATTCATTCAATGTCCTTTTATTCTTAAAAAAATCAAAATACAAACAGGTGTTAATTAAAAAACAAATAATTTTTGAATGAAAGAATCAATAAAAATTCTACAACTAAAATAATATAAATATTTCGAAGGTCGTAAAAATAATAGACGTCGATTGATTGGAATATCGATCTAGTGAATATTTTAATGTCGTCAAATATTTTTTCGTCTTTTTCTGCAAACTTACCGCTCTCTATTCATATTGATTGTTTTTTCAAAAATTTATGATCTGGTCTAGTTACAAGTCGAAAAACCACGTAAAATAAAACCCCAAAGAAGAAATCGCAATTTTCATCATGGAAAATATTTGGAAAAACACAAAATTTTGTATAATGGAAAATATATTCTTAAATATAAATATTTGGCCTTGAAGAAAAAACATTTCCTCGAAATTATTTTGATTTCCCAAAGTTAAAGTTAATTCTTAATAATTTTCACTTTTATTTGAAAATAGGGATCAGATACGAAGCAGATTCTAGCACGTCGTTGAAAAATATGTAATACGAGGGTTGCTACTGAAGTTTTAAGATAGGCAAATAAAAACTAATATTTATACCTGGATATGGATTTATCTTGTATATTAAAAAAATTTATGATTTCCATTCCGAGTCCGATCAGGCGTTCTACCCAACCGATTTGCTTAATTTTTTTTTTCAATGAAAAGTTTTGATGCAAAGATCAGCCATCAACCATCGGATTTCATCTAATAATCACCATTCTCAAGTTATACTCAACTGCGATTTCCCCCTGTACATTACTTATGGGAGTTTTTCACTTACACACGTTCTATCCTCAATATCTCAGATTCTATTCAAGATAGAGACTTCGTTTTAGTTTAAGAACACTCGTTAAAACACCTTCTTTCTTTTGAGTTTTTGAACACTTAAATCGGTTGAGTTGGAGAGGAGCTAGGCGCGGACATTCAATGTGGAGTTATGGATTTTTGTAGGTTTTTGGCAATTTCTCTACATTCAAAGATCTATATCTCAGGTTTTAATATAGCTACAGAGTTTGTTTCGGTTTAAGAACACTCGCTGAAACACCTTCTTTCGTTTGAGTTTTTGAACACTCAAATCGGTTGAGTTGGAGAGGAGCTAGGCGCGAACATTCAATGTGGAGTTATGGATTTTTGGTAATTTTTCTACATTCAAAGATCTACATCTCAAGTTCTAATATAGCTACAGAGTTCGTTTTGGTTTAAGAACACTCGCTGAAACACCTTCTTTCTTTTGAGTTTTTGAACACTCAAATCGGTTGAGTTGGAGAGGAGTTAGGCGCGGACATTCAATGTGGAGTTATGGATTTTTGTAGGTTTTTGGCAATTTCTCTACATTCAAAGATCTATATCTTAGGTTCTAATATAGCTACAGACTTCGTTTTGATTTAAAAACACTCGATGAAATACCTTCTTTCGTTTGAGTTTTTGAACACTCAAATCGGTTGAGTTGGAGAGGAGCTAGGCGCGGACATTCAATGTGGAGTTATGGATTTTTGGTAATTTTTCTACATTCAAAGATCTACATCTCAAGTTCTAATATAGCTACAGAGTTCGTTTTAGTTTAAGAACACTCGCTGAAACACCTTCTTTCGTTTGAGTTTTTGAACACTCAAATCGGTTGAGTTGGAGAGGAGCTAGGCGCGGACATTCAATGTGGAGTTATGGATTTTTGTAGGTTTTTGGCAATTTCTCTACATTCAAAGATCTATATCTCAGGTTTTAATATAGCTATAGAGTTCTTTTTGGTTTAAGAACACTCGCTAAAACACCTTCTTTCGTTTGAGTTTTTGAACACTCAAATCGGTTGAGTTGGAGAGGAGCTAGGCGCGGACATTCAATGTGGAGTTATGGATTTTTGTAGGTTTTTGGCAATTTCTCTACATTCAAAGATCTATATCTTAGGTTCTAATATAGCTACAGAGTTCGTTTTGATTTAAAAACACTCGATGAAATACCTTCTTTCGTTTGAGTTTTTGAACACTCAAATCGGTTGAGTTGGAGAGGAGCTAGGCGCGGACATTCAATGTGGAGTTATGGATTTTTGGTAATTTTTCTACATTCAAAGATCTACATCTCAAGTTCTAATATAGCTACAGACTTCGTTTTGATTTAAAAACACTCGATGAAATACCTTCTTTCGTTTGAGTTTTTGAACACTCAAATCGGTTGAGTTGGAGAGGAGCTAGGCGCGGACATTCAATGTGGAGTTATGGATTTTTGGTAATTTTTCTACATTCAAAGATCTACATCTCAAGTTCTAATATAGCTACAGAGTTCGTTTTAGTTTAAGAACACTCGCTGAAACACCTTCTTTCTTTTGAGTTTTTGAACACTCAAATCGGTTGAGTTGGAGAGGAGCTAGGCGCGGACATTCAATGTGGAGTTATGGATTTTTGTAGGTTTTTGGCAATTTCTCTACATTCAAAGATCTATATCTCAGGTTTTAATATAGCTATAGAGTTCTTTTTGGTTTAAGAACACTCGCTAAAACACCTTCTTTCGTTTGAGTTTTTGAACACTCAAATCGGTTGAGTTGGAGAGGAGCTAGGCGCGGACATTCAATGTGGAGTTATGGATTTTTGTAGGTTTTTGGCAATTTCTCTACATTCAAAGATCTATATCTTAGGTTCTAATATAGCTACAGAGTTCGTTTTGATTTAAAAACACTCGATGAAATACCTTCTTTCGTTTGAGTTTTTGAACACTCAAATCGGTTGAGTTGGAGAGGAGCTAGGCGCGGACATTCAATGTGGAGTTATGGATTTTTGGTAATTTTTCTACATTCAAAGATCTACATCTCAAGTTCTAATATAGCTACAGAGTTCGTTTTAGTTTAAGAACACTCGCTGAAACACCTTCTTTCGTTTGAGTTTTTGAACACTCAAATCGGTTGAGTTGGAGAGGAGCTAGGCGCGGACATTCAATGTTGAGTTATGGATTTTTGTAGGTTTTTGGCAATTTTTCTACATTCAAAGATCTATATCTCAGGTTCTAATATAGCTACAAAGTTCGTTTTGATTTAAAAACACTCACTGAAATACCTTCTTTCGTTTGAGTTTTTGAAGACTCAAATTGGTTGAGTTGGAGAGGAGCTAGGCGCGGACAATCAATGTGGAGTTATGGATTTTTTGTAGGTTTTTGGCAATTTTTCTACATTCAAAGATCTATATCTCAGGTTCTAATACAGCTACAGAGTTTGTTTCGATTTAAGAACACTCGCTGAAACACCTTCTTTCTTTTGAGTTTTTGAACACTTAAATCGGTTGAGTTGGAGAGGAGCTAGGCGCGGACATTCAATGCGGAGTCATGGATGTTTGTAGGTTTTTGGCAATTTTTCTACATTCAAAGATCTATATCTCAGGTTCTAATACAGCTACAGAGTTTGTTTCGATTTAAGAACACTCGCCGAAACAACTTCTTTCGTTTGAGTTTTTGAACACTCAAATCGGTTGAGTTGGAGAGGAGCTAGGCGCGGACATTCAATGCGGAGTCATGGATGTTTGTAGGTTTTTGGCAATTTTTCTACATTCAAAGATCTATATCTCAGGTTCTAATATAGCTACATACTTCGTTTTGGTTTAAAAACACTCGCTGAAACACCTTCTTTCTTTCGAGTTTTTGAACACACAAATCGGTTGAGTTGGAGAGGAGCTAGGCGAGGACATTCAATGTTGAGTTATGGATTTTTGTAGGTTTTTGGCAATTTTTCTACATTCAAAGATCTATATCTCAGGTTCTAATATAGCTACAGAGATCTGGGAGTGCCAAACTAGGACTGTACGGAGGATAATCCATCAATTCGATGTTTTGACTGTTCAAAAACGTTTTTGTTTGAACTGATGCGTATTTTCATGGTGGAAAATTAAACGCCTTCTGCGTTTGGTTCATTTTTCCTTAGAAACTTATGGCAAACAAAAGTTGGTGTTCCACACCAAGGAATAGAATGATTTTTTAACAAGATACCATCGACAATATTGATAACCAAATACCGAAGAATCGTTTTTTCCTTTTGTTTCTTCCAGCTATTCCAGCAATTCGAGATTTCTAATTTGTCTTTGGAATCACGAATCAGTTTATCAGATCCAAGTATGAAGCAATCCTCGACATATTCACCATCTGGTGAATGGTTTTTCTTCGTTAACAATTTCCAAGCTTTCAAATTAACACTATTAGTATAGATTGCGTGCAATTTGGTCTCGTTGGTCTTCAATTTTCACAAAAATAGTTTCGGTCTATAAAGTATGTAGTAATTGATTCTAATCGGGACTAAACTACAATCATAAACACCGAAAAAATAATTTAAACTTAGTAGATAGTAAGTTGCAAGTATCGGCGGGTATTATTTCTAAATTTAAGGAATTGATCATGCGGTGAGTGAAAATAATTGTTGATCTCGATACTAGCGTGAATATTTATTCGAAAATTACTAGATTTGTACCAATAGAAATACAGATCGTACAAGGTACTGTGCACGAGTATTAATAAATCTGAATATGGATACTTTAAATCATTTACATAAATTCAACTACAATATTTGCCATTATTGACGTGTTCCCTATAATTATTCACCCAGTATGATACCAAACCTGCTAATCATTTCAATGAATTACAATTTTATACCTCGGAGTAACTTCATTGGCGTACGGTATAATTTTCAATAAGAACCTTTGAAAAAAATATACAAAAATAGACCAGACGCACGTCTGATAGTGTAATTACGATTGTTGTAGTGGTAGTATTAAACAGTGTGTTCATAATATTTAAATATATAGGGTGTATAAGTAATTTATCATTCAAGAAATATCCATGATAATTAGACCAAATATCGGGTTGCTACGTTTTATTTTAAAGCTGAATATGATATTTTGATACGACATTTTATCTATTATATACCAGGTGGACGGAAAATTGCACAATTATTATAATTATCAACCTCCGATTGTCAATAAACACAAGGGGGTTGTAGATTTTTTAAGTTGAATAAAATTATTCCATAATTGATATTTTCGTTGTCGATTTGTATGGAAATGCGTTTTATTCGACATAATTTCCTCGATTATTATACGAACTTATTATGTAGTATGTGAAAAAAATCGAAAGATACTCCACTGTACCGAATCGATTTTTTTCCACACAAAAGGCGCGAAGCTGCAACGTCGTTTTATACAATACGATAAAATAAAAATAAAGTGAATAATTTGAATAATGCTACATCAAGGTTGATATGTTTGTTATGATTATGTAGCATAAATTGTTAATTACATGGATATCTGCACAGTCATAAATCATATTCAGAAATACAGTTATAACGATTCATTATTAAATATAACGTGCCATTGAGCCTTTGGGAGATCGAATTAAGCGAATTAATTTCTCGGGGGGTACCCAAAAATGATTAAATATTCCATTTTCGACTTTTTTTCACCGAAATTTCGTTCAATTTAAACTTATAGTATGGTTTAAATACACTACAAGCAACCTGCACCTAGATTTCTGGACCTAGATCTGTCTAATCATTCTACGGAATCTTGTTTCTTTTTTAAACTTATTTCTAAGCATTTCGAACCTATAATTAACTTTATTTTTTTCTATTTCTTCTAGAAACTCCACTGTCTAGTCTCCCAGTCGTTTTTCTAAGGGTTATGGAAATGAATTGTCTCTTGTCATGTTTGTTTCCTTTCCATTGATCCTGATCAAAATTGTTTTGGTTCCAAAGGTGGTTATTTTGAGGCTACACCTTTCATGAACATTCAACACTCTTTCTGATCATTCTGGCAGCCTCTTCAATTATTTAACTTCCTATTTGAAGGATGAGATTTCAATTTTCAGTCTGTATGACTTGTGGATGTTCAGTTCTTTTGGATACTTTGTTCCATGTTTCTGCTTTCTCAACGGAAGAGCGCCTTTTGAGGTATTGAAGAAGTATCTTGGGTGCCTCAGTGGTAAAGGTAAACTATACTTTCAAAGCGTTCTTTGAATTAATCAAAAAAGTGGATGTAAGTTTGATGTAATCCCAAATAAGGCAAATAACGATTATTGCTCTACTCTATCCCACAGACGCCATGAATATCGAGTTTTTTTCAAGCAGCCCTGGCCCAGCGATAGCAATTAAGTCAGTCAGTCTGGAGTAATGGCCGATTCATTTTAAAACATCAAATTTTACCGAAAATTTTTCAAAATTTCGATATTTATTATAACTTTTTAGAATTTCCCAGAATTTTTGGAAAGTTTTGTGATGTTTGAAAGGAACTTTTACAGATATTCTGAGATTTTTCGAAAACGTTCCAAAACTTTTCAAAAATTCCTCTAAATTCTCATAATTTATACGATTTTTATCATTTTATTATATTGTATCTTACCCAAATCTTTCGAAAATATTTCGAAAACCTTTTAATAAATTTCCTTAATCTTAATATTCCCAAAATTTGTCTAAATTCTCATAATTTATAAGATTTTTCTATATTTTTTGAAATTTTATCCGAATATACTGTGTCTTACCCCCCAAATCTTTTAAAAAAGTTAATTTTCAAAAATATCTTCGAATTTTCAGATTATAAAATTTTGCTATGATTTTGCCGGGTTTGTAAAGAATTTCAACAGATATTTTTAGACTCTGCCAAATCTTCTTAATATTCCCAAAATTTGTCTAAATTCTCAAAATTTTCATATTTTTCATAACTTTTCAAAATTTCGATATTTATTACAACTTTTCGAAATTTCCCAGAATTTTTGGAAAGTTTTGTGATGTTTGAAAGGAACTTTTACAGATATTCTGAGATTTTTCGAAAACGTTCCAAAACTTTTCAAAAATTCCTCTAAATTCTCATAATTTATACGATTTTTATCATTTTATTATATTGTATCTTACCCAAATCTTTCGAAAATATTTCGAAAACCTTTTAATAAATTTCCTTAATCTTAATATTCCCAAAATTTGTCTAAATTCTCATAATTTATAGGATTTTCCATATTTTTTTAAATTTTATCCGATTATACTGTATCTTACCCCCCAAATCTTTCAAAAAAGTTAATTTTCAAAAATATCTTAGAATTTTCAGATCATCAAATTTTACTATGATTTTGCCGGGTTTGTGAAGAATTTCAACAGATATTTTTAGACTCTGCCAAATCTTAATATTTCCAAAATTTGTATAAATTCTCATAATTTTCATATTTTTCATGATTTATCGGAATTTTCATAATCTTTTCGAATTTTGTAATATTTGTAAAAAATCTTGACACATAATCTGAAACTATTCCAAACTTTCAGAATTTTGAAAATTTTTCTAAATTTTCAGCTCATCAAATTTTATTTAAAATTTTGAAAACAATTCGGAATTCGAGAATTTACCAGAAGCTTTTTCTAAAAAAATTAATATTTTACTAAATTTTTGGCAAATTTCCAAAATTTTGATATTTTTCATAATCGATAGGAACTTTCAATTTTTTTTAAAATTTTGTCTAAATGTCTGGAAATAGTTTGAAAAGATATTCTGAAACTTTCCTGAATCGATCCAAAACTTCTCAAAATGCCCAAAAATTCATCTAAATTTCCAAAAATTTCTCAAAATTCTCATATTTTACTTAAATTGTCGGAATTTTCCATGTTTTTTTAAATCTTTCAGTATTTTTGAAGAATCTAAACAAATATTCAAAATCTTCTCCTAATTGTCTTGAAACATCTTGAAATTTCCCAAAATTCTTTTAAATCTTCAATAGTTTCCCAAAATTTCCATATTTGTCATAATTTATCGGAATTTTCATAATCTTTTCGAATTTTGTAATGTTTGTAAAAAATCTTGACAGATAATTTGAAACTATTCCAAACTTTCAGAATTTTGAAAATTTTTCTAAATTTTCAGCTCATCAAATTTTATTTAAAATTTTGAAAACAATTCGGAATTCGAGAATTTACCAGAAGCTTTTTCTAAAAAAATTAATATTTTACTAAATTTTTGGCAAATTTCCAAAATTTTGATATTTTTCATAATCGATAGGAACTTTCAATTTTTTTCAAATTTCGTCTAAATGTCTGTAAATAGTTCGAATAGATATTCTGAAACTTTCCTAAATCGTCCCAAAACTATTCTAAATTTCCAAAAATTTCTCAAAATTCTCATATTTTACATAAATTGTCGGAATTTTCCATGTTTTTTTAAATCTTTCAGTATTTTTGAAGAATCTAAACAAATATTCAAAATCTTCTCCTAATTGTCTTGAAACGTCTTGAAATTTCCCAAAATTCTTCTAAATCTTCAATAGTTTTCCAAATTTTGTCACAATTTATCGGAATTTTCGATAATTTTTTGAAATTTTCCCATGTTTGCTAAGAATCTGAATAAATATTTGAAAAATTTCTAAATTCTCGAAAATATATTCAAATTTTTACATCATCCAATTTTGCCAGGTGAACCATACTTTCAAGGGGTTCTTTGAATTCATCAAAAAAGTGGATGTAAGTTTGATCAAATCCCAAATAAGGCCCAGCGATAGCAATTAAGTCAGTCAGTCTGGAGTAATGGCCGATTCATTTTAAAACATCAAATTTTACCGAAAATTTTTCAAAATTTCGATATTTATTACAACTTTCCGAAATTTCCCAGAATTTTTGTGAAGAATTTCAACAGATATTCTCAAACTCTGCCAAATCTTCTTGATATTCCCAAAATTTGTCTAAATTCTCATAATTTATAGGATTTTTTCATATTTTTTGAAATTTTATCCGAATATACTGTATCTTACCCCCCAAATCTTTCAAAAAAACTCCTTAATTTTCAAAAATTTCCCAGAATTTTGTGATGAACTTTTACAGATATTCTGTAAGTTAAATATATTTTTCTTCGAAAATTTTTGTTGGACCAGGAACTTCTGGGACAATTCTCGTACCTAACCGTCAATTATGACAGATATGGAAAGTTTCATTAAACATATTTATTACTGGAATATATGGTTGAATATTTCATATCAAAAATATCAGGACATACGTTTTATTGTGTTTATGAAGTGATCTAATTTTTTTATTTTTCGAAAACACTCAAAAATGGAGGTAATGGCAGATTTTTTTTACGGACATACTGTAATTATATGATAGAAACAAACACGTGAACACATTAATTTATTGGTTCGAAATTTATTGTTCTTTCAATTAGTAGAATAAGTGAAACTAATAGGAGAAATTAGACCAAAAAATGTCGAACATCAACCGAAATTGAACAAAAAATTACATGAGCAAATGGGCCTTTAGTGAAAATTAATAGAGATTAACTTATTAAAAGAAGTCCGCCTGAATTAGCGATGATATAGTCCGGGCGCTGGCAGGGAATCCCGTAACATTTTAGGGGTCGCCACGACAACATTAATGATGTTTTTTGGCCCGGAGAATCGATTTTTTGGGGTTGCGAGACCGGCGCCCTGCTCAGTTTTTTGTTATTAACAATTTAATTTATTATCTACAATAGTTACGGGGTTTTTGATAAAACAATCTGGTTGCAAATCTTCTAAAGAATATTTTCGTTTTTGAATTTTGAAAAAATCTTGATTAGAACCAAAGTTATAGGCAAAGTAGTGGAAAAAATGCAAAAAAGCGTTTATTTCTTTTTCAATCGGTCGTATTTCGGCTTGGACACTTTAAATGGAAACTTTTGAGGATCCATTTCAAAGAAAATACTTTTCTCTTCACAACGAATGTTCATACGTACATTTTCAAACATTTGGAACAGTTTTATAGCACTTGGAAGACAAAATTTTGATAGCAAAATGACACTTTTGTTTGTTTATAGGCTATTCGTGCAAAGAAGACTAAACATTTTTGAAAAAAAACAGCGCCATTTTATTCCGCATAGTAAAAGACAACTTTTGAGGCCTCACATGTAATTCCATGATAATTGGTCAAAAAACTACAGCCGATTTTCGGAGCACAGCCGGTTTTGAAATAGAAATCACCGCATTTTTCTATTTTTTTCTACTACTTTGCCTATAACTTTGGTTCTAATAAAGATTTTTTCAAAATTCAAAAACGGAAATATTCTTTAGAAGATTTGAAACCAGACTGTTTTATCAGAAACCCCGTAACTATTGTAGATAATAAAGCTATAGGCAAAGTAGTGGGAAAAAAATAGAAAATTGCAATGATTCCTCTTTCAAGACCGACTGTGCTCCGAAAATCGGCTGTATTTTTTTAACCAATTGTCAAGGAATTTCAAATGATGGCTTAAGATTTGTCTTTTACTATGTAGAATAAAATGGCGCTGTTTTTTTTTTCAAAAATGTTTAGTCTTCTTTGCACGAATAGCCTATAAACAAAAGTGTCATTTTTCTTTCAAAATTTTGTCTTCCAAGTGCTATAAAACTGTTCCAAATGCTTGAAAATGTACGTTTGAGGACTCGTTGTGAAGAGAAAAGTATTTTCTTTGAAATGGATCCTCAAAAGTCTCAATTGGATTTGCCCAAGCCGAAATACGACCGATTGAAAGAGAAATCAGCGTTTTTTTGCATTTTTTTTCCACTACTTTGCCTATAACTTTGGTTCTAATCAAGTTTTTTTCAAAATTCAAAAACGGAAATATTCTTTAGAAGATTTGAAACCAGACTGTTTTATCAGAAACCCCGTAACTATTGTAGATAATAAAGCTATAGGCAAAGTAGTGGGAAAAAAATAGAAAATTGCAATGATTCCTCTTTCAAGACCGACTGTGCTCCGAAAATCGGCTGTATTTTTTTAACCAATTGTCAAGGAATTTTAAATGATGGCTTAAGATTTGTCTTTTACTATGCAGAATAAAATGGCGCTGTTTTTTTTTTCAAAAATGTTTAGTCTTCTTAGCACGAATAGCCTATAAACAAAAGTGTCATTTTTCTATCAAAATTTTGTCTTCCAAGTGCTATAAAACTGCTCCAAATGCTTAAAAATGTACATTTGAGGACTCGTTGTGAAGAGAAAAGTATTTTCTTTGAAATGGATCCTCAAAAATCTCAATTGGATTTGCCCAAACTGAAATATGATCGATTGAAAGAGAAATCAGCGTTTTTTTGCATTTTTTTTCCACTACTTAGCCTATAACTTTGGTTCTAATCAAGATTTTTTCAAAATTCAAAAACGGAAATATTCTTTAGAAGATTTGCAACCAGACTGTTTCATCAGAAACCCCGTAACTATTGTAGATAATAAAGTTATAGGCAAAGTAGTGGGAAAAAAATAGAAAAATGCAGTGATTCCTCTTTCAAGACCGACTGTGCTCCGAAAATCGGCTGTATTTTTTTAACCAATTGTCAAGGAATTTCAAATGATGGCTTAAGATTTGTCTTTTACTATGCAGAATAAAATGGCGCTGTTTTTTTTTTCAAAAATGTTTAGTCTTCTTAGCACGAATAGCCTATAAACAAAAGTGTCATTTTTCTATCAAAATTTTGTCTTCCAAGTGCTATAAAACTGCTCCAAATGCTTAAAAATGTACATTTGAGGACTCGTTGTGAAGAGAAAAGTATTTTCTTTGAAATGGATCCTCAAAAATCTCAATTGGATTTGCCCAAACTGAAATATGATCGATTGAAAAATAAATCAGCGTTTTTTTGCATTTTTTTCCACTACTTAGCCTATAACTTTGGTTCTAATCAAGATTTTTTCAAAATTCAAAAACGAAAATATTCTTTAGGAGATTTGAAACCAGACTGTTCTATCAGAAACCCTGTAACTATTGTAGATAATAAATTATGGCCGTTTAAACAATTAAACTGTTGCTATGGGAACCCCCGCTAGCGCCCGGACTAATATCCTCAAATGAGTTACATTTTTTCAATTTCATGGCACATGCCATGTGAATTTACTCAATTAGCAATCATCAATTGAGATTCAATTTCAATTTATACTGAAATGAACACCATAAACAGCAATTTGAATATGGAATTTTTTTTCTTTACTAACAAATTTTGACACTATTATCAAGGATAATACAGTTTGGTTTTATGAATAAGAGAGTAATAAAATGATGAAGCATTCGTATCGATGCGTATCACGTCTTTTAGTAGTTTAAGGACGAGGCGACGAATGAGCCGAGTCAAAATATCCAATCGAGTACCTACCACGGACGTATATTGTAATATATTTTTTTTCATATCGTTTTCGTACTGCAAAGTCGTGAAGCAGTACTAATTTGAGTCCGGGAAATGGTCCTTTACGTATCCTTGTACTTTAAAATACTCTCAAATTCTTCCAATTCCGTTTGAGGTAATTTGAAATAAAAAATCTTCGTTTACAATGTTAATTCTGTAACTTCTGTTAATTTTTATTTTTTTAAATAATAAGAGAATAATCAAAAGAGAATATTTTTAGGTACAAATGTCAAATATGACATTTTATATGTTAATATAATTTTGTTTTTGATTTAAAACCGAAAACGATATGAAAAAAAACGATATACGTCCGCGAAGTTATTATTAAGGTACTCGATTAGATATTTTGACTCGGCTCATTCGTCGCCTCGTCCTTAAACATCTATCTCGTACCGTACTAAATCACTTTCTGGATTTATAAATAACTATTATATCATAAACGCTTTTGACTATCCACGGGGCTACAAGATGGAAAGCGACTGCGAGGCTAAGGACAATGTGCCGTATTGGATCAGGGTAGAAGCTTTTAAAAATAATAAACAGGAAAACAAAATAATATTAGGATGATGAAGGAGGAGAATATGATGAAAATGAGAGGAAAAATAATTTCCAGGCGATCCGAGGTTGGGAAGGGAAACGAGGCGAATTTTTATGGGTAAAAAACTGTTTATATCGATTTATGGTGAAACTACATGTCCTATAGAAAAAAATCAAATATAAAAGTTGTAGGTAATAAAAAAATCAACAACTTTTGTATCTACATTTTTTTCACATAACCTCAAAATTTACGTGAAAAATTGAAAAAACCGAGTTTTTGATTTTTTATTTTTATCTTTTACTAAAAACATTTTTTTTCACGAAATTTTGTAAATAGTTACCTTTTTATGTCCCTTATATATTGTAATTTATTTAATTTGAAATATTCATTTTTTCACGTTATTTTGACATAATATCGAAAAAATTTTCGAACGAAAATTCTCCTTTCAAAATATGAGCTTTTTTTAAAAAGTCATTGACACTTTGGTACGTTTAAATCTATATTTTCTGATGATGTAAAAAAATATAACCATCACTATGGTAAACTTTCTCAAAAAAGACATTAAACGAAAAAATTCGCATTCGAAATTTGTTTTTAATCATTATGTACAATTTTTAGATATTTATTAAAATTTTAGACTCTAAATCAATTATGTTTATCTATGTAATATGAAATCTGAAATTTTTTGTGTAATCAGAGTAGAAAAATTCGATAAAAAACTAAAAATTCTCCGTAATGAAAAAAAAATTCGGTTCCAATTTTTTTTCTTCTAAGTTTTTGCCTTTTATGAGAAAATTTACCATGGTGATGGCGATATTATTTTACACCATAAGAAAATAGATATTTCAACTAACCAAAGTCTCAATGACTTTTTGAAAAAAGCTGATATTTTGATAGGAAAATTTTCGTTCGAAACTTAGGGTGTTTTTTCGATATTATGTCGAAATAACGCGAAAAAATAAATATTTCAAATCAAATAAATTATAGTGTATATGGAACATAAAAAGGTAACTATTTACAAAATTTCGTGAAAAAAGAATGTTTTTTGTAAAAGATAAAAATAAAAAACCACAAACTCGGTTTTTTCAATTTTTCACGTAAATTTTGAGGTTATGTGAAAAAAATGTAGATACAAAAGTTGTAGATTTTTTTATTACCTACAACTTTTCTATTTGATTTTTTTCTATAGGACATGTAGTTTTGCCAGAAATCGAAATAAACAGTTTCTTACCCTTAAAAACTAACCCTGTTTCCCTTATCGACCTCAGATCGTCTGTAAATTATTTTTCCTTTTACTTTTATCACATTTTCTTCATTTTACGATGGGTTGCAACCTACTATCATTTTTTTTTTTGGTTTCCAAAAATTATCCACGCTTTTGCTTGCCTCGTTTCAGTGTTTCGGACGCGAGTCAAAGAACGCGAGAGGCCGAGGCGAGACACAACCTCACTATCTCAACTCCTTTATCATATTGGAATGGAAGAACGAGTTGTGCAGTACTTTTTTGGAATTCTAACCAAATATAACCAAAAAATTTTAATCCCAAAATGTATAGGTGACATTTTGGCCTCGTTTTTCCTCAAATTTTGAACGATCATATTCAATTTGAACTCTGTATATTTCTAAAATTGATTTTTCGCGTGGGAGTAAGAAAGATAGAGATAGTGGGTGGATGACGTAAGCGCGCAGTGCCAAATTTACAAAATCGAGATGCAACTATAAACACATATATCAAAGACGGTTTTAATACAATTAGTTTCAGTGAATCCCATGATTTAACTTGAAAAAACATTGTGAAGTAGCTTTATAAAAATGTTTATATTGACTAAAGGATTATACAAAATTTAATTATATAAATATACGACTGGATCAACAGAAATATTCGACAATTAATTAATAACAAATTTCTAACGTATTCCGACTTCCAATAGGACGTTAAGTGAATAAATTCTTCAAATCGCTTCCAACATGTGGCAACCAAAAATTTTTATTACAATCCTAAGCGCTGTTTATCTGGTGAGTATCTATTTATAATTTTATTATTATTTTTCATGTTGGTAATTTAATTGGAAGTCATTAGTTACGATGAATCATTGATATGATGAGAATTTTTATTTGATATTCGTAGAAAATGTTTTTGATAACGAGAAATTTTGGGTTGTAGAATGGGTAGAGGAAATTTTTGTTTCATAAAATTACTTTTCCATAAACATTTTTTTCGCGTATTTTTTTTCCAAATTTTGTCGTTTTTGTAAAGAATTTTAACCAGTATACTCAAAATTTATCAAATCGTCTCGAAAATTTCAAATATTCTACATAATTTTCATATTTTTCGTACTTTATAGGAATTTTCCATGTTTTTTTTTGAAATTCTATCATGTTTGTAAAGAATCCGAGAACTTTTTGGAACTTTCCCAAATCTTCTAAAAAACTCAACATTTTCAGCTCATTGAATTCCACTCGTAATTTTAGAAAAAAAAATTAATTTCGAAAATTTCGAAAATTTCCCTAATTCAACAAATTGAATTGAGAGATTTTTTTTCTCTATAAAAACAAAATATTACTGACTTTTCGAAAACTATTCAAAATTTTGATATTTTTTCGGGATATTCCAAATTTTTCGAAAAATTTTGAGTGTTTGTAAAGAATCTAAGATATTCTGGAACTTTCCCAAATATTCTAAAAAACTCTCAAAATTTTCAGCTCATTGAATTCCACTCGTAATTTTAGAAAAAAAAATTAATTTCGAAAATTTCGAAAATTTCCCTAATTCAACAAATTGAATTGAGAGATTTTTTTCTCTATAAAAACAAAATATTACTGACTTTTCGAAAACTATTCAAAATTTTGATATTTTTTCGGGATATTCCAAATTTTTCGAAAAATTTTGAGTGTTTGTAAAGAATCTAAGATATTCTGGAACTTTCCCAAATATTCTAAAAAACTCTCAAAATTTTCAGCTCATTGAATTCCACTCGTAATTTTAGAAAAAAAAATTAATTTCGAGAATTTCTCAAATTTCCCTAATTCAACAAATTGAATTGAGAGATTTTTTTCTCTATAAAAACAAAATATTACTGACTTTTCGAAAACTATTCAAAATTTTGATATTTTTTCGGGATATTCCAAATTTTTCGAAAAATTTTGAGTATTTGTGAAGAATCTTGACAAATGTACTCAAAATTCACCGAATCGTTCCAAAATTTATCAAAAATTCCTCTAAGTTTCCAAAGATTTTTCAAAATTTTCATATTTTCTATACTTAATGGGTATTTTTCATTTTTTTTTTTTCAATTCTATCAGATTTGTGAGAGATCTTAACTTCAAATTTTCTAAAAAACTCTCATAAAGAGTGGATAGAGCAACTGCTTTATTTTAAAACACCAAAGCAGCATCAAATTTTACCGAAATTTCACAAACTTTTCAAAATTTCGATATTTATTATAACTTTTCGGAATTTCCCCAAATTTTTGAAAAATTTTGTGATGTTTGTAAAGAATTTCAACAGATATTCTGAAATTTTTCCAAATCGTTCCAAAATTTGTCAAAATTCCCCAAAATTCTTCCAAATTCTCATAATTTATAAGATATTTCTATATTTTTTGAAATTTTATCCGAATATACTGTATCTTACACCTCAAATCTTTCAAAAAAGTTAATTTCCAAAAAATATCTTCGAATTTTCAGATCATCAAATTTTGCTATGATTTTGCCGTGTTTGTGAAGAATTTCAACAAATATTCTTAAACTCTGCCAAATCTTAATATTTCCAAAATTTGACTAAATTCTTATATTTTTCATAATTTATCGGAATTTTCATAATCTCTTCGAATTTCGTAATGTTTGAGGAGAATCTTGACAGAAAATCTAAAACTATCCCAAATCTTCTATAACAACTTTCGAAATTTTGAAAATTTTTTTAAATTTTCAGATTATCAAATTTTATTTAAAATTTTTAAAACAATTCGGAATTCGAGAATTCACTAGATTCCTTGAATTCAACAAAGTCTTTTTCTAAAAAACATAATATTTTACTAAATTTTTGTGAAATTTCCAAAATTTTGATATTTTTCATAATCGATAGGAACTTTCAAGTTTTTTTTTAAATTTCGTCATGTCTGTAAATAGTTTGAAAAGATATTCTAAAATTTTCTAAATCGTCCATAAACTTCTCAAAATTTGCAAAAATTCTTCTAAATTTCCAAAAATTTCTCAAAATTCTCATATTTTACATAAGTTGTCGGAGTTTTCCATGATTTTTGAAATATTGTCATATTTGTTAAGAATCTGAACAAATATTTCAAATCTTCTCTTGAAATTTCCCAAAATTCTTCTAAATCTTCAAAAGTTTTCCAAAATTTCCATATTTGTCGTAATTTTCGATACTTCTCTGAAATTTTCTCATGTTTGCTAAGAATCTGAACGAAGAAACTTCCAAAAATTTCTAAATTTTCGTAAATATTTCCAAATTCTCGGATCATCCAATTTTGTTTTCTCAGATTTTTCAAAAATGATCAAATTTTATTTTTAAAATGCCACAAAATTCCAAAAATATGGAGAAATTTGGAAAGGTTTCTAAAATTTGTTCAAATTTTTAAGAAGACCTTTTCAGAATATCTGTTGAACACCCCAACATTCAAGAAATCCTTGAAAAATTTTGAAAAATTATGACAAATTCAGAAATTTTAAAAATCTTCAAGAATTTCAAGAAGTTGTAAAACGATTTAGAGAATTTTCAGGATATCTATTACAAATATGACAAAATCTAAAAACATTTTGAAAAGTTGGGAAAACTATGAAGATCTTGAAAAATTTTCGAAAATCCATAGAATTTTTGAAAATTTCGAAAAATTTCAAGAAAATTAAAAAAAGACTACAAATTTTTGAAAAATTATGACAAATTCGGAAATTTTGAAAATTTTCAAGAATTTCAAGAAGTTGTAAGACGATTTAGAGAATTTTCAGGATATTTATTACAAATATGACAAAATCTAAAAACATTTTGAAAAGTTGGGAAAACTATGAAGATCTTGAAAAATTTTCGAAAATCCATAGAATTTTTGAAAATTTCGAAAAATTTCAAGAAAATTAAAAAAAGACTACAAATTTTTGAAAAATTATGACAAATTCGGAAATTTTGAAAATTTTCAAGAATTTCAAGAAGTTGTAAGACGATTTAGAGAATTTCCAGGATATCTATTACAAATATGACAAAATCTAAAAACATTTTGAAAAGTTGGGAAAAATATGAAGATCTTGAAAAATTTTCGAAAATCCATAGAATTTTTGAAAATTTCGAAAAATTTCAAGAAAATTAAAAAAAGACTACAAATTTTTGAAAAATTATGACAAATTCGGAAATTTTGAAAATTTTCAAGAATTTCAAGAAGTTGTAAGACGATTTAGAGAATTTTCAGGATATTTATTACAAATATGACAAAATCTAAAAACATTTTGAAAAGTTGGGAAAACTATGAAGATCTTGAAAAATTTTCGAAAATCCATAGAATTTTTGAAAATTTCGAAAAATTTCAAGAAAATTAAAAAAAGACTACAAATTTTTGAAAAATTATGACAAATTCGGAAATTTTGAAAATTTTCAAGAATTTCAAGAAGTTGTAAGACGATTTAGAGAATTTCCAGGATATCTATTACAAATATGACAAAATCTAAAAACATTTTGAAAAGTTGGGAAAAATATGAAGATCTTGAAAAGTTTTCGAAAATCCATAGAATTTTTGAAAATTTCGAAAAATTTCAAGAAAATTAAAAAAAGACTACAAAATTTTGAAAAATTATTACAAATTCGGAAATTTTAAAAATTTTCAAGAATTTCAAGAAGTTGTAAGACGATTTAGAGAATTTTCAGGATATTTATTACAAATATGACAAAATCTAAAAACATTTTGAAAAGTTGGGAAAACTATGAAGATCTTGAAAAGTTTTCGAAAATCCATAGAATTTTTGAAAATTTCGAAAAATTTCAAGAAAATTAAAAAAAGACTACAAAATTTTGAAAAATTATTACAAATTCGGAAATTTTAAAAATTTTCAAGAATTTCAAGAAGTTGTAAGACGATTTAGAGAATTTTCAGGATATTTATTACAAATATGACAAAATCTAAAAACATTTTGAAAAGTTGGGAAAAATATGAAGATCTTGAAAAGTTTTCGAAAATCCATAGAATTTTTGAAAATTTCGAAAAATTTCAAGAAAATTAAAAAAAGACTACAAAATTTTGAAAAATTATTACAAATTCGGAAATTTTAAAAATTTTCAAGAATTTCAAGAAGTTGTAAGACGATTTAGAGAATTTTCAGGATATTTATTACAAATATGACAAAATCTAAAAACATTTTGAAAAGTTGGGAAAAATATGAAGATCTTGAAAAGTTTTCGAAAATCCATAGAATTTTTGAAAATTTCGAAAAATTCCAAGAAAAAGCTACAAAATTTTGAAAAATTATGACAAATTCGGAAATTTTAAAAATTTTCAAGAATTTCAAGAAGTTGTAAGACGATTTAGAGAATTTCCAGGATATCTATTACAAGTATGACAAAATTTTAAAACATTTTGAAAAGTTGTAAAAAATACGAAGATCTTGGAAAGCTTTCGATAATCCATAGAATTTTTGAAAATTTCGAAACGTCTTAAGAAAATTAAAAAAATACTATGAAATTTCGAAAAATTCCGGAAAGTTATGAAAAGTTTCGAAATATCTGTACCTATATGCAAATAAAAATATTTGTTGATGAAAAAACTTGAAAATTGAGAATGTACTAAAAAAATAGATAATTTTGGAACATTTTTGAATAGTTCAAGAAACGATAAAAGATGACGTGAATGTAGAAACTGAGAGTAAAAAAATATGAAAAAAAAAAATAACAAAAAACCGGCAAAAACAATGTGACAAACTACAATAATGGAAAAGATAAAAAAATAACGTCGAGGAAATTTTGGACACAACTGCCGCAATTTTAGGAGGAAAAAAAATTTATGGAGAGAGGTTATGAAATAGAAAAGTTTTGCAAAAAATTGTTCATGAATAAAAAGGTTTAAAACACACACAAAATTGAAATAAAGGACAATAAATTAGGTGAATATTATTAAAATTAATTTTCATTCCACAAGAAAACAATACGTTGATTTTCAAATTTATTTCACGTTACAGTTTGTAGTATGTTACAAGTTACAAAATGAGCAAACTATGTCATATAGGTACACAGCATGTCAAACCATAAACTAAATAAATATTTGAAAGTTTTACGCTGTTATTTGGTGATAAAAACTTCAACACAATAATTGTGTACCAATGAGATGACAAATATTATTCAAATAAACTAAATATAGTGAAGCAGCGAACTTGCTGAGCTTGAAATTCGATTGTAGATGAAAATGGGAGAAAAATTGATGTTTGAGAAAAATTTCTGAGAATTTAGAATTTTAGAAACTTTTTGTGAGAATTTTTGAAGAAATTGGGAAATTCGAGAATATGAAAATTTGAAAAAGTTTGGAAATGTTTCGAAAAGTTTGGGAAAAGATTATAGGAAAATTTGGAAAGTTTCTGAACAAACAATTTGGTTAGTTCTCAATATATTCGAAGTCTTGTTAAAGTTTTTGGAATATTTTTTCACATTTTACAGAAATTCTCAATTTCTCGAAAATATTCCACTTTCCTCACAAATTTAATACATTCTCAATTTTTTTTCTAAATACTCCAGCTGTAACTGATATTTTTCAAAAAATCTCGTAAATGTTCCAAATCAAACCAAAGTCATTACAATTGAAGAAAACTTTTACATGAACTCAAGATTTTCAATATTTTTCTGAAATAAATTTTCAAACTTCACAGGATTTTTCATGTTTTTTAAAAAGTGAACTCAAAATTTTCAAGATTTTTCTAAAACAAATCCTCAAATTTTAGTTTTTCATGTTTTTTAAAAAGTGAACTCAAAATTTTCAAGATTTTTCTAAAACAAATCCTCAAATTTTAGTTTTTCATGTTTTTTAAAAAGTGAACTCAAAATTTTCACGATTTTTCTAAAACAAATCGTCAAATTTTAGTTTTTCATGTTTTTTAAAAAGTGAACTCAAAATTTTCACGATTTTTCTAAAACAAATCGTCAAATTTTAGTTTTTCATGTTTTTTAAAAAGTGAATTCAAAATTTTCAAGATTTTTCTAAAACAAATCCTCAAATTTTAGTTTTTCATGTTTTTTAAAAAGTGAACTCAAAATTTTCAAGATTTTTCTAAAACAAATCCTCAAATTTTAGTTTTTCATGTTTTTTAAAAAGTGAATTCAAAATTTTCAAGATTTTTCTAAAACAAATCCTCAAATTTTAGTTTTTCATGTTTTTTAAAAAGTGAACTCAAAATTTTCAAGATTTTTCTAAAACAAATCCTCAAATTTTAGTTTTTCATGTTTTTTGAAAAGTGAACTCAAAATTTTCAAAATTTTTCTAAAACAAATCCTCAAATTTTAGTTTTTCATGTTTTTTAAAAAGAGAACTCAAAATTTTCAAGATTTTTCTAAAACAAATCCTCAAATTTTAGTTTTTCATGTTTTTTAAAAAGTGAACTCAAAATTTTCAAAATTTTTCTAAAACAAATCCTCAAATTTTAGTTTTTCATGTTTTTTAAAGAGTGAACTCAAAATTTTCAAGATTTTTCTGAAATAAATTTTCAAACTTTATAGGATTTTACATGTTTTCTAAAAAATTTTTCATTCCATGAGAAAAGTTCTGAACACATTGAAATTCTTCTTATTCTTCAAGTTGTTTTCACGTTTTCACAAAATTCTCAATTTCTCAAAAATATTCCAAATTTCTCAATTATCTTATAAATTTCAAACACCCCCCAATTTTTTTCCAACTTTTTCAGATTCAATAGATATATCTTCAAAAATCTCAAAAATTTCTTAAAAATATATGTCGATTTGATAAATTTTCCAAACTTAAAAATTTCACACAAATTCTTGAAGAATTCTCAAAATTTCTCCAAAATCAAAAATGTTTCGAAACTTTATAAATGTTTCACACACATTTTTTTACGAAAATGTTCCAAAATTTCCAAAAACCTGTTCGAAATATCTATAAAGTAGTTCGAAAACTTTCCAAAATTTGTCCAAAGTTTTTTCATACATTTCCTTAATTCCCAGAATTATTCAAATTCTTCTTATTTCGAAAAAACTTACGAACACTCAAAATTTTAGTAATTTTTGATATTTATTTTTTCAAAAGTTTTCCAATTCTCATCATACATCTACATTCGTTGATATTTCTCGGAAGGACATTATCCAGAAAAAACTTATGAGGAATAATGTATTTCAAACTACAAGGTGTCTCAAAAAAAATTAAAAATAAAAATAAGAAAATAACATCGTACAATTCATTTAATCGAGCCTACGAGGGAGTTTTATTGTTAGCGCAAACTTTAGATTTAACATAACCTCACAAACACAGAAAAAAGTCCATAGGGGTTAAATTAGGACTACGTGGAGGCCAACTTATCTAACCATCAAAGTTCCGGCTACCGATTGATAGTTACGTTCATACTATAAGCAATATAAAAATGAACTTTCTTTTTAGATACCTTGTATGACGTTTTCTCACAAGAAAATTTATTAATTTGCCCATTTCTCGAAATACCGTAAAGCGAATCACCACAACCAGTTTGCGAAGCGAAAACCATTTTAAACATCGTTAAGTTATTCATTCTATTTATTCAAATATATATGTACGTATATGTTATAAATCAAGCATCAATTGTTAAAATGCCAATTGGTCATAAACTAACACTCACTCATGCAATGTGACCAATTTTATTATGGAAGTAATGGCGTTGCGTGGCAAATGGAATAAGCGATTTTCAAACTAAAAAACTACGAATGAAAACTACATTTATAAGGCAAAGTTTTTATTTTCTAATATTTATTATAAACCGTTGTTTACGTTTGTTTATTTCATCTCTAAAGCCTTCTACACACGCAGCTACTCATTTGAAACTAATTATTGACGTGAAACACTAACTAGTCCGCGTTGGGTCAGTTGGTAATTAGTTTCAAATGAGTTGCTCCGTGTGTAGAAGGCTTTAGATGACCGGAATCGATTAAGGGATTCGTATTAAATATTGCACCTTGTATAATATTCTTTTTAAACGCGATAAGTGATTTTCAAACTAAAAAATTACGAATGAAAACTACATTTATAAGACAAAGTCTTTATTTTTCAATATTTATTATAAACCGTAATGAATATTATTCTAAAACATGTTTCCCGTTTATTTGACACAATATATCATAAACGTCAGTTGTTTACGTTTGTTTATTTCATCTCTAAAGCCTTCTACACACGCAGCTACTCATTCGAAACTAATTATTGACGTGAAACACTAACTAGTCCGCGTTGGGTCAGTTGGTAATTAGTTTCAAATGAGTTGCTCCGTGTGTAGAAGGCTTTAGATGACCGGAATCGATTAAGGGATTCGTATTAAATATTGCACCTTGTATAATATTCTTTTTAAACGCGATAAGTGATTTTCAAACTAAAAAATTACGAATGAAAACTACATTTATAAGACAAAGTCTTTATTTTTCAATATTTATTATAAACCTTAATGAATATTATTCTAAAACATGTTTCCCGTTTATTTGACACAATATATCATAAACGTCAGTTGTTTACGTTTGTTTATTTCATCTCTAAAGCCTTCTACACACGCAGCTACTCATTTGAAACTAATTATTGACGTGAAACACTAACTAGTCCGCGTTGGGTCAGTCGGTAATTAGTTTCAAATGAGTTGCTCCGTGTGTAGAAGGCTTTAGATGACCGGAATCGATTAAGGGATTCGTATTAAATATTGCACCTTGTATAATATTCTTTTTAAACGCGATAAGTGATTTTCAAACTAAAAAATTACGAATGAAAACTACATTTATAAGACAAAGTCTTTATTTTTCAATATTTATTATAAACCGTAATGAATATTACTCTATAACATGTTTCCCGTTTATTTGACAGAATATATCGTAAACTTCAGTTGTTTACGTTTGTTTATTTCATCTCTAAAGCCTTCTACACACGCAGCTACTCATTCGAAACTAGTTGTTGACGTGAAACACTAACTAGTCCACGTTGAGTCAGTTGGTGATTAGTTTCAAATGAGTTGCTCCGTGTGTAGAAGGCTTTAGATGACCGGAATCGATTAAGGGATTCGTATTAAATATTGCACCTTGTATAATATTCTTTTTAAACACAATAAGTGATTTTCAAACTAAAAAATTACGAATGAAAACTACATTTATAAGACAAAGTTTTTATTTTTCAATATTTATTATAAACCGTAATGAATATTACTCTATAACATGTTTCCCGTTTATTTGACAGAATATATCGTGAACGTCAGTTGTTTACGTTTGTTTATTTCATCTCTAAAGCCTTCTACACACGCAGCTACTCATTTGAAACTAATTATTGACGTGAAACACTAACTAGTCCGCGTTGGGTCAGTCGGTAATTAGTTTCAAATGAGTTGCTCCGTGTGTAGAAGGCTTTAGATGACCGGAATCGATTAAGGGATTCGTATTAAATATTGCACCTTGTATAATATTCTTTTAAAACGCGATAAGTGATTTTCAAACTAAAAAATTACGAATGAAAACTACATTTATAAGACAAAGTTTTTATTTTTCAATATTTATTATAAACCGTAATGAATATTACTCTATAACATGTTTCCCGTTTATTTGACACAATATATCATAAACGTCAGTTGTTTACGTTTGTTTATTTCATCTCTAAAGCCTTCTACACACGCAGCTACTCATTTGAAACTAATTATTGACGTGAAACACTAACTAGTCCGCGTTGGGTCAGTCGGTAATTAGTTTCAAATGATTTGCTCCGTGTGTAGAAGGCTTTAGATGACCGGAATCGATTTAGGGATTCGTATTAAATATTGCACCTTGTTTAATATTCTTTTTAAACGCGATAAGTGATTTTCAAACTAAAAAATTACGAATGAAAACTACATTTATAAGACAAAGTTTTTATTTTTCAATATTTATTATAAACCGTAATGAATATTACTCTATAACATGTTTTCCGTTTATTTGACAGAATATATCGTGAACGTCAGTTGTTTACGTTTGTTTATTTCATCTCTAAAGCCTTCTACACACGCAGCTACTCATTTGAAACTAATTATTGACGTGAAACACTAACTAGTCCGCGTTGGGTCAGTCGGTAATTAGTTTCAAATGAGTTGCTCCGTGTGTAGAAGGCTTTAGATGACCGGAATCGATTAAGGGATTCGTATTAAATATTGCACCTTGTATAATATTCTTTTAAAACGCGATAAGTGATTTTCAAACTAAAAAATTACGAATGAAAACTACATTTATAAGACAAAGTCTTTATTTTTCAATATTTATTATAAACCGTAATGAATATTACTCTATAACATGTTTCCCGTTTATTTGACAGAATATATCATAAACGTCAGTTGTTTACGTTTGTTTATTTCATCTCTAAAGCCTTCTACACACGCAGCTACTCATTTGAAACTAATTATTGACGTGAAACACTAACTGGTCCGCGTTGGGTCAGTCGGTAATTAGTTTCAAATGAGTTGCTTCGTGTGTAGAAAGCTTTAGTAGCGGACCCATGTCTAGCACTTTTCGCGGCACATCCTGTATAATAAAACATCTAGAAATCCGGTACAAGAAACAATTTATTTTCAGATTTCTTTGTGTGTATTTATATTCTGATAGGTGGTCCAAATGATGAACGTCTTGAAATTCCTACTGAAAAATTACACACCTAGTTATATAATTGAATCGATTTATATACTTCTTTGGTGTTAATGATGATGGTAAGATGGTATTTGAAATTCGTTTAATGTCGAAATTAACGACTATATCAATTTGTTTATTTACACACTTATCTTGTTTATGATAGTGCCGTGTATGTTGAGAAACAACGTAATGAATTTTTGTACAATTACGAGCTGATATATTGAAAACTCGACTTCAAAGAAAATTTATGTATATATAAATAATTTTCATTAACAGTACCGTTGTTGCACTTCGCAGATCATGTATGTATTCCATCAATTTCTGAATAAATTCTCATTTTTTTAACGTAATTAATTCAGAACGTACGACGTGTTGAAGTTGAAATAAATTTTTTATAGAACAAAGTCTTAATTTTCTTCATATTTTCGAAGCACCTGTATATAATAATTTTAACTCATACTTTGTAAAATGGGCATTAATTAATGTATGAACTTACCAATTTTCACATTTTTATCATTATTTTTTCACGAGTTATAAGGTTTCAAAGCTGGAATTAATTTTTTTGTTGAACAAATTCTGAACAATCTGTTAATTCTCTCCATATTCTCTAAACCCTTGTATATAATAGCTTAAGCTTATCCTCTGTATATTAAGCATAGATTGTTGTATGAACTCACCCATTTTCACATTTTTCTCATTTTTTTGTCACGAGTTATAAGGTTCCAAATTTGGAATCAATTTTTTTGCTGAACAAATTCGAAACAATCTCTTAATAGCCTTTATATTTCAGAAAACCTTGTATATAATAATTAAAACTCATTCTCGATATATTGAGCATCCATTGCTGTATGAACTCTCCAGTATCCACATCTTTATCGTTATTTTTTTAAGAGATATAAGGTTCCAAAGTTGGAATAAATTTTTTTGCTGAAAAAGTTCTGAACAATCTTCTAATTTTCTTCATAGTTTCGAAATCCCTCTGTATAATAATTTGAACCCATACTCTGTATATTCATGATTAGTTGCTGTATGAATACACCCATTTCCACATCTTTATGTTCATTTTTTTATTAGATATAAGGTTTCAAAGTTGGAATCAATTTTTTTTCGGAACAAATTCTGAACAATCTTCTAATTTTCTTCATAGTTTCAAAATCCCTCTGTATAATAATTTGAACCCGTACTCTGTATATTCAGGATTAATTCCTGTATGAACACACCAATTTCCAAATTTTTATCTTCATTTATTTACGAGGTATAAGGTTTCAAAGTTGGAATCAAATTTTTTGCCAAACGAATTCTGAACAATCTTCTAATTTTCTTCATATTTTTGAAACCCCCATATATAGTAATTTTAACTCATACTCTGTATATTCAGGATTAATGGCTGTATAAACACACCAATTCTCAAATTTTTATCTTCATTTATTTACGAGGTATAAGGTTTCAAAGTTGGAATCAAATTTTTTGCCAAACGAATTCTGAACAATCTTCTAATTTTCTTCATATTTTTGAAACCCCCATATATAGTAATTTTAACTCATACTCTGTATATTCAGGATTAATGGCTGTATAAACACACCAATTCCCAAATTTTTATCTCCATTTATTTACGAGGTATAAGGTTTCAAAGTTGGAATCAAATTTTTTGCCAAACGAATTCTGAACAATCTTCTAATTTTCTTCATATTTTCGAAACCCCCATATATAGTAATTTGAACCCGTATTCTGTATATTAAGGGTTAATTCCTGTATGAACACACCAATTTTCAAATTTTTATCTCCATTTATTTACGAGATATAAGGTTTCAAAGCTGGAATCAAATTTTTTGCCAAACGTATTCTGAACAATCTTCTAATTTTCTTCATATTTTCGAAACCCTCATATATAGTAATTTGAACCCGTACTCTGTATATTAAGGATTAATTCCTGTATGAACACACCAATTTCCAAATTTTCATCTTCATTTATTTACGAGGTATAAGGTTTCAAAGTTGGAATCAAATTTTTTGCCAAACGAATTCTGAACAATCTTCTAATTTTCTTCATATTTTTGAAACCCCCATATATAGTAATTTTAACTCATACTCTGTATATTCAGGATTAATGGCTGTATAAACACACCAATTCCCAAATTTTTATCTTCATTTATTTACGAGGTATAAGGTTTCAAAGTTGGAATCAAATTTTTTGCCAAACGAATTCTGAACAATCTTCTAATTTTCTTCATATTTTTGAAACCCCCATATATAGTAATTTTAACTCATACTCTGTATATTCAGGATTAATGGCTGTATAAACACACCAATTCCCAAATTTTTATCTTCATTTATTTACGAGGTATAAGGTTTCAAAGTTGGAATCAAATTTTTTGCCAAACGAATTCTGAACAATCTTCTAATTTTCTTCATATTTTTGAAACCCCCATATATAGTAATTTTAACTCATACTCTGTATATTCAGGATTAATGGCTGTATAAACACACCAATTCCCAAATTTTTATCTTCATTTATTTACGAGGTATAAGGTTTCAAAGTAGGAATCAATTTTTTTTCCAAACGAATTCTGAACAATCTTCTAATTTTCTTCATATTTTCGAAACCCTCATATATAGTAATTTGAACCCGTACTCTGTATATTAAGGGTTAATTCCTGTATGAACACACCAATTTCCAAATTTTTATCTTCATTTATTTACGAGATATAAGGTTTCAAAGCTGGAATCAAATTTTTTGCCAAACGAATTCTGAACAATCTTCTAATTTTCTTCATATTTTCGAAACCCCCATATATAGTAATTTGAACCCGTACTCTGTATATTAAGGGTTAATTCCTGTATGAACACACCAATTTCCAAATTTTTATCTTCATTTATTTACGAGGTATAAGGTTTCAAAGTTGGAATCAAATTTTTTGCCAAACGAATTCTGAACAATCTTCTAATTTTCTTCATATTTTCGAAACCCCCATATATAGTAATTTGAACCCGTACTCTGTATATTAAGGGTTAATTCCTGTATAAACACACCAATTTCCAAATTTTTATCTTCATTTATTTACGAGGTATAAGGTTTCAAAGTTGGAATCAAATTTTTTGCCAAACGAATTCTGAACAATCTTCTAATTTTCTTCATATTTTCGAAACCCCCATATATAGTAATTTGAACCCGTATTCTGTATATTAAGGGTTAATTCCTGTATGAACACACCAATTTTCAAATTTTTATCTTCATTTATTTACGAGATATAAGGTTTCAAAGTTGGAATCAAATTTTTTGCCAAACGAATTCTGAACAATCTTCTAATTTTCTTCATATTTTCGAAACCCCCATATATAGTAATTTGAACCCGTATTCTGTATATTAAGGGTTAATTCCTGTATGAACACACCAATTTTCAAATTTTTATCTCCATTTATTTACGAGATATAAGGTTTCAAAGCTGGAATCAAATTTTTTGCCAAACGTATTCTGAACAATCTTCTAATTTTCTTCATATTTTCGAAACCCTCATATATAGTAATTTGAACCCGTACTCTGTATATTAAGGATTAATTCCTGTATGAACACACCAATTTCCAAATTTTCATCTTCATTTATTTACGAGATATAAGGTTTCAAAGCTGGAATCAAATTTTTTGCCAAACGAATTCTGAACAATCTTCTAATTTTCTTCATATTTTTGAAACCCCCATATATAGTAATTTTAACTCATACTCTGTATATTCAGGATTAATGGCTGTATAAACACACCAATTCCCAAATTTTTATCTTCATTTATTTACGAGGTATAAGGTTTCAAAGTTGGAATCAAATTTTTTGCCAAACGAATTCTGAACAATCTTCTAATTTTCTTCATATTTTTGAAACCCCCATATATAGTAATTTTAACTCATACTCTGTATATTCAGGATTAATGGCTGTATAAACACACCAATTCCCAAATTTTTATCTTCATTTATTTACGAGGTATAAGGTTTCAAAGTTGGAATCAAATTTTTTGCCAAACGAATTCTGAACAATCTTCTAATTTTCTTCATATTTTTGAAACCCCCATATATAGTAATTTTAACTCATACTCTGTATATTCAGGATTAATGGCTGTATAAACACACCAATTCCCAAATTTTTATCTTCATTTATTCACGAGGTATAAGGTTTCAAAGTTGGAATCAAATTTTTTGCCAAACGAATTCTGAATAATCTTCTAATTTTCTTCATATTTTCGAAACCCCCATATATAGTAATTTGAACCCGTACTCTGTATATTAAGGGTTAATTCCTGTATGAACACACCAATTTCCAAATTTTTATCTTCATTTATTTACGAGGTATAAGGTTTCAAAGTTGGAATCAAATTTTTTGCCAAACGAATTCTGAACAATCTTTCCTCCAAATTTTCAAAACCCTTCTGATTAATAATTTATTCATACACTCTGTATATTAAGCATCAATTGTTGTATGAATTCACCAATTTTCACATTTTCATCCTCTTGTTTTTTAGAGATACAAGTTTCCAAAGAAATGATTTTTTTGCTGAACAGGCTCGTCCCGATCACGGCTCGATATTGCAGTTTTTTGAAAAATTCGTGCACGCAAAATACGTTGAATATTTCTTACAAAAATTTAACGAGAAAATAAACGTGCAATTCCAACGTGAAATGTGTTTATCAGATGCGTTTACTTTTTTTTATTTTAAGATAATAAAATAAGAATAACGCGTCTTTCAATGAGCCGGATCTTTTCAGTCACTCATTTATCTTCTTCAGTCATCTATGAATAATAAAATAAAATAATGAGCGATTATCAATTTGTAATCGGATCAATGAATAAGAATCGCAAACTGACAAGCTTTTAGTAATTTTTCTTCTTTTTCTTAGTTCCTTCTCGTGTACAAGGGTCGTATGAAAAATTTTTTTACAATCACTTAATGCAACGAAACGCGTTCAATTCGGCAGAGCCCAAGGATTATCCTGTGAACAAAAAATATGAATAAGAGATGAAAACTGCATTTGTACAGGGAAAACATTCATATTTCGGTATACAGGGTGATTAATTAGCGTTACTGATAACTTTGTCCTCTGAGATATCAATTTGGAAATTTGAGGGGTTAAAATCGTAATTCGTCTTTATTTTTTTGCATATTTGGACTCATCATGACTTCCCCTTTACGTATAGTATAGGGTTGTAATCTGTTCTACGGGGTATTTAAAAAGTTATAAACAGTTTTCGTAAATAAAAATCGATACCCTGTACAACGTAAGAGAAATTCAAAAATAAAGATCTTTTGTTGTCAAAACATTCGAATAGTAGTAAAAATTGTGGAAAATTATTTATTTTGTTAATATCAATTGTTATTGCCGATACAGGGTGAATCAAAATACGAATAAATTTTTTTCTCGGTTTTCTCAAATGAATCACTCTGTATTTTAAGTGTTAAATAACTTAAAAACCGATAATTTCAGATATAGGGAGTGTTTAATAAAAAGTAGTATGTTGATAGTAGTTTCCGATAAAAATATAGGGTGTTTCATAAAAGAAGAAAACGTAAGTTTGATATGGAACACCCTATAAGATGTTGATAATTTTAAAATGTGGCTATGATTTTACTATTTGGGGGTTTCTGAATACGAATATCACGACAGATAAGGCCTCAGAGTTACACCACGTTATATATAGGGTGTTTTTAAATTCATGCGACAAAATTGAGGAGGTGATTTATCGGATGAAATTAAGATGGGTCTTTCCTGTAACAAAATTTTCTCAATCTACCCCCTATCACCCTTACAAGTTTATTATTTTTCGGAAATTTGAGCCCTACTTTGAGACTCCTAAGGGATGCAATTTGGTATGGAAGAAAATTACCCCGAATCGTCATATTTTAGGAAAATTTTTTTAAGTTACGTATCATTCCGAATCCGTAATTAATTTTTTCTAACGAGAAACTACGAAAACGAATTGTTAATGTGAATAAAAAAAGGTGGCGCCTCGATTTAAAAGTAACTACGACCATCGATGGTGCCAAATGTCCCATACGGGAATTTAAACTCGCAAAACGATTAAAATCGTAAAATGTACGGTTGTAAATGTATATTTGGACCATTTAGATAAAGTTTTTTTTTTCCGGCCATGTGTGTCGTAGAAAACACGAAACGATAACCATTCGGAGGTCCTGAGAAACGATATGAACAAGACGACGACGCGACGGTGTCGATTTATGGAAATGAGAAAGGAAATAAAGACGTTACCGAGAGGAAATTTCATTTTGCCCGATATTGAATTCGGTCAAAAAAGTTGGATTGAAAAATGGAATGGAAACAACAAATTATGTCAAATACAAGGTGAACAATGAAAGAACGTTGTTTGTAAACAATGGCGCCAACACTAATTTTCTAACTAAAGAGATGGACCTTAGCTGGTGTGCACCAATTTTTTTTTTCGAATGAGTGCTGCTACTTAAGCTTTGAGATATGGCAACACTGAGTAAATAAGTCAAATCTGACATTTTAATGATAAATTTTGACATTTTTAATGGTAAACATGTACCATTAGAACCCACTGCTTCAGGTTGATGTTATATTTGTTTGCTCTATCTTGTGGACTAAGGAAATGACTATTCTCTTCATAAATTAGTTTGGAGTGAACCACTATATTGAAATAATTGATATGATAGGTTTTATTATGATTAAGTCATAAATATAAACCCAATATTGGAAAAAATTATAGAAATCAATCCGTTCGGCCGTTTTATCTGGTCAATTTCTTTCATTTTCTTTGACTGCACGGAGTATTTATGCCTAGATTTGTGATCAAGCATTTAAAATCATTCAACTAATGCCCTTTTCAATTTATATTCAAACATGACTATTTGTTCTTTCATTCTCGATGTATTATTGGTTTCTTATTCCATATCTCAACTTCTCAGTTTTCACTGCAAATCTTGAGTTTTACTCGAGGTGAGTTGTTTGTTTTGGACTAAAAACACTCAATAAATGAAGCCCTTCTATTTTATGTATCATATGAGGGAATTGATTGAGTCTGAAGAGAATTAAGCGCCGAACAGAAACTTTAACTTCACTTTTAAATTTTACTGAGATTTTTGCTGAATATCTCGAGTTCTAGATTAGATAAATTGTTTCTTTTAGTCTAAAAACACTCAGTAAATCAAGCTTTTTCATTTTCTATATCATATGAGTGAATTGATTGAGTCTGAAGAGAATTAAGCGCCGAACAGAAACTTTAACTTCACTTTTAAATTTTACTGAGATTTTTGCTGAATATCTCGAGTTCTAGATTAGATAAATTGTTTCTTTTAGTCTAAAAACACTCAGTAAATCAAGCTTTTTCATTTTCTATATCATATGAGTGAATTGATTGAGTCTGAAGAGAATTAAGCGCCGAACAGAAACTTTAACTTCACTTTTAAATTTTACTGAGATTTTTGCTGAATATCTCGAGTTCTAGATTAGATAAATTGTTTCTTTTAGTCTAAAAACACTCAGTAAATCAAGCTTTTTCATTTTCTATATCATATGAGTGAATTGATTGAGTTTGAAGAGATTAAGCGCCGAACAGAAATTTTAACTTCACTTTTAAATTTTACTGAGATTTTTGCTGAATATCTCGAGTTCTAGATTAGATAAATTGTTTCTTTTAGTCTAAAAACACTCAGTAAATCAAGCTTTTTCATTTTCTATATCATATGAGTGAATTGATTGAGTCTGAAGAGAATTAAGCGCCTAACAGAAACTTTAACTTCACTTTTAAATTTTACTGAGATTTTTGCTGAATATCTCGAGTTCTAGATTAGATAAATTGTTTCTTTTAGTCTAAAAACACTCAGTAAATCAAGCTTTTTCATTTTCTATATCATATGAGTGAATTGATTGAGTCTGAAGAGAATTAAGCGCCGAATAGAAACTTTAACTTCACTTTTAAATTTTTCTGATATTTTTGCTGCATATCTCGAGTTTTACTCGAGGTGAGTTATTTGTTTTGGTCTAAAATCACTCAGTAAATCAAGTTTTTTCATTTTCTATATCATATGAGTGAATTGATTGAGTCTGAAGAAAATTAAGCGCCAAACAGAAAAGTCAATTTCACTTTTAAATCTTTCTGAGTCTTTTACTGCACCTCTAGAGTTTTAGTTTAGGTAAGTTTTTCGTTTTGGTCTAAAAACACTCAGTAAATCAAGCCCTTTCGTTTTATATATCATATGAGTGAATTGATTGAGTCTGAGGAAAGTAAAGCGCCGATCAGAAAAGTCAACTTCAATTGGGACGTGTGTCGGTTGGAATTTGTGTTAATATTTTTGAGTTTTTGCAATGTTGGTTTTTTGTTACTAAATTGACAAGAATTCCGGAAGAGCTTATTGAAAACCTGCGAAACGCCACCACGGCTAAACCACAGCTGCTGAAATTTTCGAAAAAATTTAGCGCACAGAACCTTTCGCGATTTTAATTGAATCGAGACTGGCGAGAGTGGCGAATGTATCGAGCCAGAGCTGGAAACCGATCCGTTCTTTGGAGCAAAATCGGACCGGAATCGGATCGGAGTGGTGTATGACAATATGTCTCGGACATAAAAAGGATTTCCCTCAGGGAATCGGCCCAAAAGAAGACCAAAAAGTCAAGTAATAAGTGATCTAAACAAAATGAGAGTCCTTGGATTGGGAGTAACACCCTGGGCAGGAAAATAACGGAAGAAGCCAAAACGTGCAAAGAACTTTAGATTTAGATTGAATCTCACATGGAACGAATTGATTTAGCGGCTACTATTCCTATTGGAATGCGAATTTAATTATATATAATCGAATCAACGATCATTCCAAATCGAATGATTCAAACCAAAATATTTCCGTCATATTATGTTGTTGACTAGACTATGACGAACTAAAAAGTTATTCAAGATCTTCTAGTATCTTCAAAACCTCGATCTATTCACTGTGTGTAGTTTTAATTCTCATTTACTAAAATTATCGTGTTTTTAAAAAGTTAATCTCCTTATCCGTAATCATGTATAAAGTATTATGCATTGTACATTCGACTTTGACAAGCTAATCTTTCTTATAAGTTTCTATTATCCTTTATTGTTGTAGCGGGCATAAGGAATTTCTTATTTTCTTTTATGAATAAATGCATTGAACATGTCTAAAGGGCTCGAAATTACAGAGACGTATTCAGACAATTCCAACAATTCGATACGATGTTTTCCATTCGGAAACGTAACTTGATATTCAGTTTCCACTTGGTTTCTTTATACTGCATATCACATCACTTAATAAGTCGTCTGACTGACACACAGATGGCGCTACTATCGTCAAATCCGTATGACGTATCAACTTTCAAAAATTTATTGTTAATTTGGTGAATTTAAACGTGGTGGTACTAAAATCGATTATAGTGAAAGCTCCGGTCGTCCAAATTAGGCGGTTACCCCATAAAAAAGTCAACGAATCGTTTATATTCAATCGTAAATTGAAGTTGGGGGCTGGAAAATGTCAAAAACCGTGTGTTCACAATTGTGCATTGGGGAAGACGTAATATTGTTTTATTAAGTGCTTTAGCACGCGTATTTCACTAGCCCCAAAAGAAATTGATTGAAACTACCACGAACTTTCCGTTTCTTTTCACAAATTCATTTTTGTGGAAGATCTATGGGGCTAAATGGGCAAAATATGAGGGACAAACTTCAAGGAGACCTCCTGGGCGACCCGTTAGAAGATGGCGCGAAATCTGGTCATCTACTTCTTAAGAGGCTAAATAGTAGAATTATACAAGACTGAATCTTGAGAAAAGGGAAATAATAAGAAGAAGGTTCAATGTTCTTTTACTAGCCTCAAATGAAATCGATTGAAACTACCACGAACTTTCCGTTTCTTTTCACGAATTCATTTTTGTGGAAGATCGATGGGGCTAAATGGGCAAAATATGAGGGACAAACTTCAAGGAGACCTCCTGGGCGACCCGTTAGAAGATGGCGCGAAATCTGGTCATCTACTTCTTAAGAGGCTAAATGTAGAATTATACAAGACTGAATCTTGAGAAAAGGGAAATAATAAGAAGAAGGGTCAATGTTCTTTTACTAGCCTCAAATGAAATCGATTGAAACTACCACGAACTTTCCGTTTCTTTTTACAAATTCATTTTTGTGGAAGATCGATGGGGCTAAATGGGCAAAATATGAGGGACAAACTTCAAGGAGACCTCCTGGGCGACCCGTTAGAAGATGGCGCGAAATCTGGTCATCTACTTCTTAAGAGGCTAAATGTAGAATTATACAAGACTGAATCTTGAGAAAAGGGAAATAATAAGAAGAAGGGTCAATGTTCTTTTACTAGCCTCAAATGAAATCGATTGAAACTACCACGAACTTTCCGTTTCTTTTTACAAATTCATTTTTGTGGAAGATCGATGGGGCTAAATGGGCAAAATATGAGGGACAAACTTCAAGGAGACCTCCTGGGCGACCCGTTAGAAGATGGCGCGAAATCTGGTCATCTACTTCTTAAGAGGCTAAATAGTAGAATTATACAAGACTGAATCTTGAGAAAAGGGAAATAATAAGAAGAAGGTTCAATGTTCTTTTACTAGCCTCAAATGAAATCGATTGAAACTACCACGAACTTTCCGTTTCTTTTCACGAATTCATTTTTGTGGAAGATCGATGGGGCTAAATGGGCAAAATATGAGGGACAAACTTCAAGGAGACCTCCTGGGCGACCCGTTAGAAGATGGCGCGAAATCTGGTCATCTACTTCTTAAGAGGCTAAATGTAGAATTATACAAGACTGAATCTTGAGAAAAGGGAAATAATAAGAAGAAGGGTCAATGTTCTTTTACTAGCCTCAAATGAAATCGATTGAAACTACCACGAACTTTCCGTTTCTTTTTACAAATTCATTTTTGTGGAAGATCGATGGGGCTAAATGGGCAAAATATGAGGGACAAACTTCAAGGAGACCTCCTGGGCGACCCGTTAGAAGATGGCGCGAAATCTGGTCATCTACTTCTTAAGAGGCTAAATGTAGAATTATACAAGACTGAATCTTGAGAAAAGGGAAATAATAAGAAGAAGGGTCAATGTTCTTTTACTAGCCTCAAATGAAATCGATTGAAACTACCACGAACTTTCCGTTTCTTTTTACAAATTCATTTTTGTGGAAGATCGATGGGGCTAAATGGGCAAAATATGAGGGACAAACTTCAAGGAGACCTCCTGGGCGACCCGTTAGAAGATGGCGCGAAATCTGGTCATCTACTTCTTAAGAGGCTAAATGTAGAATTATACAAGACTGAATCTTGAGAAAAGGGAAATAATAAGAAGAAGGGTCAATGTTCTTTTACTAGCCTCAAATGAAATCGATTGAAACTACCACGAACTTTCCGTTTCTTTTCACGAATTCATTTTTGTGGAAGATCGATGGGGCTAAATGGGCAAAATATGAGGGACAAACTTCAAGGAGACCTCCTGGGCGACCCGTTAGAAGATGGCGCGAAATCTGGTCATCTACTTCTTAAGAGGCTAAATGTAGAATTATACAAGACTGAATCTTGAGAAAAGGGAAATAATAAGAAGAAGGGTCAATGTTCTTTTACTAGCCTCAAATGAAATCGATTGAAACTACCACGAACTTTCCGTTTCTTTTTACAAATTCATTTTTGTGGAAGATCGATGGGGCTAAATGGGCAAAATATGAGGGACAAACTTCAAGGAGACCTCCTGGGCGACCCGTTAGAAGATGGCGCGAAATCTGGTCATCTACTTCTTAAGAGGCTAAATGTAGAATTATACAAGACTGAATCTTGAGAAAAGGGAAATAATAAGAAGAAGGGTCAATGTTCTTTTACTAGCCTCAAATGAAATCGATTGAAACTACCACGAACTTTCCGTTTCTTTTTACAAATTCATTTTTGTGGAAGATCGATGGGGCTAAATGGGCAAAATATGAGGGACAAACTTCAAGGAGACCTCCTGGGCGACCCGTTAGAAGATGGCGCGAAATCTGGTCATCTACTTCTTAAGAGGCTAAATAGTAGAATTATACAAGACTGAATCTTGAGAAAAGGGAAATAATAAGAAGAAGGTTCAATGTTCTTTTACTAGCCTCAAATGAAATCGATTGAAACTACCACGAACTTTCCGTTTCTTTTCACGAATTCATTTTTGTGGAAGATCGATGGGGCTAAATGGGCAAAATATGAGGGACAAACTTCAAGGAGACCTCCTGGGCGACCCGTTAGAAGATGGCGCGAAATCTGGTCATCTACTTCTTAAGAGGCTAAATGTAGAATTATACAAGACTGAATCTTGAGAAAAGGGAAATAATAAGAAGAAGGGTCAATGTTCTTTTACTAGCCTCAAATGAAATCGATTGAAACTACCACGAACTTTCCGTTTCTTTTTACAAATTCATTTTTGTGGAAGATCGATGGGGCTAAATGGGCAAAATATGAGGGACAAACTTCAAGGAGACCTCCTGGGCGACCCGTTAGAAGATGGCGCGAAATCTGGTCATCTACTTCTTAAGAGGCTAAATAGTAGAATTATACAAGACTGAATCTTGAGAAAAGGGAAATAATAAGAAGAAGGTTCAATGTTCTTTTACTAGCCTCAAATGAAATCGATTGAAACTACCACGAACTTTCCGTTTCTTTTCACGAATTCATTTTTGTGGAAGATCGATGGGGCTAAATGGGCAAAATATGAGGGACAAACTTCAAGGAGACCTCCTGGGCGACCCGTTAGAAGATGGCGCGAAATCTGGTCATCTACTTCTTAAGAGGCTAAATGTAGAATTATACAAGACTGAATCTTGAGAAAAGGGAAATAATAAGAAGAAGGGTCAATGTTCTTTTACTAGCCTCAAATGAAATCGATTGAAACTACCACGAACTTTCCGTTTCTTTTCACAAATTCATTTTTGTGGAAGATCGATGGGGCTAAATGGGCAAAATATGAGGGACAAACTTCAAGGAGACCTCCTGGGCGACCCGTTAGAAGATGGCGCGAAATCTGGTCATCTACTTCTTAAGAGGCTAAATGTAGAATTATACAAGACTGAATCTTGAGAAAAGGGAAATAATAAGAAGAAGGTTCAATGTTCTTTTACTAGCCTCAAATGAAATCGATTGAAACTACCACGAACTTTCCGTTTCTTTTCACAAATTCATTTTTGTGGAAGATCGATGGGGCTAAATGGGCAAAATATGAGGGACAAACTTCAAGGAGACCTCCTGGGCGACCCGTTAGAAGATGGCGCGAAATCTGGTCATCTACTTCTTAAGAGGCTAAATGTAGAATTATACAAGACTGAATCTTGAGAAAAGGGAAATAATAAGAAGAAGGTTCAATGTTCTTTTACTAGCCTCAAATGAAATCGATTGAAACTACCACGAACTTTCCGTTTCTTTTCACAAATTCATTTTTGTGGAAGATCGATGGGGCTAAATGGGCAAAATATGAGGGACAAACTTCAAGGAGACCTCCTGGGCGACCCGTTAGAAGATGGCGCGAAATCTGGTCATCTACTTCTTAAGAGGCTAAATGTAGAATTATACAAGACTGAATCTTGAGAAAAGGGAAATAATAAGAAGAAGGGTCAATGTTCTTTTACTAGCCTCAAATGAAATCGATTGAAACTACCACGAACTTTCCGTTTCTCTTCAAATCGAAATCGAAAATTTGTTAATTAGAATATATTCTACCTGAATCCGATGCTGTACGTCTATCTCTTTTATAACCTTTTATCATTATAATTCTCAATATTGTGAAAATATTTACGCTTAATTTACTAGTCAGGTTAACATCAAATAAACGCTTGTCGGCCTCTTTTGATTACGGCTAACGTCTCAATCAATTACCAAAAATGACGCGTATGTTTAACGGAGTTTAGATTTAATGCCCGTCATTTTTATACAGATTTTCTCATTATTTATCGTGTTCGATCGGTCACCTACAGATTTTATTATACCATGATAGCTACTCAAGTTTTAAGATGTGGCAACACTGATTTAAATATGTCAAATTAGACGTAAAGTTTGACAATTGACATTTGTGAACGTACTCGGAGCGTGTTGTTCAGGAATACTTGGAACATTCTTCTTGTTCGCCAAAATCATTTGTTAACAAGCATTGTACAGGGTGAAACTACCTCCAATCACAACCAAATATTGAGTGATATTAAAATATGGTACCTTCATATTATTGTGACATATTTGAGTAGGGAAAAATCGTGTTCGAAGATTCCGATGTAATGAATTTTTGCAATTGTTGTCATCAATTGTTACTTAAGGCATTATTGACGTGATTATGTCGAATGAATGTGAATATTCTGATGAAGCACCATCTCCAGTCACTGAAGGTCATTCAAAATCCTAGAAAACATGAAATTTCAAGATCGTCATGTGACATACCGTGATATTGAGGCATATTTGGACATTAGATCCACTCGCATTGATTCAATATTGCACGAACTATAAAAAATTTGGCTGTTAAAAAGATTCGTTCGCCAAAAAAAAAAGCTCGTGCTGATAGGGCAAGAAAATTTAGAGAAAATCCAATGGCAAATGTCCATAGTGTTGTGACAGACGACGAATCATGGATCTATGCATATAAACCGGAAATTAAACAACAATTGACGACCTAAATCCAACGAAAGTTTTATGTTTCCGTTTCCATCTACGGTAAACTTTATGGGTATTCATTGATGACAAAGATTGTCTCAAACTGTTGCTGTATTGGTTCTATTTGGTTCCATTCGTCTTCCATAATTTTCCGAAGAAGTAAACTGGAAGTGGTAGACTGCTTATTGACATCCCTGTCCAATTTTTCCCACAAAAACTCAATCGAGTTGAGGTCTGTCGATTATGTTGACCAAATCATTACTTTCAACATTATTTCTATAAAATTCTTTCAAATACTCTTCGCACAGCTTCGAGGAATGTTTGGAGTCAGCGTTATGCTTTTTTAAATATTGAAATTTCTTCAATTTTGATGGTGGTATTCCTTTAAAACATCCCCAAACCGTTATTTAACTCTCGACATCACGATTACATCCATTCTTCTTTTGACCTACGCACAAACACTCATCACTCATGCCCAAAAACGTCAAAATTTGATTCATCGCCCCATAAAACCCTCTCTCGCTCCTTACGTGCTCCATTTTGCATTCTTTCAGCTCACTACAGACGTTTCTTCACTTGAAAGACCAGTTTCTCTAAATCTCCTTTCTGAGCCGCTGTATCCGAGTCCGTTTTATGGGTAGGATGGTATTATGGGGCGGGCAAAAACTTTTGACCAGTAATGTAGATAATCCTTAATGATATTGATGTTTGGAGGGGACAAGGACTCTAACTGCCAGTGATCGTCCATTTGAACTATGAAATAAATTGGTATCTTCGAAAACAAACTTTTCGAAACAACATTTTATTTTCAAAATTTTCCGTCTCTGATTTATGTTGTTATATTGAGGTTATATATAATTTTAGTTTTAAAAATAGTGTTAAGAGGAATGTGATACGATAAATATACAGGGTGTTTCAACAAAAAGTACCGCCATCTCTAAGATAGTTATATAATTGAGGAATAATTTTGGTTTGGGCATTCAGGAGACAATTTTTTTAGATGATTTTTTTTCTGCAGCTACATCAACATTATTTTAACCGACGAATGCCCTGCTGGTGAAGAAATTAACGTAATATTGAAACTAGTATTCAAAGCAGAACAATTAAAATCGTGTATGTCATCTTGGATGTGTAAAACATACTATAACAAGTGATTTGTGAGTTAATAAACATACGAAATTCCTTAGTATTTACTAATTTATAAAATACGTGAAGTTTCAAATATTTTTATCCAATACAATTTGATGAATGAATGAAGAACAAAAATAAAGTGTAAAGTCATGAATGGAAAGCAGATCTGACTTATTGTATAAACGTAAAACGATTTACTCGTAGAAATATAATAAACATGGAAATTCCAAACGAATGTTATAACTATTAGAGTTTCAACCTTCATATACAAAGTGTTTCAAAAAAAAAGGGATCTTTCTCTGTCAACAAGGATGGAAAATATCATTTTCCCACACTTTATATTAAGATAACGCCATCTAGCGGCGGTAATGGAGTTATTAAATTTGAAAACAAATTTTCGCTGTTGACACATTTCTTAAGATATCTCGGAATATAAAAAAGATATCGAGAAGCGGTTTTCGGTATTTTAATGTTAATTTAGTCAATTAATGTAAGAACTTTGCATCCGGAATAAATTTTCAATTTACGTTAGTGCGAATCTGCCTAATAGACTTTTGAAAACAAATTTTCGCTGTTGACACATTTCTTAAGATATCTCGGAATATAAAAAAGATATCGAGAAGCGGTTTTCGGTATTTTAATGTTAATTTAGTCAATTAATGTAAGAACTTTGCATCCGGAATAAATTTTCAATTTACGTTAGTGCGAATCTGCCTAATAGACTTTTGAAAACAAATTTTCGCTGTTGACACATTTCTTAAGATATCTCGGAATATAAAAAAGATATCGAGAAGCGGTTTTCGGTATTTTAATGTTAATTTAGTCAATTAATGTAAGAACTTTGCATCCGGAATAAATTTTCAATTTACGTTAGTGCGAATCTGCCTAATAGACTTTTGAAAACAAATTTTCGCTGTTGACACATTTCTTAAGATATCTCGGAATATAAAAAAGATATCGAGAAGCGGTTTTCGGTATTTTAATGTTAATTTAGTCAATTAATGTAAGAACTTTGCATCCGGAATAAATTTTCAATTTACGTTAGTGCGAACCAGCCTAATAGACTTTTGAAAACAAATTTTCGCTGTTGACACATTTCTTAAGATATCTCGGAATATAAAAAAGATATCGAGATTCGGTTTTCGGTATTTTAATGTTAATTCAGTCAATTAATGTAAGAACTTTGCATCCGGAATAAATTTTCAATTTCCGTTAGTGCGAACCAGCCTAATAGACTTTTGAAAACAAATTTTCGCTGTTGACACATTTCTTAAGATATCTCGGAATATAAAAAAGATATCGAGAAGCGGTTTTCGGTATTTTAATGTTAATTTAGTCAATTAATGTAAGAACTTTGCATCCGGAATAAATTTTTAATTTCCGTTAGTGCGAACCAGCCTAATAGACTTTTGAAAACAAATTTTCGCTGTTGACACATTTCTTAAGATATCTCGGAATATAAAAAAGATATCGAGAAGCGGTTTTCGGTATTTTAATGTTAATTTAGTCAGTCAATGTAAGAACTTTGCATCCAGAATAAATTTTCAATTTACGTTAGTGCGAATCTGCCTAATAGACTTTTGAAAACAAATTTTCGCTGTTGACACATTTCTTAAGATATCTCGGAATATAAAAAAGATATCGAGAAGCGGTTTTCGGTATTTTAATGTTAATTTAGTCAGTCAATGTAAGAACTTTGCATCCAGAATAAATTTTCAATTTACGTTAGTGCGAATCTGCCTAATAGACTTTTGAAAACAAATTTTCGCTGTTGACACATTTCTTAAGATATCTCGGAATATAAAAAAGATATCGAGAAGCGGTTTTCGGTATTTTAATGTTAATTTAGTCAATTAATGTAAGAACTTTGCATCCGGAATAAATTTTCAATTTACGTTAGTGCGAATCTGCCTAATAGACTTTTGAAAACAAATTTTCGCTGTTGACACATTTCTTAAGATATCTCGGAATATAAAAAAGATATCGAGAAGCGGTTTTCGGTATTTTAATGTTAATTTAGTCAATTAATGTAAGAACTTTGCATCCGGAATAAATTTTCAATTTACGTTAGTGCGAATCTGCCTAATAGACTTTTGAAAACAAATTTTCGCTGTTGACACATTTCTTAAGATATCTCGGAATATAAAAAAGATATCGAGATTCGGTTTTCGGTATTTTAATGTTAATTTAGTCAATTAATGTAAGAACTTTGCATCCGGAATAAATTTTCAATTTCCGTTAGTGCGAACCAGCCTAATAGACTTTTGAAAACAAATTTTCGCTGTTGACACATTTCTTAAGATATCTCGGAATATAAAAAAGATATCGAGAAGCGGTTTTCGGTATTTTAATGTTAATTTAGTCAATTAATGTAAGAACTTTGCATCCGGAATAAATTTTTAATTTCCGTTAGTGCGAACCAGCCTAATAGACTTTTGAAAACAAATTTTCGCTGTTGACACATTTCTTAAGATATCTCGGAATATAAAAGAGATATCGAGAAGCGGTTTTCGGTATTTTAATGTTAATTTAGTCAGTCAATGTAAGAACTTTGCATCCAGAATAAATTTTCAATTTACGTTAGTGCGAACCAGCCTAATAGTCTTTTGAAAACAAATTTTCGCTGTTGACACATTTCTTAAGATATCTCGGAATATAAAAAAGATATCGAGAAGCGGTTTTCGGTATTTTAATGTTAATTTAGTCAATTAATGTAAGAACTTTGCATCCGGAATAAATTTTTAATTTCCGTTAGTGCGAACCAGCCTAATAGACTTTTGAAAACAAATTTTCGCTGTTGACACATTTCTTAAGATATCTCGGAATATAAAAGAGATATCGAGAAGCGGTTTTCGGTATTTTAATGTTAATTTAGTCAGTCAATGTAAGAACTTTGCATCCAGAATAAATTTTCAATTTACGTTAGTGCGAACCAGCCTAATAGTCTTTTGAAAACAAATTTTCGCTGTTGACACATTTCTTAAGATATCTCGGAATATAAAAAAGATATCGAGAAGCGGTTTTCGGTATTTTAATGTTAATTTAGTCAATTAATGTAAGAACTTTGCATCCGGAATAAATTTTCAGTTTACGTTAGTGCGAATCTGCCTAATAGACTTTTGAAAACAAATTTTCGCTGTTGACACATTTCTTAAGATATCTCGGAATATAAAAGAGATATCGAGAAGCGGTTTTCGGTATTTTAATGTTAATTCAGTCAATTAATGTAAGAACTTTGCATCCAGAATAAATTTTCAATTTACGTTAGTGCGAACCAGCCTAATAGACTTTTGAAAACAAATTTTCGCTGTTGACACATTTCTTAAGATATCTCGGAATATAAAAAAGATATCGAGATTCGGTTTTCGGTATTTTAATGTTAATTTAGTCAGTTAGTGTAAGAACTTTGCATCCGGAATAAATTTTCAATTTCCGTTAGTGCGAACCAGCCTAATAGACTTTTGAAAACAAATTTTCGCTGTTGACACATTTCTTAAGATATCTCGGAATATAAAAAAGATATCGAGAAGCGGTTTTCGGTATTTTAATGTTAATTTAGTCAATTAATGTAAGAACTTTGCATCCAGAATAAATTTTCAATTTACGTTAGTGCGAACCAGCCTAATAGAATTTTGAAAACAAATTTTCGCTGTTGACACATTTCTTAAGATATCTCGGAATATAAAAAAGATATCGAGATTCGGTTTTCGGTATTTTAATGTTAATTCAGTCAATTAATGTAAGAACTTTGCATCCAGAATAAATTTTCAATTTCCGTTAGTGCGAACCAGCCTAATAGACTTTTGAAAACAAATTTTCGCTGTTGACACATTTCTTAAGATATCTCGGAATATAAAAAAGATATCGAGAAGCGGTTTTCGGTATTTTAATGTTAATTTAGTCAATTAATGTAAGAACTTTGCATCCGGAATAAATTTTTAATTTCCGTTAGTGCGAACCAGCCTAATAGACTTTTGAAAACAAATTTTCGCTGTTGACACATTTCTTAAGATATCTCGGAATATAAAAAAGATATCGAGAAGCGGTTTTCGGTATTTTAATGTTAATTTAGTCAGTTAGTGTAAGAACTTTGCATCCGGAATAAATTTTCAATTTCCGTTAGTGCGAACCAGCCTAATAGACTTTTGAAAACAAATTTTCGCTGTTGACACATTTCTTAAGATATCTCGGAATATAAAAGAGATATCGAGATTCGGTTTTTGGTATTTTAATGTTAATTTAGTCAGTCAATGTAAGAACTTTGCATCCAGAATAAATTTTCAATTTACGTTAGTGCGAACCAGCCTAATAGACTTTTGAAAACAAATTTTCGCTGTTGACACATTTCTTAAGATATCTCGGAATATAAAAAAGATATCGAGAAGCGGTTTTCGGTATTTTAATGTTAATTTAGTCAATTAATGTAAGAACTTTGCATCCGGAATAAATTTTCAATTTACGTTAGTGCGAATCTGCCTAATAGACTTTTGAAAACAAATTTTCGCTGTTGACACATTTCTTAAGATATCTCGGAATATAAAAGAGATATCGAGATGCGGTTTTCGGTATTTTAATGTTAATTTAGTCAGTTAATGTAAGAACTTTGCATTCAGAATAAATTTTCAATTTACGTTAGTGCGAATCTGTCTAATGGACTTTTGAAAACAAATTTTCGCTGTTGACACATTTCTTAAGATATCTCGGAATATAAAAGAGATATCGAGATTCGGTTTTCGGTATTTTAATGTTAATTTAGTCAATTAATGTAAGAACTTTGCATCCGGAATAAATTTTCAATTTACGTTAGTGCGAATCCGCCTAATAGACTTTTGAAAACAAATTTTCGCTGTTGACACATTTCTTAAGATATCTCGGAATATAAAAGAGATATCGAGATGCGGTTTTCGGTATTTTAATGTTAATTTAGTCAGTTAATGTAAGAACTTTGCATTCAGAATAAATTTTCAATTTACGTTAGTGCGAATCTGTCTAATGGACTTTTGAAAACAAATTTTCGCTGTTGACACATTTCTTAAGATATCTCGGAATATAAAAGAGATATCGAGATTCGGTTTTCGGTATTTTAATGTTAATTTAGTCAATTAATGTAAGAACTTTGCATCCGGAATAAATTTTCAATTTACGTTAGTGCGAATCCGCCTAATAGACTTTTGAAAACAAATTTTCGCTGTTGACACATTTCTTAAGATATCTCGGAATATAAAAGAGATATCGAGATGCGGTTTTCGGTATTTTAATGTTAATTTAGTCAGTTAATGTAAGAACTTTGCATTCAGAATAAATTTTCAATTTACGTTAGTGCGAATCTGTCTAATGGACTTTTGAAAACAAATTTTCGCTGTTGACACATTTCTTAAGATATCTCGGAATATAAAAAAGATATCGAGAAGCGGTTTTCGGTATTTTAATGTTAATTTAGTCAATTAATGTAAGAACTTTGCATCCGGAATAAATTTTCAATTTACGTTAGTGCGAGCCAGCCTAATAGACTTTTGAAAACAAATTTTCGCTGTTGACACATTTCTTAAGATATCTCGGAATATAAAAGAGATATCGAGATGCGGTTTTCGGTATTTTAATGTTAATTTAGTCAGTTAATGTAAGAACTTTGCATTCAGAATAAATTTTCAATTTACGTTAGTGCGAATCTGTCTAATGGACTTTTGAAAACAAATTTTCGCTGTTGACACATTTCTTAAGATATCTCGGAATATAAAAGAGATATCGAGATTCGGTTTTCGGTATTTTAATGTTAATTTAGTCAATTAATGTAAGAACTTTGCATCCGGAATAAATTTTCAATTTACGTTAGTGCGAATCCGCCTAATAGACTTTTGAAAACAAATTTTCGCTGTTGACACATTTCTTAAGATATCTCGGAATATAAAAGAGATATCGAGATGCGGTTTTCGGTATTTTAATGTTAATTTAGTCAATTAATGTAAGAACTTTGCATCCGGAATAAATTTTCAATTTACGTTAGTGCGAATCCGCCTAATAGACTTTTGAAAACAAATTTTCGCTGTTGACACATTTCTTAAGATATCTCGGAATATAAAAGAGATATCGAGATGCGGTTTTCGGTATTTTAATGTTAATTTAGTCAGTTAATGTAAGAACTTTGCATTCAGAATAAATTTTCAATTTACGTTAGTGCGAATCTGTCTAATGGACTTTTGAAAACAAATTTTCGCTGTTGACACATTTCTTAAGATATCTCGGAATATAAAAAAGATATCGAGAAGCGGTTTTCGGTATTTTAATGTTAATTTAGTCAATTAATGTAAGAACTTTGCATCCGGAATAAATTTTCAATTTACGTTAGTGCGAGCCAGCCTAATAGACTTTTGAAAACAAATTTTCGCTGTTGACACATTTCTTAAGATATCTCGGAATATAAAAGAGATATCGAGATGCGGTTTTCGGTATTTTAATGTTAATTTAGTCAGTTAATGTAAGAACTTTGCATTCAGAATAAATTTTCAATTTACGTTAGTGCGAATCTGTCTAATGGACTTTTGAAAACAAATTTTCGCTGTTGACACATTTCTTAAGATATCTCGGAATATAAAAGAGATATCGAGATTCGGTTTTCGGTATTTTAATGTTAATTTAGTCAATTAATGTAAGAACTTTGCATCCGGAATAAATTTTCAATTTACGTTAGTGCGAATCCGCCTAATAGACTTTTGAAAACAAATTTTCGCTGTTGACACATTTCTTAAGATATCTCGGAATATAAAAGAGATATCGAGATGCGGTTTTCGGTATTTTAATGTTAATTTAGTCAATTAATGTAAGAACTTTGCATCCGGAATAAATTTTCAATTTACGTTAGTGCGAACCAGCCTAATAGACTTTTGAAAACAAATTTTCGCTGTTGACACATTTCTTAAGATATCTTAATATATAAAAAAGATATCGAGATGCGGTTTTTGGTATTTTAATGTTAATTTAGTCAGTCAATGTGAGAACGACAAATTTGACATGAATCTTTTGACATGCGAAAAGCGTGTGTCAAACTGGTGACTTAAACTCTCACATTTGAACAATGGACACTTAGAATGCGATTAAGAATGACTCAAACTTAGTAAATACATTAAAAGGAACTCTATTGAAGTTGTAAGATAACAGACAGAAAAAGACTTCGTGCACTGTTCGGAACAATATAAGATTTCAATGTAGCGATTTAAGGATAAATCTTGAAGTTGCTTCCGTTATTTAATAACCACACCATGTATATAAAAGTTGTATGAACATGTGCAATTAAATAAATAGACAGAGCGAAAACTATTCATAATATTTTCACGTTGAAAAGACAACCGATATATCAGATTAATCGTTGGAACATTTGTATTTTCATCACCCAAAATTAATGATCTCACATTCGATGTATTTTAAGCTAAACCAAATATATTTATAGCTCAGTTATTTTTTTTACAGTTCATAATATCACAGAATCAGAGAGGGATTTAGGTAGATCGCAAAAATTGATAATTTAATCAAAAATGAGGCCAAGAAACGAAAAAATAGATCGAAATGATAACAAACTTCATTCGGGGTTGAAATCTACTACACCGAAGGTCCCAAGAAGGACGGACTTGTTGGAATATGATACTGGGTGGCTCAAATTAAGTAACGAGACTGCGCGCCTAGAGGGAGCCATAAATATCTTGTCTATACACGTTTCCGTCTCTATTATAGTGTTTGTGCAATAGCGGTTTGCTATAAATTGTTGCGAGAGGTCTATGGGGACAATTATCTATCTCGTACGCATTTTTTTGAGTGGTGTAAGGGCTTTGGTGAAGGTCGAGAGAGCACTGAAGATGACCAGCGTCCAGGACGCCCTGTCACTGTTTCAACAGTGTCCAAATTGTGCGTGCAGATCATCGAATGAGCCTCCGCCGATAAAAAAACGGTTAAAAAAATTTTACACGAGAAATTACAACGAATCTGACCCCTGACCAAAAGTTTTTGCGTCTGCTCAAATTTCCTTGAAAGGTTAGAAAGATTTGAGTCGATGGAAGCGGTTCTATCATGAAGGAATCATAAATATATACGTCAGATAAAACCTGTCCCTGTTTTTAAATCATTTCATTCGAATTTCTGGTTTTATACGTACAAAAATAATTCTTCGTTAGACAAATTAATCTGCTTTTATAACTTAAACTTTAAGATGCTTATTTAATGCATACAAATGAAGAACCGTAATTCAAAATTAAGTGTATTTAATGCACCACGCTGAGCGAGTAATTTAGTTATATAAAGGAAACGAATTTCGTGTTTCCGTCTGGTAAACTTTCGGTAAAGTTTCGGTACTACATCTTTGTTGTTTGTTGTATTCCTGAGGAAAGTTTCACGTGGAAGAGATAAAATAGTTTAAAACGCGCTTTTATAATTTATTTCTTAATAAAGTAAAGAGTTTATACAATATTTCAGTATAAACATTATTATATTTTATATCGTAGATCATAATACTGTTTGAAGCTGTTTAAACCTTATACAAAGAAGTTTCTGCGTCGTTTCTTGACGCAGTAGACCAAGTAACGTCATCGGCGTGACTGTAGACTGTAGTAGACTGTATTGAACTGAATTGACGCTCAAAAAATTAATCCTTCACGATGATAACGCTCCGGTTCACATCTGCGTCGTCTCAAGGACAAAACTGGTCGATTTGAACTACAAAAAGCTGCTCCATCCACTACGTTTCCCAGATTTGGGAAAAAACGTTGACCTCGCAACCAAACAAAGACTTAGTTCGATAGCAATTCGATGGTTTAACTGTTCAAAAACATTTTTGAACTAATAGCATTGTCGTCTTCTGCGATTCGATTCCCTTTTTCGAAATACTAGAATAACGTTCAGAATTGACCATTCTACGTTTCTTTAATGGAACGATGGCGACTTCGTTGCCTTTCACGATGCTATCGACGTCTATTGAAGCACCTCGATTGAATTTGGAAGTCGTAACGTGTGTATCGACACACACATTCACAATATAAAATGTCAAAGTCAAACTTCATTATGTCAATGTCAGATTTGACATAGTCAAACCAGTGCTGCCCTCGTAACGCAAAAAGGAATTATCAATGTCAATGTAGGAGATATACAAAATGTCTGAACGTCTCGGTTGAATCAATTTCACGAAAATAGATTCGGGAAAATGGAGAAAATTCCCAAACGTTTAAAAAATCAAGACTTTCACACAGTTTCATGAAAATACTAGTTATTTTTGGAAAATCTTGTGAATTTTATGTTAAAAAACGTTGACCTCGCAACCAAACAAAGACTTAGTTCGATAGCAATTCGATGGTTTAACTGTTCAAAAACATTTTTGAACTAATAGCATTGTCGTCTTCTGTGATTCGATTCCCTTTTTCGAAATACTAGAATAACGTTCAGAATTGACCATTCTACGTTTCTTTAATGGAACGATGGCGACTTCGTTGCCTTTCACGATGCAATCGACGTCTATTGAAGCACCTCGATTGAATTTGGAAGTCGTAACGTGTGTATCGACACACACATTCACAATATAAAATGTCAAAGTCAAACTTCATTATGTCAATGTCAGATTTGACATAGTCAAACCAGTGCTGCCCTCGTAACGCAAAAAGGAAACATCAATGTCAATGTAGGACATATACAAAATGTCTGAACGTCTCGGTTGAATCAATTTCACGAAAATAGATTCTGGAAAATGGAGAATCACGGGAAATTAAGACTTTCGCACAGTTCCATGAAAATACCGGTTATTTTTGGAAAATCTTGTGAATTTTATAATTGAAATCGGTGTTATCATATTTCAATACTTTAATAGCGACCCTCGTACATATAAAGTTTAAAAAAAAATTTAATCAAACAAAGTCCAATCCTGTTGAATTCCAGATTTGAAATAGAGGTTTAAATAAAATCGAAATTCTAATATACGTCGTTTAATCTGAAAGAAATATCAGGAGGTTCATTCAAGCTCTAATTGATTTTACGAGAATAGAATACAAGATATTTGAATACGTAAAAATAGTCTTTCAATAAAAATAGTTATAAATACATTAGTTTGTTATACAGGATATCACAAAAATGTGATTGAACACTAAATATCAGAAAGATTTTGCTACAGATGGTGTCTTAGAAATAATGTCGAGTTTTCTTTTTTAATACAAGTGATAAATATGAAATTCGTGTATTGTCAAGACATTAATGGAAACAAAAGTTCGGTGGGTGGATGACAAATGAAAATATAACCTAAAAAAATCTCGCAACATAACCTCTCGTTACCAGCTAGCTTCATACCTGTCAAAACACACTTAACTACGCCCTCAAAATTGAAATATTATAATTATCTTTTTTTATATGTCACTTCACTTAATGAAATCTTCTTTCAACAATTACAATCTAACTAATTTAAAGTCAATTCGCTTTTCCGTACTACCAACTGTCAAAAACTAATTATTATTATTATCGCCGACTGTTGGTGATGTTTCCATTGATCGAAGCAGTGCTGGAAGTCTTCTTTGGCGAGGGTCTTCAGGAGCGTCGTCGTTTTTTGCTTTAACGCTTCCATCGACTCAAATCGGGTCCCTTTCAAAGCAGATCTTTTGGTCAGGAGTCAGATTTTTTGGAACCAACTTCTTACAAACTTTTGTCAAGTGTAAAATTTTTTGAACCGTTTCTTAATCGACGTTTACAGCCTCGGAAATCATCCGGATGCTCATTCGATGATGTGCATGCACAATTTGGTTGATTTTGGTCACTGTTTCCGGAGTTGAAACAATCGCAGGGCGACCTGGGCATTGAGAATTGTCCCCATAGGCCTTTCGCAACAATTTATAGCAAACTGCTATAAATAGTGACGGAAACCTGTTTTGGGACGTTCATAGACAAGATATTTAGGACGCCCTCTAGGCGCGCAGTCTCGTTATTCAATAGCCAGACCTCGTATTGAGTTAATATTAGATAATTCATAGTTCCAAACAGATTTGTTTAAAAATTATTAATAAAAACTTTACGCAATGTTCTAATCTAAATATTGGAAATGATTTCCAAAAATGGTATATTTTTTTCATCCTCACAAAGTTATCACCAACATTTTTAGCCTTGATGATATTCTTTCGAAAAAAAAAACTGTCGAATTCATTCTAAAAACTGCTCGGACAGAAGTTTGTTTTCATTATCAAAAAAAACAGTGCACAAGACTTTTGAATTGTGATTTTCAAAAATCATTCTGTGTATATCCAGATCGTCGTTTAATCGATAGATACTTTTAAGGCGTAGATAGATAGAGGACGATTTAGCAACGAAACTGGAGTTTTATTAAATCATTCGAATGTTAGACTAAATAAGTCAGAAGTGACTACTTCACCTCAATACGTCAACAAAGGAATAACAGTTAATAACAATATGAACTGGTGAAAAACTCAATTTTATAATGAATCTGACGGAAAATCGTCTTCAGCAATAGGGTACATGATACCTAATTGCATCAAACAAAGCATTGATACGAAAATGACATTTAAATAAAAATTCAGCAATGCAGGCCTTCCAATTTAGGTAACTGCACCTCGCATATCCCGCCACACGCGCTCGGTGTTCTGAGTATCAGCATCTACGAAGCTCAATGAATGATTAAATGTCGGTTCAAACAGTTATATGCACGCCAGCAATCAGAAATTGTTGTTCCATCCTTAATTTAGCGCCTGATCATTGATAATGGGGTATAAGCATCCCTCTGGCGTACAGAGATTATGAAGATCTTTTGTATTGATCGTGATAAGACGGCCCTTGTTATAATTTCCTTTTTCCCAGTTTTGCCTCGTCTATTTCAACAATTTGTTCAACTCCCTAACCTAACCTAACCTTAACCTTAACCTAAACTAACCTAACCTAACATAATTTTCGAAAGAATTGCGAAGAAGCCTGTTACAAATCAAATACCTGAAAACAATAATTGTAGTAGTTTGGAAATATCTGTTTTTGCAATATTTTAACCCTCGTAAAATTTTTTTAGGGCTTGACCGACGGTTAATTCCAACGGACTTGTTTTCGGGATGCTCTAACCCCCTCCGAAGTAGAGGGTTGAAAAGTAAATTTATGATAATAACCTAATTTTGCCGAACTAAAATTTTTCCGTTTTACAAAATATGCGTTGATTTCGCGAGGCAGTGTATATCAAGAAAACGATATTAAAACAAACGACGCAAGTAAAACTTCCTGTTAACGAGATTCAATGTCGTTTTATTGTTAATGTTTCTAATCAAATTCTTTCATCTATTCGTTTAGGTGCGATTATCGTAAATCGGAACATCACCTCTTTTCTTATCTAATTTTTATCTTCTTCCTAACGTCTCCATTAAGTTAATCTTGTCGCGGTTAGTGGATCTATCACGTCTTTTATTAGTATCTCGATGTAAAAGCGGTGGAAATTAAATACCCTACGCGATGTTATTAAGTGTATTAGGTGAAAGATACGAACAGTACTTTGGAAAAGTACCACACGGCCGATTTTATAATACGTTTAAAGCTTTGAATTTGAAGTTTCACGGAAATGATTCGCTTCAGCACATTAAAGGCTCTTTAAGCGGCGAACGTTATGGTGAACATGGTCTAGCTAGTCAAAAGTAGTTTGCACGATTTAAAAGTGGTGATTTTGATTTGGAAATCGATGAACGTCCTGGGCAACCAAAAAAGTTTGAAGATGATAAAGAACTGGAAGCGTTATTCGATGAATATTGTTACCAAACACAAGAAGAGCTCGCGGAATCTTTGGGTGTCACTCCAGCAGCCATTTTAAAACGTTTAAAACCAGTTGGAAATATTCAAAAGCAAGGAAATTGGGCTCCACATGAACTCAAGCCGAGGACGTACGAAATTCTGCTGGAACTCAACAGAAGGAAGTCATTTTTGTATCGGATTGTTACTGGTGAACCATTACGACAACCCCAAGAGCAAAAAATCATACGTGAAATCCGGCCAACAAGTCAATTCAAAGGCAAATCCGAATATCCATGGCGCGAAGGTCATGGATCAGAAGGGTGTGCTATACTATGAGCTGCGGGTAAAACCATCAATGGAGAAAGCTACCGAACACAATGAAACAATGGATAGGAAATTTTGTTCTTACCCGCCTTATAGCCCAGATCTTGCCCCATCTGACTACCATTTGCATTTTAGTATCGAAGCATGTTTCCAGTCCGATTGATTTAAATTCCCAATTTATTTTTGATCTACGGTGGATTACCCATCGATTCGATGCTTTGACTGTTCAAAAACGATTTTTTTATTGGTTAATAACTTTCAATAACACCTAATAAATCAAATAAACGCACGCGTACCCCGGCCGTTTCCGACAATTGTACTGAACACAATCAACAAAAGTTGAATGCGTAATTCACACGTTTCAAGACAAGTTTCAACTTGTGATGATTCATTAGTTGAACAATAACATTTCGACTGGGTCAAAATTTTCTCACTACAGTTTTCATTCAACGTTGATCAACTAAACTTCACTTTTGAGAACGCGTCTTTAGTTTCGGGTTAGATCGATGGTTCGTCGCCTGTCACTATCTTATAGTCGTCTATGTTTCTTGGCACCAATCGACGCGAGCTTTTTTTGAGCGATTGTCAAATTTATGCCGTATCCGATGAAAACGAATACTTTTTGACGGCCAAACGTTCACGCAATATCGAATGTATGTGAGTGAAACTACCGTCCAAATGTGCCTTAATCTTACTGTATATCACGTGACTATCATTCAGTGCGACCACGATCAACCAAAATGAATGTTTCAAGTATCAGTACGTCCACCATTAAAAATGTCAAACTTCATTATGTCAGATGTGTCATATTCACATCAGTGTTGCCATATTTGAAAAGTTTAGTATCACAGTAAGGCCAATGACCCGTTTAGAACGCGCGGAACAGTTAACCTCATTTAAAAACGTCACAAATGATAAATGTATGAAATTTTGTATGGAATGGTCGAAAAACCGTTTCCGTTTTGAGATATAGGCCAGAATTTGTTCGAAAAGTGTTTAAAAAATAAGCAAAGCTCCGATTAAAACAGTACATTGACTCAAAAAACATAAATCCTTGCATACCTGGCCTATACAGATTATTTTCATTAAAAAAAATTTACACAATTATACATTAACCTTTAGTCACCTCGTTAAAGGTACGATAAATATAATTTCCATGACAATTTTCTGGCGAATTACTAAAAATGAAAACATAATCGTTATATTGTTATAATTTAAGAGCGGTATATTGAATAGCGAAGATGAATCCACCAGATAGAGATCCGATACGTCGATTTGGAAGGTTACATTACGACGATAACCGTATTATTATAATTTAACATGGTTAATATGTGAAAAATATAGTGCGGCGTTTGGAAAAAACAACGAATATCGATAATGATAGTCACCGAAACGCGGATCATTTTATTTTTAGCCAAAATAAAAATAATCTCCGATTCTGATACGATATTTTTTCATAAAATTAATGTTGGTATGTCTCTACTATAAGTCAGTCCACATCTGTGATTCCCAAAGCGGTACAGGTGGATCACCGGGGGTCCGCGCGAGACTCCACGGGGGTGTACAAGTTTCGAGCAATAGAAGATCATCTAAAAAGGTAGAAAGAAATCAAAAGCAACGATGATGTCTTAAAATATCTCATAACTGGAAAATCTTACACCAATTAAGAAGGGTGAATTTAACCTGGTGTTGAAGAGGTTTCGGAAACTGTTCTGCACAAATCTTCAGACAAATCTGGAGATAATTGATGAGGAGCTACTATTTGTGATAATTTTGCAGTCGAACACTCAATATTTAATGTCCTGAGTCACTTTTTCGATTGGTCAACTTTGCTTTTTGTGATATCAACTTGATTTGGAAATTGGAATCAATTCTAAACTTTTGTTTTATCGAAAACTGTTAGACCACAACGCAACGTTTCTCTTTTTTGAGATTTGGAAATTGGTACTGATGAAGTTCCAGCGGATCCAGAACAAATTTTGATAGTCAAGTTTATTACTACTAATCTAAGGTTGTTTTTTATCTTAAGATGGATGCCACCCCTACTCGAGGGTCACTAATTTATCGTTAAAAATAAGTGCGGAAATCGATAAATTGATTAGTTCTAAGCAACTTTTGTTTAAAGTTAGTTTCTTCGGGAATCAACACTTTTCGACTGATTAACTTTACAAAAAACATGATTATATGATTTTGGTAATTATACACTTTCACGGTAACCTAGTTTTTTGGTTAGGTTAGGTTAGGTTAGGTTAGGTTAGGTTAGGTTAGGTTAGGTTAGGGTAGGTTAGCTCTAGAAAATTTACGGCGGATTTATAAAAAAAAATTAGTAGAAATAGCTGGAATGAAAATTTCTCACAGTTTTACTGTTTTAAATCGTAAAAAAAAACGGTTTTGCAAAATAATCCTTCACAAAAAATTATGGTAATTATACACTTTCGCGGTCACCTGGTTTTTTGGTTAGGTTAGGTTAGGTTAGGTTAGGTTAGGTTAGGTTAGGTTAGCTCTAGAAAATCGAAAAATCGAAAAATGGATGGATTTTAACAATCTTGGTCTCAAAATGTTCCATTTTACGGCGGATTTATAAAAAAAAATTAGTAGAAATAGCTGGAATGAAAATTTCTCACAGTTTTACTGTTTTAAATCGTAAAAAAAAACGGTTTTGCAAAATAATCCTTTACAAAAAATTATGGTAATTATACACTTTCGCGGTCACCTGGTTTTTTGGTTAGGTTAGGTTAGGTTAGGTTAGGTTAGGTTGGCTCTAGAAAATCGAAAAATGGATGGATTTTAATGATCTTGGTCTCAAAATGTTCCATTTTACGGCGGATTTATAAAAAAAATTAGCAGAAATAGCTGGAATGAAAATTTCTCATAGTTTTACTGTTTTAAATCGTAAAAAAAACGGTTTTGCAAAATAATCTTTTACAAAAAATTATGGTAATTATACACTTTCGCGGTCACCTGGTTTTTTGGTTAGGTTAGGTTAGGTTAGGTTAGGTTGGCTCTAGAAAATCGAAAAATGGATGGATTTTAATGATCTTGGCCTCAAAATGTTCCATTTTACGACGAATTTATGAAAAACACGGGGTTAGTGGCTGAATTTGCAGTTTTTAATAGTTTTAAACCTTAAATAGTAGAAAAACGTTTTTTTTCAAAATATTAATTTTTTCACGTAAATTGCGAAAAAAAATATACGAACTTGATTCCACGACGTCAGAAACAGTTACGAAGGATTATATGTAGAAAGTCATTTTTTTTGCATTTAAAGTCATGAAACTGTAAAAAATATTTATTTTTTTTAATTTTCGTATTTTTTTTATAAATCAGCCGTAAAATGGAACATTTTGATACCAAGATCATTAAAATCCATCCATTCTTCGATTTTCTAGAGCCAAAAAACCACGTGAAAGTGTATAATTACCGAAATTTTTGATATAATAATGCAAATTTAGTTCACGTGACTGATTTATTTGCTTGGAATTCACATATTTCGTATTGCTGGACAAAAGCTCTTTCAAATAACATCAAGTTTTAAAAAAAAAATCGCTTAAGCAGAACCGGACTTACAAGTATTCTATTATAACAAAGTCCCACTCTCCCCTACCTTTGCGTAATTGCTCCGAATTTATTGAAGAATTCTATTATCGTATTTAACGTGCTACTTAATTGGTTAAATTTTATATTTCGCACTCCCTCTAATGGTCGATCTAGAATTCTGAATTTCCTGGCGATAATTTTATTTTCCACCCGGTATAATGCATTTGTTCATCACAAACATTCATCAAAAATTGAATATTGAAACGAAATAAAATTCGAGGAATCGAAATTTCCACACAAATAATGTGGCAGTGAACTTAAATATCATTATTCTGAAATATTTAAAATTAAAAAAAAAAAAAATATTTGTGTGGTTTATAATAAATCTTGACGATTTTTTTGCAGGTTGTGAACTCTCATGGGGTGATTGGTAGTCTAGACGAACACCAAGAAGAATGTTCTGCTTGTCTAAAAGGATCGTGCAGAAGTGTCAGTGGAATCTACACAAGACCCGATCTACCACCGGGTTATTCGCTGGTGGCACAAATACCTGCAGGAGCTTGCAGGATCTTAGTTCAGCAGTTGAAACATACCAGGAATTTTATGGGTAAATCGAATATCGCATCGTGATTTTAGAGATTTTAGTATTTGCACGAGTTATCACGATATTCTACTGAGCTCGTTGGAAAAAAACAGTTTTTCGTATAATGCCCGTCATCTAATAGAGATTTTCTCGCTTTTTAAAACCATAATCGGCTTATCAACGTAGATAAGTAACCCAGAGTTGTACTCGATAAAACTAGCGAAGATAATTTCAGTAAAATTAAATCCAACAATTTGTTGCTTCAAAGTTTTGTTTGTAACATAAAAACTAAAGTAAAAATTTGACTTGTTTAATGGTGAACGTACTCAGAACGAGTGTTACGCGAGCTGTTCACTCGCTTTGACTTTTGGTAATGAAGCACCATCTCTATCCACCGTGTTTTGCTGGTTTTTCGAATTAAATCATGGTCGGTACAAAAACTTATCCAACAAACATCAATTCCGTTACTTTTCAAGTAAAATTCCTTCACTCAAATCCTTATCAATGTATTGCGGTGTGTTCTGTAGTAAAACCGCTTCGTCGGGTAACTTATAAAAGGAGTTCGGTTCAAATATCTAAAAACTCGACTACCATAGGTGTAGAGATGAAATTTGTTGTTTCCTGTTTAGCCCGTCACTTCCATTTCCTTCTTGGTCTGTCTCTTTTCTTCTTTTTGTTTGCTTCGGTTTCCCATATCACCTCAACTCCTCCAATATGTATCCAAACCATCTCAACACTTGTTTTAGTTGTTGAGGCTCAAATATTTTAAAATATGTAGAGCGATCAAGCAGATTTCCTACCAAGTCTTGCGTTAGAAATTATATTTTATTGGTACTTGCGCATATCCTACATTTTTCTTTTGCAGCTTTGAAAGACATCAACGGATCTTACATCGTAAACGGAGACTGGAAATTGAGCAACAGTCGCGTATATAAAGGAGCCGGGACTAAGTTTGTTTACATCCGTCAGGATGAGAATTCTTTGGAAACGTTGACATCACCAGGTCCTCTAGCAGTTGCAGTTGACATAATGGTGAGGGTGATTTAATATCAGTTCTAATTATCTAACGATTTTCGAGGTGTTTTGTCACAACTCACCTGAAATATCATATCTTTATCTCTATTTGTAGATTTTTGTTCAATTGCTTCTCTTATTTCATCGATTTCTTTTGTTAGTTTCATTTACAAAGGTTATTATTTGATTTGATTGATTTGATTTGTTGCTTGGTGCACTCAAATTGGGTGTGCCAGAAGAAAAATGATTGGTGATAGTGGGTGCTGTCGATATACCTTTGAAAACAAACAGCAGAGACCACTAAGAGTTGTAGATGACCTTCGAAGAAGGTGATCAAATGTACTTGAAAAGATTCGACCAAAAACGTAGAGGTGATAATATCTCGACCTGGATAACCTGTATGGCAAATACGGCAGGTAAAATGACAATATCCAAAGGAAATTTCACTTGGTGCAAATAGAAAGACGATTGGAAACAACTATCCTATTGAAATCTCTTAGCGTTGCAGCACGAAACATGAAAATATTCCCAGTAATGACAATCAAAGACTCAAAATAGAAATACAACATCAGTACTGAGTGCTTGGTTTGGAAGAGTACTAAAAGATTGAGGCAAATCCCATTGAGGAAATAGCAACAATATTTGCAAATGATTTAGAGGAGATCTTCCAACTATATGAAGATCAAGATTGTGAAAGAGCATCAACAGATTGACCAAGGATTTGGCGTGATTACACTTGGCAACATTCAAAGTTACTCGAACCAAATCTGGCTTAAATGGGGTGCGAAAAAGCATCGATCTAGACGTCAATTATGTCAAAATATAAAGGGAAATCTAGTTTTTCGTCTCGCATTAAACTCTTTAATTTGTGTTTGATGATAATGATAAAAAAACTTGTGCTTCTATAGATTGTCAACTATCAGTCGAATCCCGGTATCAAATACGGTTACTCCCTACCGATTATTGCCGATTTGGCACCGCCGCTTATGAAACGACCGAACATAATCGAACCGACCGTTTTGGAAACGAAACAAATCGACAGTTTAGCTTTTAACACTTCTTTAACGCAAAGAGACGAAGCTAGACCTCCCATTCCGATACCAGTCATTCGAAGACCGAGATTAAGAAGAAAACATTTCACTTGGAAATTGACTGGACTCACTGCCTGTTCCAAATCTTGCGGCGGAGGTGAGTGTAGTCTTATAATTCAGAATTCGGGTTAATCACAACAATTTCCGAGTCAAATTTTCAAAATTCCAGGTTTGCAAAGTTACGTAAGAAGTTGCGTCAGAGATTTCGGACATTCGCAAGCACCTGCACCAGATAGAAGATGTTCCCATATTCATTCTCCTTTACCGGCACCTATAGCGTGCAATACTGATCCCTGTCCTCCTTCGTGGGAATTCCATTGGAGTCAGTGCAGCGTTTCGTGCGGCGAGGGAGTACAAAAATATACGCCTCAATGTAAAAGAGATTCTGTTGTTGTTAACGAAGCGTTGTGTTTGAAACCGAAACCTACCGCGCCAACCAGACCTTGTAAAGGAGATTTTTGTGATAATACCAGCGATAACGAGCTGCCGCGGAGTTTCAATGGAAACTCCGAAGATAAATATGATTGGGAAACTGGACCTTGGTCTTCGGTAAGTATCATTTCCATTATTTTTTATTATTTTCATAAATATAAGTGATGAACCAGTGAAAGTATGCTCAATAGGAGCTAAATCAGTACTGAATAGCGAAGACCAAGATCAATCCTGAGCACTCAGACCGAAAAAGGAAGACCCACATTATTAATTAATCATTAATAAGAAACACGAAGAACCAGAGCGTTAAAGGAAGACCAATATCATGCCCAAAAACATGAAGGAAGATCAGTCTAGTGCCTAAATAAGTCAAGGTACAATAAGCGAAACCCAGCAATCAAGACCAAAACCAAGATCGATCTTGAATAAGCGAGACCAAGACCCAAGACGATAGAGAAGATCAAAATCAGTACTGAATAGCGAAGACCAAGATCAATCCTGAACATTCAGACCGAAAAAGGAAGACCCACATTATTAATTAATCATTAATAAGAAACACGAAGATCAATCTAGTGCCTAAATAAGACAAGATACAATAAGCGAAACCCAGCAATCAAGACCAAAACCAAGATCGATCTTGAATAAGCGAGACCAAGACCCAAGACGATAGAGAAGATCAAAATCAGTACTGAATAGCGAAGACCAAGATCAATCCTGAACACTCAGACCGAAAAAGGAAGACCGACATCATTAATTGATCATTAAAAAGAAACACGAAGACCCATAGCGTAAAAGGAAGACCAATATAATGCCCAAAAACATGAAGGAAGATCAGTCGAGTGCCTAAATAAGACAAGATACAATAAGCGAAACCCAGCAATCAAGACCAAAACCAAGATCGATCTTGAATAAGCGAGACCAAGACCCAAGACGATAGAGAAGATCAAAATCAGTACTGAATAGCGAAGACCAAGATCAATCCTGAACACTCAGACCGAAAAAGGAAGACCGACATCATTAATTGATCATTAAAAAGAAACACGAAGACCCATAGCGTAAAAGGAAGACCAATATAATGCCCAAAAACATGAAGGAAGATCAGTCGAGTGCCTAAATAAGACAAGATACAATAAGCGAAACCCAGCAATCAAGACCAAAACCAAGATCGATCTTGAATAAGCGAGACCAAGACCCAAGACGATAGAGAAGATCAAAATCAGTACTGAATAGCGAAGACCAAGATCAATCCTGAGCACGCAAACCGAAAAAGGAAGACCCACATCATTAATAAGAAACACGAAGAGCCATAGCGTAAAAGGAAGACCAATATAATGCCCAAAAACATGAAGGAAGATCAGTCGAGTGCCTAAATAAGACAAGATACAATAAGCGAAACCCAGCAATCAAGACCAAAACCAAGATCGATCTTGAATAAGCGAGACCAAGACCCAAGACGATAGAGAAGATCAAAATCAGTACTGAATAGCGAAGACCAAGATCAATCCTGAACACTCGGACCGAAAAAGGAAGACCCACATTTTTAATTAATCATTAATAAGAAACACGAAGATCAATCTAGTGCCTAAATAAGACAAGATACAATAAGCGAAACCCAGCAATCAAGACCAAAACCAAGATCGATCTTGAATAAGCGAGACCAAGACCCAAGACGATAGAGAAGATCAAAATCAGTACTGAATAGCGAAGACCAAGATCAATCCTGAGCACGCAAACCGAAAAAGGAAGACCCACATCATTAATAAGAAACACGAAGAGCCATAGCGTAAAAGGAAGACCAATATCATGCCCAAAAACATGAAGAAAGATCAGTCTAGTGCCTAAATAAGTAAAGGTACAATAAGCGAAACCCAGCAATCAAGACCAAAACCAAGATGGATCTTAAATAAGCTAAACCAAGACCCAAAGCTATAGAGGAGACCAAAATCTTTGCTGAATAAGGAAGAGCAAGATCAATCCTAAAGATCCAGACCAAAAAAGTCAAAAATTACAGTTAAAGTGTTTAAGTAAAACCCAGACCATATGATCTTAGTCTTGTTCTTGCTCACAAGAGATTCGAAGATCTAGAAGGTATTGGTTAACCAGGTAGACTGTGGTACTATTACTAACCATATTTTAATCTAGAATTCCATAACCAAATTGAAGCTTCACAACGTCATAATATATCAATGTTGACGTTTCTCGGCATTTCGCAACGGTCTTTAAAGTAATCTTTTCATATTTTATGGATAATTTCAGTGTTCGGTAACGTGTGGTACCGGTCATCGAACTAGATCAGTTACTTGCCCGTCTGGTCGATGTTCATCTGAAGATAGACCGACACACGTGGAATACTGCGAAATGGAATCGTGTACTGCACGTGAAACGGCTTATCATTCGTCTGCCAGTAGATCAATATCGACGTGGTTATTGTCGGATTGGAGTCAGTGTTCAGAAGCTTGTGGTACCGGCATACAAACGCGTACGGCAGTATGCGGACTACAAGAAAAAGACGCTTGTCCAACAGAGACCAAACCCGAATTATCTAGAGCTTGTTCTAGTGAAAAACAATGTAATGCGCAATGGTTTAGCGGTAAGTATCAATTTATCTCATCTCAATATTTATATAGTCATCACCAGTATGTGATTACTCCAAGCGTCAGTTCCAATAAAACAGTTTGGTGTGGGTTGTGAAAGTTTTTGCTTTTCTAACTTCTTCATTTGAAATAAGTCATTTTCCACGCATGAAATTACTTGAAACAGACAGCAAAGTTTGACCAGTAGTGGACAATGCAATTATTTGTACTTCAATGCAAAAATTCACTGACGAGGTGTCTTCTTGGAGACGATTCTTTGACTCCTGTAGCTTCGATATTGGAATAACCTTTGGCTGGTCGGCTTACTTGGAAGGAATTCGGGAAATACTTTTATACAGACCTCTTGGTTGCCTTCGTCGTAACCAACAGAAGTGAAGACTCTTCCAGGCGTTGTTGGCTATGCCGAGCTTTTCCACTAGGTCAAATTGTAGGACTCTTCTTCGTAAATTGAAGAGTTTTGTTGGGTTAACGATAACCAGCTTCCACGTGAGCTCTGATTAGTTTTTCCAGAGTGGAAGAAGGAGAAGGCAGGAAGACTAGATCACATTCTGGGATTTTCCTTCGTGCGATAACCAACTTCTCCGTATATTGTGATTAGGTCTACGAAAAACTAAGTTGATTAACTAGTTAGGTATAAGCATTTCGATGATTTTTGTTGTCCTAAAATGGCATATCTTCTGATTAGTTTTCAATTTAGGAACGGTAAAAAAGTCGAGAGGAATAATGTCAGGTGAATGAAGAAGTTTGAGGATCAAATGGAATGTTTTCATTCACTTTTCTCCATTCTAGACTATTTGTAAACCGATTTGAAGCAACACCCAGTATATTTTCCCATTCTTTCAATAACTAGAAACGCTTTACTATGATGTAGATACTATTTTTCCATGTACAGCTTGTCCCATTACATCTGTTTTTTCCATGAAATTATTGATGAATTTTTTTGCAATTCAAGACCATTTTTGAACGATTTAAAGCAACACCCAGTATATTTTCCCATTTTTTCAATAACTGGGAACGTCTTAATATACAATAGTATCTATAATTCCATGTACAGCTTGTCCCATTACATCTGTTCTTTCCATGAAATTATTGATGAATTTTTTTACAATTTAAAACCATTTTTGAACGATTTAAAGCAACACTCGGTATATTTACCCATTCTATCAATGACTAGAAACGCTTTGGTATGATGAAGCTACTACTTTTCCATGTACAGCTTGTCCCATTACATTTGTTGTTTCCATGAAATTATTGATGAATTTTTTTGCAATTTAAGACCATTTTTGAACGATTTAAAGCAACACCCAGTATATTTTCCCATTCTTTCAATAACTAGAAACACTTTACTATAATGTAGATACTATTTTTCCATGTACAGCTTGTCCCATTACATCTGTTTTTTCCATGAAATTATTGATGAATTTTTTTGCAATTTAAGACCATTTTTGAACGATTTAAAGCAACACACAGTATATTTTCCCATTTTTTCAATAACTGGGAACGTCTTAATATACAATAGTATCTATAATTCCATGTACAGCTTGTCTCATTGCATCTGTTCTTTCCATGAAATTATTGATGAATTTTTTTGCAATTTGAGACCATTTTTGAACCGATTTCAAGCAACACCCAGTATATTTTCCCATTTTTTCAATAACTGGGAACGTCTTAATATACAATAGTATCTATAATTCCATGTACAGCTTGTCCCATTACATCTGTTCTTTCCATGAAATTATTGATGAATTTTTTTACAATTTAAAACCATTTTTGAACCGATTTCAAGCAACACCCAGTATATTTTCCCATTTTTTCAATAACTGGGAACGTCTTAATATACAATAGTATCTATAATTCCATGTACAGCTTGTCCCATTACATCTGTTCTTTCCATGAAATTATTGATGAATTTTTTTACAATTTAAAACCATTTTTGAACCGATTTTAAGCAACACCCAGTATATTTTCTCATTTTTTCAATAACTGGGAACGTCTTAATACACAGTAGTATCTATAATTCCATGTACAGCTTGTCCCATTACATCTGTTCTTTCCATGAAATTATTGATGAATTTTTTTACAATTTAAAACCATTTTTGAACCGATTTTAAGCAACACTCGGTATATTTACCCATTCTATCAATGACTGGAAACGCTTTGCTATGATGTAGCTACTACTTTTCCATGTACAGCTTGTCCCATTACATCTGTTCTTTCCATGAAATTATTGATGAATTTTTTTGCAATTTAAGACCATTTTTGAACCGATTTCAAGCAACACCCAGTATATTTTCCCATTTTTTCAATAACTGGGAACGTCTTAATATACAATAGTATCTATAATTCCATGTACAGCTTGTCTCATTGCATCTGTTCTTTCCATGAAATTATTGATGAATTTTTTTGCAATTTAAGACCATTTTTGAACCGATTTCAAGCAACACCCAGTATATTTTCCCATTTTTTCAATAACTGGGAACGTCTTAATATACAATAGTATCTATAATTCCATGTACAGCTTGTCCCATTACATCTGTTCTTTCCATGAAATTATTGATGAATTTTTTTACAATTTAAAACCATTTTTGAACGATTTAAAGCAACACTCGGTATATTTACCCATTCTATCAATGACTAGAAACGCTTTGCTATGATGTAGCTACTACTTTTCCATGTACAGCTTGTCCCATTACATTTGTTGTTTCCATGAAATTATTGATGAATTTTTTTGCAATTTAAGACCATTTTTGAACGATTTAAAGCAACACCCAGTATATTTTCCCATTCTTTCAATAACAAGAAACACTTTACTATAATGTAGATACTATTTTTCCATGTACAGCTTGTCCCATTACATCTGTTTTTTCCATGAAATTATTGATGAATTTTTTTGCAATTTAAGACCATTTTTGAACGATTTAAAGCAACACACAGTATATTTTCCCATTCTTTCAATAACTGGGAACGTCTTAATATACAATAGTATCTATAATTCCATGTACAGCTTGTCCCACTACATCTGTTCTTTCCATGAAATTATTGATGAATTTTTTTACAATTTAAAACCATTTTTGAACGATTTAAAGCAACACTCGGTATATTTACCCATTCTATCAATGACTAGAAACGCTTTGCTATGATGTAGCTACTACTTTTCCATGTACAGCTTGTCCCATTACATTTGTTGTTTCCATGAAATTATTGATGAATTTTTTTGCAATTTAAGACCATCTTTGAACGATTTAAAGCAACACCCAGTATATTTTCCCATTCTTTCAATAACTAGAAACACTTTACTATAATGTAGATACTATTTTTCCATGTACAGCTTGTCCCATTACATCTGTTTTTTCCATGAAATTATTGATGAATTTTTTTGCAATTTAAGACCATTTTTGAACGATTTAAAGCAACACACAGTATATTTTCCCATTTTTTCAATAACTGGGAACGTCTTAATATACAATAGTATCTATAATTCCATGTACAGCTTGTCTCATTGCATCTGTTCTTTCCATGAAATTATTGATGAATTTTTTTGCAATTTAAGACCATTTTTGAACCGATTTCAAGCAACACCCAGTATATTTTCCCATTTTTTCAATAACTGGGAACGTCTTAATATACAATAGTATCTATAATTCCATGTACAGCTTGTCCCATTACATCTGTTCTTTCCATGAAATTATTGATGAATTTTTTTACAATTTAAAACCATTTTTGAACCGATTTTAAGCAACACCCAGTATATTTTCTCATTTTTTCAATAACTGGGAACGTCTTAATACACAGTAGTATCTATAATTCCATGTACAGCTTGTCCCATTACATCTGTTCTTTCCATGAAATTATTGATGAATTTTTTTACAATTTAAAACCATTTTTGAACGATTTAAAGCAACACTCGGTATATTTACCCATTCTATCAATGACTGGAAACGCTTTGCTATGATGTAGCTACTACTTTTCCATGTACAGCTTGTCCCATTACATTTGTTGTTTCCATGAAATTATTGATGAATTTTTTTGCAATTTAAGACCATTTTTGAACCGATTTCAAGCAACACCCAGTATATTTTCCCATTTTTTCAATAACTGGGAACGTCTTAATATACAATAGTATCTATAATTCCATGTACAGCTTGTCTCATTGCATCTGTTCTTTCCATGAAATTATTGATGAATTTTTTTGCAATTTAAGACCATTTTTGAACCGATTTCAAGCAACACCCAGTATATTTTCCCATTTTTTCAATAACTGGGAACGTCTTAATATACAATAGTATCTATAATTCCATGTACAGCTTGTCCCATTACATCTGTTCTTTCCATGAAATTATTGATGAATTTTTTTACAATTTAAAACCATTTTTGAACGATTTAAAGCAACACTCGGTATATTTACCCATTCTATCAATGACTAGAAACGCTTTGCTATGATGTAGCTACTACTTTTCCATGTACAGCTTGTCCCATTACATCTGTTTTTTCCATGAAATTATTGATGAATTTTTTTACAATTTAAAACCATTTTTGAACGATTTAAAGCAACACTCGGTATATTTACCCATTCTATCAATGACTAGAAACGCTTTGCTATAATGTAGATACTATTTTTCCATGTACAGCTTGTCCCATTACATCTGTTTTTTCCATGAAATTATTGATGAATTTTTTTGCAATTTAAGACCATTTTTGAACGATTTAAAGCAACACACAGTATATTTTCCCATTCTTTCAATAACTGGGAACGTCTTAATATACAATAGTATCTATAATTCCATGTACAGCTTGTCCCACTACATCTGTTCTTTCCATGAAATTATTGATGAATTTTTTTACAATTTAAAACCATTTTTGAACGATTTAAAGCAACACTCGGTATATTTACCCATTCTATCAATGACTAGAAACGCTTTGCTATGATGTAGCTACTACTTTTCCATGTACAGCTTGTCCCATTACATCTGTTTTTTCCATGAAATTATTGATGAATTTTTTTACAATTTAAAACCATTTTTGAACGATTTAAAGCAACACTCGGTATATTTACCCATTCTATCAATGACTAGAAACGCTTTGCTATAATGTAGATACTATTTTTCCATGTACAGCTTGTCCCATTACATCTGTTTTTTCCATGAAATTATTGATGAATTTTTTTGCAATTTAAGACCTTTTTTGAACGATTTAAAGCAACACACAGTATATTTTCCCATTCTTTCAATAACTGGGAACGTCTTAATATACAATAGTATCTATAATTCCATGTACAGCTTGTCCCACTACATCTGTTCTTTCCATGAAATTATTGATGAATTTTTTTACAATTTAAAACCATTTTTGAACGATTTAAAGCAACACTCGGTATATTTACCCATTCTATCAATGACTAGAAACGCTTTGCTATGATGTAGCTACTACTTTTCCATGTACAGCTTGTCCCATTACATCTGTTTTTTCCATGAAATTATTGATGAATTTTTTTACAATTTAAAACCATTTTTGAACGATTTAAAGCAACACTCGGTATATTTACCCATTCTATCAATGACTAGAAACGCTTTGCTATAATGTAGATACTATTTTTCCATGTACAGCTTGTCCCATTACATCTGTTCTTTCCATGAAATTATTGATGAATTTTTTTACAATTTAAAACCATTTTTGAACGATTTAAAGCAACACTCGGTATATTTACCCATTCTATCAATGACTAGAAACGCTTTGCTATGATGTAGCTACTACTTTTCCATGTACAGCTTGTCCCATTACATTTGTTGTTTCCATGAAATTATTGATGAATTTTTTTGCAATTTAAGACCATTTTTGAACGATTTAAAGCAACACCCAGTATATTTTCCCATTCTTTCAATAACTAGAAACACTTTACTATAATGTAGATACTATTTTTCCATGTACAGCTTGTCCCATTACATCTGTTTTTTCCATGAAATTATTGATGAATTTTTTGCAATTTAAGACCATTTTTGAACCGATTTCAAGCAACACCCAGTATATTTTCCCATTTTTTCAATAACTGGGAACGTCTTAATATACAATAGTATCTATAATTCCATGTACAGCTTGTCCCATTACATCTGTTCTTTCCATGAAATTATTGATGAATTTTTTTACAATTTAAAACCATTTTTGAACCGATTTTAAGCAGCACCCAGTATATTTTCTCATTTTTTCAATAACTGGGAACGTCTTAATACACAGTAGTATCTATAATTCCATGTACAGCTTGTCCCATTACATCTGTTCTTTCCATGAAATTATTGATGAATTTTTTTACAATTTAAAACCATTTTTGAACGATTTAAAGCAACACTCGGTATATTTACCCATTCTATCAATGACTGGAAACGCTTTGCTATGATGTAGCTACTACTTTTCCATGTACAGCTTGTCCCATTACATCTGTTCTTTCCATGAAATTATTGATGAATTTTTTTGCAATTTAAGACCATTTTTGAACCGATTTCAAGCAACACCCAGTATATTTTCCCATTTTTTCAATAACTGGGAACGTCTTAATATACAATAGTATCTATAATTCCATGTACAGCTTGTCTCATTGCATCTGTTCTTTCCATGAAATTATTGATGAATTTTTTTGCAATTTAAGACCATTTTTGAACCGATTTCAAGCAACACCCAGTATATTTTCCCATTTTTTCAATAACTGGGAACGTCTTAATATACAATAGTATCTATAATTCCATGTACAGCTTGTCCCATTACATCTGTTCTTTCCATGAAATTATTGATGAATTTTTTTACAATTTAAAACCATTTTTGAACCGATTTTAAGCAACACCCAGTATATTTTCCCATTTTTTCAATAACTGGGAACGTCTTAATACACAGTAGTATCTATAATTCCATGTACAGCTTGTCCCATTATATTTATTCTTGCCACTTTTGTATCTTAGTATATCGGATGATTTTTTTTCTTCCTATCACGCGTTTAGGTCCATGGGGTCCTTGTTCGGACGCGTGCTCCGGTACAGCGAAACAGAAACGCGAAGTTGTGTGCGTCGTCAAAATTCGAGGAGCCCCCCATATAGTCAACGACATAACATGCCCATCTCACTTGAAACCTCACGAGGAACAAGCGTGCGACGGTACTTGCCCTCCCCGTTGGTATTTCGGCGATTGGAGGCAATGCGAAGGTGAAAAAAAAATCCCTCCCATCATCCAATGTATTTTTTAACATATTTTGAGCGTATAGGTACTTGTCCGATCGGTATCCAGAGGAGAGAAATAAGATGTTTGGATCCGTACGGAAGAAACGTCGAAGGATGTCCGGAAAACGATAAACCAGTGGGAAAAAGGACGTGTCCCTGTGAATCGGATAGCAAGGGGAGATACAAACCTGTTCAAGACGAACCAATTGATCGTAAGTTTAACCTTTCACTTAATTTTGACGTAGAATAAGACTTGGCAACATAGTATATCGTTTAATTCATTATTTTCAAATAATTAATATATTTAGTGAAGGAAATTCATGAGATTAATGGAGAATGTAAAATATTTATGGAGTAGATAGTTTACATAATGTACAATCAGTCGTTCAATGTTGATTTTCTGCCATTTGTCGTCCAAAGTTCGGGAAAACGTTAATGATAAACCTTCACCGATTTTTTCGAATATTGCTGGCAAACAAACGCTTGTATACCATTTAGAATTGACCCTTATACGTTGTCATTCCCAAAGGGGTCCATGTGGACCATCAGGGGTCCACGGAGGCTCAACGGACGTCTACATTGGGCAGATAATGTTTTTAGGAGCTCAGCGACTGTTAATCTTAAAAACTTATTCGATATTGGGTACAACACGTCGAAACTTGCCGTTGCCGCGCCGGCCGCCGTCTCGTTCGCAACGTTTGAGGTTTGGAAAAGAAAAGAAGAAGCGGTTGATGCATTCAAATCACATGTGAGACGTCGAAATGTCTTCACAAGATCTTTAAGACGAAAGTGTATGTAAATTGATAGTTTTAAGGGGATCTGACGTATAAATGGTTGCCTACAGATTAGGATTCTAATCAGAATCGATAGTTTTGTTAACTTTTATAGCTTTTTTTCACTCTCCAAGTCACCTGAACCAACTTATACTCAATCTGGTTGGAATAACTGACAGCGTTGCCAAGTTTTATACTGCAAATTTCAATTATTTGACATTAATATCGCAAATTTCTTTGAACTATTGTCTTTTTTTTTTAACTTTTTTATGCAATCCGTATCAGGTACGCGCAATTTGGTGAAAAGTAAGTGCCTCATTTACTATCGTGAACCTAAAGGTGTTTCAAAAGATAGTTCGCATTCAAAAACAAAACCATTTTTAAGCAACATACAGACGTTATTGAAAAAAATATTCATTACACATCAAAATACATTTCTTAGACGATTCGGCATATATTCTTCGTAATGGTTGCCATTTCTTAACAGGAAAGTCAGTTTCTTAGCGAAAACTTTAGATTTAACACAACCCCGCAGGAAAAAGTTAATAGGTATTGAATCGGAACTGCGTAGAGGCCAACTTAAGTCACATCTTCTGGAGATCAATTTACCAGAAAAAAATTCACGAAGCGCTGCTGGAACCATTAAAGTTTTGTTGGTAAACGTTGGTAAACGCTGATTTGCAAAGTCAAGCCTTCGATAATAATCCTGAGGCTCTAATTCCTGCACCAACTTGATTTTGTGCAGCCTTAAATCTTTGTGCGAAACACGAAATAAAGTAAGGCTCGAGTAACTCTACATTTTCGATCGTTCTAGAAGACCTTGGGAGATCTGGGTTTTAATTTATTCAGTCTTGAAACTTGAAATTTTCTTTTTAGACACCTTACATAAATTAAAATCTGTTTGACTTGTCGTCCTTTTGACTTTTGCTTAGTTAATCAGTTATTTTTCCGCTTGGTTTTTCCACAATGTCTTATTCCGATTACTTCTGGTGCACCTCATGGGTAGAGTAAATGGTTTAACCCCCGGTATTAATCTATTGTTTTATTTTTAAGGATACTGCGTGGACAAAATCCACAAATGCAAATTGGCCGTACAAGCGAGATTATGTCATTATCCTTACTACGTAACAAATTGTTGTGAATCTTGTAGAAGAGCCCAAGAACAGTCGAAATAACCAGCTGTGATTGGATAATAAGAAAATCGTTTAGGTAGGAAAAAAGTACTGAAAAAGAAAAGAGAGTGAACAAAAACGAAAGAAGAACGTCGACTAATGCTTATAACCCCCCAACTATCCTTCTAATCGACTAACAGGAAGATTCCTCGTTCCTTTTTATTTCTGTAGTTGTAACCGAAACAAACCCTCTACCTTATCCTTAAATTAAACGTCCGAGTTTCTAGCAACCAACCCAAAAGGTAGATTTGTAGGGTACACAAGCCGTTGAACTCAAAACTCGCCTTGGAGACGAATTATCATGAAGAAGAGTCACTACCTTGAGCACTGACTACTTGAGCAACTGTGACCTACGAATTTGCGTCTCCTAAGGAGTGATGTCGTGGACAATTGTTCAGCGCTGGCTTCCACCATCAATACCAAGTCTTCTTCTTCTTCCTCTTTCAATAGGACCAGGTCCTGTACGTTTGGATCTTCCTGAGAAGCCGAACTCCAGCTCTAGTACCACCTCTTTGGTGGTCTGCCTACAGTTTTGGCCCATCTGTCTTCTGGCATCCTTCCAGAATGTTTTTCGTGCCCTGACCCATCTCGCCACATCCTGTACGCCCAATTCTTCTCTTATGTCATCATTCCTTATTCGGTCCCAAGTACTTATCCTTTTTATTTTGCCCGATTTATGGTCATTTCCTTCATGAAAACAAGCACTACTACCTTGTAGGTCACACGGGTTGACAACATTATTTTTTTTTATTTGAAAAAATAGAATTTCGGAAAAGTTTTAACATCTTTAAGTGACAGGGTGTCAGGTATAGACAGGTGTCCATCTGAGAACGTAACGAACCGGTTATGTCCAGTTAGGATTTTTTTTTTTCATTTCTGTTGATAGAAAATTATTAAACTGTGATATTTTTTGCGTTTATATACTAATAATAACGAAGATAAGAGAAATAGTCGAAATATTCGAAAATTAAATTCAAAATCTTATTCTTTTGAGCTTCCTGGTGTTATTACTAACCATTTCACGGCGAAGATCGAGAACACCCAGTATTAAGGCAAGTTTTTTCATTTATAAATGGATTTTTGCTAACAATGGACTTGCTCCTAATCCAAAAACTTCCTTCCTTGAAGTTTGTAAACTACTCTTGGGTCCATCTTCAATTTTCAACTAATCTACTAAGTTCTACGTTGTACCAGAATGACTATAAGCGAAAGCATTTCGAAGTTTGATGTTTCTTCTTCTTATTATAGACATTTGTGTAAAAAATATTGTTACTTATCTTCAGGACCTAGTGCTCTGCATTTCCCATGCACCTGCGCTGGCAACTTTCAGGGCACTCAACCGAAACACCGAAGCGACTCCCCCTCCTGTTTCCTGCACCTGTAATTTCTCGTCCCAGATGGGAATACCACCTGCGACACCTTCTATTTCGGACCTCCTAAAGCTCACGAGTTCTGCTTGTTTCTTGAAATTTAGTCTGGCAACAATCATGACTACCAAGTTCTGTGCTGCGCTAGCTTCAGGTCGACCTTGTCCTTCCATCTAGAGATCTTTTCGAGGTCTACGTTGACATCTTCTAAGAGCTTTAATATCCTGATACTTCCTCCTTTTTTCCTTATCCTTTCACGAAGTTCAGTAAAAACGTAGATTCAATAATGTTACTCAACATTCTCACCTTCATCTTTAATTTGATTTGCCGGCTACACCGGTTTGTCTATAGACACGTAGACATCGTATTCGAAAGTGGAAGCTTCAGGTTAAACAGCCGACGGTCGTTAACCTTTGGTACTTTTTCTACAGCAGTACTAGTCTCGTTACTTATCAGTCACACCTCGTATAACAATATATAATTAGTCGGCAGTGTACGTGTTAATAAAATTATGAAATTTATTCGCTGGGACATTTTCCTTTTTCTACCTGACGCCCTTCAACTAACCTCAACTATGGTTGGTTATCAAAATGGTATATATTATTTTATTATTCACAGTTTTTTATAACCGGAAAATAAAACTGTAATTTATTATTTTTTTTTTATGAAGTAGGTTTGAAGTTGATTATCGAGTCTGCAGATTTATTTTCGTTTTATAAATAAATGTTGAGTGGGTTCTAGAAGACGCCAAAAAATACGTCAATTTTGACGTCCATATTCGTATTCAAAATGGTCCAATTGTTGAAATTTTCAAGTAAGATGGTTGTTAGCTTCTGGTTCCGTTTTTTTTTTAATTTTCTCACATTAAGAAAACCAGGAAACGTGAAAGTTCAATCTGACAATCTTACCAACCCTAATATGTCTTCCATTACTTTTAGAACCTGATGAAAGTGCTGTTCTTCTCCCTTTCCATAGTTCCCTTAAATATTAAAACATGTTATAAACGATTTTCCTATAATTTGGTATTTATAGTTACCAAAAAAAATTTTCTCGTACCAATTCAAACCCCCTATTCTTCTCTAATAAATTTAGTTTTTCCAGATGGTTTCTCTCACACAATCCGGAAGCTTTCGGATGCCTTTTTTGTATAAATTAGTCGCACGGTCACAAATCGGGACTATAAGAAGGGTGCTGCAATAATTCCCAACGGACACTTTTCGCTCATGGCTACAAGTACACTGAAAAGTGAGGTTACGAGGTCTCTACGTATCGTAACAGATCAGTCTAACATCCAGTACGACGTAATCAAAGATTCTAAGCATCATTAATAAAAAAAGCGTCAGCGGGGGACGTCATTTTGGTATTATTTCCCTGGATAATCCCCTTGGTCATCTCAGTTCTTGTCTGTTGAAGTTTTCCAGGCTTGGGGAGCCTCTAGCTTTAAAGGAAGGTTATTTCGTTAGATCAAATGCTAGAATTAAGAATAACCTGGTGTTCTATCGATTAATGGAGGTTCCTTTGAAGGCATTCATGCTCTATCAAAATATCCTTTGACTTGAAGAATCTCTGGCTCAATAGCAAGGCTCTTTCACTAGATCGAATTCTAGGATTTTCCTCTTTGTGTTAATTGGTAATCACAAAGGATGTATGTGGTAGTTTCTTCCTTTATTCCGTAGAACACACAGTGCTTTAAATATCGAAATCATCCTTCAGTCTGAAGGATGTAACAAGGAAGTTGTGTCTCATGGTAAACTTCCACATTTTCTTTGTGTAAACCTCAAGAATAACCTGGTGTTCTATCGATTAATGGAGGTTCCTTTGAAGGCATTCATGCTCTATCAAAATGTCCTTTGACTTGAAGAATCTCTGGCTCAATAGCAAGGCTCTTTCACTAGATCAAATTCTAGGATTTTCCTCTTTGTGTTAATTGGTAATCACAAAGGATGTATGTGGTAGTTTCTTCCTTTATTCCGTAGAACACACAGTGCTTTAAATATCGAAATCATCCTTCAGTCTGAAGGATGTAACAAGGAAATTGTGTCCCATGGTAAACTTCCACATTTTCTTTGTGTAAACCTCAAGAATAACCTGGTGTTCTATCGATTAATGGAGGTTCCTTTGAAGGCATTCATGCTCTATCAAAATGTCCTTTGACTTGAAGAATCTCTGGCTCAATAGCAAGGCTCTTTCACTAGATCGAATTCTAGGATTTTCCTCTTTGTGTTAATTGGTAATCACAAAGGATGTATGTGGTAGTTTCTTCCTTTATTCCGTAGAACACACAGTGCTTTAAATATCGAAATCATCCTTCAGTCTGAAGGATGTAACAAGGAAGTTGTGTCCCATGGTAAACTTCCACATTTTCTTTGTGTAAACCTCAAGAATAACCTGGTGTTCTATCGATTAATGGAGGTTCCTTTGAAGGCATTCATGCTCTATCAAAATGTCCTTTGACTTGAAGAATCTCTGGCTCAATAGCAAGGCTCTTTCACTAGATCGAATTCTAGGATTTTCCTCTTTGTGTTAATTGGTAATCACAAAGGATGTATGTGGTAGTTTCTTCCTTTATTCCGTAGAACACACAGTGCTTTAAATATCGAAATCATCCTTCAGTCTGAAGGATGTAACAAGGAAGTTGTGTCCCATGGTAAACTTCCACATTTTCTTTGTGTAAACCTCAAGAATAACCTGGTGTTCTATCGATTAATGGAGGTTCCTTTGAAGGCATTCATGCTCTATCAAAATGTCCTTTGACTTGAAGAATCTCTGGCTCAATAGCAAGGCTCTTTCACTAGATCGAATTCTAGGATTTTCCTCTTTGTGTTAATTGGTAATCACAAAGGATGTATGTGGTAGTTTCTTCCTTTATTCCGTAGAACACACAGTGCTTTAAATATCGAAATCATCCTTCAGTCTGAAGGATGTAACAAGGAAATTGTGTCCCATGGTAAACTTCCACATTTTCTTTGTGTAAACCTCAAGAATAACCTGGTGTTCTATCGATTAATGGAGGTTCCTTTGAAGGCATTCATGCTCTATCAAAATGTCCTTTGACTTGAAGAATCTCTGGCTCAATAGCAAGGCTCTTTCACTAGATCGAATTCTAGGATTTTCCTCTTTGTGTTAATTGGTAATCACAAAGGATGTATGTGGTAGTTTCTTCCTTTATTCCGTAGAACACACAGTGCTTTAAATATCGAAATCATCCTTCAGTCTGAAGGATGTAACAAGGAAGTTGTGTCTCATGGTAAACTTCCACATTTTCTTTGTGTAAACCTCAAGAATAACCTGGTGTTCTATCGATTAATGGAGGTTACTTTGAAGGCATTCATGCTCTATCAAAATGTCCTTTGACTTGAAGAATCTCTGGCTCAATAGCAAGGCTCTTTCACTAGATCGAATTCTAGGATTTTCCTCTTTGTGTTAATTGGTAATCACAAAGGATGTATGTGGTAGTTTCTTCCTTTATTCCGTAGAACACACAGTGCTTTAAATATCGAAATCATCCTTCAGTCTGAAGGATGTAACAAGGAAGTTGTGTCCCATGGTAAACTTCCACATTTTCTTTGTGTAAACCTCAAGAATAACCTGGTGTTCTATCGATTAATGGAGGTTCCTTTGAAGGCATTCATGCTCTATCAAAATGTCCTTTGACTTGAAGAATCTCTGGCTCAATAGCAAGGCTCTTTCACTAGATCGAATTCTAGGATTTTCCTCTTTGTGTTAATTGGTAATCACAAAGGATGTATGTGGTAGTTTCTTCCTTTATTCCGTAGAACACACAGTGCTTTAAATATCGAAATCATCCTTCAGTCTGAAGGATGTAACAAGGAAATTGTGTCCCATGGTAAACTTCCACATTTTCTTTGTGTAAACCTCAAGAATAACCTGGTGTTCTATCGATTAATGGAGGTTCCTTTGAAGGCATTCATGCTCTATCAAAATGTCCTTTGACTTGAAGAATCTCTGGCTCAATAGCAAGGTTCTTTCACAAGATCGAATTCTAGGATTTTCCTCTTTGTGTTAATTGGTAATCACAAAGGATGTATGTGGTAGTTTCTTCCTTTATTCCGTAGAACACACAGTGCTTTAAATATCGAAATCATCCTTCAGTCTGAAGGATGTAACAAGGAAGTTGTGTCCCATGGTAAACTTCCACATTTTCTTTGTGTAAACCTCAAGAATAACCTGGTGTTCTATCGATTAATGGAGGTTCCTTTGAAGGCATTCATGCTCTATCAAAATGTCCTTTGACTTGAAGAATCTCTGGCTCAATAGCAAGGCTCTTTCACTAGATCGAATTCTAGGATTTTCCTCTTTGTGTTAATTGGTAATCACAAATAATATGTCATGTAGTTTCCTCCTTCATTTCAAAGAACAAACAGTGCTTTCAAGTATCCCTAAATTTGAGAGCTATAAAAAAGAAAAAACAAACCAATCAAGACTTCAATTTGAGTTTTATCTGTTTCTTTGCAGTTTCAATATATTTTGATGGGACTTTCCACTTATTTTTCTTAACCTCTTGTACCAAGATGTTGGCTCATTATGTTCTAGAATCGAGTTCTTATTACCTGTTTCGGAACACGTTTTTTTTTTCATTTTTTTTCGTGTTTTAGAGAGATTTATATTCCAGGACATCATCTTTTACAACTGACGCCTCGTCAAAGTCACGTTCCTCCCATAGGAGCAACATTATTTGCTGTTTTTTTCTTTTCCGTTGTCTATTTATGTCTATGGATGACAAATTTTCAAAGTCTGGTCGCCATAAATGACTTGAAAGCACTCCAGATCATATTTGACACGAAACGACTTGTACTACCGCTCACAAACCACTAATTTATTGGATTACGTCGTTAACCAAGAGGCGTAAATTGCCGAACGACTCCGAAACGCGGAGTCTGCCAATCAATGGATTTCTATGTTTTGAAAATACTTTTTTTTTAAATATAAATCTGCAGACTTTAGAATTTTTGTGAAACAGTATCATCACGATAAATTGAAATACTCCAATTTTAATATTAATATAGATGTCTGTGATTTGTTTTTAATTATTAGGATTAGTGAAAAAATAACTTTTGACTGTACAGGTTTTTAATTCGTATCAGCTTCTTATGAATCAGCTTATTTTTTTTTATAAATATATAATACGAACCGCTTAGATTGTTTTTTTATAATATTAGTCTTCCTATGAGCAATTTTTCGTTAAAAATCTGACAGTCAAATTAACCCTTTAAGAAGTGCGAGATTATTCAAAAAAAAAATATATTTTTCGCTTCATAAGCACTGCCAAATTTGATAGGAATCATCAAAACGAGCCACCGGGTATATTTTTTATTAAACACTCACTCTAACGCGCGTTTCGATACCCAGAGACTGTTTTATAGCAACCAATAAACCTTCTCCCGCGAAAATTCATTCCAGCGGGATAAACTTGGCGGGAATCTTCGCATTCATTTCTCGACTACTGAACTATAGATGGGGCTGTAAGGAATTGGCCCTTTGTCCATATTTAAGCTAAGCCCAGTCTGGTAGTCTAGTAGTCAAGGAGTGAATGTCAAGATTCCCGCCAAGGAGTTTTTCCCGCTGGAATTAATTTTCGCTCTAAAGTGAGGTTAAGACGTATTAAGTTGATAAAGAGTCCCCCTACTTTAGCCCTCTTCTTCTTTAAGAAATTTGATGATTAATTAATAAAAACAACATGCGAAAAAATATCGATTTTCCTATGACGTATTTTTTTAATTGAATTGGTGGCTTGTTTTGAAAGATCTGCCTTGAAATTTTGCACTTTTTTCTATTATATTTAAAAGTGAATTTCGATTTTTTTATTGCCACATTATAATTAATAAATCAGTAGATTTAATCTAGTATCTAAGAAAATGAGTATTACCTTTAGTTTATGTATTTATTAGTGAATATATAATAAAGAAACTTCTTCATTATATTTTTGTTTTATTTCCTTTTTTCGATCTTACTCCACATGTCAGCTGGGAGTTTTGAGGGACTCTACATATAATAGATTGTTTTGGCCTTACATCTCCTATACCTAGAAGATATTTCGTCCAAGACTCCACATCTTATAGTTCTGCTTCCAAAATACATGATTCCTTCCATGGGGGGCTATTTTTGGGGGGTTTTTGTATCCCGCTTCCCTAATCTACCACTCCTTCAAGGTACTTAAGCTTTTTAGCGAATTGGGCAGACCGTTCGCAAAGTAGATGCTTTGTTGTTTCCATGTCTCGCTTGCAGAGTCTTTGGTCGTCGTCCTCTGCCAAGTCCATCGTCTTAAAGTGGTATTTGATCTGCGAGGAGACCGACAACCAGTTTCATGTCGTTTCCAATCATCACGAGTTCTTCAGACTTCTTAGCTTCTTGTCTTAGGTCTGGCGTGCTTATTCTTCGTTAAGACTTCCTCTGGTTCGTTCAGTTGGTTATTGATGTAGCTTCTCTTGAGGCAACGGTAGGGCTTTGGTCCAAGGAATGGACTCGGTGCACCAAAGCTATCCACCTTCCTTGGTGTTTGTTTTTATTCAACCCTTTTCCAAACCTCACCTCGTCGTTCGTCGGTGTTGCAAGTTTTATGCGGTTTTCCTGTAAATTGGTGAACCCAGCTGCAGCTGTACCACTCTCCAAGAATATGTTCGTTCGCCGAGTCATTATAGAGGCTAAGCCCCTTCCTAAAAACCAACACCTCATACCTGCAGCTTTCCTTTACCCTTGGAACTTTATATTCTACATAAAAATACCATTAACGAAAAAATTGAACCAAAGAGATGGAGAATTTGTTAATTTCAACAAGAAGAAATCAAATGCATGGTAGTTGTTTTTAAGTTTTTTGGTTATTGCATCTTGGAAGGTAGATAAAAGTCTCAACAACTCAATTTTTTATAAAAGTAGTCTTATATATCTCAGATAATTTCTGGTGAACAAATCGCCGATGGTGTCGGAGATGATTCAGCTCTTCTCTCTAACATCGACTTCCATTGGTTCCACAACGATACGAAAGCTCCATTGAGCGGCCATAGAGAAACCGCCATCGTGAATATCAGAGCTGCCCATCTCGATTCAGCTCCATTGAAATATTTAAACCAATCAGTGAAGTAACCGAAGCATAAACTGATTATTCCTATACCGTATCCCATCAATCCAGAAATGTTGTGAAGAAATTTGAAAGTCACCGGCCGAAGAGAGACTATTCGTTTGGTTGATTCCGGATAATGAACAGCCAGGCCGAGGATAATGGATATGATGAGAATTATCATCGATACCAAACCTGAAATTTACGATAATCATAAATGAGACATTAGTGGAGATAATCTGATAAGAAACAATAAATGGACTACACGAATAGCGCTACCTTATCCTTACAAAAAAAAACTTTTAGAATCAGTGAATCGTTCAAAAGTATAGATAAACGACATTACAGGTTAACTCCAGCACTGAGTGCTTACCAGCAGTCTACACAAGCTTGAAACCGAGCGATTTGGTGAATTCAGATTGAAAAAGAGGTTGAGGACATCGCGTTGTCAGATCTTGTCATCAAAATAAGCACAATTTAAGAATTTTCCAGGAAATTGTCATAGCTACAAAGTAAAAAAGCTATTCCCCAGCACTTCTAATTTTCAAATTACAAATAAAACTTCGAAATAACAAATTCATCTTTCTATTTAATTTTACTGAATTTATATTCGCTTGTATTAAGTCTGTACAATTTTTGACGATTTGTTCTTTCGATGATTTGATGATACTATGGTGAAAAGACGTAGAGATATAATTAAAGTAACAGCATGGTTCGAATCAGCCAAAAATATATAACAATGGGCTGAAATGAAACATGTATGTACAGGGCGTCTCACATAAGAAGGAACAAACAGCAGAGGTGTACGGGAGAGCCTCAAATTTGACGATTGGAAGAAATTTATCTCTATACCAAGTTGCATTCCTGAGGAGTTCTGAGCCAAAAATTTGGACAAAATACCAAACTTGGTACAGCTTCAAGGGATGGTAATAGATGGCGATCGCACCATTTTGGAGGGTGAATCATTTAGTTAGTTTCTATCAAAAGGAGACCCTTTGGGGGATAACTATCTCAGAATAGATCTAAACTAGAGCGGCTCATTGAATATGTATTTAAGTAACTTGTAAATTAATTTTTGGTCACTATTCTAGTGAATTAATGATTTGTTAGTCAATGATTATGAATGAATGATTGAAGACACCGTCTCCAAAAAAAGAGAAACAATAAAAAGCTTTAACCAGCATAAAAACATTAAATGAAATTAGTAGAGGTATACAGGGTGTCCCACGACGTGTTAAAAACTATTTGTATATGGCAAAATACTAGAACACCCTGTATATTAATACATTTTTGAAATCTACGCAAAATTTTAGTATACTTTTGTCGAAAAACATTCTTCGAATAATGCATACTTTTTGAGATATAATTTTTTTTGTAAAAAATTTGACCCTTATAAATTATTTTTTTACGAGGACACCGTCAAAGAAATGGAAATTGTTTCTATTCAGTTGCTTTAAGCAAGGTCAGAAGTATTTGAATCTACATTGGAAAATTTTGTATTTTATACAGGGTGTATATAAAAAGTGTATATTAATTTTTTTGTAAAAAATTTGTCACCTTTATCTCTAAAAGTTTACAGAAAACATTTAACATTTGGATATCGGTAAGGTTTAAGCATAGGATAGTTTATCTTATTTTTTACCCCCGAATACATTAAAATAGAAAAAAACAGGGTGGTTCTATGTAAAAAAATGAATAAATCTGATATTTGTGAAGCTAAACTTTGCACACTTTTTATACATACCCTGTATAAAATGAAAAGTTTTTCAACATAGATACAAATACGTCTGGCCCTGCTAAAATCAACTGAAAAGAAATTATTTTCATATCTTTAAGGGTGTCCACGTAAAATAATAATTTATAACGGTCTGCAACGGTCAAATTTTTTACAAAAAAATTAATAACTCAAAAAGTATCCATTTTTCGAAAAAAGTTTTTAGACGAAAGTATACTAAAATTTAACGTAGATTTCAAAACTGTATTAATATACAGGGTGTTTTATTTAAAATAACAAAGTTATAGTCGAAAACCGAAACGTACAAAAAAATTAATAACTCAAAAAGTATCCATTTTTCGAAAAAAGTTTTTAGACAAAAGTATACTAAAATTTAACGTATATTTCAAAAATGTATTAATATACAGGGTGTTTAATTGAAAATAACAAAGTTATAATCGAAAACCGAAACGTACAAAAAAATTAATAACTCAAAAAGTATCCATTTTTCGAAAAAAGTTTTTAAACAAAAGTATACTAAAATTTAACGTATATTTAAAAAATGTATTAATATACAGGGTGTTTAATTGAAAATAACAAAGTTATAATCGAAAACCGAAACGTACAAAAAAATTAATAACTCAAAAAATATCCATTTTTCGAAAAAAGTTTTTAAACAAAAGTATACTAAAATTTAACGTATATTTCAAAAATGTATTAATATACAGGGTGTTTAATTGAAAATAACAAAGTTATAATCGAAAACCGAAACGTACAAAAAAATTAATAACTCAAAAAGTATCCATTTTTCGAAAAAAGTTTTTAGACGAAAGTATACTAAAATTTAACGTATATTTCAAAAATGTATTAATATACAGGGTGTTTAATTGAAAATAACAAAGTTATAATCGAAAACCGAAACGTACAAAAAAATTAATAACTCAAAAAGTATCCATTTTTCGAAAAAAGTTTTTAAACAAAAGTATACTAAAATTTAACGTATATTTCAAAAATGTATTAATATACAGGGTGTTTAATTGAAAATAACAAAGTTATAATCGAAAACCGAAACGTACAAAAAAATTAATAACTCAAAAAGTATCCATTTTTCGAAAAAAGTTTTTAGACGACAGTATACTAAAATTTAACGTATATTTCAAAAATGTATTAATATACAGGGTGTTTAATTGAAAATAACAAAGTTATAATCGAAAACCGAAACGTACAAAAAAATTAATAACTCAAAAATATCCATTTTTCGAAAAAAGTTTTTAAACAAAAGTATACTAAAATTTAACGTATATTTAAAAAATGTATTAATATACAGGGTGTTTAATTGAAAATAACAAAGTTATAATCGAAAACCGAAACGTACAAAAAAATTAATAACTGAAAAAGTATCCATTTTTCGAAAAAAGTTTTTAGACAAAAGTATACTAAAATTTAACGTATATTTCAAAAATGTATTAATATACAGGGTGTTTTATTTAAAATAACAAAGTTATAGTCGAAAACCGAAACGTACAAAAAAATTAATAACTCAAAAAGCATCCATTTTTCGAAAAAAGTTTTTAGACATAAGTATACTAAAATTTAACGTATATTTCAAAAATGTATTAATATACAGGGTGTTTAATTGAAAATAACAAAGTTATAATCGAAAACCGAAACGTACAAAAAAATTAATAACTCAAAAAGTATCCATTTTTCGAAAAAAGTTTTTAAACAAAAGTATACTAAAATTTAACGTATATTTCAAAAATGTATTAATATACAGGGTGTTTAATTGAAAATAACAAAGTTATAATCGAAAACCGAAACGTACAAAAAAATTAATAACTCAAAAAGTATCCATTTTTCGAAAAAAGTTTTTAGACAAAAGTATACTAAAATTTAACGTATATTTCAAAAATGTATTAATATACAGGGTGTTTTATTTAAAATAACAAAGTTATAGTCGAAAACCGAAACGTACAAAAAAATTAATAACTCGAAAAGTATCCATTTTTCGAAAAAAGTGTTTGAACAAAAGTATACTAAAATTTAACGTATATTTCAAAAATGTATTAATATATAGGGTGTTTTATTTAAAATAACAAAGTTATAGTCGAAAACCGAAACGTACAAAAAAATTAATAACTCGAAAAGTATCCATTTTTCGAAAAAAGTTTTTAGACAAAAGTATACTAAAATTTAACGTATATTTCAAAAATGTATTAATATACAGGGTGTTTAATTGAAAATAACAAAGTTATAATCGAAAACCGAAACGTACAAAAAAATTAATAACTCAAAAAGTATCCATTTTTCGAAAAAAGTTTTTAAACAAAAGTATACTAAAATTTAACGTATATTTCAAAAATGTATTAATATACAGGGTGTTTAATTGAAAATAACAAAGTTATAATCGAAAACCGAAACGTACAAAAAAATTAATAACTCAAAAAGTATCCATTTTTCGAAAAAAGTTTTTAAACAAAAGTATACTAAAATTTAACGTATATTTCAAAAATGTATTAATATACAGGGTGTTTAATTGAAAATAACAAAGTTATAATCGAAAACCGAAACGTACAAAAAAATTAATAACTCGAAAAGTATCCATTTTTCGAAAAAAGTTTTTAAACAAAAGTATACTAAAATTTAAGGTATATTTCAAAAATGTATTAATATACAGGGTGTTTTATTTAAAATAACAAAGTTATAGTCGAAAACCGAAACGTACAAAAAAATTAATAACTCAAAAAGTATCCATTTTTCGAAAAAAGTTTTTAAACAAAAGTATACTAAAATTTAACGTATATTTCAAAAATGTATTAATATACAGGGTGTTTAATTGAAAATAACAAAGTTATAATCGAAAACCGAAACGTACAAAAAAATTAATAACTCAAAAAGTATCCATTTTTCGAAAAAAGTTTTTAGACGACAGTATACTAAAATTTAACGTATATTTCAAAAATGTATTAATATACAGGGTGTTTAATTGAAAATAACAAAGTTATAATCGAAAACCGAAACGTACAAAAAAATTAATAACTCAAAAATATCCATTTTTCGAAAAAAGTTTTTAAACAAAAGTATACTAAAATTTAACGTATATTTAAAAAATGTATTAATATACAGGGTGTTTAATTGAAAATAACAAAGTTATAATCGAAAACCGAAACGTACAAAAAAATTAATAACTGAAAAAGTATCCATTTTTCGAAAAAAGTTTTTAGACAAAAGTATACTAAAATTTAACGTATATTTCAAAAATGTATTAATATACAGGGTGTTTTATTTAAAATAACAAAGTTATAGTCGAAAACCGAAACGTACAAAAAAATTAATAACTCAAAAAGTATCCATTTTTCGAAAAAAGTTTTTAAACAAAAGTATACTAAAATTTAAGGTATATTTCAAAAATGTATTAATATACAGGGTGTTTTATTTAAAATAACAAAGTTATAGTCGAAAACCGAAACGTACAAAAAAATTAATAACTCAAAAAGTATCCATTTTTCGAAAAAAGTTTTTAGACAAAAGTATACTAAAATTTAACGTATATTTCAAAAATGTATTAATATACAGGGTGTTTAATTGAAAATAACAAAGTTATAATCGAAAACCGAAACGTACAAAAAAATTAATAACTCAAAAATATCCATTTTTCGAAAAAAGTTTTTAAACAAAAGTATACTAAAATTTAACGTATATTTAAAAAATGTATTAATATACAGGGTGTTTTATTTAAAATAACAAAGTTACAGTCGCCTTCCGGTTCTACCATATTTGAAAATACGTAGAAATTTTCATGATTCAACTATACCATATATACAGATAGTTTTAACTCGTCGTGAGACATCCTGTATATTTGGTGATCTTAAAATGTTAAAAAGTGACTCATACTATTTAAGAAATGAAGATTCAATGTAATTATTTACCTACCAGTAATTCCATGTGCCGTGTAAAGGTGATACCCTGGTTCAATATAGACAAACACCAATACGTTACCAACAATTGTTACAAGGGTAGCAACGGTAATTAGAATACCATGGACCGTATATTTCGCTCTCCTACTCAAATTCTTGCTCCAGATATCGTCACCGACGAATAACATTATCGCCTCGGCCATTAAAGGTATATACTAAAATGAATCAGTTTTTATATATAAAAACGTTTACCGGTCAAAAGATTTTGCCCGCCCCCATTTTCGTTTTCGATAGCCAATAGTCACTGGGGACCAGATCTGAACTATACGATGGATGAGGTGTGTAATAAGAAGATTTTATCACCAAAACCAAAGTACATTATAACTCGACGATTTAAATCAACACTTACCCTCGGACTATTAATAAAGTTGCACCTACTCACCCCAAAAGTACATAATATCACATGATAAGAGAACCAACCGCCTAAATATTGAAATGGAATCCAGCAGGAATATACGAACAAAGAGGCCGATACAAACCTAACCGTATAATTAATCATGAACCTAAAAAAAAGTAAAAATATGCTCATTTGGTCAATATAATGTTCAATCTCATTTCCCGTACACTTGGTGCAAGCCTCGTGTGACGATTGTTGAACCAGAAAGTCGTTAAAAAATAATAAAGACAATTGTATGCCGAAATAAATAAAAAACGTGTAATTCGAGTCGATTAACAAACATATACCGTTAGAAATAATACAACAAACCTTGTAACTATAACAATCACATTCTGAATCATGACATAATTTGTATGTATATGAGTTAAATCACAATTAATACAAGTCACTTCATATATAATATTATTTCTTTGGTTTTTTTGGGGTTTTAGATTTTAATTTAGATACCTCGATGGAAATTGTGAATGAATTATTACCTAATAAAGTAACATAATACCCCTAATAAAGGGGTAACATCAACTGGCCTCCCAGAAGCCCCGACCTTAGCCCGCTCGACTATTTTGTATGGGGATACCTTAAAAGTGAGGTTTATCAAAATAATTCGATTGAAGGAATTCGTATGGTATCAAAAAACAATAAAAGTTTGCTTACAAATATTTTTTTGTTTATTTGAACTTACAAATACCCGATACCCTTTCTGGACACCTTGTAGTTGGTGATTGGACTAAATGTATTTATCAAAATAACTTTCGACATTACTCTAAGAATATTTATGAAAAGTACCTACCTGTTTGCAGTACTTTTTATATTAATACCTTCCATTTTCACTAGCACTCGATACATAAAATTAGAAATCACTATTCATTTGTTTGTCTAATCAAAAATTACTCAACGAGTGCATGAAATTCTCATGAAAACACCCAACAGAAAGAAATTGGTTTTACCCGTTGGGAATTTCCAAAATAAGTCGCCACAAATCGTAGATAAAACATACGGAGGAACTTTAAATACTTCTACTAATTATACCGGGTGGCCCATTAGCACAAATAAACATTTCTAAAATATTTTGAGGTATACAGGGTGTTCAGTCTAAGCGTAACAACACGAAAGAAAGTTTTTTAAATAGGATACCCTGTATATTTGTTTACCTTCGAATTTAGCGTAAAATTATGCGCTTCCGCATCCAGCCACGTCTTGTCTTTTCCCATAAATTGTGACGTTGCCAAATTGGAGCTAAGTACGGACGTCAGTTGCTGTTTTATGATATTTATTTCTTTGTTTTTTGCATACAACTTTTTATTATACTTAATTTTGGTGTGCAAAGGTTCCGCTTAATTGGTTCGATGTCTGTTAGCCTCCTCGAGATAAATATCTTCAGAAAAAACACCCCCCTTAAAACCAATCCATTTTTTTTTAATTATTTCATCGATTTTCTTTGTTGACAAACATTAAAACACTTTTCAAGTAACATAATTTATATATAAATAAATTTTTAGACGTAAATAAACTTTATTTGAATTTATTTGCTGATTAAGTAATTAAAAAAGGACATTAAAGGACTAATCAAACAATAAGAGCCGTATAGAGCCAACAGGACTATCAATGTGATCCATCCCCTTTGAAAACCGGATAACAAATAATTTTTAATTCCCAAACTTAGGGTCGCTATTCCAATTACAAAGGTACTGATGCCGATGAAAATGTGAAGTAATTTGATGATTCTTGGATTGAAAGAAGTCGGGAAAAAATATGTTATCGAACCTCCCATTGCTGAAACGAAGGAAAGTATCCATGTTGTTAAACCTAGAAACAAACAAACAGTGAGGATATTTCATCAAGTAGTACCAGATGGGTAACTGGAACCACCCATCGTCCTTATCGCATCAGGGGAAAAATTATAACAATGAAAATATAAAATTTATCCAATTAAGTAGCACTTAATAAACAGATATCGAATTTTACAACAAATTATGTGCATTTTGCATTTAAGATCAAAAAAATTGTGCATATATGGAACTGAAATGACTCAGACTAAAAAGCGAAACTGTCAAACTTCCCGTCAAAATAGAAAGAGTTGTCAAAAAACCGGAAATCCACAAAATTTTTTCAGTTAATTAGTAAAACCCACTTAAATGTGCGAATATGGAACTAAACTGACTCATACTAAAAAGCGAACCTGTCAAACTTCCCGTCAAAATAGAAAGAGTTGTCAAAAAACCGGAAATCCACAAAAGTTTTTCAGTTAATTAGTAAAACCCACTTAAATGTGCGAATATGGAACTAAACTGACTCATACTAAAAAGCGAACCTGTCAAACTTCCCGTCAAAATAGAAAGAGTTGTCAAAAAACCGGAAATCCACAAAATTTTTTCAGTTAATTAGTAAAACCCACTTAAATGTGCGAATATGGAACTAAACTGACTCATACTAAAAAGCGAACCTGTCAAACTTCCCGTCAAAATAGAAAGAGTTGTCAAAAAACCGGAAATCCACAAAAGTTTTTCAGTTAATTAGTAAAACCCACTTAAATGTGCGAATATGGAACTAAACTGACTCATACTAAAAAGCGAACCTGTCAAACTTCCCGTCAAAATAGAAAGAGTTGTCAAAAAACCGGAAATCCACAAAAGTTTTTCAGTTAATTAGTAAAACCCACTTAAATGTGCGAATATGGAACTAAAATGACACATACTAAAAAGCGAACCTGTCAAACTTCCCGTCAAAATAGAAAGAGTTGTCAAAAAACCGGAAATCCACAAAATTTTTTCAGTTAATTAGTAAAACCCACTTAAATGTGCGAATATGGAACTAAAATGACTCATACTAAAAAGCGAAACTGTCAAACTTCCTGTCAAAATAGAAAGAGTTGTCAAAAAACCGGAAATCCACAAAAGTTTTTCAGTTAATTAGTAAAACCCACTTAAATGTGCTAATATGGAACTAAAATGACTCATACTAAAAAGCGAAACTGTCAAACTTCCCGTCAAAATAGAAAGAGTTGTCAAAAAACCGGAAATCCACAAAAGTTTTTCAGATAATTAGTAAAACCCACTTAAATGTGCGAATATGGAACTAAAATGACTCATACTAAAAAGCGAAACTGTCAAACTTCCCGTCAAAATAGAAAGAGTTGTCAAAAAACCGGAAATCCACAAAAGTTTTTCAGTTAATTAGTAAAACCCACTTAAATGTGCGAATATGGAACTAAAATGACTCATACTAAAAAGCGAAACTGTCAAACTTTCTATCAAAATAGAAAGAGTTGTCAAAAAACCGGAAATCCACAAAAGTTTTTCAGTTAATTAGTAAAACCCACTTAAATGTGCGAGTACGGAACTAAAATGACTCATGCTAAAAAGCGAAACTGTCAAACTTCCCGTCAAAACAGAAAGAGTGGTCAAAAAACCGGAAATCCACTAAATGTTTCCAATTAATTAGTAAAACCCACTTAAATGTGCGAATATGGAACTAAAATGACTCATACTAAAAAGCGAAACTGTCAAACTTTCTGTCAAAATAGAAAGAGTTGTCAAAAAACCGGAAATCCACAAAAGTTTTTCAGTTAATTAGTAAAACCCACTTAAATGTGCGAATATGGAACTAAAATGACTCATACTAAAAAGCGAAACTGTCAAACTTTCTGTCAAAATAGAAAGAGTTGTCAAAAAACCGGAAATCCACAAAAGTTTTTCAGTTAATTAGTAAAACCCACTTAAATGTGCATATATGGAACTGAAATGACTCAGACTAAAAAGCGAAACTGTCAAACTTCCTGTCAAAATAGAAAGAGTTGTCAAAAAACCGGAAATCCACAAAAGTTTTTCAGTTAATTAGTAAAACCCACCTAGTTGTGCATGTATGGAACTAAAATGACTCATACTAAAAAGCGAAACTGTCAAACTTCCCGTCAAAATAGAAAGAGTGGTCAAAAAACCGGAAATCCACTAAATGTTTCCAATTAATTAGTAAAACCCACTTAAATGTGCGAATATGGAACTAAAATGACTCATACTAAAAAGCGAAACTGTCAAACTTTCTGTCAAAATAGAAAGAGTTGTCAAAAAACCGGAAATCCACAAAAGTTTTTCAGTTAATTAGTAAAACCCACCTAGTTGTGCATGTATGGAACTAAAATGACTTCTAGAAGCATCTTCTGTTACGCTTATCCTTAACGAAATTCCAATTGTTAAACTTACGAATCCCAATCCCATCATAACCAAATGAGCAGTTCTCTTTTCTTCTCTGGAATGCCCAAAAGTTACTATACTCTCTCTTCTAAATATTTGTATACCTTCTGCCATACATAATGCAAGCTACAATTGAAAAAGTATATAAAAATAAAAACAAATATTGAAAGAAGTAATAAAAAAGAAGAGAAATCTGACGGTGCAAGGTCAGGAATAAATGCTGGATACGGTAGGAGTTCAATTCCACCAAGCACGATGATTTAGTTGGGGTGAAACTCGCCGCTAAGCCACATCAGCGTAGGGTAGATTTTACTTTTTGAAGTATTTGACTTCACCCTCACTTAAACCGGTTAAATTGAGGTTTTTACCCCTATTTACCCTGCAAGTCGTATTCTACTTCAATCTACTCCGATTTAAATAATTAAACTACTTATTTAGTATTAGATTTAGATTAATAAATTGAAATACTCACCCCTAAGACGGACATTACGATATGCCACGTGTGTTTTGAACTGATACTGTATGATTTGAATAATTCCCATATTATAAGCAACACAAACACCGCTATAACTTGTTGAAATAAAATTTCGGAAACGTGAAAAAATCTTTCTTTATTTGTCAATGCCGCCATTTTACTAGATGAAATGCGTTCTAATATATCACTTCGTATAGTTCTAGTAATATTTGGAATAATTTTTGTTATCTAGATCAAATATAAATAAGAATACAGAGACGGTTCATTAGATACACCATTAAAATTTTCATCCAAACCGACTATATTCTATAGTCTATTTTTGTTTACGAGAGAGTATTAAAACCAATTTATCAATCCGAAACTTAGTAGGGTCGTTTTGATTATTTATTACAGAATAATCTAAATATTTTCATGAATGTACATAATTAATTTTTTTTTATTAGACTTTTATAACAATTAGTTGTACATATGGACAAATCGAAGGCTTCTAACATGCCAAACTTCTAAATAAATTAGCATCGTCCTCAGTAACTTAATCTCAAAGATTCCCCAGGGATCCATCTTGTTACCTACTCTCTTTTTCTTGTAAATCATCATCAATTTCTTGTATCCTTAACAAAGCTTAGAAATTCCATCCGTAACATTAGAAAAAAACTTCAAACTACCAATTTCTGGCTTCTAAAATAGACCCAAACCCAAAAGGACGAACTTATTTCGCACCAAAACCTCCTCCAAAATATATTGATCCCCCAATATGCCAAACAGGTCCAGACGATTAGCCCGCAGTTAGTCCAAGACCAGCAGTGATTGATCAGACCTTTTATATATGTTTATGTACCTAAAAGTCTTGATTTTAGGTCTCTTCTGTTAAAAAATTAGTTTTTTTTTCATTATTTTTGAAAGAGAGATAGAGAAAAAATGTTTTGATAAAGCTAAGAAAATAAAAGTTGGCTTAGACCATCTCTGCAATTGTAATAATTAATCTAATATTATATATATCTCTAATTTATCACAATTTATTGTTTAAAAGATAAGTTATATTATGAGTAATACATCATTGTTCCATAAATAAATGTCTATTGCCAAATAAAACATTTTGATATCGAAACTATCGCTTGCCATAATCCCAAGTTGAAGATTTCAAAATTGTACTAATCACACATCATTATGTTTTTAAACTTACCTTGAGTTAGAGGGGATTTATGGGAAAAAAATAGATTTAAAAATATATATATTTGAAAAAATTACATAACAATCTTAATAAATGTCTATAAAATATTTTAATTCCAACTCTAAAATTTGATTACATCAGCATTAAGACTAATAATCCATCATTTTAATGAAAATAAATGATTCTGTATAATAAAATAACTATTTAAGGTACTGACAGACACTAACAGATATCAAGAAGCACTCACAGAACTCAACAGGATCTACAGACTCTAGCAGAGACTCACACACATAAAAACACAAACGCCAAGAAGCACTCACAGACACCTACAGAATCCACAGACTGCAAAAGAGGCACAGATATCAACAAACATAATCACAAACGTCAAGAAGCACTCACAGGCACCAATAGATATAAAAACACACCAAGAATCACTCGCAGACATCAACAGACACCTACAAAATCTACAAACTACAAAAGAGACTCACAGTCATAAACACACACCAAAAAGTACTCACAGACATAGACACAAACGTCAAGAAGCCCTTACAGTCGCTATTAAGACATGATATCACATCAAGAAACACTCACCAGCACCAATAGATATAAAATCACACCAAGAATCAGTCGCAGACATCAACAGACACCTACGAAATCTACATACTATAATAGAGACTCACAGATATTAACAGGCATAAACTGATAAGTCGATAAGGACTATTTATGTCCGAGAGACATAAAAACACATCAAGAAGCACTCACAGACATAGACAGTCACGAATTGAACCTAGAAAGTATATTTTACACCGCAATGTCCATAATTTTCCACTCCTAAACAACATAACTCAGACAATTATTCCTTAAAATCAGTGAAATGAAGATCATTCAATGTATAATTAATTAGGGGTTGAGTTTCACAGGAAATAAAAACTACAACTACACCATCTGGTCCTTCGAGCCGTGTAAATGTCGCTGGTTTATATCCGGCTCGAAGGACCAGAAAGTGTAAGTGGTATAAATATCACCAAAGGTTCCGGAAAATCGAACTTATTGGGTAAACAAAAAAAAATAATTTGATACATAACTAGACCATAATAAAGGGTTTCCTATCTGAAATAAATGGATGAAGCTATATTTCCAATCAAGGGTACAACTCGATCAAAAGTCCTAGGGTTTTATAGTATATTATCACAAAATAAATTAAAAAAAAAATTAATAACTGAATAAATTCGTAAATAATTCGAATCAAATTTTCTCCACCACCATCGGACTAGTACAATAAGGACATTTAATCGAAGGAGTATTTAGTAGAGCGCTTTTACTTTTTTGAAAAATTTCCGAGCACTTCATACATTGATAATCCAAATTGCAATCATCAGTCTTCGATTTCGAATTCAAAACAGAATCAATCTTCCCTTTGATATTATCGTAAAACGTTTCGATATCTTCAGAACTAAATTCGTAAATTCTCTGTTTTCTATCACGTCTCAGAGTATCGAACTCAATTTTAATTCTGTTCTCCTCGACGCACTTCTCGCACGATATTATGGTGTTTATATGCCATCGGGCTTTTTCTTTGATAGTCGTGATATCTCGTTCGGATATGCAGCAATCAGTCAATGCTACAAACATCGATGTATTCTTCGTACCGATATTAGTCGCTAGGAACATGCAGCTTTCCCCGACTGATACGACATCTTCGCCGTCCGAAACATCCGAAACTTCTTCGTTCGGTTCGGGGCTGTGAAACGAATTTTCCATCTCGGCTGTGCGATAATTTTCGTTGGTGGAAGAATCTTCGTTAAAAGTTGAGATGTCATCACTTTCTTGTGTCATGTTTATTGGAATAACTTGTTCGATCGGGGTAGAAGACAATATGGTTGCTTTGTCGAGACCTAATACGTCTTGTACTATTAAACCTGAATGTTGATAGAGCCACGCTTCGCCGTATTCTTCTCTCAGTTTTTCTACCTGGAAAATGTTCGTAAATTTACTGGGTGGAACAACGAATCATTGACAGGCAATAAAATTTCAAAATTGTTGGCAGTGAACGTGTTAAATACACATCATGATTATTACTTATATATGTAACCTAGTGCATGATAAATAAAGATGACAACAATGAAAAAATTAGCACCCAATAATTCAACTCACCTGTCTTTTTATTTCCAAATGTTGAGATGAGGTATTAGGCGTAAATTCGGGTTCATTTTCCTTAACGACGTCACTTTCTTCAATATTTACATAACGAACTTTTCTTGATTTCTCCTGAACCGAAGCAGCTGAAGATTCCAATGAATTCAATGAACAAGACGTTTGGAGCTTCGGCGCGATAGGATACAAGGATCCAGTGAGAATTTTTTCGTTTTTAGTCAAAATATGTCCGTCCAATAAAAATTTAACCGTAGCGGCGTTTTTATTCAAATAATTACATGATAATTGCCTGTGGTAGGGGTGGAAAGCTAATGGGTTTCCTTGCAAATTCAACGACTGCAGTGAAACTAGATGAGAAACGGAAAGCAACGTTTTGTGATCCAATAAGCAATTGTATCCTAAATCCAATTGTTGTAAATTGAAAAGTGATGTTAATCCTTGGATATTTTCGATAAAATTGTTGTTTAGAACCAATACTTGTAATCTATTTTGTATCTGTCCTTTGAAAATTGGTACAGTGTCTAATTTGTTATAAGATAAATTTAAATGTTTCAAATTCGGTAATACACTCGTAAAATCCAGTTTAGAAAGTTGATTATGGCTCAAATCTACAGTGTGCAATGAAAGAGTACGTTCAAAACTATTATCTATACTTGATATATCGTTGTGCGTGAAATTGGCGACTTTTAATTCATTCCAATAGAAACACTGACTATTATCACCACCGCACTTCTGTAGCACTTCACTTATGGACTTTAAGCTCTTGCAACAAGTCAGTTCTTGAATCTGCGGTCTAAGTTTTTGAAGTCCAGTTACTATATTGATATCCAATTTTATTATCTCCAATATTTTGATTTGTTTGAATCGCGATAAGTCGACTGTTTCATAATCTTTAGTTTCGTCGGGAATAAGCTTTAAACTACTAGTTTTACTAATCAAATCTAGTAAAAATTGAGTGTCTCTTATAAGATTACTCTTTGTATTATTTGTTTGAACAATTTGAAAAGATGTTACATCTTCTTCGTTGATAGTATCTATAGCTTTATTCAATTTGTTTAAATAATTTGCGGATAAACATAATTTCCCCTTACCACTTATCACATCACGACCGGGAAGTCGTAAAATGTTTGCTAAATGCGATATATCACTTTCCATTATTCACATTTTTATACAATTAACGTGTTTTATATAAATTACATTTATTTATTTTTGTTTCATACAAACGTCAAAAGTCAGCATGTGATTTTGACAGTTTGCATAGACATGATAATTAATAAAGCTACCACCTTTCATATCATATCACTGATTTGTAGGTTTTTATTGGGGATTGTATCAAATGAAACATAATTACATTATTATTTCTAATCACAGAACATCATTAGAAATTTTGTTATTATCATTGAATTTAATGTGATTTTTAGTTCAATGGACATTTATGTCTATGGTATAAGTTGGATTGAGGTTATGTTATCATATTTATAAAATTCATTAATAACTTATTATATTAAAAATTCTTCGTAAGTTCACTTTCTACATTATATTAATATACTTTACTTTTGTATCGAATTTTATAGAAAATGATGCGTTATGAAGAAGAGAACGAAAAATTGGCAGATACGTCTCCCTGTGCTGGAGTAAGAGCCGATTTGAAAATGTGTTTATTAGAAAGTGAATGTTGTAAAGTGGTAATATTTGTATAAAATAGACCAATCTGGATATATTTTTCCAAAATGCTACTAATTTTCAGCATAAGAGAACTCCGAGAGAATGTTTAAAAGCAAATGATGGTACTGTTCCTAGTGAATGCCAAGTTCTTCGTAATACTTTTTTTGAATGTAAACGATCTTTGGTAAGTAATGTAAATGGTTTATTTAAGTTGTGAGAAAGTTTTATTTTATTATTTTTTTTAATAAACATATAAAACTAGAAAATGTTTGACTCCTACCATTCCAAAAGTTTTTTAATCATATTTGATTTCAGTTGGATGCCAGACAACGGTTCCGAGGCAGGAAAGGTTATTAATAAATTATTTAAATATGTAAATTTGTTTTAAACTTATAGTGTTAGTGTAATTCTTTAAATAAAAATGTATTATCATGTAGTTTACTATTTTATTTCTAAAAATTAAAACTCAATAAATCTCTAGACTAGATAGGTTCTTATATTGGTTAAATTATTCTTCTTTTTTCTTGTAAGTTGACTTTGGCCAATATGTTTATGCAGTTATCGAACATTCTGGAATGTTCTAGACTGTTTAAATTGAATTGGGTCTGAATTTACAGATAGTTCTCAATTGAGAGTTATTCTTCTTATACTATAAATTTTCTCAATTTTTCTTGATTAATTAAATTACAAATTATGATTTTTAGTCGACCATTATCACGGTAAACTTGAGTTAATGCTTTGAAACTGACATTTGTTGTCAGATTGTCAAGTTTTCCCTAAATTCACGAAAATGGATGAGTTATTAGTTCAATGTTGCCAGCTCGCTGCTTCTTAGTCTAATTTAGGTCAATTAAAATTTTGGTAAAGCGACTTTCCCTGAATAATCTTGAGTGTCGTCTACAAAATAAGTTGTATGTTGACAGTTGCAAGTCCTTAGATTTAGAGAAAAATATTCGAGAAATGAAAAAATTGTGCGGGATATTTTCCAAAGAGAAAACCGTCTTTTCTAAACATGTATTTATTTTTCAAAAAAAAACACTTACAGGAATTTATACCTACAATTCAATAAAACAAAAAAAATAATATATTAATACATTTTTATCAAAATTTGAAAATGTATTATCCACATGTTTTTAATTTTAACTACACGTTATTTTTTAATCATTCTGTATAATTTTTTAAGCATAGGTAAAGAAAATGTTGTAATTTTATCACAAATATTTTCGTCGGCAAATAAAATGACAAAAATTAAAAAGACACTTCGAAAAAGTTTTCGATAATACGAATGATGTTAACTTCTATAAGCTTTTATTTAGTTTTCTACTAATGGCGTACTAAATCGTCTGTACAAACTATGTAGTCGGAAAAATGATCGGAAAAACCGATTAGTTATATTTACACACCATATAGAAAAAAATTAATGGCAGTTTACAACGTAAAAAATTTGAAAAAAAAGAAAATTTCGAAACATGGGATGCAAAATATAGAGAAGAAAAAACAATTGAGAGTAGATGTTAAAAATTTTCGAAAAAAGAATAAGAAAACTTTGTAGATAGACGCGAAACAAAAAATTTCTATAATTAGGATCCAAAATGAGGAGATGAGACGAACCAGATCAAAGGATAAAATAGAGGAAGGTAAATAACTTTAAAGGGACATGGACAAGTTATTTAGTAAAACAGAACCATGGATATGAAGAAAACATTATTGTAGTTGTATAGAAATTTCTATACTTGAAAATGAAAATAAAGAAAAGATGAATCATTTCAAAGAATAAAATAAAGGAGGTGATTAATATTCAACGGAGATAGAAAAGCCGTATAATTCTAACAGTTGGATAGTTTAATGGAAATTAAAAGTAGAAATAGATCACAACGGAAATGGATAGACAGTATATGAGAAACAATGGATAAAAACTTGAAATAAGAAATAAAAGGTGGACGGAAATTGAAGAAATCATGGAAAAGACTCAAAACTAGAAGTGTTCACATGTATAGAAAGAAATTTCAATACATGGAAACCAAATTGAAGGATGAAATAGAGGAGATATAGTTAGACACAATTCAAACAGATGGACGGTGTAATGGAAAAAAAATAGAAATAGACTACAACGGAAATATATAGACGGTATATGAAAAATAATGGAAATAATAAACAAGAAGTATACAGAAATGGAAAAAATTATTGAAGAGGCTCAGAACTAGGAGTGTAAGATTGAAATTTGAAAAAAAACTTTGTATGTAGATGTACAGAGATATATTTCTATAGACAAGATTCAAAATGAAACATTAAGGAGACGAAATGGATTGAAGCATGTAATCTAGAAGGTGAATAAATTAATTTAGTGGTATAACAACACATTAATAGAATTATTTTCCTCTTCAATATATCCTTGTTGACCTACTGTTGCAATATTCTCTTCTATATAAAATCCTTTCAACTATTTCCTAATTTTTCTTTTTATTTAACGATATTTTTGGTTGTTGAGTCTTCTGAAGCTTCGATTTTCCATATTTGCCTTGAATATAAAATTTTTTTCCATATTTTCTTCATGGGATATTTTCAAAAAAGGGATTTTTTCGACTTTTTCGAAAATAAACTCCAGAAAATGAAAATCGATGAAAATAATATATCAAACAAAAATTTGAGCGATTGAAATTCCTATGAAATTATTTTTAATAATATTTTGAAAGTTTTATATCCCGCATTGAATATAAAAAAATATGACAAATGGAAAAATTTACATATATCAAGTTTAATTAATATTATTTTTGGTTTCTATTGCAAATAGATGAAAAAATATCCAAAATATTTTGTTATTAACTTTACTACTCACTTTTTGAAAATATCTTCAAAAATGAAAATAGTTATGGAAAAAACTCAAAGACAAGTAAAAAAATATTAAAATTAAAATTTTTTGACCTATTTGCAGTAAAAACCCGAAATAAAAATTAACAATTTCATAAAATTAATTAAAAACTGAAAAATTTTTTTGAATTTTTCAAAATATTTTTATATACTGTAATTTTATACCGCTCACTTTTTACAAATACTGTAAAATTACCCCCCAAACAAGGACTTTGTATTAATTTCATAAAATTGAAAAAAAAACTGAAAAAAAATCAAAAATTTTGAATTTTTCAAACATTTTAATGTTTCTAAATCTGTGATTTTCTACTGCCCACTTTTTGTAAATACTGTAAAATTAATTACTTCCAAAAAGACTTTCATAAAATTGATTAAAAGCTGAAACGAATTGAAAATTTCAATTTTTCATAAATTCCATAAAATTCATTAAAAACCGTAAAAAATAACATTACTTTAAATTTTTTTAAAATAATTTTCAATATTTCAAGCTAAATGAGCTAAAATATATACAAAAAAATAATCTTACTTTCTAATTTCAAAACAATTTTGTAGGAAATTTCAATACCTAAAATTTTTTTTCGATAAATTTTTAGTAACTTCAAAAACGTCATTTCTGTATAGTGAATTCCAACGTCTCCGACTAAATAATTTTCCAAAATATCCAACTACTCTTCAATAAATTGAAAATATCAATAATATAAGCTATTTATTGTTACATTTTAAGCTTAAGTATGAGATAAAGTTAAAAAATTTTGATACAGACTCACAGCACTCACTTAGTCGTCCATTAAACATCCACATTTTTTTCCAAACGTTTCTTGTGTCGTTTTAATTTTCCTTTTATTTGTTTTTTTTTTCTTTTTTTGTTTGGTTTCAATTGTTGTTTGTTTTTTTCAAAATGGGCACTTACGAACTCATTTAATGGTTTCAAAATTGAAAACCGCCCATCGGTACTGACTGATCGGAACTGAATTGATATTGTTGATGGTCGGTGTCTATCGATGGGGCTACATTCGAATCCTCTTCTTCTGTACTGAAGAAATGTTCGATGATGTCGAACGCTTTTTGGTAAATTTCCATATTTTCGTGTGACTGGAGAAATTCTAACTTATCTAGACCTAAATAGGAAAAAATATAAATTAATAATTTAAAAAAGGGCGAATGGGGCATCTTTAGCTACTACTAATTCAATAAAATTGTTAAAATCTGTCTAAAGCGGGGGAATTTGGAGGTAATAAAATATCAAATCAATAAAAGTGTTGCAATTCTCACCGTAACATTCTTCAATGAGCACAGCATACGGATTTGTACCGTTCTGCAACTTAGCGTCCTGTTCACCTAACCTCAAAATATTATCTAAACCGCTAAGGGCGACTTGAACAATCTTGGCGTCCATGACGGTTAACAAATCGCACAAAGGTCCTATGCAATTTTGGTTAACTAAATAACGTATCTGATCCGGAGTACCGCCACTGGTAGCGTTGGTGATGGCCCAAGCGGCTTCCTTTCTCGTCTTAAATTCAGCATTACTCAAAATTTCGATCAGCACAGGAAATATGTTAGCATCAATAACGGCCTGATGAAACAAATTCAAAAATAATAAAAACGCCCGGTATATATGCAGTGCTACTCACTTGAATCTGTTGTCTGTTACCGGCTGTTATGTTACTGATGGTCCAACAGGCTTCTTTCCTTATGGATTCCTTGGGGGACGAAAGTAAATGGTGGAGACATGGTAACGCAGAACAATTGAGGATAACTTGGGTCTGAACGTCGTCGCCGGTCACTATATTACCTACGGCTCGAAGGGCGGCCGATACTACGTTAGATGGTTGAGCCATCAGCAATTCCACTAAACGCCTACATACCCCAACGTCAACTACCGCCTATAACACAATTTATATTATTTCAACAACAATTACAAATATATAAAAAGAGGCTGTAAAATATCAAAAAGTACAAAGTATCTAGAAATATTGGAAAATTGTTTGAAACCCAAAAATACAAAGTGATTGGAAGAATAAAAAGGCATCGGAAATATGAAAAAGTGTTTAGAGCCGAAGAATACAAAGTAATTATGGTAAAAGACGAGAAAAGTGTCTTGGAAATATCGAAAAATAGTCTAGAGCTCACATAGACCAAGTGACTAGGAAAAATAAAAGGAAAAAAATTCAGAAAATAATATAGAGCCCGTAAATTTAAAGTGATTGTGGAAATTAAAAGAAGAAACTGTCTTTACAATATTGAATATTATTTAATACCCAATTATAAAAGTCCCTTGAAGATTATATGAAAGAAAAACGATTTTTTTAAATATCTAAAATTATTTGCAACTCAAAATACAAAAAAATTGTCTAGGATTTTTAGAGAATTATATAAATCCAAAAATATAAAGTAACTGGGGCGAAAAGAAGAGAAAATTATCCAGGAAATATTGAAAAAAGTGTGGAACTTCCAAAATTTTTTTCTTGAATCATCTTTGTCACATTTTTGGGTTCTAACATTTTTTTTTATATTCAGTAGCCACTTTTTTCGCTTTGCTTTTTTGGGTTTCAGTATCTACAGGACCTTTTTTTCTTTTATCATATCAAGTCACTTTGAATTTTTGAGTTTTAATTAATTTTGGATGTTTTGGGGACATTTTTTTCTTCTTACCTTCATGGTAACGGTATTTTTTCAGATTCTATACAAATTTTGGGTTTTATATGATGTTCGTAGGATAAAGACACATTTAAATGAGCTAAATTTTATCAAATAAGGGTACCATGTTAATATCAATTAAGATACAGGAGGAATTAAAAGTTTTAGGCAATAACAAAAAAGCATAAGAACAAAATTGATGTAAAAAAAGCGTAAGAAACCATACGAAGAAGAGATACAGTTAAATCGTAGCTGGAATTGGAAAAATAATAACTTTTCAAACATCAACTCAATCGATACGCATATAATAATGGAATACCTGAATTTTTTCATTAGGCCCATCAGATAAATAACTTAGAGACCAACATGCATCTGCCAGCACGTCGGGATCCGTGTGAAACAATAGTCTAGACAAAATTGGTAAACATGGTGATACTTTGGTAAAATCCGGTGGAGGATTTTTCCCTCTGCAAAGGTTCGAAAGGGCCCAAACCGCATTTCTTGTCATCGTCAAACGGGAAGATTTTCCAAGTAATCTAGATAAAAACACAAAAAATTCATCTACCAACAAATTAATAACAATGGTGAAAATTTAAAGATGCGATATAAAATTTTCCGAAAATCTAGTTACCAATTTTATGAACTTACTGTAACAGTGGTACCAGGATACCAGAATCGAGTACATGATCACGACACTCTGGTGAATCGCCCGCGATATTTCCCAGCGCCCAAACTGCTTGTTCCTGTCAAGAAAACAATCAAAAAAACGTTATACAAATTACAGCCAATTCCTTAGATCGCTATACGAACAAAACGGACCCCAAACTCACCTGAACATCTTCGTATGGACTTCCTAATAGCGATATAAATATTGGTACGGCACCAGATTCGATTACCATTCGTGTTTGTTGGGAAGTTCCGGATGCTATGTTTGTTAAAGCCCATGCAGCTTCAAACTGCAATTATTTCGAAAGTAATTTTTTTTAAATACAGGTTATGATTATAATTTAATACCTGTAGAGTACAATTAGCGGAATTCTGCAAAAATTCTACGAACCGCGGTACAATACCGGTTTGTATAACCTCGTCTATTGGTGGATTCGGTTCTCTGCTCAATAACTTTCTAAATTTTTGTGTCGCTGTTAACTGCAATTCCGGATCTACACTGTATAAATCTTGGATCATATCTTGAGTTATCCATGCAGCAGTCGGAGATGTGCTGCTGTCAGCATCCACCTAATAGTGAAATAGTATAAGAAATGACGCTCTTCTAGATCTAATTTGGTGAAAAAAAATGATTTTTGAAAGTCTAATTTGGTTCAAAATTGACTTTTCTTTGATGATTCTTATCAGAAATTTGTATGCATAATTTGAAAATTGATTTTTTATGTATGATTTGGTACAAAATTGTCTTCTGTAATTTTCATTTGTTAGAAATTGACTTTTCTTCGACTAATCTTTTCAAAAATTTGAAAATGGCTTTTCTAAAGACAATTTGTCCAGTTTAATCGCTTAAAAATGGGTTTTCTATGTATAATTTGTTATAAAATCGCCTTTTATACTTTTAATTCGGTGATAATTGACTTGTTGAGTATAAATAGGTGAAAAATTGATTTTTCTGAGATATCTTTTCTTAAAAATTTGTTTCAATTAATAAGAAATGGTTTATCCAAGTGTAATTTGGTAGACAATTCGCTTTCCTGAGTATAATTTGATCTAAAAGTGATTTTTCTTCGACTAATCTTTTCAAAAAGTTGAAAATAACCTTTCTAACTACACTATAGACAGTTTACTAATTTAAAAATGGATTTTCAATGTATAATTTGGTCTAAAGTGGGATTTTCTGAGATTTGTTTTCTAAAAAGTTTGTATTCTAAGTTCAACCAATCAGAAATGGTCTAATTTAGTAGACAATAGGTTTTTCTGAGTATAATTTGGTTTAAAATTGATTTTTCTGAGATTTGTTTTCTCTAATATTTATTTTCTTGGTTTAGTTGGTCAGGAATAGCTATCCTAAATTTAATTTGGTAGACCATTGACATTTACAAATATAATTTGGTACACAATTATCTTCTATAAATTTAATTTGGTGATAATTGGCTCTTCTAAATATAATTTGATCAAAAATTGGGCTTACTGAGATTAGTTTCCTTAAAAATTTATTTTCTGTGTTTCATAGACCAGAAAGAGTATTCTTAAGTCTAATTTATTAGACAATTGGCTTTTTCGAGTATAATTTGGTCCAACATTGGGTTTTCTTGGAGTAATGTTTCCAATAATTTACTTGTCCAATTTGAAAATGATCAAAATAATAAAACCCACTGTTGGACCAAATTACACCAGCATAATTTGTTCCAAAATTTTATTCTTTCAGTTGAATTGGGTTAAAAATGTCCCTTTTCCTATAGTTTTAAGACAAAAATTGTATTTTCTAAGCATAACTTAGTCTAACATTTGATTTTTTGTTTAATTAGGTTCAAATTTCCTATAATTTTCACAAAAATTGGAATTTTCTACATACAACATATTTAGGTTCAAAATTTGATTTTTTCTTAGTTAATTGGGCTAAAAGTGGGTCTTTTCCTATAAAAAATTTTATTTTCTAGGCATAATTTGGTCCAAAATTTGGTTTTTTCGTTCAATAGGATAAAAATGGCACACACGCTCATTACTGATTATTTGGCATTTAACAGTAAATAAACGTATGTACCTGAAGGAGATCATCTTCAGGTAATAATTGATTAACATTAACATTCCGCCTTTTGTTCAATTGCTGATCTCTCTTTGCTTTTCGCAATTGAACTCCTTCTTCTTCCCTACGTCTTCTTAATTCCACACTATCTAAAGCAGCATTCTTATATCGATGCCTATGTGCTGAACCGGACATCTAAAATATTATAGGTAATTAGAAATTTATATATAACATATTTAATCAACTTTATGAATTTATCTAAATAATCTCATAATTAAAACAAATAAAATCAATATAAACACTTCGTATTAAATATGATGCAAAATATGAGAAATAGGATTTTGTCATTCTAGAACGTCAAAAATGTGGAGGTATTAAAGATGAGGTAATTCCTTTAAAAAAAATGTTACGTTAAAAATTTAGGTATGTAGAATATTAAAAAATACTTACGTTCACTTTTATTATCTAACTTAATAGCAGGGAAAAATTTATACGTTCATCTACCTTATTTGAAATGAAAGTTTTATCTTCTCGTGAATACGAGAATTTTTAATAGTTGACAATGATTATATTAAATGTCAAATGTTATATAGGAATTTTTTGTTTGTTACTAGTGCTATAACCATGGCTAAGTATGACGCTATTGACATTACGTCAACTAACTATTTAATGGCTATCGAACCATTACAACATCTCACATTTCAACATCCAAAATAAGTATGGAGATACGTATTCAGCGAAAACCGATTGTTTTAATTATCAAAGGATGATTTTAGTGTTAATAAGTTTTATCAAAAGGCATAGTAACAATACTCTTGGTTAGTGAATTGTTAAAATAAAGCTCATTGAGTGTAAACGTCACAAACACCATTTTATTAGTTATTAGATGCGAAAACGTGTCATTTTATATTAATACTACAAACCATTATTAAATGCTTTAATTTTAAATTTCTGGGTATTAAAATATTATTGTTTTTTTCAAATGTGAAATTTTACCGCATTGAAACCGTTTAGAATGAATTGCTTGAACCCTCTATTAAATGTGTTTTTCTATGAAAGGGTAGAGATGAAACAAATATAATAATATATATATGTATTATTATTAATCAAATGAACATTATATTATTGATGTATATTTTTTCATATTTTTAAATCTGGTTTAGTTTCATTAACGCATAATCTTGTCGAGAATATTTCAATTTATCTATGGTTTTAGAAGTAGCTTCGATTAGGGTGTAGTTGCATGAGGATGAAAAGGCTTTGGGACGGATTTTTTCATACTAGAAGTAACCAATCAGCGCTATTCTCTAGAACGCTATGAAATAAGAACAGTATTCGCATCTACAATACGCAACCCGTCTCAACGCACATTATATTATTGATTAAAATCTGTGAAGTTGTATATATTCATATTAAATATATGGTGTTAAAATTTGAGGATGAATAGTCATGTGATCACACCCTTAGAATAACAACATATTTGACGTATGTAAAAAAATTCAGTAGTAGGAATCTGTAGATTCACTAACTTTAGATGTTGAAATTCGGTTTGTTGCCAATAGATGTTTTGACGTTAAAAAGAGGGCAAATGGCACTATAATTTAAATAACAACATTTCAAATAATCAATATCCAACTTAAAGGCAGCCCGAATGGTTTGTATTCATCGTTACACTGCCATACAAGCAAAGTTTTTATAACCTTGAATTCTACGAAAATAATGATGACTTCAGACGATGGAATTTATTCTATGGAGGTAAATATTTTATGTTTACTTCTCAATATTTTTCATTTTGTGAATTTTTTAGCGAAATGGCAGTAACGAATCGGTTCAAGTTGTTGTGCGTTGTCGACCACTTAGCGATAAAGAAATCGAATCGAAATGTACGAGCGTAGTGAAAATGTACCCCTCTCGAGGGGTAATTGAAGTCGAAAACCCCAAAGCTAGAAGCGATAACGAAAAAAATAAAATATTCACCTACGATTCCGTGTATGATGAATGGTAAGTTAATATCTTATTATCTCAGTGTTTAATATATATATTTTGATGCGTGATAAAGAGGCATCAGAAATTTATTTTTTTTTTCAGTTCTTCACAACAAAATTTGTACGACGAAACTGTTAGACCGTTAGTAGCTTCCGTAATGGATGGTTACAACGGTTGTGTGTTCGCCTATGGACAAACGGGAACCGGGAAGACTTACACAATGGAAGGTTGCGATGGGGACGATAAAGGAATTATACCAAGAGCGTTCGAACAAATCTGGTCGCACATAGATAGGAAAACTGGTGTAGAATTTTTAGTTACTGTTAAATATTTAGAAATTTATATGGAAGAAATAAGGTGAGTAGTTTTATTATTACCATATTTATATTATTGATTTGGTGTATATTTTTATTAAAAAAATGTTTAAACATGAAATATTCAGAATTGTGTGAAAATTTGATGAAACAAGTAAATTGATATATTTTTTACATCATGAACCACATTTTACATTATTTATATTTCTAATTTAAAGTTTAAAATTGCAAGGAAAGGCAAACCTCTGATTTTGCTGTATTTTCATTAAATCTTGTCCTCGATAAGAAAAAATGATCCATAAAAGGATTTTTATCGATTAAGATTCGTTTGCCCCCCAGCCACCTTAAAAGTTGAAAAATTTTACTAAATATCTCCGAAATTATTGATTTTAGAAAAAAAAAGTTTTGAACCAAAAATGAAGGTCATGAAAAACTCAACAAAAATGTTATATGCATAATTGTGTGAAGATTATCTAAAACAAATAAATTGAAATATTTTTTACGTCATGAAACTTATTTTACATTATTTATATTTTTAATTTAAATTTAGAAATAGCGAGGCATGTATTCTGAAAAAACGAGCCCCCCGATTTTGCTCAAAATTTTACTAAACTTTGTCCTCGATTAGAAAAGGTGATTCCTAAAAGGTTTTTTCTCGACAAAGGTTCCTCTTCCCCAGATCACAGGTATTGAAGGCGAAGTTGGTCTAGAAATATTGAATGAACTATGTAAAGAAAACTCATAATTTGGGTATCTATACACAGGATATAAAAGGGGGGAATTGGGGCTAAATCTTCTATCTTTAAAATAAGAATGGTATATCAAAAAGTATGGTTTATTTTGCTGACAGTTGTAAATGGTTCAAGAACTAAATATTTTTGAGTATTAGGAAGTGAACTTAGCATCTTCTAGCCATTGGAAGGTGTGCACAATTCAATTTGCACATGAATTATCTTAGTTAATCCAGCAGCTACAAGAGTAATTAAATCACAGTTATTGAAGTCCAAGTTGGTCTAAAATTAAATAAAGAAAACAAATAATTCGGATGCCTGTATACAGGGGTATAAAGGGGGGAAATGGGGCTAATTTTCTGCAACAGTACTTATTAATATTTTTCGTGTAAACATTTTAGAGATTTACTGAAAATCAAAAGTAACAAAACGCACGAATTACGTGAAATAAGCGGTCAAGGTGTTGTGGTTACGAATCTTCATTCGCAAACGTGTCAAAGCGCCAAAGATATGTTGAAAGCTATGAGATTAGGTAATCATAATCGTACTACCGGTACTACGAACATGAACGAACACAGTTCCCGATCGCATGCTATATTTCAAATAGTGGTCGAAATGGCCGAAGAACATTCGAAAACAATGAAAGTGGGGAAACTGAATTTAGTTGATTTGGCAGGAAGCGAGAGACAGTCTAAGACAGGGGCGACAGGAGATAGACTCAAAGAAGCTACTAAAATAAATAAAGCGCTGTCTTCATTAGGTAATTTGAGAATATTATTTTATATTAATTTTAATCAATCCTGTATGATTGGGAATTGAAGATTTATTGGATTTTGATTTTTCAAAAAGGCGTGTGAAGGTATAATTATATATTTTTGATAGAAAAAATATTGAAAAATCGTATTTTGTTTACCAAATTTTTTTTTAATAAAATTCAATAGATTTTGGGAAAAATATTTATAATATTCGGAGTTTATAGAAAAAAAAAATTGAATAAAAACCAACAATTCGTATTCCGAAAATTTAAAAATTGATTTTTTCAATAAAATTTCGAAAAATGTCAAAATACTAAAAATTTGTTTTTTGGAAAATACTAAAAATTCGTATTTTTATTTCGAAAATTTTATAAGAATTCAGAAAAAGAAATAAAAACTGAAAATTCTTATTGGGATCTCCAAGATAAAAGAAACATAATTTTCTCACAAACATTTTGGAAAATAAAAAAATACTGAAAATTCCTATTTTCATTTCGAAAATTTGAAAAAATTCAAAAATTGATTTTCTCGATAAAATTTCGAAAAAAATGCGAAAATATTGAAAATTCGTATTTGGATTCCCAAAATAAAAACATTTCAAAAATTATTTTCGCAATTTCGAAAAATAAAATAAATACTAAAAATCGTATTTCGAAAATTTAAAAATCGATTTTCTCGATAAAATTTCGAAAAAATGCGAAAATACTGAAAATTCCTATTTTCATTTCGAAAATTTGAAAAAATTCAAAAATTGATTTTCTCGATAAAATTTCGAAAAAAATGGGAAAATATTGAAAATTCGTATTTGGATTCCCAAAATAAAAACATTTCAAAAATTATTTTCGCAATTTCGAAAAATAAAATAAATACTAAAAATCGTATTTCGAAAATTTAAAAATCGATTTTCTCGATAAAATTTCGAAAAAATGCGAAAATACTGAAAATTCCTATTTTCATTTCGAAAATTTGAAAAAATTCAAAAATTGATTTTCTCGATAAAATTTCGAAAAAAATGGGAAAATATTGAAAATTCGTATTTGGATTTCCAAAATAAAAAAAATTCGAAAATTATTTTCGCAATTTCGAAAAATGAAATAAATACTAAAAATCGTATTTCGAAAATTTAAAAATCGATTTTCTCAAAATTTCGAAAAAAATCGAAAATATTGAAAATTCCTATTTTCATTTCGAAAATTTGAAAAAATTCAAAAATTGATTTTCTCGATAAAATTTCGAAAAAAATGCGAAAATATTGAAAATTCGTATTTGGATTCCCAAAATAAAAACATTTCAAAAATTATTTTCGCAATTTCGAAAAATAAAATAAATACTAAAAATCGTATTTCGAAAATTTAAAAATCGATTTTCTCGATAAAATTTCGAAAAAATGCGAAAATACTGAAAATTCCTATTTTCATTTCGAAAATTTGAAAAAATTCAAAAATTGATTTTCTCGATAAAATTTCGAAAAAAATGGGAAAATATTGAAAATTCGTATTTGGATTCCCAAAATAAAAACATTTCAAAAATTATTTTCGCAATTTCGAAAAATAAAATAAATACTAAAAATCGTATTTCGAAAATTTAAAAATCGATTTTCTCGATAAAATTTCGAAAAAATGCGAAAATACTGAAAATACCTATTTTCATTTCGAAAATTTGAAAAAATTCAAAAATTGATTTTCTCGATAAAATTTCGAAAAAAATGGGAAAATATTGAAAATTCGTATTTGGATTTCCAAAATAAAAAAAATTCGAAAATTATTTTCGCAATTTCGAAAAATGAAATAAATACTAAAAATCGTATTTCGAAAATTTAAAAATCGATTTTCTCAAAATTTCGAAAAAAATCGAAAATATTGAAAATTCGTATTTGGATGTCCATAATAAAAAAATTCGAAAATTATTTTCGCAATTTCGAAAAATAAAATAAATACTGAAAATTTCGAAAATTTAAAAATTGATTTTCTCGATAAAATTTCGAAAAATAAAAAAAACTTCATTCGTATTTGTAACCTCAAAATTTTGAAAATATTTATTCATTGGAAATTAAAAATTTTTGCCGATTTTAAAAATATTTTAAAACAAATATTGTTTATTCATATTTAAATGAAAAATAATGGAAAAATTATATCCAAAATGAAAAAAAAAAAATTTTTGACTTATGAAACACAAAATTTAAAATGGACAAAATAGTGCAAAAATTTTTTTCTCAAAAGTTAAAAAAAATCCTTTTGTGAAAATTTAGAAAAATAATGGAAATATGTTTTTTCCGAAGTATTTTCTACAAAATTGAAAAATGTTTTTTTGAATGAATCGAAAATCCATTATGAAATAATTTTTTTTCAATTTGCAAAATCTACATTTCAGTTTAAATGGAAAAAATGAAAAATACTGAAAATTGAAAAAATTGAAAAAAAAAACAAAAATTGTATTATTTACGAAATTTTAACAAATCATTACAAAAATTGATTTTCTCTTTAAAATTTCAAAAAAAAACATTATTTCGATTGACGAAACATGAAAAAATTTCAAATGAAAAAAAAATCAAAATTATTGATTTGTTTTTTTTTCAATTTTTATCAAAATTTCGAGAAATAAAAATATTGTTCATTTCATTTCATCTACCCCCCAATGATATATATATATATATATATATATATATATATATATATATATATATATATATATATATAGTATTTGGGACACCTGGTACATTGTTTTCCATATTTTACGCAACAAAACCTTAAAAAAAAAATTCAAATTCGTGAAAAAAATTAATTTTATCACATACAAAATTTTGAAACCACCATCGCGAAAAACTTTACGATACTCGATCCCCCCTCATATTTTTTTCATATTTGAATAATTTTCTTGCATTTTCTCGTATATTAGAAATGATTGTTTAATAGGAAATGTAATATACGCTTTGGCCGAAAATTCCGCCCACATCCCCTACAGAGATTCGAAATTGACGAGATTTCTACAAGACTCCCTCGGAGGTAACAGCAAAACCATAATGATCGCGAACATCGGTCCGGCCAATATGAATTACGAAGAAACAATCGTTACTCTGAGGTAATTATTGTTCCGGAACGTTCGTAAACAGGGTGGATAACGATAAGGGTGTGTGGGGGTTCGTGTTATTTCAGATACGCGTACAGGGCTAAATCCATCAAGAACACCCCTATAAAGAACGAGGATATCAAAGACGGTCAACTGTTGGGGCTCCAACAAGAAATCGAGAGATTGAAACAATTGATAATGGAGAAGAGTAATGGGGATTTCGAGGCGAATTACCGAAATGGCGACGACGTCGACGAAACCGATACCGACGAAGAAGTCGACGCCGAAGAAAAAGAGAAAAAATTGGAATTGGGTAAAATGGAAGTGGACGAATTGGCGAAGAAATTGAAAAATTTGGAAAAGCAGATGGTGCACGGTGGAAAAAATATCGTCGATAGCGTTAACGAGAACGAGATTAAACTCGAACAACAGAGGAGTCAAATTGCCGCTAGAAAGGTTGGTAACAATGTTTGTTTTTATCCGAAATTTTTGTTTAAACATATTTTTTTTTTCTTTATTCAAATTTTAATAGATCACACCCTGTATTTTTACATTGTTTTTCTATTTTGTGTTTTGAAATGTTGGTGAAGATGGTTACGTAACAATTTTTTTCGGAATTTTGTCAAAAAACTTTTTTTTAAGAAGAGTAAAGTGATTTTTTCTAAATTTTAGTGAAACACCCTGTACATTTTTTTCCAAGTTAGGATCTTGGTGTGATTTTATTTGTTGTAATGTTGGTAACAATGTTGGAGGAACAAGTTTTTTTTCAAAATTTTGTTAAAAAACAATTTTTTAAGCAAATTGACGTGATTTTTTTAAATTTTAGTGAAACACCCTGTATTTTTTTTCGCATTAAGATCATTTTCTCATTATTTTTTCGGAAAAGTCACTAGGGATGATTAAGTTACGATGTTTTTCAAAAAGTTGCTAAAAGTTAGAAGTAATTTTCAAATTTTAATAAATCACCCTGTATTTTCTGCAAATTACGATAGTTTTTCCATTTTGTTTTTTGAAATATTGGTGAAGATGGTTACGTAACAATTTTTGTCAAAAAACATTTTTTTTAGAAGAGTAAAGTGATTTTTTCTAAATTTTACTGAAGCACCCTGTACATTTTTTTCCAAGTTAGGATCTTGGTGTGATTTTATTTGTTGTAATGTTGGTAACAATGTTGGAGGAACAAGTTTTTTTTCAAAATTTTGTTAAAAAACAATTTTTTAAGCAAATTGACGTGATTTTTTTAAATTTTAGTGAAACACCCTGTATTTTTTTCGAATTAGGATCATTTTCTCATTATTTTTTCGGAAAAGTCACTAGGGATGATTAAGTTACGATTTTTTTCAAAAAGTTGTTGCTAAAAGTTAGAAGTAATTTTCAAATTTTAATAAATCACCCTGTATTTTCTGCAAATTACGATAGTTTTTCCATTTTGTTTTTTGAAATATTGGTGAAGATGGTTACGTAACAATTTTTGTCAAAAAACATTTTTTTTAGAAGAGTAAAGTGATTTTTTCTAAATTTTAGTGAAACACCCTGTACATTTTTTTCCAAGTTAGGATCTTGGTGTGATTTTATTTGTTGTAATGTTGGTAACAATGTTGGAGGAACAAGTTTTTTTTCAAAATTTTGTTAAAAAACAATTTTTTAAGCAAATTGACGTGATTTTTTTAAATTTTAGTGAAACACCCTGTATTTTTTTCGAATTAGGATCATTTTCTCATTATTTTTTCGGAAAAGTCACTAGGGATGATTAAGTTACGATTTTTTTCAAAAAGTTGTTGCTAAAAGTTAGAAGTAATTTTCAAATTTTAATAAATCACCCTGTATTTTCTGCAAATTACGATAGTTTTTCCATTTTGTTTTTTGAAATATTGGTGAAGATGGTTACGTAACAATTTTTGTCAAAAAACATTTTTTTTAGAAGAGTAAAGTGATTTTTTCTAAATTTTAGTGAAACACCCTGTACATTTTTTTCCAAGTTAGGATCTTGGTGTGATTTCATTTGTTGTAATGTTGGTAACAATGTTGGAGGAACAAGTTTTTTTTCAAAATTTTGTTAAAAAACAATTTTTTAAGCAAATTGACGTGATTTTTTTAAATTTTAGTGAAACACCCTGTATTTTTTTCGAATTAGGATCATTTTCTCATTATTTTTTCGGAAAAGTCACTAGGGATGATTAAGTTACGATTTTTTTCAAACACTTGTTGCTAAAAGTTAGAAGTAATTTTCAAATTTTAATAAATCACCCTGTATTTTCTGCAAATTACGATAGTTTTTCCATTTTGTTTTTTGAAATATTGGTGAAGATGGTTACGTAACAATTTTTGTCAAAAAACATTTTTTTTAGAAGAGTAAAGTGATTTTTTCTAAATTTTACTGAAGCACCCTGTACATTTTTTTCCAAGTTAGGATCTTGGTGTGATTTTATTTGTTGTAATGTTGGTAACAATGTTGGAGGAACAAGTTTTTTTTCAAAATTTTGTTAAAAAACAATTTTTTAAGCAAATTGACGTGATTTTTTTAAATTTTAGTGAAACACCCTGTATTTTTTTCGAATTAGGATCATTTTCTCATTATTTTTTCGGAAAAGTCACTAGGGATGATTAAGTTACGATTTTTTTCAAAAAGTTGTTGCTAAAAGTTAGAAGTAATTTTCAAATTTTAATAAATCACCCTGTATTTTCTGCAAATTACGATAGTTTTTCCATTTTGTTTTTTGAAATATTGGTGAAGATGGTTACGTAACAATTTTTGTCAAAAAACATTTTTTTTAGAAGAGTAAAGTGATTTTTTCTAAATTTTAGTGAAACACCCTGTACATTTTTTTCCAAGTTAGGATCTTGGTGTGATTTTATTTGTTGTAATGTTGGTAACAATGTTGGAGGAACAAGTTTTTTTTCAAAATTTTGTTAAAAAACAATTTTTTAAGCAAATTGACGTGATTTTTTTAAATTTTAGTGAAACACCCTGTATTTTTTTCGAATTAGGATCATTTTCTCATTATTTTTTCGGAAAAGTCACTAGGGATGATTAAGTTACGATTTTTTTCAAAAAGTTGTTGCTAAAAGTTAGAAGTAATTTTCAAATTTTAATAAATCACCCTGTATTTTCTGCAAATTACGATAGTTTTTCCATTTTGTTTTTTGAAATATTGGTGAAGATGGTTACGTAACAATTTTTGTCAAAAAACATTTTTTTTAGAAGAGTAAAGTGATTTTTTCTAAATTTTAGTGAAACACCCTGTACATTTTTTTCCAAGTTAGGATCTTGGTGTGATTTCATTTGTTGTAATGTTGGTAACAATGTTGGAGGAACAAGTTTTTTTTCAAAATTTTGTTAAAAAACAATTTTTTAAGCAAATTGACGTGATTTTTTTAAATTTTAGTGAAACACCCTGTATTTTTTTCGAATTAGGATCATTTTCTCATTATTTTTTCGGAAAAGTCACTAAGGATGATTAAGTTACGATTTTTTTCAAAAAGTTGTTGCTAAAAGTTAGAAGTAATTTTCAAATTTTAATAAATCACCCTGTATTTTCTGCAAATTACGATAGTTTTTCCATTTTGTTTTTTGAAATATTGGTGAAGATGGTTACGTAACAATTTTTGTCAAAAAACATTTTTTTTAGAAGAGTAAAGTGATTTTTTCTAAATTTTACTGAAGCACCCTGTACATTTTTTTCCAAGTTAGGATCTTGGTGTGATTTTATTTGTTGTAATGTTGGTAACAATGTTGGAGGAACAAGTTTTTTTTCAAAATTTTGTTAAAAAACAATTTTTTAAGCAAATTGACGTGATTTTTTTAAATTTTAGTGAAACACCCTGTATTTTTTTCGAATTAGGATCATTTTCTCATTATTTTTTCGGAAAAGTCACTAGGGATGATTAAGTTACGATTTTTTTCAAAAAGTTGTTGCTAAAAGTTAGAAGTAATTTTCAAATTTTAATAAATCACCCTGTATTTTCTGCAAATTACGATAGTTTTTCCATTTTGTTTTTTGAAATATTGGTGAAGATGGTTACGTAACAATTTTTGTCAAAAAACATTTTTTTTAGAAGAGTAAAGTGATTTTTTCTAAATTTTAGTGAAACACCCTGTACATTTTTTTCCAAGTTAGGATCTTGGTGTGATTTCATTTGTTGTAATGTTGGTAACAATGTTGGAGGAACAAGTTTTTTTTCAAAATTTTGTTAAAAAACAATTTTTTAAGCAAATTGACGTGATTTTTTTAAATTTTAGTGAAACACCCTGTATTTTTTTCGAATTAGGATCATTTTCTCATTATTTTTTCGGAAAAGTCACTAGGGATGATTAAGTTACGATTTTTTTCAAAAAGTTGTTGCTAAAAGTTAGAAGTAATTTTCAAATTTTAATAAATCACCCTGTATTTTCTGCAAATTACGATAGTTTTTCCATTTTGTTTTTTGAAATATTGGTGAAGATGGTTACGTAACAATTTTTGTCAAAAAACATTTTTTTTAGAAGAGTAAAGTGATTTTTTCTAAATTTTACTGAAGCACCCTGTACATTTTTTTCCAAGTTACGATCTTGGTGTGATTTTATTTGTTGTAATGTTGGTAACAATGTTGGAGGAACAAGTTTTTTTTCAAAATTTTGTTAAAAAACAATTTTTTAAGCAAATTGACGTGATTTTTTTAAATTTTAGTGAAACACCCTGTATTTTTTTCGAATTAGGATCATTTTCTCATTATTTTTTCGGAAAAGTCACTAGGGATGATTAAGTTACGATTTTTTTCAAACACTTGTTGCTAAAAGTTAGAAGTAATTTTCAAATTTTAATAAATCACCCTGTATTTTCTGCAAATTACGATAGTTTTTCCATTTTGTTTTTTGAAATATTGGTGAAGATGGTTACGTAACAATTTTTGTCAAAAAACATTTTTTTTAGAAGAGTAAAGTGATTTTTTCTAAATTTTAGTGAAACACCCTGTACATTTTTTTCCAAGTTAGGATCTTGGTGTGATTTTATTTGTTGTAATGTTGGTAACAATGTTGGAGGAACAAGTTTTTTTTCAAAATTTTGTTAAAAAACAATTTTTTAAGCAAATTGACGTGATTTTTTTAAATTTTAGTGAAACACCCTGTATTTTTTTCGAATTAGGATCATTTTCTCATTATTTTTTCGGAAAAGTCACTAGGGATGATTAAGTTACGATTTTTTTCAAAAAGTTGTTGCTAAAAGTTAGAAGTAATTTTCAAATTTTAATAAATCACCCTGTATTTTCTGCAAATTACGATAGTTTTTCCATTTTGTTTTTTGAAATATTGGTGAAGATGGTTACGTAACAATTTTTGTCAAAAAACATTTTTTTTAGAAGAGTAAAGTGATTTTTTCTAAATTTTACTGAAGCACCCTGTACATTTTTTTCCAAGTTACGATCTTGGTGTGATTTTATTTGTTGTAATGTTGGTAACAATGTTGGAGGAACAAGTTTTTTTTCAAAATTTTGTTAAAAAACAATTTTTTAAGCAAATTGACGTGATTTTTTTAAATTTTAGTGAAACACCCTGTATTTTTTTCGAATTAGGATCATTTTCTCATTATTTTTTCGGAAAAGTCACTAGGGATGATTAAGTTACGATTTTTTTCAAACACTTGTTGCTAAAAGTTAGAAGTAATTTTCAAATTTTAATAAATCACCCTGTATTTTCTGCAAATTACGATAGTTTTTCCATTTTGTTTTTTGAAATATTGGTGAAGATGGTTACGTAACAATTTTTGTCAAAAAACATTTTTTTTAGAAGAGTAAAGTGATTTTTTCTAAATTTTAGTGAAACACCCTGTACATTTTTTTCCAAGTTAGGATCTTGGTGTGATTTTATTTGTTGTAATGTTGGTAACAATGTTGGAGGAACAAGTTTTTTTTCAAAATTTTGTTAAAAAACAATTTTTTAAGCAAATTGACGTGATTTTTTTAAATTTTAGTGAAACACCCTGTATTTTTTTCGAATTAGGATCATTTTCTCATTATTTTTTCGGAAAAGTCACTAGGGATGATTAAGTTACGATTTTTTTCAAAAAGTTGTTGCTAAAAGTTAGAAGTAATTTTCAAATTTTAATAAATCACCCTGTATTTTCTGCAAATTACGATAGTTTTTCCATTTTGTTTTTTGAAATATTGGTGAAGATGGTTACGTAACAATTTTTGTCAAAAAACATTTTTTTTAGAAGAGTAAAGTGATTTTTTCTAAATTTTAGTGAAACACCCTGTACATTTTTTTCCAAGTTAGGATCTTGGTGTGATTTTATTTGTTGTAATGTTGGTAACAATGTTGGAGGAACAAGTTTTTTTTCAAAATTTTGTTAAAAAACAATTTTTTAAGCAAATTGACGTGATTTTTTTAAATTTTAGTGAAACACCCTGTATTTTTTTCGAATTAGGATCATTTTCTCATTATTTTTTCGGAAAAGTCACTAGGGATGATTAAGTTACGATTTTTTTCAAAAAGTTGTTGCTAAAAGTTAGAAGTAATTTTCAAATTTTAATAAATCACCCTGTATTTTCTGCAAATTACGATAGTTTTTCCATTTTGTTTTTTGAAATATTGGTGAAGATGGTTACGTAACAATTTTTGTCAAAAAACATTTTTTTTAGAAGAGTAAAGTGATTTTTTCTAAATTTTACTGAAGCACCCTGTACATTTTTTTCCAAGTTACGATCTTGGTGTGATTTTATTTGTTGTAATGTTGGTAACAATGTTGGAGGAACAAGTTTTTTTTCAAAATTTTGTTAAAAAACAATTTTTTAAGCAAATTGACGTGATTTTTTTAAATTTTAGTGAAACACCCTGTATTTTTTTCGAATTAGGATCATTTTCTCATTATTTTTTCGGAAAAGTCACTAGGGATGATTAAGTTACGATTTTTTTCAAACACTTGTTGCTAAAAGTTAGAAGTAATTTTCAAATTTTAATAAATCACCCTGTATTTTCTGCAAATTACGATAGTTTTTCCATTTTGTTTTTTGAAATATTGGTGAAGATGGTTACGTAACAATTTTTGTCAAAAAACATTTTTTTTAGAAGAGTAAAGTGATTTTTTCTAAATTTTAGTGAAACACCCTGTACATTTTTTTCCAAGTTAGGATCTTGGTGTGATTTTATTTGTTGTAATGTTGGTAACAATGTTGGAGGAACAAGTTTTTTTTCAAAATTTTGTTAAAAAACAATTTTTTAAGCAAATTGACGTGATTTTTTTAAATTTTAGTGAAACACCCTGTATTTTTTTCGAATTAGGATCATTTTCTCATTATTTTTTCGGAAAAGTCACTAGGGATGATTAAGTTACGATTTTTTTCAAAAAGTTGTTGCTAAAAGTTAGAAGTAATTTTCAAATTTTAATAAATCACCCTGTATTTTCTGCAAATTACGATAGTTTTTCCATTTTGTTTTTTGAAATATTGGTGAAGATGGTTACGTAACAATTTTTGTCAAAAAACATTTTTTTTAGAAGAGTAAAGTGATTTTTTCTAAATTTTAGTGAAACACCCTGTACATTTTTTTCCAAGTTAGGATCTTGGTGTGATTTTATTTGTTGTAATGTTGGTAACAATGTTGGAGGAACAAGTTTTTTTTCAAAATTTTGTTAAAAAACAATTTTTTAAGCAAATTGACGTGATTTTTTTAAATTTTAGTGAAACACCCTGTATTTTTTTTTCGAATTAGGATCTTTATGTGATTTTATTTTTTGTAATATTGGTAACAATGTTGGAGGAACAAGTTTTTTTACAAAATTTTATTGCAAAACATTTTTTCAACACACATGAGAAGTAATTTTTCAAATTTTAATAGATCACCCTGTATTTTTTCCCATATTAGCATCATGTTTTTGTTTTGTTTTAACAAATGATGGTAACGACGTTGAATGAACAAATTTTTCACAAAATTTTGTAAATAAACATTTTTTAAGCTCATCAAAGTAATTTTTTTCAAATTTTAGTAAACCACCCTGTATCTTTTTTCAAATTAGGATTATGTTGTGATTTTATTTTAGTAATATTGGTAACAATGCTGGAGGAACAAGTTTTTTCCCAAAATTTTATTGCAAAACATTTTTTCAACACATTAGAAGTAATTTTTCAAATTTTAATAGATCACCCGGTATTTTTTTCAAATTACGATAATTTTTCCATTTTATTTTTCAAAATGTTGTGACAATGTTTTTAAGCAATATTTTTTTTTCAAAATTTTGAAAAAAAAAACAATTTTTTAAGCATATTAAAGTAGTGCTTTTTTAAATTTTCGTGAAACACACTGTATTTTTCCCAAATTGGCATCGTGTTTTTGTTTTGTTTTAACAAATGTTGGTATCGACGTTGAAGGAACAAATTTTTTACAAAATTTTGTAAACGAAACATTTTTTAAGCTCATCAAATTAATTTTTTTCAAAATTTAGTGAAACACCCTGTATCTTTTTTCATATTAAAATCATTTTTTTATTTTGGTTTTAGAAATGCTAGAGTAACAAGTTTTTTAGAAAGTTTTGTTAAAAAACCCTTTTTTAAACACATCAAAGTTAATTTTTTTAAATTGTAATAAAACACCCTGTATTTTTTTTCCAAATTAGCATCATGTTTTCATTTTGCTTTTAGAAATGTTGGAGGAACAGTTTTCATAGAAATTTTGTTGGAAAACATTTTTAATCCCGCCAAAGTAATTTTTTTTCAAATTCTAATCAAAAATATTTATTCCAAATTCCAAAATATTTCGTTAAAAATCATTTTTAAAGCGCATCCAAGTTATTTGTGTTCTAGTTTTAATGAAACACCCTGTATTTTTTCCAAATTAAGATCAATTCCTCATTTTCTTTCCAGAAAAGTTGGGAACAACGTTTACGGAACAAACTTTTATTTATAAGTAATATTTTTATACAACATTCAATCTATTTTATTGAAACACCCCATATTTTTAATCAAATAAATAACAATTTCACATTTTTGATTTTGCTATTTTTTCATACTAGCGATAAATACAAAAATCCAAGATCATTTTTCGAAAATTCTGCCAAAAAAAATCCTGTACCACATTTAAGTTATTTTTCGTCAGTTTTTAAAGACCCAAAACTGCGATTAATTCGATGTTCGGTTGCGATTTAGTTGGATCTCTTCAGAATAGTGCAATACAATTTCATTCGGAAGCCCTAATACGAACTAAAGATATACGAACCAGTGTTGCCGATTGTTTCGTCGAATTAAACACCCACCATCAGTTTATTATATTTTTGCCGTACGAAATTTTATTTCAAATTATCGGCGACGATAATTCGTTGTTGGAAGCGCGAAGATGGCGCCAGAGTAAGTGGTTAATGAAACGAACCGAATATCAAATCCGGTCGGTGTCTTCTGGATTCCCCGAACGAGATGATATTACGTCGTTCTGAAGCGATTCACTAATATCAAAACCGCGTTTTATTTTTTGTTTAGAAAAGAGAAATAGAAATGCAACAAAAATTGGAATTGGAAGAAGAAACTTGCACCGAATTGAAGCAGGTATTCGCTAGTTTGCAACAACAAGTCGATTTCAAAAGGGAAAAATTGAAGAGATTGAATAATAAATTACAGTCCATTAGACAGGAGATTCGGGATAATCACGAGGTTTACGTTAAAGATAGACAGGAAATTGAGGAGGCTAATGACGAAGCTGCCATGTAAGTTATAATGGATTTTTTCTTGTGAGTTTGGTTCTTTTTTTTAAAAAATTCTGTGGTTTTTATGATTTTTATCGATTTTTTAAATTTTTCAAAATACGAGTTTTCGTTTTTTTTTATATATTTTAATCAATTCCGAAAATTTTTTTCCTCAAGTGTTTTGTTTTTTTTTTTTAGTTTTTTGAGGTTTTTATGATTTTTATTTAATTTAGAACAAATTTTTAAAAATACGAGTTTTCTATTTTTTTTGTTATTCCCTTTATATTTTTTTTATTTTTCACAATTACGTCATTGGGTTTTTATTTTTAGAATAATTCTAAATTTGTAAAAAATTTATTTTAATTTTCAATTTGGAAATCGAAAAGTTGAATTTCGACATTTTTCTAAATGAATTTTGTTTTATGTTTTCGTGTTTTCAAAATAGTCTCTAAAATATGTCACTTTTCAAATGCTTATCAATAATTTTTCTAATTTATTCTATTTTTATCAATTCCGAAAATTTTTTTCCTTGAGAGTTTTTTTTTAGTTTGAGGTTTTTATGATTTTTATTTATTTTAGAAGAAATTTTTAAAAATGCGATTTTTCGATTTTTATTTCCTTTATATTTTTTGCATTTTTTTTTATTTTTCATGATTCGGTGGTGTTTATAGGAAATAAAATGTGAATTTTGACATTTTTCATTAAGATTTTTATTTTCTTTTTAGTTTTTTGAGGCTTTTATGCATTTTATTTATTTTTGAGGAAATTTTTAAAAATGCGATTTTTCGAATTTTTTTCTTTATATTTTTTGCATTTTTTTTTATTTTTCATGATTCGGTGGTGTTTATAGGAAATAAAATGTGAATTTTGACATTTTTCATTAAGATTTTTATTTTCTTTTTAGTTTTTTGAGGCTTTTATGAATTTTATTTATTTTTGAGAAAATTTTTAAAAATGCAATTTTTCGGTTTTTATTTCTTTTATATTTTTTGCATTTTTTTTTATTTCTCATGATTCGGTGGTGTTTATAGTAAATAAAATGTGAATTTTGACATTTTTCCTTATGGTTTTTATTTATTTTTTTTTTAGTTTTTTAAGGCTTTTATGAATTTTATTTATTTTTGAGGAAATTTTTAAAAATGCGATTTTTCGAATTTTTTTCTTTATATTTTTTGCATTTTTTTTATTTTTCATGATTCGGTGGTGTTTATAGGAAATAAAATGTGAATTTTGACATTTTTCATTAAGATTTTTATTTTCTTTTTAGTTTTTTGAGGCTTTTATGAATCTTATTTATTTTTGAGGAAATTTTTAAAAATGCGATTTTTCGAATTTTTTTCTTTATATTTTTTGCATTTTTTTATTTTTATAATTCGGTGGTGATTTTTAGCGAAAAATTTGAAATTTTATCGACGAGATTCATATTCCAGAAAATTCATTTTTTTGTGTTAATTTCCATTTTAATTTTTTGTACTTTTTTTTCCTTATACATTTTGCTCTTTTTTTCTCAATTTCTTACGATTTTTCGTTTGTTTAACTTTTCTTTCCAATTTTTATAGTAATTTACTTTTTTTTTCCAAATTTGAAAGATTTTTGAATTTTCTGAGGAAAATTTCTTAAATTCGAATTTTTATTTTTTTGTTTTAAAGTATTTTTTCGTTTTTTAGGCCATTTTTCAAACTTTTGATCTTTGAAGTTCTAAAAAATGTGAGATTTCATTTCATTACAAATTTTGTTCTCAAAAATTTTCGCCATTTTTATGATTTTTTAATTTTCTGACAAAATTTTGAAAAATGCAAGTTTCATTTTTTTTCAAATTTCGACTTTTTAGGCGAAATTTTAAAACATGCAAGTTTCCATTTAATAAAAATTTTGTTTAAAAATATTTTTATGATTCCTTATTAATAAAAAATCACTTATTTTACACCCAGTTATATAAAAGTTATTTTTCATCAAAAATAATTTTTCTGGTATAATTTATAATCTTTAGGAACTTGAGAAAATTATTTTTGATCATCGATAACTTCGTACCAACCGAAGAACGATCCAGATTGATCAATTTAGCCCAGTTCGACGAAAACCTCGACAACTGGATATTGAAAAAAGAGAAAATAAGAATAAATCCCGCCGACAGACCTTTTGCCCACAATTACAGGCGACCCATATCCGACACGGCGATACAAATGAGCTCCAACTCACCCAAATATAGGGTAATTAATTGTACGAAAAGAATAATTTTCATTTTCATATCAACATATTCATCGTAGGGTGAAAACGTATTGGATTTAAAATTGGATATGCCCTTAAGGACTACACAAGATTACGCCCCGCCTGGGATTTGTCCCCAAATAAAATCCATAGTGGCCGACGTCATCAGAAAAGAAACGGAAAATAATCACGTGATCGTGAAAATGCCATCGCATTCGATGGGAAGGACTCTAACCTCCAAATTGGAACAGGAGGGAAAATATAAACAGGCTACAAAAGTGATGGTCGATATGCATAATTATAGGTGAGAAAATTTCATTTTCGAATCGAATAAAATTTTTATTTTCTATTTAGTATACGAGGTGTACGAGAAAAGTAGTTATAACGTTCTTCGAAGGAGGTTTATCTTCTCCTCGGGGAAGCTATATGCTGAGGAAGTTCTTCTTGGAAGTCTTCAGCCGGTATTGCTTTTGAATGTTCGTCAAATTTCCAATATTATTTTCTTCAAAGACTTGTATCAATTTCGGGATATAATAAGTAAATAAGGTGAAAATGTTGTACGATAAAAAGTAAAATGTTTTTGAGTTTAAAAAGCCCTCGAAACAAAATGAACATGTGGTGTTGTCATGACGAGGCATCTAGGTATCTACAAAGTCTTAGTTTCACCTGCAGAAGCCGTTTTTGATAGTAGTAGTAGAAGATGTCAGTTGGTATAACTTTAAAATCATCCAATTTCCAAAGCGACTCAACTTTTGAAACATATTCCATTTTCAGGAAGAAAGATAGCGAGTTTTAAATGGAAATTCTCGATTCAGTACAAAAAAATCAACTAATTTTGATAAAAATCGATACAATTTGGTATAAATCGTTTTTTTGTAGTTTTTTGAGGTTATATGAACAAAGTACATCCTCTAAAACTTTTACATATATTTTTTTTGAGAGGCAAACTATAGAGTTATTGTTGAGATACATAACCTAACTTTCCTTGGTACATGTATAAATTTTATTTTTTTTTTCTTTAGGAACCGATCTGCTGCGAAATCTGCAAAATCCGGGTTTTAAGAGAACCTTCTCCTCACAAGCCTTTTTTTTCGACTTTTTTGTGATATACATTTGATTTAACTGTTTACACAGTTTCTTTAGAGTCTTTTATTTTTTTTATATATTTTTTGGAATAATTTTACGTTATTTTTTTAAATATAATTATACATTTTATTATTTATTTACACCAGTGATATGTTTCGAGTATTATTTTTGCTTGTTCTTTACAAATAATTAAAAAATAAATTATTTACGATGATATTTTTAATAACCATATCCTTCCGAATTCTTCCCATGCCACTTCCCACTCCATATGGTCTAGAATCTCGGTACTGGACCAGGAAATTATAACCAAAACAACCCTTAGATGTTTGGGGGAACAGATTCGAGTCTATTTTAGTTTGAAGGAACAAACCCCTTGATTTAAATCATACAGAAAGTTTAACTAGCCCTTCAAATCCATCAAAACTTTGCATTTCTTCTAATCAATCGAATATACTCGATGTTATGAAATTTTTTTCGGATTCATTCCTCCAGTTGTTATTGAGACTCTTTTCCGCTAATGGAATCATGAATTTTTTTATGTTTCTTCAAACTACTCGAATCGTAAAATTCTAACGAACAATTCGGACATTTGTAGGGTCTTTCGTTTGTATGGATTCTCGTATGAACTCTCAGATTACCGTTTTGAGCGAACTCTTTACCACAAAAATCGCACCGATACGGTTTTTCTCCGGTATGCGTTTTCAAATGATTCTGAAGATGACCCGACTGAATGAAACTTTTATTGCACAAATCGCACTTATAAGATCGTTGGTTTTTGTGCATCAACAAATGATTTCTGTGAGCGGCAGGTTGGCGAAAAGTTTTACCGCAATCGTTGCACCGATACGGTTTTTCACCTGAAATTAGAATAAATACAATAAGGGGATGAAAATAAAAACGAAAATAAATTATAATATGTGAAACGATTAGTAAAGGTCAAAAGAATTGTCGAAAACAGTCATCTACTTGGAAAAAATATAATACAATATTCCTTGTGCTATATAGGCAGAGTTAAAATGCTAAAAAGCCATAATGGAGAGAAACAACAATAGAAATTACCAAAAGCATATATACAATAATGTAGACTTTTAAAAAAATACTGTACCTGTGTGTATCCTCGAATGTACTTGCAAATGACCCTTCCTCATAAACTCCTTTCCACAAATCGTACAAAGGAACGTTTTCTCCCCAGAATGTATCTGCATATGCACCATAAGAGCCTGTTTGGAAGAATACACCTTCAGGCAAACTCCACAACTCAATTCGGACGGATTTTCCTCACGTTTTCTCGGATAACTCTTCGGCGATTTCTCGTTCTTTGGACGTTCGCCATTTTTTATTTTATGCCTCATATCATGGGCGTAATAAGTTGAATATTTTTTGAAACTCGATCCGCAATAATTACAAACGTAGGGACGTTCCCCCGTATGAATGCGGATATGTTCAGTTATTCTCGAAAACGTAGCAAACTCTGGAAAATGTTGTAGGAATTATATCAGGATATTATGAATAAAAGTTAACTTTTCATTCACTCCTGTATATAACAAAAACATTAAATAACTAAAACCGGCTTCCAAGAAATAATGTTCACAAAATTTGTTAAAACCAGCTAAAGACCAGTTGGGGGGACCGAGGACTAAATGGAAAGACCTAGGACCAAATAGGAAGCTCAGAACCAAATGAGAAGATCTAGGACACAATAGGAGGCTCGAGGACTAAATGGCAAGATCGAGGACAAAATGGAAGGCACAAGGAATAAATGGAAAGACTGAGGACTAGTTGGAAAGACAAAGTAAACAAGAGTTGAAGGAATAGGATAAGAAATAGTCAGAATAATGGACGTTTGTTTGTGAAATCTGTAGAGCTTGAGATATCAAGAACTTTTTACTTCTCTTTGTTGCATAAGGCAACTTCATCATCAATATGAAATTATTCATATGTATGCACTTGCCAACCAATGTGAAACCTCAATTTTGGAAATAGAGGAACCAGTTGAAGAAGAAGTATGAAGATATACTGTAACACCACAAACAATCTAGAAAAACATAAGGGGATAGATACATTGGTTATATTATTCTTCTTTTCCCTATAATTAGACTTTACTGATATGATTAGACAGCTAAAGAATATTCTGAAATGTTTTACACATGTTTTAGGACACTTTTAAAGGATTTAGGATAATTATTGAGACAACATCATCCTAATACTAAAGGAACCATTCAAATTTTGAATGTTTGAAAACCACATACATGAGCTAACACTTACCTTTACTACATACTTCGCATTTAAATGGTTTAATCCCTTTATGAACGATATTAATGTGTCTTCTTAAATTAGGAGAGTGTTTAAACATCTTGAGACACATTTTACATTCATGAAGCACCGTTTTTCTGAGTCTACGATTATTCTTTTCATTTGATTCAACTTGTTGAGTTATTTTATTGTTAAGCTTTAGAGATTTAGTTTCTATAGTAGAATCGTTTTCACAGAATTCGTATGATGTATTATAATTAAAGTTCTCTGAAGCGTCTTGCTTTATACTTAATTCAATGATTTTTTTAAGATAAACGTCATTAGTTTTTATAGATTCCACAAATGTTGAAATATCTTTTAATTTAGCCGAACAGGTCAAACATATTTGTTGTGGTAACCCGTCATTTAAATCGATCTATAACAATAACACTGTGATGGTTTTTATGAATTTGCGCAATCAAAATTTGAAATAATATAATAAAATATATTCGATTGTTGAGAGAAAAACACTTATAATGGAATAAGTTTTTCAAAAAAAAACATAAATATTACCTACCTGAATATTTACAATTGTTTTCAATATATCTACAGAATTATTTTCTAATGGAATAACATGACTTTCAGATAGACAGATGCGACATATCTTCGTAAATTTTCCAACATTTAGTCTTATATTCGAAACTTCTTCCATAGTGTATTTAATGAAATGGTAACAATTTGTGGTAAATATAAAGTTTCGAATATTGGAGTTTATTAACCAATAAATAAAAACAATAACCAATATCTTCTTCTTTTTTATATTAATCATATATGTATAAGCACTAAACCATAGACATCGCTAAGCGCTCCATATACGTGTAAAGAAAAGTTTTGCAAATTTTTGACAGCAGCCTCTATTCTCTGGTAGAGCTGTGTTTGTTTTTTTGTGAGGTAGTTGTTGAAATGAGATAAGGAAGTAAAGACATAGAACGATATAAGGTAATACAAGAAATTAGAAGAAACACTGTAAAAAATTTCATTGAGAAAACTATAACTTAATTTTTTCTGTATCTTCTTCTAATTTTGGAACACGAATAACTTATTAAATCAACTAAATTTTTCTAAGGGCGCGAAATTTTAATGCCATTTTACGTAATAGTATTAAAAAATATGTATTTCCAAATAAAGGATTGCCTACGAAAATCGTCAATTAGAATATCAATATTGATTAACTGTTCCAAAGCAACGACCAACTCTAACCATTCAATCGGTAAATTTGGTATTTCACATGCGCAATGGTATATCGATCAACCTAACCTAAAATAAAACTTGAAATTAAAACATCAAAAACCATATTCAAAAAATGTCTTAAACCATGAGTTGGGTGTGGAAATCATCAAAATTACAAGTTCCTATAAAACAGTGTTTATCGTTTATAGAAGATCACTGTTTTAATCGAGCAACATCAACATTAAAAGAATTCGGAGTCGACTGGACGGACATATCAAAGCCACGAAATACTAAATTGGATAAGCAAATACCTAAGATGGACGCCGTGTTTTTTCATTCGGACAGATTCGATCTTCTAATAGACGCTAGAGGATTTCGACCGGAAGATATTAAATGTAAAATGTCACCAAATCTTATTGAAATAATCGGACAAAGACAAGAAAACGCAAACAGTGGGAATAAAAGTATGACTTTGTCAAGAAATTATCAATTACCTCAAGCAGTTAAACCGGAAGAAGGTAATTGCTTTTTTTCAACTGAAGGTGTATTATTAGTGAGCGCTCCGTGGCAAGCCACATAATTTATCAAAGGAAACATGTATAATTTATTGAAATATATATTTAATCAGTACCAGTGTAATTATTAATGGAATTATAAAACTAAATTGACAGAATCTTCTAAAACTGCACTTTTTTTGCTACATAGTACAATAGTGCTACTCCAGCACTGATGCAATTAGTTGTGGGTATGTTCCAATCAGGAATCCGAAGCAATTCGATACTAATTTCTGATCTTGAAATAAATGTGCCAATTCTACGAATTCATAATTTCAGTTTTCTGTTAGAATAAGCACCGAACGTAAACACAACACGTTAAATTAAATTGAAGTTTCTGGAATTCATACTTACTGAACACGCTGTTTACACTACCACTACACCAACATTCACAATTACTTCGATAAACATCGATAAACCAATTCTTTTAGGCACGCTAGTCTTTCGATTTCCAAATATATTAATAAATTTTTAGCATTGAAATTACTTATTTCCAATTCAATGGTTAAAGATAAAATCGGAGAATTCCCAAGAACTCATTTGGATATGTCAAAGGTTTTCGAACTTTAAGTTAAACGGACCTCTGTCTCTGTATCCACTCCCAATCTTACTAAGAGTAATAAATTAATTCCGATTTTTAATTCGGTGGTTTCTGTCACTCAGTATAATGTCAATTGTCACAAAATAATATCAAACATGACAATTTGGAAATATGGGGTTAGAAATTAAAAAAAAATTATTTTAATTTTTTTATAAAATCGTCTATACGTTTTAATACATCGTATTAATTATGGACGTTGGTTTATTAGTAGCTTTAGCAGCTATACTCTTAACAATAATCGTTGGATTAACTGTGTATCTTAAGAAAAAAAAAGTTGTGCCAGGTAATTCCATTATTTCGCAAAATGTTCTAACTTAAACGTCAAGTGGAAATATTGTCAATTCAATTTTAAGCTTTAAATTTGATGTTAGTGATATATTGATAACTTTAAAGTCTATAAAATCATGATTAAATAAAATATTGAACTAAACTACATAACAGCTGTTGGAAATGAAAAATCTTTTACATTACAAAAAAGAGCTTAAACATAATTTAAAATCGTTACTTCACGTATTTGATGTGTCGTATTAATATCAATATTAAAAAATGTTATGACTTAGCTCCGAATAGGAACGTTGCAGCAGGAATTAGAGCAAGAGATGGAGGACCAAGAAGAGCCCAGATTGCTAGAAACAGAGGTGTTCGTCTTAGAGCCAATGGTATGTACCTCAGTATATCATTTTTTCCTCTACTAGAAACTATTTTGTTTTTATTGAGCGAATTGCAAAAATATTGTCTTTTCAGCAAACCAAGATGTACAAGATGATGAAGATGAAGGAGATAATGAGATAGAAAATACCGAGGCGGATCTCATGGATCCAAAGCTGGGCGCTAAGAAAAGAGCGAAATTAGAAGCAAAAGCGGAAAAGAAAGCAGCCAGAAAAGTGGAAGAACAAATGAGAGCTGACAAGAAGAAGAAAGCAGAGCAAGCAGAAGAAGAAAGAAAGAAATTGGAAGAAAAAGAGAAGTTAGAAGAAAAGCGATTAGAAGAAGAAAGAAGGAAAGCAAAAGAAGAACAAGAAAAACGAGAATACGAAGAATATTTGAAAATGAAAGAAGCATTTTCCATAGAAGAAGAAGGATTCGAAGAAGGGGAGGAAGGAGACCAGCAAAATTTGTTACAAGAATTCGTTAATTACATAAAAACGAATAAGGTCGTTGTTATTGAAGATTTAGCTGCTCATTTCAAACTTAAGACACAAGCTGCCATCGATAGGATCAAAGATTTACAGAAAGATGACATTTTGACGGGGGTCATCGATGACAGGGGTAAATTCATTTACGTATCACAAGAGGAAATGGAAGCTGTTGCTAAATTTATAAAACAAAGAGGTCGAGTTTCTATATCGGAATTAGCGGAAAATAGTAATAAATTGATAAACTTAACACCCGGTATAATGAAGAGTACCCCAGTAAAATAACTTGGAATAATTATTAAAATTTATATAGGAAACTGTAAATAAATAAAGAATTGTTTTTCATAATTATTTTTTTTTCCTTTTTTTGCCTTAATTACAAATCCTCCAATAGGGTGATTCGAATAAGGATAAATTCTGAATATACGACGAATATTCGGCATTCGGCCATTTTTTGCTCTAATTACAAATCCTCAAATAGGGTGATTAAAAAAAGGATAAATACTAAATAACCCGCCAATATTCCGCCATTTTTTGCCCTTATTATAAATCCTCAAACAGGGTGATTCAAATAAGAATAAAAATCGAAGATACGACGAATATTCGGCAAGTATTCGGTCATTTTTGCCTTAATTACAAATCCTCATACAAGGTGATTCAAATAATGATAAATACTCAATATACAACGAATATTCGGCATTCGGCCATTTTTTGCTCTAATTACAAATCCTCAAACAGGGTGATTAAAAAAAGGATAAATACTAAATAACCCGCCAATATTCGGCAATTTTTTGCCCTTATTACAAATCCTCAAACAGGGTGATTCAAATAAGAATAAATACTGAAGATACGACGAATATTCGGCAAGTATTCGGTCATTTTCGCCTTAATTACAAATCCTCATACAAGGTGATTCAAATAAGGATAAATACTCAATATACAACGAATATTCGGCATTCGGTCATTTTTTGCTCTAATTACAAATCCTCAAATAGGGTGATTAAAAAAAGGATAAATACTAAATAACCCGCCAATATTCCGCCATTTTTTGCCCTTATTATAAATCCTCAAACAGGGTGATTCAAATAAGAATAAAAACCGAAGATACGACGAATATTCGGCAAGTATTCGGTCATTTTCGCCTTAATTACAAATCCTCATACAAGGTGATTCAAATAATGATCAATACTGAATATACAACGAATATTCGGCATTCGGCCATTTTTTGCTCTAATCACAAATCCTCAAACAGGGTGATTAAAAAAAGGATAAATACTAAATAACCCGCCAATATTCGGCTATTTTTTGTCCTTATTATAATTCCTCAAACAGAGTGATTCAAATAAGAATAAATACCAAAGATACGACGAATATTCGGCAAGTATTCGGTCATTTTCGCCTTAATTACAAATCCTCATACAAGGTGATTCAAATAATGATAAATACTGAATATACAACGAATATTCGGCTTTCGGTCATTTTTTGCTCTAATTACAAATCCTCAAACAGGGTGATTAAAAAAAGGATAAATACTAAATAACCCGCCAATATTCGGCCATTTTTTGCCCTTATTATAATTCCTCAAACAGGGTGATTCAAATAAGAATAAAAACCGAAGATACGACGAATATTCGGCAAGTATTCGGTCATTTTTGCCTTAATTACAAATCCTCATACAAGGTGATTCGAATAAGGATAAATTCTGAATATACAACGAATATTCGGCTTTCGGTCATTTTTTGCTCTAATCACAAATCCTCAAATAGGGTGATTAAAAAAAGGATAAATACTAAATAACCCGCCAATATTCGGCTATTTTTTGCCCTTATTATAATTCCTCAAACAGGGTGATTCAAATAAGAATAAAAACCGAAGATACGACGAATATTCGGCAAGTATTCGGTCATTTTTGCCTTAATTACAAATCCTCATACAAGGTGATTCGAATAAGGATAAATTCTGAATATACAACGAATATTCGGCTTTCGGTCATTTTTTGCTCTAATCACAAATCCTCAAATAGGGTGATTAAAAAAAGGATAAATACTAAATAACCCGCCAATATTCGGCTATTTTTTGCCCTTATTATAATTCCTCAAACAGGGTGATTCAAATAAGAATAAAAACCGAAGATACGACGAATATTCGGCAAGTATTCGGCCATTTTCGCCTTAACTACAAATCCTCATACAAGGTGATTCAAATAAGGATAAATACTCAATATACAACGAATATTCGGCATTCGGCCATTTTTTGCTCTAATCACAAATCCTCAAACAGGGTGATTAAAAAAAGGATAAATACTAAATAACCCGCCAATATTCGGCTATTTTTTGTCCTTATTATAATTCCTCAAACAGAGTGATTCAAATAAGAATAAATACCAAAGATACGACGAATATTCGGCAAGTATTCGGTCATTTTCGCCTTAATTACAAATCCTCATACAAGGTGATTCAAATAATGATAAATACTGAATATACAACGAATATTCGGCTTTCGGTCATTTTTTGCTCTAATTACAAATCCTCAAACAGGGTGATTAAAAAAAGGATAAATACTAAATAACCCGCCAATATTCGGCTATTTTTTGCCCTTATTATAATTCCTCAAACAGGGTGATTCAAATAAGAATAAAAACCGAAGATACGACGAATATTCGGCAAGTATTCGGTCATTTTTGCCTTAATTACAAATCCTCATACAAGGTGATTCGAATAAGGATAAATTCTGAATATACAACGAATATTCGGCTTTCGGTCATTTTTTGCTCTAATCACAAATCCTCAAATAGGGTGATTAAAAAAAGGATAAATACTAAATAACCCGCCAATATTCGGCTATTTTTTGCCCTTATTATAATTCCTCAAACAGGGTGATTCAAATAAGAATAAAAACCGAAGATACGACGAATATTCGGCAAGTATTCGGTCATTTTCGCCTTAATTACAAATCCTCATACAAGGTGATTCAAATAATGATAAATACTGAATATACAACGAATATTCGGCTTTCGGTCATTTTTTGCTCTAATTACAAATCCTCAAACAGGGTGATTAAAAAAAGGATAAATACTAAATAACCCGCCAATATTCGGCTATTTTTTGCCCTTATTATAATTCCTCAAACAGGGTGATTCAAATAAGAATAAAAACCGAAGATACGACGAATATTCGGCAAGTATTCGGTCATTTTTGCCTTAATTACAAATCCTCATACAAGGTGATTCGAATAAGGATAAATTCTGAATATACAACGAATATTCGGCTTTCGGTCATTTTTTGCTCTAATCACAAATCCTCAAATAGGGTGATTAAAAAAAGGATAAATACTAAATAACCCGCCAATATTCGGCTATTTTTTGCCCTTATTACAAATCCTCAAACAGGGTGATTCAAATAAGAATAAAAACCGAAGATACGACGAATATTCGGCAAGTATTCGGTCATTTTTGCCTTAATTACAAATCCTCATACAAGGTGATTCGAATAAGGATAAATTCTGAATATACAACGAATATTCGGCTTTCGGTCATTTTTTGCTCTAATCACAAATCCTCAAATAGGGTGATTAAAAAAAGGATAAATACTAAATAACCCGCCAATATTCGGCTATTTTTTGCCCTTATTATAATTCCTCAAACAGGGTGATTCAAATAAGAATAAAAACCGAAGATACGACGAATATTCGGCAAGTATTCGGCCATTTTCGCCTTAACTACAAATCCTCATACAAGGTGATTCAAATAAGGATAAATACTCAATATACAACGAATATTCGGCATTCGGTCATTTTTTGCTCTAATTACAAATCCTCAAACAGGGTGATTAAAAAAAGGATAAATACTAAATAACCCGCCAATATTCGGCCATTTTTTGCCCTTATTATAATTCCTCAAACAGGGTGATTCAAATAAGAATAAAAACCGAAGATACGACGAATATTCGGCAAGTATTCGGTCATTTTTGCCTTAATTACAAATCCTCATACAAGGTGATTCGAATAAGGATAAATTCTGAATATACAACGAATATTCGGCTTTCGGTCATTTTTTGCTCTAATCACAAATCCTCAAATAGGGTGATTAAAAAAAGGATAAATACTAAATAACCCGCCAATATTCGGCTATTTTTTGCCCTTATTATAATTCCTCAAACAGGGTGATTCAAATAAGAATAAAAACCGAAGATACGACGAATATTCGGCAAGTATTCGGCCATTTTCGCCTTAATTACAAATCTTCATACAAGATGATTCAAATAATGATAAATACTGAATAAATTTTCCGATATTAGACAATATTTTTAATATTGCGACGGATATTGTGCCTTATTCGGCCAAGTATTGAAAGATAAGTCATAAAAAAATATTGTAAAGGTTATTTCGATTTGAATATTGTTATGTAGTGACTTCAATAAAGAATTTAGTATGCCGTGAGACAGTTTTATCATTTGACGAAGCGGTTTTACTTCAAGTTTTTATCCATTACCTACAGTACAGTAAAATAATTGAACCAAAGTAATTACAACTCTTAAAATTACTAATTTTTATATTGTAATCGTTAAAAAAAAAAATAAATACTCTATATATATATACCATGAATATTCGGTATTCGTCAAGTTTTTAACTATTCTGCCGAATATGGAATATGCCACGAATATTCTGGTATTTCCGAGTATTCTGCAATATTTTTTATATTTGGACGAATATCGTGAACTATTCGATCAAGTAATGAACAATGAACGATATAAAAATTTGGTATTTTCAAATTAAAATGTCGCGAAGAAATTATACTGTTATGTATCGATGTTCTTATTCGATACACCCTGTAAAATGGAAATAATTTTAGTGCGTAATGACTCACAATAGTTTCTTAATAAATTCTCATATACCAAAATGGTAAATATTCCGTGCATCCCGCTCTATCCTCTATATTGTTCAATAACCAGGTCGAAGGAGTGTTAAAAGTGTATAGCACGAGCTCGTAACAATCAGTAGTCCAAGACCCTTCCCAATAGCCTCGTGACCTGGTTAACTAGCGTCTCGGCTGTGTGTTTTCATCTCGCGTACAGTTTCTTATTATTTTACGGTGCATCGCATCTTCCGCGGTGTGATTTCTTCGAAACAATTGTGTTTTTCGTATTTTTTCTAAAGAGGTTCGCGAATTAGAATGATTTGGATTTATATGATCGGGATTTTTTGTACGGTTTGCGGGGGGTATCTCAATGCCCAACAGGTAAATTTAAGCAATTTTTTATTGACTTTTTTGCATTGTTTGTTAGCGAGCGATACCGCAAGATTTGAATTTCGAAGCACTCAGAAATCCTTTTCAAAATAAACGATTTCCAAATTACATAAATAATAGGGTGCTTCAAAGAAACTCCTCGCCAAAGACGAGCCCTGTAGCTCAACTCTAAGGGGTCGCTATTTTTATTTAATATCCCGGTTGACCAGCATGAGAAAATTTCCTTTTTTACTAATCTCTTTGGTGAGGATTTTCTTTTATATCAAATAGAAACATTTGAGACGGTAAGAATTGAAAAAAAAAACAATTTTTTTTGAAGCACTTCAATCAATAACCACTAAAAACGACTTACGCGACGATTTTGTCTTAACAAAAAATCATCTGTGCCTTTATGATGTTTAAATAGTTAATCGACTTCATCCTGAACATTAAATCAAATATAATTTAGATCTTGAATAACCCCCATATGAAGTAATCGAGAGGATTCAAATCCTGCGATCTAACCGGCCATTCCAACTGTAAAAACTATGAAAAGTTGATGAAAAAAATCTAGATGAATCTCACTATTAACTGTGCCTCGTTTATTTTGAAATAGAAGCCCCAAAATGTGTTCAATTTTTCTAAATTGTGTTGTAAGTATTTTTTATAACGGAAAGGTCCAACTGGAGAACCCTGTGTTTACAGCTGATTCATCAATTCTTCTATTTGAAGCGCACCAAGGTGTAATGTAATGTCTTTCTTAGTGTTTCACACTTCGTGGTTAGAGGTTTCGTCCTCTGAGCAAAAAATCTTCACGTCGCGTTAGCGTTGGTTGAGGCGGCAGCGCCCCGATAGAACTCCTGGTGGTATTCGTAGATTGTTTCTACTTAGGTTGATACATTCAGCAGTTCTAATCTGGTTATAGTTTCCCAGAAGAGTCTTTGCTTGTCTCGGCCCCTGTAGGTTGTCCCAATAATCGGTTTTGCTCCTATTCACCTTCTTTTCTAGCGATTTTTCCACTATACAATCCACTTAACTAACTTAAAATAGTTATTTTATCACTTACACTTAACTAATTTCATTTTTAATGTGAAAAATTCATAGAATTTTAATAAAATTTAATTAGTTATTAATTTTTATTATTCAACCCTTAAAAACAACCCCTTTAACTTTTAGATTTTAAATTCTTTTTGGTATTAAAGTTTCTTGTCTCTACTTGAAGTAATTTTTCATTGTTTATACATTTTTTAATGACTGTTAATGTTTTAATTTCAAATTATTTTTGGTATTAAAGTTTCTTGTGATTTTTAATTGTCTACACCCTGACCAATGACATTAAATGTTTTAATTATACATTTTTCATGAATGAAAATTCATTAATTAATTAACTCCAATAATTTTGAAGTTATCACATCGTACAAAAAAACCATTTTAAAGTTAATTTTCGGGGCTACAAGCCTATGTATGTTAGAAGGGCTTGAGACCCTCCTAATTTTATTAATAAAGGATCAAAGGATTGTGGATAACCAATCCTTGTACTATAGTGACAGATTAATTTGGTTATAACTCCGTCAATTTTTGTGCTACAAAAAAATAATAAAAAGCAAAATAATTGTCATAAAAAATGCTTTAATTTGATTATTTATTTGTTTTTGTATCTCTTATAGTTATGGAGAAAAAATTGAGGAAAAAAAAATTTTAAAAAAAAAATTGAAAAAAAGTTTCATTTAATGCTCATTTTTTTCAAAATTATGCATTTTTATTCAGCCAAACTTTGAAATGTCGTAAATAACATCCAACTAAAGTATTTTGTACAAGTAATAAGTTTAATTTTGATTTTCAATGAAATAGCATTAGTTTTAGTCCAAATTTTTTTTTTAGCTTTAACTATTTTACACCATATCTCACTGAAATTCCAGTCGAAACGACTTGTATCAGTAGTCATTTGGAAGGTCTTTTTAAGCTCTTTAAAAAGTATTTGATGACTTTTTGTCGAAAAATGCACCGTTTTCCGGTTATTTGAGGTTAAATCCTCAATTACGTAAAACAAAAACTATTCAATTATCTATAACTTGCTCAAGGTACAACATTAAGATTTTAAATTTATATTAATTTCTTCATTTTTTTATAAGCTTCATTTTTGTTCCTCACACTTTTTTCGATAAAATGCATCGTTACAGAGTTATACGTAAAAAACTCAAAAGCTATTAATCTGGCGAAAAAACTTCATCACCACGTAGATGTCGCTATGATGAAATAGAATCGAGATGGTGGAAAAAACGCGGCAAACTTCGAACGAAATGCTTAAAAGAGATGGAAGATGAACCAGACTGATTAGGATCTAGAAACTGGCAGAAAAAGATAGAAAATAGGAAGTTTTGGTGATAAATAAAGGATAGAAATAGCGGCTATACATCAAATTTTGTTTGAAGAAAAACAGTACATGTCAATTAACATGGATAGCGGTTAGTTTTAAACAGAAACGTTAAAAAATTATTTGTCTAATTTATTTATTATGCATTAATTCAAGTTACAACATTGAAATGGGTATTAAACATCGACGCATTCTCTGTTTCCTTCATAAACTATTTGATGTTCACTTAAAAAAGATATTAAATTGTGTAGGTCAACTTTAAGATTATATTTAACCTTATTTGGATTATAATCACACGTGAGAAAATGATTTACCCATCCGTTTGGATAACATTTCGTTTGACCTCGTATTAGTATACATAAAAACCTATTTACTAGGAAGAACTTATCATTTGAGAATTTTAATTGATTTTTGCGTTTTAATTATAAAATTATATATGTGACATTTATATATTTCTTCAATTAATCTTTTGAAATTGTGCGATAAATAATTATAAGTTCTACGTGTACTTGTTGCAATAAATAATGTAGAAAAAATGACTGTGAAATTAATAATTTTTGTATAATTATCGTCATTATTTTTCACTAAATTTCTCACTCTTAATTGTACCGGACGTCCAGATTAGAATGCGAAATGTTGTAACTTGGGAACGTGATGTAAAATAAAAAATATTTCAAAACTCCAACAAATAACATTAAAGTGAGAATTTATAAACGAAATAATTGTAGTAAAATGTCAAATTATAGAGCTAATAGAGCCAAATCTCCGTAGATACTTTGAGTAAACAATTTAAGAAGATAATTCAACAACAAAACCCTCATAAAACATAAGATGTTCAGTTTTAGTTCAAATTTCCTCAATTCCTCAATCAATTCCTTCGCACTGGTACATTAAACTTTTGGAGACCTTTCCTTACGTTTTTTCCATTGATCGAAGCATTGCTGGAAGTCTTCTTTGGCGAGGGTCTTCAGGAGCGTCGTCGTTTTTTACTTTACCGCTTCCATCGACTCAAATCGGGTCCCTATCAAAGCAGATCTGTTTCTAACCTTCCAAGGAAATCTGAGCAGACCAGTTGACGCAAGAACTTTTGATCAGGAGTCAGATTTTTTGGCACCAATGTCGTACAGTCATCCGGTTACTCATTCAACGATCTGCACGCACAATTTAATCGATTTTGGTCATTTTGGAAATTTGAGATAGGATCAAAATCTCTTGTTGTCAATGTGTCACTAAGATATAAGGTTTCAAAGCACTACAAGAGAACCTGGTGCAGGAATTTGGCCATTTTGGAGTTGTAGCAAACTGAAGCTTAAAATATCTTCAAAATTGATATTAAATAACAAGGTTTTGACCAAGTACAATCATTGACAATATTTCTGGGTAACTGAACTTTATTTCAGGTTGAGTAAACTTATTAAATCTTCGAGCTGCTAAATCGTCTTCCTCGGGCACATGATGACGTCTTTATTCTCCAAGGATTCGTCATCTGTTTCCGCGTAGACTTCCTCGTTAGCACCCGAGTCAGCCAAAATGTTTCTGTAAAAAATCTTCGTCCCAATCTAGTCCATAATGTTTCATTCTGAATCCAAGATCATTTTTGTAGAATACCTTCCCTTCCACTAACGGTTTATCCTTGTTTTTTGTTATAAAACATCTTTTCGTCGATGTAGTCTCTTTCAGACTTAAACACCGTTCCAATTTCAGCTAAAATGCTTCCATGAGCTGCAGGATCGACGAGGGTCTCTATTCTCTTCAAACTTTTTTCATTTTGAGCGAAAACCTTACCTGGAGGGATGGTTGAATGTCCAGGAATGGGATCTTCTTCAGGTTCTTAAGGGGGTGCCGTGTCAACCAATATTTGAACATAAACGTCATCGTTGTATTTTTGTTATGGTCCCTTCAGCCATCTGTTACACATCTGAGGACCGTAGCCCCATCAAAATCTGTATTAGATAGTCTTTGGGATAATGAGGAACCATTTGACCCTTTGGGAATTGATGCTCGTGTTATTTTGTGCCAAAGGATCTTTCGATGAGTCTTGTACAATGGTAAAATTGGGAAGGATTCCTCTACTTTTTTCTGGTTTGACTTGCAGGAGCTGTATCAGAGCAATTTCTCCATTAATTTTGCAACCAGATGACAAATTCAATATCTCCCTAGCGGGATATAGGTTTCGGTTAAATACGAGGGATGCTACTCAATTTTGACATTATCAAATCTCTGATGTGAATAGTCGTATGTCAAATTTGACATTATAATCATAAAGTACGAAAGTTTTAATAAAAATTTCCAATTTTCGAGAAAATTGTTGTATGATTGGAAAACGGATAATTTGGAAAAGAAAATTTTCAGAAGTTTGAAAAATTTGACATAAAAATAGAGATTGAAAAATTTGAAAACTCAAAAAATATTTGGAAAATGCTTAATAGACAAAATTCTAACGTATTGTAACGTTTTTCGTATTTGTTTATATTTTTTTTATTCGTGGGGTCAATTAATAAACACTGTCTCATACTTTCTTAATTTATATACACATTATACAATACACTTAACTAACTTATCACTAACACTTAACTAACTTATATAATTTATTTAAATTCTTCGGTTACTTTTCTTTTCTTTCTTCTTTTTTGTTCACAGTGACCAAACTAAACTGCGCTAAGCGAACTCGTTTATATATCCGAACGAAGTTCTAAAAAATTCTAGAAAATAAAAAAAAAACAAAACAAATAAATGTTTTTGTTTAAAAGAATCAATCGCCTACTCTTTTAAAAACTTATCTAAAACACATCAAACAAATGCAGGGTATATTAAACGTATGTCAAACATATCGCGCCTTCTCCGAATTTAAGCATTCCACCTAAACTAATAATTTACTTATATAACTGCTCTACATTATGTACTTATGTACATATCCCGAAAAATTATCTAGATTTAGAACAAAAGGAAACAAAACAAAAAAATTAATAAACTTTTCTGGAAATTATTTAGAAGAAATACTGTAAATAAACCGCCTGCTATAATAAAAAGTTCTAAAAGGAAACATCAAAGGCGTGTCCGCGTTTAATACTACATCTTTTTGAAATGTAACTACTGAGGAAAAATTGATTTTTCCGATTAAAACAAATTTTTATTTTGATATTGTGGGTGATCTATTGATTGTGAAGTCATATTTTTATAATGACCGAAATAGGTTGAAACTTCAATTTTTTTAAACAAATTTTATCAATAGAGACATAAGAAAAGGTCTAAGACGTAAAAATCTGAAGAAAAAACATGAATCCATCGATCTGTCTTATTCTCAGGATTTTATATTGGAAATATGATGATTAAATGATTCAAGATAATTTTGATGCTTTAAAAAGAATACCATTACGACGTAGATGTAGCAATATTAGCAATTTACTCAAATTATGTACAAAAAACTTCTTATGACTTAAGACAACGATATCAATTTTTTTATTCCCCAAGCGACAACTATCTATGTAATAAAATGTTACTCAAATCGACTTTAATGTGATGTTAACCTTTCGGATAATCATTAAACATCAAAAAAAAAATAATACACATTCACATTTTAACGATTATTGATAATTCTATACAACTGTCTGTGTAAATAATATTCTTGAAGAAGTTTTTCGTTGAACTAAATTGACCAGAACACCCATTAAATAGATAATGAATTTATTGACATACCGAAAGTTGCGTTTCGAATGTTCCATGTACTAAAAGTGACAGTTCTGTACTGCAAAACACTTTCGGGACGCTCTGGAGTAAATAACTTCAATATTGACTGTTGACAGTTGACAGTTTCACTTTTGCACAACCTTAAATTTTTGATTTTCTAAAATTATTTGTTTTAAGCGCATTAATGAATAAAAATCTGGAAAAGTTCTACTTTATGGTCTACATTCTGGATGTTTATTATTTATTTTCTTTCCTCAGTGTAATCGGAAAAGTTTTTTACGAGGGATGCTACTCAAGTTTTGAAATATGGTAACACTGATGTGAATATGTCAAATCTGACATTGTCATCATAAAGTTTGACAAAAATCAGCTGTTTTTGTGATCCTAATAATATTTTTTCAATTTTTGAATATAAGCAAAAACTTTCTTGACCATCCGTTCGATTTTTGTAAAGCATGTTTCGATAAAATATCCATCTTATGAAACAGTCTTCGTAGGAGTGTACCAGAATAATTGATAAGTAATAAATTGAAAATATGAAATAAATAGATTTATGCTAATTGTACGGATCGTCTTTCATTATTTCCTTTTCAACTAGTCACGTATTGATAAAAGTCAGATCAAGGATATATTTATAAATAATAATTTAATTGGTATGTAGATAATTTTCCTAATTCCATGATTCAAAGTACATATGGCAGTTGATATTTCCCATATCGAGCAATTAAATATTAAATATTCATCATAACCTTCATGTTTATTATATCAATCACTCAATAAATCGCGTGACTGACACATGGACGGCGTTGTCACTGTCAAATTCATATGACGTTTATGAAGTACCAACTTTCAAATTTGTCATTTGTCAGAAAATAATGACAGCGATTTAAATGAAACTTAATTAGCAACCCTCGTAAAATATTCAATTTTTTTTATTTGATACTTTGAATTACGCCCTCTAGTGGTAGACATAAAAGTATTAAAATAAATTCCACGTGTTTCTCGAGGCCACGTTTTTGTCCAGTGAAGCTTTAAAGTTGATTTTTAGTTGCCCACCCGGTAGATTAAAAAAAGCTATTAGTGTAAAAGCTTTCATTGTATATTTTGAAATGAACCTTATTATTTAAAATTTTCCAATTTCTAAAATTACGATCGTGACAATCGAAATCATGATAAAGTTGATTTGTATTATCTCCTATCGGTACACGTGTGAATCATTGACACGTCTAAAAGTGGGTTGAATTAAATTTGAAATATACCTACATAGGAATATGTCAATTCTTGATTGAGATATCATATTGTTTTATTAATCTTCTTGCACAATCTTATTCGTTTAGCAAAGGTTAGGTACATTAAATGAAATCAAATTCAAATGGCGTCAGGTATTACATACAATTCATTAGCAACCAAAATAACTCGACGTAATGTTTTTGTTATTCTAAAATTTCGTAATGGATCATAAAATAAAAACGAAATGGGCCTTTAAAAGATACATGTATACGGGGTGTCCCACGACGAGTTAAAACTATCTGTATAGATGGCAAAATATTTATAGTAAAATCGTGAAAACTTCGATCTTTTTAATTAAAATATTTTCAAGATGGTAGAATCGGAAGGCAACTGTAACTTTGTTATTTTGAATAGAACACCCTGTATATTAATACATTTTTGAAATATACGTTAAATTTTAGTATACTTTTGTTTAAAAACTTTTTTCAAAAAATGGATACTTTTCGAGTTATTAATTTTTTTGTACGTTTCGGTTTTCGACTATAACTTTGTTATTTTAAATAAAACACCCTGTATATTAATACAGTTTTGAAATATACGTTAAATTTTAGTATACTTTTGTTTAAAAACTTTTTTCGAAAAATGGATATTTTTGAGTTATTAATTTTTTTGTACGTTTCGGTTTTCGACTATAACTTTGTTATTTTAAATAAAACACCCTGTATATTAATACATTTTTGGAATATACGTTAAATTTTAGTATACTTTTGTTCAAAAACTTTTTTCAAAAAATGGATACTTTTCGAGTTATTAATTTTTTTGTACGTTTCGGTTTTCGACTATAACTTTGTTATTTTAAATAAAACACCCTGTATATTAATACAGTTTTGAAATATACGTTAAATTTTAGTATACTTTTGTTTAAAAACTTTTTTCAAAAAATGGATACTTTTCGAGTTATTAATTTTTTTGTACGTTTCGGTTTTCGACTATAACTTTGTTATTTTAAATAAAACACCCTGTATATTAATACATTTTTGAAATATACGTTAAATTTTAGTATACTTTTGTTCAAAAACTTTTTTCGAAAAATGGATAATTTTTGAGTTATTAATTTTTTTGTACGCTTCGGTTTTCGACTATAACTTTGTTATTTTAAATAAAACACCCTATATATTAATACAGTTTTGAAATATACGTTAAATTTTAGTATACTTTTGTTCAAAAACTTTTTTCGAAAAATGGATACTTTTTGAGTTATTAATTTTTTTGTACGTTTCGGTTTTCGACTATAACTTTGTTATTTTAAATAAAACACCCTGTATATTAATACAGTTTTGAAATATACGTTAAATTTTAGTATACTTTTGTTTAAAAACTATTTTCAAAAAATGGATACTTTTCGAGTTATTAATTTTTTTGTACGTTTCGGTTTTCGACTATAACTTTGTTATTTTAAATAAAACACCCTGTATATTAATACATTTTTGAAATATACGTTAAATTTTAGTATACTTTTGTTCAAAAACTTTTTTCGAAAAATGGATAATTTTTGAGTTATTAATTTTTTTGTACGCTTCAGTTTTCGACTATAACTTTGTTATTTTAAATAAAACACCCTGTATATTAATACAGTTTTGAAATATACGTTAAATTTTAGTATACTTTTGTTCAAAAACTTTTTTCGAAAAATGGATAATTTTTGAGTTATTAATTTTTTTGTACGCTTCAGTTTTCGACTATAACTTTGTTATTTTAAATAAAACACCCTGTATATTAATACAGTTTTGAAATATACGTTAAATTTTAGTATACTTTTGTTCAAAAACTTTTTTCGAAAAATGGATACTTTTTGAGTTATTAATTTTTTTGTACGTTTCGGTTTTCGACTATAACTTTGTTATTTTAAATAAAACACCCTGTATATTAATACAGTTTTGAAATATACGTTAAATTTTAGTATACTTTTGTTCAAAAACTTTTTTCGAAAAATGGATACTTTTTGAGTTATTAATTTTTTTGTACGTTTCGGTTTTCGACTATAACTTTGTTATTTTAAATAAAACACCCTGTATATTAATACAGTTTTGAAATATACGTTAAATTTTAGTATACTTTTGTTCAAAAAATTTTTTCGAAAAATGGATAATTTTTGAGTTATTAATTTTTTTGTACGCTTCGGTTTTCGACTATAACTTTGTTATTTTAAATAAAACACCCTGTATATTAATACAGTTTTGAAATATACGTTAAATTTTAGTATACTTTTGTTCAAAAACTTTTTTCGAAAAATGGATATTTTTGAGTTATTAATTTTTTTGTACGTTTCGGTTTTCGACTATAACTTTGTTATTTTAAATAAAACACCCTGTATATTAATACAGTTTTGAAATATACGTTAAATTTTAGTATACTTTTGTTTAAAAACTTTTTTCAAAAAATGGATACTTTTCGAGTTATTAATTTTTTTGTACGTTTCGGTTTTCGACTATAACTTTGTTATTTTAAATAAAACACCCTGTATATTAATACATTTTTGAAATATACGTTAAATTTTAGTATACTTTTGTTCAAAAACTTTTTTCGAAAAATGGATAATTTTTGAGTTATTAATTTTTTTGTACGCTTCGGTTTTCGACTATAACTTTGTTATTTTAAATAAAACACCCTATATATTAATACAGTTTTGAAATATACGTTAAATTTTAGTATACTTTTGTTCAAAAACTTTTTTCGAAAAATGGATACTTTTTGAGTTATTAATTTTTTTGTACGTTTCGGTTTTCGACTATAACTTTGTTATTTTAAATAAAACACCCTGTATATTAATACAGTTTTGAAATATACGTTAAATTTTAGTATACTTTTGTTTAAAAACTTTTTTCAAAAAATGGATACTTTTCGAGTTATTAATTTTTTTGTACGTTTCGGTTTTCGACTATAACTTTGTTATTTTAAATAAAACACCCTGTATATTAATACATTTTTGAAATATACGTTAAATTTTAGTATACTTTTGTTCAAAAACTTTTTTCGAAAAATGGATAATTTTTGAGTTATTAATTTTTTTGTACGCTTCGGTTTTCGACTATAACTTTGTTATTTTAAATAAAACACCCTATATATTAATACAGTTTTGAAATATACGTTAAATTTTAGTATACTTTTGTTCAAAAACTTTTTTCGAAAAATGGATACTTTTCGAGTTATTAATTTTTTTGTACGTTTCGGTTTTCGACTATAACTTTGTTATTTTAAATAAAACACCCTGTATATTAATACATTTTTGAAATATACGTTAAATTTTAGTATACTTTTGTTCAAAAACTTTTTTCGAAAAATGGATAATTTTTGAGTTATTAATTTTTTTGTACGCTTCAGTTTTCGACTATAACTTTGTTATTTTAAATAAAACACCCTGTATATTAATACAGTTTTGAAATATACGTTAAATTTTAGTATACTTTTGTTCAAAAACTTTTTTCGAAAAATGGATACTTTTTGAGTTATTAATTTTTTTGTACGTTTCGGTTTTCGACTATAACTTTGTTATTTTAAATAAAACACCCTGTATATTAATACAGTTTTGAAATATACGTTAAATTTTAGTATACTTTTGTTTAAAAACTATTTTCAAAAAATGGATACTTTTCGAGTTATTAATTTTTTTGTACGTTTCGGTTTTCGACTATAACTTTGTTATTTTAAATAAAACACCCTATATATTAATACATTTTTGAAATATACGTTAAATTTTAGTATACTTTTGTTCAAAAACTTTTTTCGAAAAATGGATAATTTTTGAGTTATTAATTTTTTTGTACGCTTCAGTTTTCGACTATAACTTTGTTATTTTAAATAAAACACCCTGTATATTAATACAGTTTTGAAATATACGTTAAATTTTAGTATACTTTTGTTTAAAAACTTTTTTCAAAAAATGGATACTTTTCGAGTTATTAATTTTTTTGTACGTTTCGGTTTTCGACTATAACTTTGTTATTTTAAATAAAACACCCTGTATATTAATACATTTTTGAAATATACGTTAAATTTTAGTATACTTTTGTTCAAAAACTTTTTTCGAAAAATGGATAATTTTTGAGTTATTAATTTTTTTGTACGCTTCGGTTTTCGACTATAACTTTGTTATTTTAAATAAAACACCCTATATATTAATACAGTTTTGAAATATACGTTAAATTTTAGTATACTTTTGTTCAAAAACTTTTTTCGAAAAATGGATACTTTTTGAGTTATTAATTTTTTTGTACGTTTCGGTTTTCGACTATAACTTTGTTATTTTAAATAAAACACCCTGTATATTAATACAGTTTTGAAATATACGTTAAATTTTAGTATACTTTTGTTTAAAAACTTTTTTCAAAAAATGGATACTTTTCGAGTTATTAATTTTTTTGTACGTTTCGGTTTTCGACTATAACTTTGTTATTTTAAATAAAACACCCTGTATATTAATACATTTTTGAAATATACGTTAAATTTTAGTATACTTTTGTTCAAAAACTTTTTTCGAAAAATGGATAATTTTTGAGTTATTAATTTTTTTGTACGCTTCGGTTTTCGACTATAACTTTGTTATTTTAAATAAAACACCCTATATATTAATACAGTTTTGAAATATACGTTAAATTTTAGTATACTTTTGTTCAAAAACTTTTTTCGAAAAATGGATACTTTTCGAGTTATTAATTTTTTTGTACGTTTCGGTTTTCGACTATAACTTTGTTATTTTAAATAAAACACCCTGTATATTAATACATTTTTGAAATATACGTTAAATTTTAGTATACTTTTGTTCAAAAACTTTTTTCGAAAAATGGATAATTTTTGAGTTATTAATTTTTTTGTACGCTTCAGTTTTCGACTATAACTTTGTTATTTTAAATAAAACACCCTGTATATTAATACAGTTTTGAAATATACGTTAAATTTTAGTATACTTTTGTTCAAAAACTTTTTTCGAAAAATGGATACTTTTTGAGTTATTAATTTTTTTGTACGTTTCGGTTTTCGACTATAACTTTGTTATTTTAAATAAAACACCCTGTATATTAATACAGTTTTGAAATATACGTTAAATTTTAGTATACTTTTGTTTAAAAACTATTTTCAAAAAATGGATACTTTTCGAGTTATTAATTTTTTTGTACGTTTCGGTTTTCGACTATAACTTTGTTATTTTAAATAAAACACCCTATATATTAATACATTTTTGAAATATACGTTAAATTTTAGTATACTTTTGTTCAAAAACTTTTTTCGAAAAATGGATAATTTTTGAGTTATTAATTTTTTTGTACGCTTCAGTTTTCGACTATAACTTTGTTATTTTAAATAAAACACCCTGTATATCAATACAGTTTTGAAATATACGTTAAATTTTAGTATACTTTTGTTCAAAAACTTTTTTCGAAAAATGGATACTTTTTGAGTTATTAATTTTTTTGTACGTTTCGGTTTTCGACTATAACTTTGTTATTTTAAATAAAACACCCTGTATATTAATACAGTTTTGAAATATACGTTAAATTTTAGTATACTTTTGTTCAAAAACTTTTTTCGAAAAATGGATACTTTTTGAGTTATTAATTTTTTTGTACGTTTCGGTTTTCGACTATAACTTTGTTATTTTAAATAAAACACCCTATATATTAATACATTTTTGAAATATACGTTAAATTTTAGTATACTTTTGTTTAAAAACTTTTTTCAAAAAATGGATACTTTTCGAGTTATTAATTTTTTTGTACGTTTCGGTTTTCGACTATAACTTTGTTATTTTAAATAAAACACCCTGTATATTAATACATTTTTGAAATATACGTTAAATTTTAGTATACTTTTGTTCAAAAACTTTTTTCGAAAAATGGATAATTTTTGAGTTATTAATTTTTTTGTACGCTTCGGTTTTCGACTATAACTTTGTTATTTTAAATAAAACACCCTATATATTAATACAGTTTTGAAATATACGTTAAATTTTAGTATACTTTTGTTCAAAAACTTTTTTCGAAAAATGGATACTTTTCGAGTTATTAATTTTTTTGTACGTTTCGGTTTTCGACTATAACTTTATTTTAAATAAAACACCCTGTATATTAATACATTTTTGAAATATACGTTAAATTTTAGTATACTTTCGTCTGAAAACTTTTTTGGAAAAATGGATACTTTTCGAGTTATTAATTTTTTTGTAAAAAATTTGACCGTTGCAGACCCTTATAAATTATTTTTTTACGAGGACACCCTTAAAGATATGGAAATTGTTTCTATTCAGTTGCTTTAAGCAAGGTCAGACGTATTTGATTCTACATTGAGAAATTTTGTATTTTATACAGGGTGTATATAAAAAGTGTTCAAAGTTTAACTTCATAAATATCAAATTTATTCATTTTTTTACATAGAACCACCCGGTTTTTTCTAAATTTTGACACAAATTGTAAGAATAGGGATGCATTTTATGTTTTCGTAAAATACGGTGAATCGACGATTTGCTTACCCCGAGAATTTAAAACCTCAAATATCTCGGAAACGATTATAAGTTGTAATTAGTAAATACAATTTGATTTGATTTTTTTCACAGACTGTTTTCGTAAAATACATACATAGGCTTAGGTACAGGAAAGTATATATGAATTTGCCTTATTTTTTACCATTGAATGCATTAAAATAGAAAAAATCGAGTGGTTCTATTTAAAATTTGATATTTATGAAGTTAAACTTTGAACACTTTTTATACATACCCTGTATAAAATGAAAAATTTTTCAATATAGATTCAAATACTTCTGACCTTGCTTAAAGCAACCAAATAAAAATCATTTTTATATCTTTAAGGTTATCTTCGTAAAAAAATAATTTATAAGGGCCTGCAACGGTAAAATTTTTTACAAAAAAATTAATAACTCGAAAAGTATGCAATTTTGGGAAAATGTTTTTAGACAAAAGTATACTAAACTTTTACGTAGATTTCAAAAATGTATTAATATACACGGTGTTCTATTTAAAATAACAAAGTTACTGCCAACTTCCGGTGGAACCAGAAATCTTTGAAAATAATTTAGTTAAAAAGATCTTCAGGTTGAAGGCTGAGGCTTTTCAAAGCTGCTTAAATCGCTATTGTTGAACTAGTTTAATCCTTCTTGCCTCCATTATTTTCTCTCTGCTACTATTTACTTCTTTTTATTTATGTATATGAATATAGTTCTTCCACTATCAATTGCAGATTATAAAAACTGGTTCGAAACCCTTGCCGACAATTTTGTTTGATCCACCATCGTGATTGTCAAACCATAAATTATGTGTCTTTCATCTGACGCAAATAATTTTGTCGCCTTCGAACGATCCTTGACGATTCGGTTATTAACGTCCGTTTATTCAGTTTCTTCTTCTTAGCGTGCCGATTCAAGTCCCCTTGACGTTGGTGATCAGCATGGCAAAACTCTCTCTATCTTGAGCTACTCCTGCTTCTCTTATCCCAGTTCATTCTCTAATATTCTTCAACCAAGAGCCTTGTTTCCTTCCAATTCCTCTACGACCTTCGAATTTACCAACTGGAGGTTACTAAACCGACTACCACGCATTATGTGTCCCAAATAAGCTGTTTTCCTGCATCATTGCAGTCCATTCAAGTTGTCAGATAGTACAATTGCGTATCTGATTGTTTTTATTAGTTTACCGTTAATTTTTCGATGATTATTACGTCAGAACTAACAACTCCTTTTTTTTTAGCGCGGCGCGTCGGCAACAGAGCCCGTTTTAAAGAATTTCCGTTGAACTGTTGAACGATTAGATGAGTTCGGAAATTGTTGCTGCCAAAATCTAATTCAGTTTTTTTTATTGGTTGGGCTAAGGCCAAAATTTTGTATCATACGATGAAATTTTCGTGTACTTTCTAATGCATCATTTTCCATGAAACTACCGCCATCTCTAGGTCAGGCCAGGTACTTCTGGGACCATCACAGAAATTTGACAGATGAACCCGAATATTTTCTTCTTCTTTGTAAGTCAGTAAATAGAAGAAGACTTTCAGGTGCATTTTCAAGACCAGAAATTTGAATAAAATCGGTCATAAAACGTCTAATATGAATAAACAGAGAAACGTCGTTTAGAAATTATTGAAAGATATACAATTAAATCAGGAAATTATAACAAAAAACATGTCAGTATGCCAAATGAATAATAATTCACGAAAATATCCTTGATTTTATTATTATAGAGACGCAGACAAAAAGAAATCACGGAAGACGATCAAAATAATTAGCATAAATTCAATTCCAATATATACTTGATGTGGTAATGAAGTTCCTGGAATTTTTTATTAGAAAACAAGCAAATAACGCATGTATCAGTAGTTTTGGTACACGATATTCAACCATATCTATACTTTCCGATATAAAAGTGCCCAAAAATCTTCAACTAGAAGTTATGATATCTAAATGTAGCAAATTTTGATATGCTTTTGAAATGGAAACATTATATTGTCTCCAAAGTCATGTAGACGTAGAAAATCAACTAATTTTGTGATACAGTTGCTGAAATACACTTCATAATCGACAGCTTCCCCCTTAATTGATCCACACAAAGTATGGATGTCCATCTTGTCGAAATCGTACACCAAGACCAGAACTTTATCAACGAATTTCGCCTTATCGTTCAACGGTGTGGAAGATATACCAGAAATTCTTAAAAACGGGCTCTGTTACCGACGCGTCGTGCTCAAACTTTATGATCTCAAAACTTAAGTAGCAACTCTCGTACATGCGATAGATAATTGATGAAAATTACATCAACCATCATCCATTTTATTAGTGTGCAGTAATTTTTGATGTTTTATTATTATTATCACAATTTGAACTCAGCTGAATCAAAGAGGATTCTTTGATTTGTTCAGGCTCAAGTTTAACATTGCTTCCGGTGCTATTCACCAGTTGAATCAATATTGGTGAAGTTGGTATCGGTAAGGCTTCTTGTATTTGCTCTTAAATATCTACTCCATCTTTTTTCTACCATGGATGACCATATTAATAGTCCTGTTCATTACCAGCAAGTCTATTCCAGCAAGTCCAGCATTCTAGTCATCGTCTAGGTGGCGTTCTTAACAAGTCTTGTCTCTTCCATTCTTTTTATAATGTTTCTTCCAGAATTTTCGTCTCAGTTCTGTATTCCCTTTTTGCTGTTCAATATCTTCATTCCGTATTCAGTCATGCAGAGTTTTTGTTTATGCTGGGTATGCAAGAATTTTTCCAGAAATTTGAGTCACTACCACTGTTCGTTATCTTAGTTTCAAAGACACGTTTTTTCCGCTCCAAAACATTTGAAATGATCCAATTCATCGATAATTTTTGAATCAATTCCCAACTTAAATCATCAATTTATTCACTATCAAATTAAATCTGATTCACATCTTCTTTAGTTTATGATTTAGTCCTTTTTCTCCCAATAATCCTAAAGCATCGTTTAATCTGATTCTGTCAAAAGTCTCGGTTATATCGACAAAGCACGGCACGACCTTCCAGTACAGTTTCTGTAAATGCTTCACAGCAGTATTTTTATTAATGGAAATGTTGTTTTTCCTCTAGTTTGGTATTTATTGTTTTACTTTGATGCTCTAAATACGGTTTGTATTTCGTTCTGCGATTTCTCCATCCGTATTCATCATCATCTACCCCGGCGCTTGTTCTATTCTTAAGGGATTTTGAAATGTTTTCAATCTTACTAACGAGTGGCAACACTGTTTTTGACAGATCGCGCGTTAATCGTGTCTCGTGTCAATGTCAAACTTGTCTAATTTGGTCTATAATTTAATCGTGAATGAATTTTACTACTGAGGTAATTATTTGGAAGCTTATGACTTGATGATATGATATGATAGGGATTTGGGTGTAAAAGCTTATAAGATTGAACATTTGGTGAATGGGGATCCACTTTTCTATCATTCTCATTTCTGGTTGAATGGATACGTCAAACAAGCAAAATTGACGTATCTGGAGTGAAGACCTGCTAGAATTATTGTCAAGAGCTACCAATGCATTCGAAAAAGTCACTGTTTGGTGTGGATTATGGGCTTTTTCATCCCAAAATGGAAGAATTGGTTATGCCTGATATGTGGTTTTAATAAAACGGTGCCAAATGCCACACGGTACGCGAAAGAATAGCCAAATTGAGAGCCGCCTTCAATAAACAGTTCTTCTCATATTTGGCCGCCTAGATCGTGTGATTTAACGCCTTTGGACTATTTCTTGTGGGGTTATGCTAAGGATAATGTCTACAGGTATAAACCAGCAACGATTGACGTACTGGAAGCCAAAATTGAAGCTTTTATTAGTGAAATACCGGCCGATATGTTGCGGAGAGTTTGCTAAAATTTGACCTTGAGCATGGGCTTTCTAAATCGGAGCCGCGGCCAACATTTGCATGAAATCATCTTCAAATATTGAATTATACTGATCGTTCTATCGATTCCAATGAATACTTCATCAATTTTAGCAAATTTTTTGTGGTTTTTCTTTCAAAATTCATATCCTACACCTCTGCCTTTAACTTCTCTATATTTATATAGATTTTTCAAGTATATTTACTCCTCTGGTGTGATTTTTCGAGGTTGTTCTTTCTTAATATTCACCAAATTCTTCTTTGACTTCCTTACATGTCTTTCTTTATGTTTTTTTTGTGAATTTTTCCCCTCGGTTTTTCTTTAGTGTTCTTAATCTTGCGCTTGGTCTGCTCTGTCTGCCTTAATTCTATTTTTATCTTATCACCTTTCACTTTTTCTCTCTCATTTTGTTCTCCATATCAGTTTGTTTTCTTTGTTTGTTAATTTTACTTCCTGATCATTTCCAAATATGGTTTAGCATTCACTCCAAACAAACTTGAGAAGTACGAAGCGTTCTTTCATCTATTTGGTACAGTTTTTCTTTGTAAACTTTGACATATGAAGATTCTTTTTATTTGTTCCGTTTTTGCCTAATCATCGCTTCATAAATATTACGTGTAATGGTAATAATGAGATATATAGATTAGTCCATTTCGCGAACTATTAGAAACATTTTTTCCTTGACATTTTAAACCGTGATCCTTTTAACTCTCAAATCCTCAACTGTTTTTTTAATGCATTTCTTATTCATACCACCACTATTACATATATATAAATAAGACAGTTTCATTTTATATTTAAAATGTGTGAGAAGGTCGCCTAGCTCTCATTTCGACATTTAAAATTAAATTGAAATCCGTGAACTTGCTTTTTATAATATCGAAGAAAAGACTGCGATTCAGAACATTTATATATAACAATATCCGTACTTGGTATTTATAAAGTAGTTTAGTATTTAGAGTTCAGTTGTGTTTACAAAAAAAATTCGGTATCCTATAAATCGAGTCGTGAAATTGATATTTCGAACGAAAAAGGCTCAGAAAAGTCACTGGATCATGATGAAAATCACTAGAAACTCTTCAAAAAATTTACAGACAGATCAATTTAGTGAAAAATCGCAATTGGAGGATGTGATAAGAGTCATAAAAACTCAAAAAGTGATAAATCGAGTCGTGAAATTGATATTTCGAACGAAAAAGGCTCAGAAAAGTCACTAGATCATGATGAAAATCACTAGAAACTCTTCAAAAAATTTACAGACAGATCAATTTAGTGAAAAATCGCAATTGGAGGATGTGATAAGAGTCATAAAAACTCAAAAAGTGATAAATCGAGTCGTGAAATTGATATTTCGAACGAAAAAGGCTCAGAAAAGTCACTAGATCATGATGAAAATCACTAGAAACTCTTCAAAAAATTTACAGACAGATCAATTTAGTGAAAAATCGCAATTGGAGGATGTGATAAGAGTCATAAAAACTCAAAAAGTGATAAATCGAGTCGTGAAATTGATATTTCGAACGAAAAAGGCTCAGAAAAGTCACTAGATCATGATGAAAATCACTAGAAACTCTTCAAAAAATTTACAGACAGATCAATTTAGTGAAAAATCGCAATTGGAGGATGTGATAAGAGTCATAAAAACTCAAAAAGTGATAAATCGAGTCGTGAAATTGATATTTCGAACGAAAAAGGCTCAGAAAAGTCACTGGATCATGATGAAAATCACTAGAAACTCTTCAAAAAATTTACAGACTGATCAATTTAGTGAAAAATCGCTATTGGAGGATGTGATAAGAGTCATAAAAACTCAAAAAGTGATAAATCGAGTCGTGAAATTGATATTTCGAACGAAAAAGGCTAAGAAAAGTCACTAGATCATGATGAAATTCACTAGAAACTCTTCAAAAAATTTACAGACAGATCAATTTAGTGAAAAATCGCAATTGGAGGATGTGATAAGAGTCATAAAAACTCAAAAAGTGATAAATCGAGTCGTGAAATTGATATTTCGAACGAAAAAGGCTCAGAAAAGTCACTAGATCATGATGAAATTCACTAGAAACTCTTCAAAAAATTTACAGACAGATCAATTTAGTGAAAAATCGCAATTGGAGGATGTGATAAGAGTCATAAAAACTCAAAAAGTGATAAATCGAGTCGTGAAATTGATATTTCGAACGAAAAAGGCTCAGAAAAGTCACTAGATCATGATGAAATTCACTAGAAACTCTTCAAAAAATTTACAGACAGATCAATTTAGTGAAAAATCGCAATTGGAGGATGTGTTAAGAGTCATAAAAACTCAAAAAGTGATAAATCGAGTCGTAAAATTGATATTTCGAACGAAAAAGACTCAGAAAAGTCACTAGATCATGATGAAAATCACTAGAAACTCTTCAAAAAATTTACAGACAGATCAATTTAGTGAAAAATCGCAATTGGAGGATGTGATAAGAGTCATAAAAACTCAAAAAGTGATAAATCGAGTCGTGAAATTGATATTTCGAACGAAAAAGGCTCAGAAAAGGCACTAGATCATGATGAAATTCACTAGAAACTCTTCAAAAAATTTACAGACAGATCAATTTAGTGAAAAATCGCAATTGGAGGATGTGATAAGAGTCATAAAAACTCAAAAAGTGATAAATCGAGTCGTGAAATTGATATTTCGAACGAAAAAGGCTCAGAAAAGTCAATAGAACATGATGAAATTCACTAGAAACTCTTCAAAAAATTTACAGACAGATCAATTTAGTGAAAAATCGCAATTGGAGGATGTGATAAGAGTCATAAAAATTCAAAAAGTGATAAATCGAGTCGTAAAATTGATATTTCGAACGAAAAAGGCTCAGAAAAGTCACTAGATCATGATGAAATTCACTAGAAACTCTTCAAAAAATTTACAGACAGATCAATTTAGTGAAAAATCGCAATTGGAGGATGTGATAAGAGTCATAAAAACTCAAAAAGTGATAAATCGAGTCGTGAAATTGATATTTCGAACGAAAAAGGCTCAGAAAAGGCACTAGATCATGATGAAATTCACTAGAAACTCTTCAAAAAATTTACAGACAGATCAATTTAGTGAAAAATCGCAATTGGAGGATGTGATAAGAGTCATAAAAACTCAAAAAGTGATAAATCGAGTCGTAAAATTGATATTTCGAACGAAAAAGGCTCAGAAAAGTCAATAGATCATGATGAAATTCACTAGAAACTCTTCAAAAAATTTACAGACAGATCAATTTAGTGAAAAATCGCAATTGGAGGATGTGATAAGAGTCATAAAAACTCAAAAAGTGATAAATCGAGTCGTAAAATTCGTATTTTCATCGGGATAGATAAAAAAAAATATTTATATCGAAGAATTCTTAGTCTACTATGGAACCAAACAAAATTTCAATGTCAAAATATTTTATTACTCGACATATTCTCCTCTTAATTTATTACCTTCTCATTGTACCAAAATTTCCGACCTTTTCAACTCTTTTTCAGTTGAGGAAAGAGATGATAGTCGGACGAAGCCAAATTTGGTGAATTAAGGGGGTGTTCTAGTTATTCAAACCCTAATCATGAATTTTTTGCATGGAAAAATGAGATTTGTATGCAGGGGCGTTGTCCTTGCAAAAACAAAACACTTTTGGATAGCTTTCCGCGTCTTTTTTCTTTAATTTTTTCCCGTAGAAGGGTCAGTAATGTCGAATAGTAATCTCCAGTTATTGTTCTACCCTTATCCAAAAATTGGGGATCCCAAAAAACTGAAACAAGAATTTTTCCAGCTGATTTTTGGACACGAAACTTCTTAGATCTTGGAGAACCAGAGTGTCGCCATTAAATCGATTGTTGCTCCACCTCCAGTTTCAATAGAAACCAACCCGGTTTTTGCTACCATTGAAATAACATCGATAGAAAATTGAATTTTATGAAGAAAATGTGGAATGAAGTTTTCTATTTAACTCAATAATTTCTGACTTATTCGCGATTGAAAATTTATAATAAAAACTTGTTTTTCAGCATTTTTTCACGATAAACTCGAAAATTACGCATTTTCTGGAAAAAATTATTCTTATCAAAATTGAAGCTTATAAAATAACAAAGAAATTAGTCGGTTTAAATTAAATTTTTTTAATAATATTCAGCAATTTATGAGTCACTGAAAACCAATTTTTGCATTTTCGGAAATTTAGGCTGAGATTTGAGCTCGAATAACGGAAAAACGATCAATTTTTCATAAAAAACTGTGATAAACATTTTTAAAATACTTTTTCAGACCTTTAAAATGAGCTTTTATAAAACCGTCTAGCATGAAAATTAAGCGAGTTATGACGAAAATAAGTTAAGTAACTCGAATTCGAAAAACTAAACCACGTTTTTCGACATTTTTTCACGAAAAACTCGAAAATTACGCATTTTCTGGAAAAAATTATTCCTATCAAAATTTAAGCTTATAAAAAAATAAATAAATTAGTCGGTTTAAATTGAATTTTTTTAATAATATTCAGCAATTTATGAGACACTTAAAACCAATTTTTGCATTTTCGGAAATTTATGCAGAGGTTTGAGCTCAAATAACAGAAAAACGATCAATTTTTCATAAAAAACTGTGATGAACATTTTTAAAATACTTTTTCAGACCTTTAAAATGAGCTTTTATAAAAACGTTTAGCCCGAAAATTAAGCGAGTTATGACGAAAATAAGTTAAGTAACTCGAATTCGAAAAACTAAACCACGTTTTTCGACATTTTTTCACGAAAAACTCGAAAATTACGCATTTTCTGGAAAAAATTATTCCTATCAAAATTGAAGCTTATAAAAAAATAAATAAATTAGTCGGTTTAAATTGAATTTTTTTAATAATATTCAGCAATTTATGAGTCACTTAAAACCAAATTTTTGTTTTTCGTAAATTTATGCAGAGATCAATTTTTCATAAAACATTGTAATAAACATTTTTAAAGTACTTTTTCAGACCTTTGAAATGAGCTTTTATAAAACCGTCTAGCCCGAAAATTAAGCGAGTTATGACGAAAATAAGTGAAGTAACTCGAATTCGAAAAACTAAACAACGTTTTTCGACATTTTTTCACGAAAAACTCGAAAATTACGCATTTTCTGGAAAAAATTATTCTAATCAAAATTGAAGCTTTTAAAAAAACAAAGAAATTAGTCAGTTTGAATTAAATTTTTTTAATAATATTCAGCAATTTATGAGTCACTGAAAACCAATTTTTGCATTTTCGGAAATTTATGCAGAGGTTTGAGCTCGAATAACGGAAAAACGATCAATTTTTCATAAAAAACTGTGATAAACATTTTTAAAGTACTTTTTCAGACCTTTAAAATGAGCTTTTATAAAACCGTCTAGCCCGAAAATTAAGCGAGTTATGACGAAAATAAGTGAAGTAACTCGAATTCGAAAAACTAAACAACGTTTTTCGACATTTTTTCACGAAAAACTCGAAAATTACGCATTTTCTGGAAAAAATTATTCTAATCAAAATTGAAGCTTTTAAAAAAACAAAGAAATTAGTCAGTTTGAATTAAATTTTTTTAATAATATTCAGCAATTTATGAGTCACTGAAAACCAATTTTTGCATTTTCGGAAATTTATGCAGAGGTTTGAGCTCGAATAACGGAAAAACGATCAATTTTTCATAAAAAACTGTGATAAACATTTTTAAAGTACTTTTTCAGACCTTTAAAATGAGCTTTTATAAAACCGTCTAGCCCGAAAATTAAGCGAGTTATGACGAAAATAAGTGAAGTAACTCGAATTCGAAAAACTAAACAACGTTTTTCGACATTTTTTCACGAAAAACTCGAAAATTACGCATTTTCTGGAAAAAATTATTCTAATCAAAATTGAAGCTTTTAAAAAAACAAAGAAATTAGTCAGTTTGAATTAAATTTTTTTAATAATATTCAGCAATTTATGAGTCACTGAAAACCAATTTTTGCATTTTCGGAAATTTATGCAGAGGTTTGAGCTCGAATAACGGAAAAACGATCAATTTTTCATAAAAAACTGTGATAAACATTTTTAAAGTACTTTTTCAGACCTTTAAAATGAGCTTTTATAAAACCGTCTAGCCCGAAAATTAAGCGAGTTATGACGAAAATAAGTGAAGTAACTCGAATTCGAAAAACTAAACAACGTTTTTCGACATTTTTTCACGAAAAACTCGAAAATTACGCATTTTCTGGAAAAAATTATTCTAATCAAAATTGAAGCTTTTAAAAAAACAAAGAAATTAGTCAGTTTGAATTAAATTTTTTTAATAATATTCAGCAATTTATGAGTCACTGAAAACCAATTTTTGCATTTTCGGAAATTTATGCAGAGGTTTGAGCTCGAATAACGGAAAAACGATCAATTTTTCATAAAACATTGTAATAAACATTTTTAAAGTACTTTTTCAGACCTTTAAAATGAGCTTTTATAAAAACGTCTAGCCCGAAAATTAAGCGAGTTATGACGAAAATAAGTGAAGTAACTCGAATTCGAAAAACTAAACAACGTTTTTCGACATTTTTTCACGAAAAACTCGAAAATTACGCATTTTCTGGAAAAAATTATTCTAATCAAAATTGAAGCTTTTAAAAAAACAAAGAAATTAGTCAGTTTGAATTAAATTTTTTTAATAATATTCAGCAATTCATGAGTCACTGAAAACCAATTTTTGCATTTTCGGAAATTTATGCAGAGGTTTGAGCTCGAATAACGGAAAAACGATCAACTTTTCATAAAAAACTGTGATAAATATTTTTAAAATACTTTTTCAGACCTTTAAAATGAGCTTTTATAAAACCGTCTAGCATGAAAATTAAGCGAGTTATGACGAAAATAAGTTAAGTAACTCGAATTCGAAAAACTAAACCACGTTTTTCGACATTTTTTCACGAAAAACTCGAAAATTACGCATTTTCTGGAAAAAATTATTCTTATCAAAATTGAAGCTTATAAAAAAACAAAGAAATTAATCAGTTTGAATTAAATTTTTTTAATAATATTCAGCAATTTATGAGTCACTGAAAACCAATTTTTGCATTTTCGGAAATTTATGCAGAGGTTTGAGCTCGAATAACGGAAAAACGATCAATTTTTCATAAAAAATTGTGATGAATATTTTTAAAATACTTTTTCAGACCTTTAAAATGAGCTTTTATAAAAACGTCTAGCCCGAAAATTAAGCGAGTTATGGTGAAAATAAGTTAAGTAACTCGAATTCGAAAAACTAAACCACGTTTTTTGACATTTTTTCACGAAAAACTCGAAAATTACGCATTTTCTGGAAAAACTTATTCTTATCAAAATTGAAGCTTATAAAAAAACAAAGAAATTAATCAGTTTGAATTAAATTTTTTTAATAATATTCAGCAATTTATGAGTCACTGAAAACCAATTTTTGCATTTTCGGAAATTTATGCAGAGGTTTGAGCTCAAATAACGGAAAAACGATCAATTTTTCATAAAAAACTGTGATAAACATTTTTAAAATACTTTTTCAGACCTTTAAAATGAGCTTTTATAAAACCGTCTAGCATGAAAATTAAGCGAGTTGTGACGAAAATAAGTTAAGTAACTCGAATTCGAAAAACTAAACCACGTTTTTCGACATTTTTTCACGAAAAACTCGAAAGTTACGCATTTTCTGGAAAAAATTATTCTTATCAAAATTGAAGCTTATAAAAAAACAAAGAAATTAATCAGTTTGAATTAAATTTTTTTAATAATATTCAGCAATTTATGAGTCACTGAAAACCAATTTTTGCATTTTCGGAAATTTATGCAGAGGTTTGAGCTCAAATAACGGAAAAACGATCAATTTTTCATAAAAAACTGTGATAAACATTTTTAAAATACTTTTTCAGACCTTTAAAATGAGCTTTTATAAAACCGTCTAGCATGAAAATTAAGCGAGTTATGACGAAAATAAGTTAAGTAACTCGAATTCGAAAAACTAAACCACGTTTTTCGACATTTTTTCACGAAAAACTCGAAAATTACGCATTTTCTGGAAAAAATTATTCCTATCAAAATTTAAGCTTATAAAAAAATAAATAAATTAGTCGGTTTAAATTGAATTTTTTTAATAATATTCAGCAATTTATGAGACACTTAAAACCAATTTTTGCATTTTCGGAAATTTATGCAGAGGTTTGAGCTCAAATAACAGAAAAACGATCAATTTTTCATAAAAAACTGTGATGAACATTTTTAAAATACTTTTTCAGACCTTTAAAATGAGCTTTTATAAAAACGTCTAGCCCGAAAATTAAGCGAGTTATGATGAAAATAAGTTAAGTAACTCGAATTCGAAAAACTAAACCACGTTTTTCGACATTTTTTCACGAAAAACTCGAAAATTACGCATTTTCTGAAAAAACTTATTCTTATCAAAATTGAAGCTTATAAAAAAACAAAGAAATTAATCAGTTTGAATTAAATTTTTTTAATAATATTCAGCAATTTATGAGTCACTGAAAACCAATTTTTGCATTTTCGGAAATTTATGCAGAGGTTTGAGCTCAAATAACGGAAAAACGATCAATTTTTCATAAAAAACTGTGATAAACATTTTTAAAATACTTTTTCAGACCTTTAAAATGAGCTTTTATAAAACCGTCTAGCATGAAAATTAAGCGAGTTATGACGAAAATAAGTTAAGTAACTCGAATTCGAAAAACTAAACCACGTTTTTCGACATTTTTTCACGAAAAACTCGAAAATTACGCATTTTCTGGAAAAAATTATTCTTATCAAAATTTAAGCTTATAAAAAAATAAATAAATTAGTCGGTTTAAATTGAATTTTTTTAATAATATTCAGCAATTTATGAGACACTTAAAACCAATTTTTGCATTTTCGGAAATTTATGCAGAGGTTTGAGCTCAAATAACAGAAAAACGATCAATTTTTCATAAAAAACTGTGATGAACATTTTTAAAATACTTTTTCAGACCTTTAAAATGAGCTTTTATAAAAACGTCTAGCCCGAAAATTAAGCGAGTTATGACGAAAATTAATTAAGTAACTCGAATTCGAAAAACTAAACCACGTTTTTCGACATTTTTTCACGAAAAACTCGAAAATTACGCATTTTCTGGAAAAACTTATTCCTATCAAAATTGAAGCTTATAAAAAAACAAAGAAATTAGTCAGTTTAAATTAAATTTTTTCAATAATATTCAGCAATTTATGAGTCACTGAAAACCAATTTTTGCATTTTCGGAAAATTATGCAGAGGTTTGAGCTCGAATAACGGAAAAACGATCAAATTTTCATAAAAAACTGTGATAAACATTTTTAAAATACTTTTTCAGACCTTTAAAATGAGATTTTATAAAACCATCTAGCCTGAAAATTAAGCGAGTTATGACGAAAATAAATTAAGTAACTCGAATTTGGGAAAAAATAAATTTGACACCACGTGCGGCAAAATTAAAATTAATCGTAGCCCACGAAAAATTATTTTTGTTTAAGCCCTAACAACACGTTCCAAAAGTTTAAATGGTTTGGAAAACGTATATTTTGAAAGAAAGTTGTTTAATGTAAAATTTTTTCAAAATATCTCAAAAACTATTGGATCAACGAAAAAATTTTGTTGTAACTAAAATTAAAGTATTGTTTAAATACTAAGGGAGAGTCTTTTTTACCCTTTAACATCAAAACTCTCTGGAAAAAAGGGTTGCAACTCTCATGGTTTCAAGAATATCGATAAATGCCTTTAAAATTGCGAGGCTTCGATCGATTTTAAGCTTGAATGGTTTGTACTAAACAATTTGCAGTGTATATAACATTTCGGTTTGACTCTCAGAGTGTATTTAAAGTTTATTTATATCCAATTGGGTACCACCTAACACAACAATTACTTTATTCATTAGCAAACTTTCTCACACATTAATTAAAATTATTATTAGTATTAGACGTATTTGAATCAAACCGTGAGTTTAGATAGAAATGATTATTATATTTTGGTTACGAACAATTAGTATAATACAATGATTCATTATTTTTCCCATTACGAAGCTGTATGACCAAAAATATCACCACTAATCACATTAAAGTTCTTGATATAGTAGATCCAGGTCAACTACATTCGAAGGTCGATTACGTCCGCTTTTTATTGGCTTATTTCAATTATTAATTAGTTAAGTGGCAAAAATTTAATTTTAGACAAATTAAGATATAAAAACCCTACTTGAAATTGGCTATTTACAGGATTCCCCAGGAAGTACATGCCATGGAAGTAGAGGATTATTTATTCGATAAAAACCTTCTTATAAATGATACTTAGAGTTCCTGCAAAATTATTTCCCGCTGATATTCCTCCAAACATTCGTAGAAACTTGTTAATGCACGATGGAGTCTCTCTCAATGGGTCGGGGGGTCCATTTTCGAGGCCACCGCGTTCCCCGCAATCAAAACTCGATATATGCAACACCGGTTGATACAAATAACAAAATAATCGATAGAATAAACTTCCATTGAGGCAGATTCTCTTCCAAATATCCTCCGTAGACTCTGGAAGTATGTGAAAATGCAATTCGAACATTTATAATCATTTTTTTTTATTAAATTAGACATGTTTGATTGTGTTTTAATACCTCCTGTAAGTAAAAAATTACAATTTATGATAATTTTTTTCAGAATGTCACTTTATGGCGAACGGTTCTGATTTCTAAACTTTGAATGCCCGTAACTCAGAAACGACGCATCATATGAGGATTTTTTTCATGTTACAGCACTATATGTCTCTAAATAAGAAATGGGGGAGAGTGGGAACTTGGATAAGAAAAAATTCCTGTCCGATTCCGTTAATTCGATTTTAATCGATTGTTTGAGATAACTTGGTTATCGAAACGCGCTTCGAACAGTGTAGTTGTGGTGTAGTGGTGGTGTAAACAGTGTATTCAGTACCATATTTTACCAATTTTAAACGAAAAAATTATTAAAAAAAATGAGAAATTCGGCAAATTACAAGCGGGTGAAGTGGGGACTACAAAATGCACCCCAGTTGACATTATTCCAGCTTTTTTAGTGATCTGAGAGAGAAAATTTCGAAAAACTTTATTAAAAATACTACAAATTGAATTTTCTTAGAATTCAAGGCAGACGCTCTAGAGAGAAATAAAAAGAAGATTTCTATCCAATTTCAAAGAAAAATGGTTCGGTAGAACTTGAGATATCATGCCAACAACTGACTGATTAATAATACCCCCCATTAAATTTGTTTTTATATTAATTTATATCGAGAATGATAATTCATAATTTATATATTTATACATTTTTTCTTTTACAATTAATACACATTTAATTAACATATTTCGTATTGCTGGACAAAAGTTGTTTCGAATAACATCAAGTTTTGTAAAAATCTGTTAACCAGAATGGAATTTATTTATTCCCACTCTCCCCCAACTCCAACTTTGCGGAGTTAAAAATTCGTGCGTCGCTTAATTAAATGAATTTCAAAAAACTTGGTTTTCTAATTTTATATTTTCAAATACACCAAACAAATTTTGAAAATAGGGGGCCTGAGATATGGCGTTTTTAATTGCCCACCCGGTACGCACAATTTGGCGTACATACGAGGGCTTTTCGAAAACTACAACTACCATTTTTTCTTTACCAAAAAAATAGATCAAAATCAACGTTATAACGCTTACAATAATTGCTTTGAGATATTTTTGGCTGGAGATTTTTGAGCACGAGCGTGCGATTTGAGTTGATTTATATTTTTTTCTAGTGCATATTAAGATCTGAAAATTTCCAAAAAACTACTATGATTTCAGAAAAAGGAAATTAAAAACTTTGTCACTCAAATTTGCATTGGTATGTAAAAAGTTTCGGTACCGCGTGAAAAATTTTCTAAAATTTCGATCGGAAAATCCTTTGGGAAACTTAGACTGGTCTATTTTCTTTCAAAATATGCTCTAGTATACGGCATTAAATTTTCATCAAAATATAACGAGTTATAGCGAGTTTTGGTTAAAAACTGGATTTTGACCGATTTTAGATAAAAATAAATATCAATTCGTATTCAGCGACCTCAAAAATATGAGGATAGACCAATTTTTAGCCACTAGGACGAAGTTGGTCGGTAAATTGAAAAAAAAATTGAGATAAATTGAGTTTAGAGATAGAGACACTTATTCATAATTGGATGTAGCTTAATTATTTGTCAGAATATTCTGGATCAATACACTTTTGGATACGTTTGCACCAACTTTCGAAGCATTTTTTCCATTTAAACTGAGGTACCTCAAAAATATGTGATTTGAATACATCAACCGATTCTTTAGGCGTAAAAAAACGTTGACGTCGCAATTTATTTTTGAACTACGGAAATAAGAATCTAACCTAATCAAATCAATGTTTTGACTGTTGTGTATGAACTCGAACTGTCAAAGTGAAGGACGATTCGTATTCTACTCAAACACTTCTGGCAAACAAATCCTGATGTACCAATCAGTTGCTCTAACACAACGACAATTTTTTCACGTTCACCATTATAAACGTCAAATTTGACATATTCATATCAACGTTGCCATATCTCAAAACTAAAGTAGCAGCTCGCGTATACCAGCAGCGTGTTTTATTGATCCCGTCGCTTTTGTTGAGTTGTTTATCAATCACTCTGTATATGATGATACTTGAGAGACCTCGGTGACATTAACTGAGAAATATTTAGCAATGACATCGAAGATTAAGATGACTCGAACGGAATTCGGCATGACACAAGATTCCAATCGTAAGAAAGGTCGCAATATTTAAATATAAATCTTTCACGAAACAAAGATAATAAATATTTATATCCACTTCTATCTCGATCTGTTGTTTTTTATGGCGCTTTGTTTAAATGAGGCGATACACTTTTTTGGTTATGTAAATACGCCTACGCAATGTGAACGCTTGTGACCCACAATAGAAAGAAAGGAAATCACGAAGAAGATCCTTCTAAATATATCCATTTACTTTATTGAATAAGATATAATGTTGTTACACAATTTTTTTTGTTAGTTTCTGTTGTAGAAGTTTGTTGCCACCACAAATAATATCGATTCCACTTTGGAATCCACGGTCTATCCTATCCACATGTAGGCTCTAGTTTACCTTCAGTCTCTGAAGACGACAACTTGGTTAGACAGTGTAATTTTGAGTCCTGGTTAATATCACCAACGGCTCCACGAATTCAAACTTCCAGTACATACTTCCTTCCCAATGTTATCAAATACTCTTTGCAGAGCCTCGAAGAATCCTTGGTTTCGTTGTCATGCTGGAAGATAATTATCCTGCCAAGCAAACGCTGACCAGAACTCACTATATTTTCCTTCTTCTATTTCTGAAATCCCTTCAATTTTCACTAGGTCTCTAGTCGATTTTCCTCCAAAACATCCCCAAACCATCTACAAGCCTACGCCATAAACACTATTCTGTTAGATCCAATAACTTCCCGTTCTTCATGGGTCCAATTTCATGTTCTTCAGTCTACTACAAACTCTTATTTCATTTTGACGTCTTAGAAGAGGTTTATCCATTGCCATCCGTCCATAAAGGCCAGCATCTTTTCACTGTAGGACTACTCGACGGCAGATCGGTAGATTTATCGATCTGAGCTGCTTTCTCTGGTGTCGTGAGTCGTTTATCTTCAGCGATTTTGGTTTTTCGATCGCCAAAGCTCCTGGTGGATGCAAAATGTTCACGTTGTGGTACAGGGTACGTTGAGGTACTTTCATTTCGGTGGAATTGGTTATTTTTACTTAAACTATGAAGACTTGCGGTTAAAGCACGAGTTTCGACCGATTGGTTTTTGGTATTAGTCATTTAAAAACTTTCGAGTCTGAATTTTCGAGAATGAAAACACTTTCTCCAACAAAAATATGTCTTTTTCCAAAAAGTATGGATCATTTCACTTTCTTGCGTTTCATAGGGACTAAATCACAATAATTTGACAACGTTTCGACCATAAATTGATAATACCAGAAAGTTTTGCGAATAATAATAGAAAACTAAATATAATCAACAAACATTCCTCGAATTTCGATTTCATTTTGGTCTTCAAATGATTAAGCTAGGTTGCGTTTCACATAAAAAAATCCGGTGGTGTTAGGTGCGGGCTTCTAGGCGGCCAAACAATGTCACCTCAGCGAGACATCGGTTACCCAGCAAACGTCTGGTTTACGATGGCCAAATAGGCATTAGAAGTATGACATATCGCGCCATCTTGTTGAAACCACGTCGTACGATTATAGGCTTCAAATTGTTGCAGTTAAAATCCCTTAGGCTTCTGATTGAGAGTCGAACCAGTAGCTTCTAGCTTTCAGACACATCGTACGTCTTTTGGCCCACCCTGTATTAAAGATAAATTAGTTGAAGTGTAATATTTTGACGTTTAATGAATGAATTATAGGGTGGGCAATAACTTATGAAGTATATTGTCCCCGATGTCATATTTTGGGCTCTGCTTCGATTTCTTTTTTTTGTTGATGATGATTAGGAGGTTTTTTTGTTGAAAAATGACAAAATGAAACGTTATTTCAAAGTGAATTCGTGATAGAGCAAAGAGAAAGTTTTTTTTTTCGCCATCAAAGTACAATCAATATAAATCATGATATTAAATTTTGACGGTTAGATGGCTGATATTGATAAAAAGAAATTAGCTTCAAAATGCATTACCGGATATCGGGCTACTGTTTCAAACACGATTCGAATATTATTTAACGTTATTATAATCACGTGATACCGGTTTTAATAGATCTTTCGTTTGAACGTTTTTAATTTCACGTTTTGTTTGTTTTCAACGAGAAAAATTTTCTACGACTATAATTATTTCTATTAATCGAATTGTTTCGTTAGCTTAGTCGTGTTTTCGTTTCGTTTGATTACAGTAATTAAAATTTTGCGGTGAAACACGTATTTATGTATCGAAAAGCGGTGGATAATAACAGATTTTATATTTTAACATTTTTCGTTTTTATTTACACTCTTTTTATTCGCGGGGCGTCTCTTATTTTCTTAAATTATTCGCACACTATACACTATTGATAATACTTCACTTATAAATATCACTTCACTAATTTTTTCTATTCACTACAACTATTTATTCAAAACTAATCGCGTTTACGTAAATTGAAGGTTCTACGAAGTTCTAGAACAAAAATAAACAGAAGAAAATAAATAAATAGACTTTCCTAGAAATTATTCAGAAGTAATACTAGAAATAAACCGTCTGCTACTAAAAAAATTATATACAAATAGCTGGATAGAGAACCATTTTGTGAACTTGTTGTATTGAATTTATAAAAGTTTGTATAGAAAAAGAATCAGTGGCGAATTTTAAGTATCGCTTCATGGTACATATAGTAGGAACGCTGAGGGTCTTCCATCACGTGACTTAACCTACGTAACCTACAAAACGCGAGTCTGACAGTGTAATTTTGAGTGTTGGTGTACGGGTGGTGTAAAAACCTTAACTATTAACTTGACTCTAACAAGGTCTTCTTCTTTTTCTTCTTCTTCATCGCGCGTTAGGAGTGTTTGCATCAATGGTTGCCTAGCTGCAGCTGGGATGATGAAGACAAGCTTTCATATTATCTTGTAGGTGGTCGATGTGGTGATCAAGATGTTTTTTGCGGTCAAATAATGTGGGTCCCGCTATTGATCTCAGCGTTCGCATTTCAGTAATTCTTAAAATCCGTTTAGTTACGGTGTCCTCTGCTCTGGTCTCTATGGCGTCTGCCATTAAGGTCATAGTGTAATAATTTCATAAATTCGCACATTATCCTTGCCAAGGTCGTAAGGATATTAAAAATATTTCCATAATTATACAATTTATTTGATTACGAAATTATTTATTTATGTTTTTAGATTGCGTTTGAATACAAAATTCGATTTATAAGAAACTACGAATAATAATTTCCCAAATTCCAAATATTTGTAATTGTCAAAGGTCAAAGGTAAGTTGTATTGGAAATTTTACTGAAATCTTTCCAGTTAAAAGTGAATTATCAATGATTTCATGTTTTAGCTACCTTCAATGTAACTTTTTATGCATTTAATTCATAAGTTTGAGGTTATGTTTACTCCAGTATCCAGAACCTTGGAGTTGGTGTATTTTTAGCGTGACCTTGAGCGCTTTACACGCTCAAATACACTTATTTGGTGTCGATAATTCAGTTTTAATTCGAGATGGATTGAAATCCACAACGAAGACTTCTCCAATAGTACACGTGCGTTCTTTTGGACGTTTCTTTTTTACTTCTCCACTATTCTTCCTCTCTATAAGATAAAATTGAACTGTAGACAGAAAATTTTGGATGAAATAAAAAAAATTGATGCAATTCTTTGGAATTATGATTTATTATAATTATTTCACTTTATTAACACTTTTGTTAACAAGTTTTTGTGTGGATTTGACAAAATTTTCTTGATATGATCTCATCATTTAATGTGAGTAGGATGGATTTGTACAAATATTTGTCTAAACTTGTTTACATCAATGGAAATACCTAATCCTGATACCAGTCACTCATTTTGCGACAGAAAAATAATGATTAATTATTTAAAAATACATACAATGGACAGGTTATTTGATAATTACACCTCGAGATGCTAATAAATATCCGTAGAGATGGGAACTTCCATTTAAATTAAACTTCTGTTTAAATTGAACAACTTACGATTGATTTGAATTAGGCAAGTACGAAACACCCTGTATGAGAAAATTTACGGCTTGGGGTTTGCACTATTATCGCTAATAGTTTTTTTTTATGCCACGACTATAATTTATGAACTCAACAATGTTATAATTTATTGTAAATAATATCTTAAAATTGAAATAACCTCAAACATGTCCGACTAAAACATCGTCAAGTCCTGTCAATTGTCAAAATGAAATTGTCATTCAGTGGCACCAACCCACTACAAAAAATTACCCATAAACGTCCATTCATTTTTAGATTAGGTCTTTTCAAGACAGTTTTTCACTGTCGATTTGTGTTTTTTCCATATTTCAAAACCACATTTACTTTTAGTAAAAACTCGATATAATTTATTGTAAATAATATCTTAAAATTGAAATAACCTCAAACATGTCCGACTAAAACATCGTCAAGTCCTGTCAACTGTCAAAACGAAACTGTTATTCAGGGGCACCAACCCACTACAGAAAATTACCCATAAACGTCCATTCATTTTTAGATTAGGTCTTTTCAAAACAGTTTTTTACTGTCGATTTGTGTTTTTTCCATATTTCAAAACCACATTTACTCTCTCTAAAAACTCGTTATTTACTTTTAGTAAAAACATGAAAAATGAATAGTCAATAATTTGAATATTCTCTCGGCAGTGAGCTCTACTGTTTAGTCTTGCAAAAAAGGCGCTTTAGACTGTTATAGAGTTGGTGAATTTAGTTCCTGGGATTTCATATTAAAACAGAAACGAAAAAGCCTTTTTTTTAAAAAAAAATATATTTTGTTTGTGACAAAGTTATGTAGCACTCTGTATACTTCGAGATAATTTCAAAATATGCAACTTAAAGTCACCCATTATTTTTCCCCTATAACTTATTTTGATATATCTTAAAATAAATAAAATAAGTTTGTTGTAAGATTGAAACACACTGTATATTCCGTTTGAGTCACGAATCTGTCGAATGGAAATCACAAATGACAATTTCTTTTTCGACAAAGTATGAGTAATGAATTTACTCCAAATCAATCGAGTTTTATTTCTAATAATAAAAGTTATATTTGAAATTCGAATTTATACCAATTTTTCTTATATTTAATCCAATTTTTGTATTATATTTAATGTGGGCAGCATAAAACACTAATTAAATATGTAAATGATGATCATGAGTGAATTTTTATGGTGTGTCTGGGTGTTGTATGAACAGTTATCCAATGGTTTGATATACCTACTCACTTATATGACTTCCTACACATGTTAATTTACACATCCCACTAATAAAATACGTATATTTTCGATATTTGAAATAATATCAAATGTATTCAACAGATTCGTGGAAAAATTCGTAGACAAACACAGAATAAATCTTTTTTATTTATAGAATTTGTTATATTATTATTATTTATGTAAATAATCCCACTATCTGAAAACTAGGTGCAGCTCGTGACCAATGGCTAACAATCCGTAACTTTTCCAGGGACAACCTGTACAATCCAAAAATAAACTTTTCAATCGACTTTTCAACAAAAATGTACTTTATGTTTAACTCGATAAAATTTATGGTTTAGAAGATATGTAGATTTTTAGATCGTTCGCCATAAAGAAACATTCCGACGAAAATTATCATAAATTGTGATTATTTATTGAAAATACTCAAACTTAAACATTTCTAATAAGGAAAAAATTGAAATGTAGAAAAATTCAGTTGGTCAACTTACAAATTATATAAAAACTAAAAGAAAAACTACAATAAATAAATAAATAAATAAATGGAGGAGGTGCTACAGAGGACTGATATTGATCAAATATTTTTTCATGCGAAGATAAAGTTCAAGAGAATGAATCCTATTGATCTCCAGTAGTGCCTGCTGCGTGGAGATGCCTGTGGATATTCTGTAGGTTGTAATATTCGAGAAAAACGTGCTGATTGCACTTCTCCAAAGAAAGAACGTTCTAGGCGTTCGTAGGCGAACTTGGTGTTCATGAGACACGCCAACTTGTCGAGTAGATTTTGCAGAAACTGCTTTTGGTGGGAATATGTTTGAAAGAGTATCTGCCGTGGTAGTACCGGTCGGAAAACTTTTTTCTATGCTCTAAGTACTCCAAGCTTCTGGTCAACTCTGGATCGTCTTCAAGTCGAATTGCTCGCTTCTGTATTGAGTCCAGTATCCTCAACCTTGAAAGGCAAACTCCAAATGTGTGAATAATTCTCCAAAGATTAACGAATCTGGACCTTTTAGTGGATTAGAAGCTATCTTAAATAGGGCTCCCAGTTCTTGTGAAGCTACCTTAGCGAATTAGGTCACGTGACTATGTCATGACGTATTGCTCTCAACATCAATACCCAAGAAGCGAATTTGCGGTGGTGGTGATATTTTATGTTCAGATAGGACCCAATCCTGAGCCGATGTGTTACTTAAAAACCAAAATTGATGGGTGGTAGAATCTTATCAATACGATTGGGGGTATTCCATCTGGGCCAGTGTCCTTATTGGTGTCCAAGCCAACAGTAATTCTGTTTGTACTTAAACTAGAATTATTTTCTTTCAGTTTTTTTTTCACGCAAAATATTTCATTGCTTTCAGATCCCCAAAACTTCGTTTTCTTGCGATGGCAGACCTTCTGGCTATTACGCAGATGTGACCACAGGATGTCAGGTAAATAATTATCATTTTAAAAGAAAAAAATTATATAAATTGTAAAAACTTCATCATCACGTTGATGCCAGGAGACTTTCTACTTTCTTGAGATCGCGCTGACCATTTCCAGCAATGCTAGTGCTTGTTCTTAACCTCAATGGAGATGGGTGTTATCTATTGGACTCATTAATGGGGAAAATCAACGAAGATCTGCAATAGCGACTCAATTTTCCCTAACCAGCTCTTAATATAGACCGAGACGGTAAACCAAGGACAGAAAGACCTCCAAAAAGATGAATGGATTCATGGACATCAACATCTCAAGTATGTCAAACGCTAGGACTAAGCCCTAAGTTTGGACCAATGGTAGCCTAGCTGCACTTGGGATGATGAAAACCAGCTTTCACACCATCTTGTAGGTGGTCGTCCTGATGGTCGGGGTGTATTACAATTTTTGCCAACCTGTAATCTCCCAATCTGTCCACGTGGTCTCTCCATTCTCTTCGTCGATTTCTCGTCCATCTCACTACATCCTGGATGTCACACATCTCCCTTACTTCATCATTTCTCTTACAGTAGCCTTTGTAAGTTATCTTAGTCTTCTGAAATGATCACTGCGTCTTCAGCATGACATACTTTTTGCATTTCTTCATTTCCCATCCGGAATCCTCTTCCAGCTTGCTCTATTTCCTCTATAATCTCATCTATTATGATGCTGAGGCTGTCTCCTAGTCTGATACCGGTCGTCATTATCCGTAGGTTTCTTCTCTTCAATAGAGTTGTGACGACCTTCAATCGTACCTTATCAAACGCTTGGGCGAGATCGATGAAGTACATCTTGTAATTGTATACGAAGTATGAATTTCTCCATCATAACTCTATTAGGAAATGTTTAAATTTTCAGGTTTATCATATGTGTGACGGTCTAGGTAGGAAGTTCAGTTACACATGTCCGAACGCCACACTTTTCCAACAACGCATGTTGATATGCGACCATTGGTATATGGTAAACTGCAGCAGAGCTACCCAAGATTACAGCGCTAACCTACTCATCGGTCAAAGAAACAAACCTTTCCTGGATAATGTTGGATCAAATACATTTTCTAGAACTCCCAGACCCGATTTATTGGATGCACCATCTAATTTCACGGAATTAAATATTGTTTACAGGTTAGTACTTGAAAATAAATGATTTTTAAGATGAAAATCATCGGAACTTCCTTCAATTCACCAGCTTCCTGGAAGGTGATTCTAATGTGCCCGAAAGAACAAAAAAAAAATGCACCAGAATCTGCTTTGTAGCTTCCAAATCATTATGAGTATTTTAAGCTTGTTAATTATATCCGTGCACCAGCATTTGTTTGCCGGAAGTGTTTAAAAAAATCAGGGAGACCAATCATAGAAGACGAATCATTCTGCACCAGGACTATGTGAGTTTTCACACACCAAAATATCGAATTGATAGTTCATCCACCGTACAGAACATAAATTTCGAAATCAACGTTTTTCTATACATGAAGAAGCAGTTGGTGTGGTCAAATCACGTGTTTTGGGTGGGCTAGACCTTAAAAATCATTTTGTAAATCTGAAAATACTATCTACCTCAAAATTTGGGGCTTCTCTCCATTGGATGGTCGATTGGATGCATCAAAAATCTTTTAAACTCCTAGTTTCGCTTTTTTTCACTTAGTTACCGTTTTTTGTTTTCTCCCATCTCTATTCTTTTAACTTTAACTAAGTACCCAAGTCGTTTTATGTGTCAGCCAACAACATTTTTGAGAGGGGTCAGTAATAATATAATAATTAGACGAAAAGAACTCGAGAGTTATTTAAAAGACGCAAAGAAGACGGATCGCTTGAATCTCAGAGTTAGACTTGTGGATGAAACATTATTTTATGTCGTTACGCTTAAATTTTCATTGTTGTTTTAAAACAGTCGATGGAAACATCTTTGTGAACATCCAGCTGTATAATGTCCAAATTTTCAATTAATATGCGATGTACCACACTTTTTGGAATGCTTATTGTGTCTGCTAGCTCACCCAGTACCACTTTGGGGATTTTCTTCAACATTTCTGGAGTCGTCACCTCATTTGGTCGACCTCTACGATGCTGGTCTTTGCAGGTTGTACAGTCTCGTTTAAACTGTACTACCGAATATTTCACTGTTGTTAATGAAGGAAAAGTCTCACTTAGAGTGGAATCTAGGTCCTCTAGGTCAGGCTAGGTACTTCTAGGACCATCCTCTAGTCCAGAACTAAATTAGATGTACAATAGGCTACAGCTTGATGTTTGAACGTTCAAATTTAATTATATTTTTCTTTGAAACTTTTTTATTTCTTTTAGATTGTTTCTCCACCATACCTGGCTGGTTATATCGTCCTTCTCTAGTGTCAGCCTCTAAAGTATTAATATCGTTTATTTCATCTCCTCCATTATCCTCCAAATGCTTGTCTATCCTCTGCAATATTTTCGGCAAGATGCAGTCTCATATTTATCAAGAATTTTCCATACCTTGTTTGAATTATTTCATACCAACCAGCTTCGGAAACTTTCGTCAAAATACTGTACAATATAATTACAGCATTTTGCGTTTTTATTTAACCATCCTGTATCTTTCAATAAGATTTATGACCGACTACCTACTTCACGAAACGTCGGGTTCATTCCACCTACAGTATTTGTATAAGAAAAGAAAAACTTACATAATCTATTGTAAAATAACGAATAGTTGATTGTACTATTAATGATAAAGTTTTTAGTAAGCGAAAGTAGACAATTATGCAAATCTAAACGCACATTTAAGTTTAACTAGTTTATTTTATAATTTTTCATTATCACTCTCGATAATTAAGTAATTTATTGTCGTAAAAACATGGGCCAGTAAAGTGGATATTTGAAATCTTTGCTACGAGGGTTGCTATTCGAGCTTATATATCTACATCTCGTCGAAACTTGTATCAAACCATAACGGTATAGTTGGTTATTGTTGAGCTTAAGTTCCAACACGGAAATCGGAGGTTCGAATCCTCTGTCCAACTTGCTCTTAGTCCAAAGGAGAGTTGTAAACATCTCGTGAAGATGAAGCTGATTTAAGCATGTTAAAGATGATTCAAAAGCATGAAAAAGTGTATTGATATTAATGGAAAATATATTGAGAACAATAAAGTTATATCCAGTTATAAATATTTGTTTTTATTCTATAACCAAGTTATAGTCTTCAGAGACTGAAGGTAAAGTTTACCATCAGTCACTTCACCAACAATTACGATTAAAATGTCTGACGCGCGTTTTGATAACCAAGTTATCGTCTTCAGAGTCTGAAGGTAAACTCCCTAGACTATGAGCTTCAAAAACATCTAAAACTGTTCTTAGTTTTGACCAAAGAATCTTGAATTTATTTTTTCCTGAGAAAAATTTGTAGCACGACTTTTTCGTAAACTAAAAGGTCCTTGGAGTTTATGCTTTTACTTTTACAAGCTTCCCTTTTCAGATTATATACTTTAATTTCAGGACTGGTGATAAAAATCTGTCACCAAGAGACTTCGTAGGTGTTGAAAGTGAAGATGAAAATTTTACCGATGAACCAACTTATTTTCCTCCCAGTTACTGGTCTACCGAAATAGGAAGACGACCATCAACTCCCGAGCCAGAGGCGAATTATTATCAATATAATCGTCAGAACACACAAACACAAAGCCGCATTTCCAAAAATAGAGGCAAAGCTATAGATTTTTCTTCTCCAAATTTCAACGGTGAGTAGTAGAATGATTGAACACCTGTTTCAAATCCAAAAGCATCAATTTCTTCATTTATAGCTGAAGCATATGCTAATTAGAGCAAAAAATGGAAGCTCCTTTACTTACTAACAATTTTTTTCTTCCATTTTCCAGTCCTGATATCCTCTGTCTCTCCTATGTCTTCGATAACCTCCACGTACACATCTTTTCCTTTTTTTATTGTTCCTCCTTGTTCTATGTCCATCATTTTTTATTGTTGCTCTAAAATCTGGCATTCTCGTGTGTTCTCTATTCTCTATTATTTTGGATCGCAGTATTTTGCGCTCCCAATTCGTCATCCTCGCTTCCAAATTAATTTTCTCCCTCGTCGTCTCCGCTCTTTTCCTAACTGCTAATTAAATGATAATTTTTTGTTTTGTTTTAGGGAACAATTTGGTGAAAAATACCAAATCGAACTTCAAAGCAAGACCTTCAGTTTATCCTCAATTAGCTGAAGCTTCAATACAACCACACGATAATACGGGATCAGTACAACCTAACATAGTACAAGATTTACCATTAGATCTATTACCACCAGACGTTTCCAATCAAGATAACATCGGTGCTACGTTGAAACCAGCATCAGAAGAAGATGAAGATAACCGATCGAAAATTAATTACAGATCAAGATTTAGAGCCACTACTCCAGTTTATCCTCTTAGATTAGATTCAACCAGCCAAGATCCATACCAAATAGGAATCCTTCCTCCAAAAGAATCTGGTCTCAACTTCGAATCTAGTTTTAAAGCTACTACTCCTCAATATCCTCCTTCTGTCGAGTCGACAAGTGTCCCACCAGACGAAGCGGGTTTATTACCACCACACAAAGACGCGGTATCACAAGAAAACAACAATGATAAAGTAATTGTTAACTTTGATTCTGATTTCAAAGCTACAACTCCGAATTACCCTACGTTCGTTGAACAGACCAGCGTTAATCCAATAGAGGTGGGAGTATTGCCGCCTAAAGAGAACGGAGACATTGCTAGCATCAATTTTCAATCAAATTTTAGAGCTACAACACCCCAGTATCCTCCGTATGTTGATCCTACCAGTCCAGATCCTAAAGAAGCGGGATTACTACCGCCAAATGATCAAAATACTTATGTTAACTTTGAGTCTAAGTTCAAAGCGACAACTCCTCAATATCCTCCTTACGTAGATCCCACGAGTCCTGATCCAAACGACGTCGGATTAATACCACCCAAGAATTTGAATAAAGTCGTATTCAAATCGAGTTTTAAAGCTACGACTCCTCGATACCCAATTTCTGTGGAAACTACGAGTCCTAATCCTTTTGATGTTGGTTTAATAGCTCCAGAAGAAACTATAGTTAATTTCCATTCGGATTTTAGAGCTACGACACCAAATTATCCCGCTTATGTAGAACCTACTAGTCCAGATCCTAGGGAAGCCGGTTTACTGGCCCCCCAACCTGACAAATTGACAGGTTTCGATAATAAAGATAAGAAATCGACCGATTGGTCAGTACCGTCGAAATTCTATCAACCACCGATCTTGGAATCGGATTATAACGTCGGGGAAGAGGAATTGCAAGAGATTCCCGGTATAAAACTGTTGAATTTTATGAAGTCTTTCAACAACGAACAATGGCAAGAAGTGCGACAAGCGTTCCGTATACCGGAATATGATTTTCCGTTGGATGACGCTACTAGGCCGAGCTATAATAGCGTTATCAATTCTTTCCAACCTAGCAGATAGTGAAATTTCGAATTGAGTGTTTTTATATATTGGTAAACCTTAGCGTGGGGGTGATAATGACTTTCAATAGATGAGAAGAAGCTTTCCACGAACTTAATGCGACACGCGGGTGTGTACTTACCTACATCATAAAATTCGCAAGACTTTGCGTTGTTGAGGTATTTCGAAAATATCATGCGTAGTTCACGCGGGGCCTTCAATTTTTTAATTATTTATGCAATTTTCTAAAGAAATTTCCTTTATTTAGTTTTCGATTTTTTTTAATTTTCGTTTCCAGACTTGGGAAATAATCAAATTCACAAGGTTTTCCTGCTGGAATTTCAAGAAAAATAGAAAGTAGGATCTTTTCCCAGAAAGTGATTAGATTTTCCGTGAACTATCAGAAAATTCGTAGAACTAATGTAATTTTCCTAAGAAGTTTGGAAAATTGGGAAAATAAACTGAAAAAAATATAAAATATTAAAATTTAATGAAATTTCTCTATTTTTCATAAATTCGCAAAATTTTCCAGAAATTACTTGGATTTTTTGGGAATTCTGAGAAAACTTTTATTTTTCGAGTTATTTATGCAATTTTCTAGAAAAATTGCTCAGAAAAGTGTAATACCTGATTAAAATTCGAAAAAACTTTTAGTTTTTTCGAAATTTCACAAGAATTTCTTTATACAACTCCATTTTCCGGAAAACTTTTTGAGAGTTATTCAGTTTTTGTTTTTTTTTTGAAATTATTCATAAAGTTTCTAGATTTAATCTTTTCGGAATTACTGCAAAAAATCTGACACTTGATTGAAATTTAATGAAATTTCTCTATTTTTCATAAATTCGCAAAATTTTCCAGAAATTACTTGGATTTTTTGGGAATTCTGAGAAAACTTTTATTTTTCGAGTTATTTATGCAATTTTCTAGAAAAATTGCTCAGAAAAGTGTAATACCTGATTAAAATTCGAAAAAACTTTTAGTTTTTTCGGAATTTCACAAGAATTTCCTTATACAACTCCATTTTCCGGAAAACTTTTTGAGAGTTATTCAGTTTTTGTTTTTTTTTGAAATTATTCATAAAGTTTCTAGATTTAATCTTTTCGGAATTACTGCAAAAAATCTGACACTTGATTGAAATTTAATGAAATTTCTCTATTTTTCATAAATTCGCAAAATTTTCCAGAAATTACTTGAGTTTTTTGGGAATTCTGAGAAAACTTTTATTTTTCGAGTTATTTATGCAATTTTCTAGAAAAATTGCTCAGAAAAGTGTAATACCTGATTAAAATTCGAAAAAACTTTTAGTTTTTTCGGAATTTCACAAGAATTTCTTTATACAACTCCATTTTCCGGAAAACTTTTTGAGAGTTATTCAGTTTTTGTTTTTTTTTTGAAATTATTCATAAAGTTTCTAGATTTAATCTTTTCGGAATTACTGCAAAAAATCTGACACTTGATTGAAATTTAATGAAATTTCTCTATTTTTCATAAATTCGCAAAATTTTCCAGAAATTACTTGGATTTTTTGGGAATTCTGAGAAAACTTTTATTTTTCGAGTTATTTATGCAATTTTCTAGAAAAATTGCTCAGAAAAGTGTAATACCTGATTAAAATTCGAAAAAACTTTTAGTTTTTTCGGAATTTCACAAGAATTTCTTTATACAACTCCATTTTCCGGAAAACTTTTTGAGAGTTATTCAGTTTTTGTTTTTTTTTGAAATTATTCATAAAGTTTCTAGATTTAATCTTTTCGGAATTACTGCAAAAAATCTGACACTTGATTGAAATTTAATGAAATTTCTCTATTTTTCATAAATTCGCAAAATTTTCCAGAAATTACTTGGATTTTTTGGGAATTCTGAGAAAACTTTTATTTTTCGAGTTATTTATGAAATTTTCTAGTGAAATTTCTCAGAAAAGTGTAATACCTGATTAAAATTCGAAAAAACTTTTAGTTTTTTCGGAATTTCACAAGAATTTCTTTATACAACTCCATTTTCCGGAAAACTTTTTGAGAGTTATTCAGTTTTTGTTTTTTTTTGAAATTTTTCTCAACGTTTCTAGATTTAAACTTTTCGGAATTACTGCAAAAAATCTGAGACTTGATTGAAATTTAATGAAATTTCTCTATTTTCCGTAAATTCGCAGAAATTTTATGAAATTACTTGGATTTTTTGGGAATTCTGAGAAAACTTCATTCTGCGAATTATTTCCGAAATTTTCTAGAGAAATTGCTCAGAAAAGTGTAAAACCTGATAAAAAATCGAAGGAACTTTCCGTTTCTTCCTGCTGGAATTCCGAGAAAAATCAAAAGCGGAATGTTTTTCCAGAAATTTATTAGATTTTCCGTGAACCATCAAAACTTCGTAGATTTGATGTAATTTTCCTAAGAAATTGGAAAAATAAACAAATTTTTCGGAATTACTGAATAAAATCTAAAACTTGATTGAAATTCAATGAAACTTTTCGATTTTCCATAAAATCACAGAATTTTCCAGAAATTACTAGGATTTTTTTGGAAATTCTGAGAATCCTTCATTTTTCGAGTTTTTTATGCAATTTTCCAGAGAAATTATGAGAAATTTTCGCAATTTTCCAGATATGTCGAGAAATTGCTTGAATTTCTGAAGAAAATCCAAAGAAATTACTCTAATTTTCCAGAAAATAATCGAATTGCTGCTAAATTTCTGAAATTTCTGAGAGACTTGACAGAATGCCAGAGAATGGTGAGCAATTTCTGAAACATCTGAGAAATAATCAATTCTTGATCTTGATCTTGACCTAGAAATTTAGACACCCGAGAAATTACCTGAAATATTTGAAAGTTTCCGATTTTCAAGAAATCCCTAGAACCTTGCAGAAAATCACGGTTATTTTCCAGAAATAGTTCTGGAATTTTTCGCGTAAATTAGTCAAGAATCGATTACATTTATTATGTGAACCTTAAGCTTTGTTATGCTTGCTAAAACATGTTTCGCAATTGGAAGAAAATTGTTTCTAATCTTAGAATCATTAATTTTCATATACATTTGAAGCATTAAAAAATATATAATATTGTCACCGTCTGCGTAGTTGTAAGCTTTGAAACAAAAACTAGTCCAGATGTAAAATAATACTACGAATATTTAATTGTATTTTTTTATTATATATGATATTTTCAAAATAAACAATATACCTGAAATATGTCTGAAATTTATTCAAAAGCTTTGACTATTGTGTGTGGCGTGGGTAACTAATAACAGATTATATTACAACTTCGGGGGAAAAAATTTTAACAAAAATCACACCAAGAAACACGTGAAAATTATTTTCAGAATCTTAGATCCACTACTACTTATTTTTTCCAGGAACTGTGAGAATGTCTTCGTTTTTTGTGAAATTGGTGCGATTTTCTAGAGAAATTTCTGAGGAAAATATAAAGTGACATGAAACTTCTGAGAAATGTCTCCATTTTCCAAAAAAATTAAAGATTCGACAGAAATTACCGTGGATTTTCCAGGAACTGTGAGAAAATCTCGATTTTTCGTGAAATTAATGCAATTTTCTAAATAAATTTCTGAAAAAAATTTAAAATTTTATAGAACTTCCAAGAGAATTTTCCATTTCCCAGAAATTCCCAAGATTTTTCAAAAATAACTTGAATTTTCCGGGAACTGTGTGAAAGTCTCCATTTTTCCTGAATTAATGAAATCTTTCAGAGAAATTCTAAGGAATATCTAAAGTGTCATGAAACTTTTGAGAATTTTTTTCATTTTCAAAAAAATCAAAAGATTCGACAGAAATTACGTGGATTTTCCAGGAACTGTGAGAAAATCTCGATTTTTCGTGAAATTAATGTAATTTTCCAGAGAACATTCTGAGGAAAATCTAAAGTAACATGAAGCTTCTGAGAAATGTCTCCATTTTCCAAAAAAATCAAAAGATTCGACAGAAATTACGTGGATTTTCCAGGAACTGTGAGAAAATCTTCATTTTTCCTGAAATTAATGTAATTTTCCAGAGAAATTTCTGAGGAAAATCTAAAGTGACATGAAACTTCTGAGAAATGTCTCCATTTTTCAAAAAAATCAAAAGATTCGACAGAAATTACGTGGATTTTCCAAGAACTGTGAGAAAATCTTCATTTTTCCTGAAATTAATGTAATTTTCCAGAGAAATTTCTGAGGAAAATCTAAAGTGACATGAAACTTCTGAGAAATGTCTCCATTTTCCAAAAAAATCAAAAGATTCGACAGAAATTACGTGGATTTTCCAGGAACTGTGAGAAAATCTTCATTTTTCCTGAAATTAATGTAATTTTCCAGAGAAATTTCTGAGGAAAATCTAAAGTGACATGAAACTTCTGAGAAATGTCTCCATTTTTCAAAAAAATCAAAAGATTCGACAGAAATTACGTGGATTTTCCAGGAACTGTGAGAAAATCATTATTTTTCCTGAAATTAATGTAATTTTCCAGAGAAATTTCTGAGGAAAATCTAAAGTGACATGAAACTTCAGAGAAATGTCTACATTTTTCAAAAAAATCAAAAGATTCAACAGAAATTACGTGGATTTTCCAGGAACTGTGAGAAAATCTTCATTTTTCCTGAAATTAATGTAATTTTCCAGAGAAATTTCTGAGGAAAATCTAAAGTGACATGAAACTTCTGAGAAATGTCTCCATTTTTCAAAAAAATCAAAAGATTCGACAGAAATTACGTGGATTTTCCAGGAACTGTGAGAAAATCTTGATTTTTCCTGAAATTAATGTAATTTTCCAGAGAAATTTCTGAGGAAAATCTAAAGTGACATGAAACTTCTGAGAAATGTCTCCATTTTCCAAAAAAATCAAAAGATTCGACAGAAATTACGTGGATTTTCCAGGAACTGTGAGAAAATCTTCATTTTTCCTGAAATTAATGTAATTTTCCAGAGAAATTTCTGAGGAAAATCTAAAGTGACATGAAACTTCTGAGAAATGTCTCCATTTTTCAAAAAAATCAAAAGATTCGACAGAAATTACGTGGATTTTCCAGGAACTGTGAGAAAATCTCAGTTTTTCCTGAAATTAATGTAATTTTCTAAATAAATTTCTGAGAAATATCTAAAGTTTGATAGAACTCCAGAGAATCTTCTCCATTTCCCAGAAATTCGCAGGATTTTTCAAAAATAACTAGAATTTTCCCGGAACTGTATGAAAGTGTCAATTTTTCATGAAATCAATACAATCTTCTAGAGAAATTTCTGAGAAAAATCTAAAACTTGATAAAACGTCTGAGAATTCTCTCCATTGTGTGAAATTACTTTCCAGAATCTATTTTCGTCAAATTCATTCAACCAAGACGTTTTCTTCTTCTTTTTGCAATACGAGGGCTGCTACTCAAGTTTTGAGATATGGCAACACCGATGTGAATATGTCAAATTTGACGTTTGACATTTTAAATGGTGAATGTACTTAGAACGTGCAGTACTATTTGAGCTGTTCAGAGATACTTGAAACATCCAAATCCAATAAAAGTTGTTCGAAAAAATCAGCTTGAACAAGAACGTGTAGTCAAAACATGTCCTTGTGTAGTCCTTGTTTAACACCCAATGATTGCGAGTTCAACGTTTTTGTACTCGGAGGTACCTCAATCGGAATGGAGAAAAATCTTCCACAAAATTGTATTGATCTTAATGAGGAATATTTAGAAAAACAAGAAAACCAAATCCAATTATAAATATTTGTATTTATTTGTCTATTTCAAAACTTAAGTAGCAACCCTCGTATTAAAAAATAACTAGTGTCACTTATTTGTTGTTTAATGTTGATTTTTGGAACAAATCTGATCACTTTTAATATTTCTAAAGCAGTTGAAAATACGTCTAGGACTTTGTATATGTTTCTGTCTAGAAATTTCTGAAAAATTCGTTGGTATTGGTCACTATCACAGGACACACTCTCTATATTTTTTTTGCGTCCATTCGTTCTTCCACACTATATATTTTTGAGTAACGTACGTGGATATTGATCAGTTTTAGTTGTTTAGAAATCGTCGACCTTTATCATGACATCTTCAACTTACAAACAAAAGTCGATTTCATTATTAATTTCATACAAATTCAATGAAAATATCAAGATTAATTAGAGAAAAAAAAGATCTTGATAAAATTTACGTATGTTATCGTTTTATTAAAACAAGAATCTATACTCTATAAAAAGTAGTAGTTCAGCAAATTTTCACATTGCGTTAAATCAATATTTTTTATTGAAAATGTATTAATTTTTTTTTTCAAAATAGAAAAGAAACAAATTCAAACCATATAATATCGAAAAAACTAAAATTTACGATAATGCAATAGACCAGAAAGAAGCTAAAAAATATATTACAAAAAAGCCACAATTTAAAATTGAGTGAAAAGTGAAAATTAAGATATCAAAATTGGTATGTACGACATCAGAAGTTGATTAATATAATTATTATTATTATTATAGATTACAAAAAATAAAATCAAACTGTTTTTTTTTTAAATTCGAACATTTACTACACTATACACTAATTTTTTTTACACGTTGCATTAAATTATAAAGAACTGCTGTTACCCGGAGTTTTCTTTTTTAATTCTTCATGTGTAATTGAATATATCTTTCGCTCCAAATTTCGTCAATTGGTCCAGTTGAGATACATTAGGAATATACATCTAACCAGAAGCTCCCACACGTCCTTTGCACAATGAGCAGTTGCTAGATCCAGTCAAAACGCAAAATTTTCTTCATTTTTTCTCCGGCTGCAGAATTTTTATGAGTTCCTCGAATGTCTCACGTGGATTTACTTTTACTTCTGCTGTTAGTATGTCGTTGTCTAATGTTGTTGCTCTTTCTGGTCGCTAGGAGTATGAGAATGTTCGACGAGACAGCAAAGTGGCGCAGCCATTCGGATAACCATCGCCAGTTTGACTGTCGACCAGAGCAACCAGTAGATTAGCCAGAAAATCAGCAACTTGGAAAAAAGAAGAAGGACAATGTATAGATCGGTTCGATGTTCGGTATAGACAAGAACTTTCGGTGAATATGACAGTCAAGGTGAGAGTTATCGGTCAAAAGTTTTTGCACAGCTTCGAGGAATGCCAGAACGTACTATGTTTTCCTGTAACATTTTTATAGCTTTCAATTTTCCAGTTGCACTTTCTCCAAAACATCCCCAAATCGTCATCGAGTCTCTGTCGTATTTTATAGTCAGCTCTAGACATGGATCTAACATCCGTTCTTTCTTCGACATGTACGTAAACATCATTAATTAAAATTCTCTTCCACTCTTCATACGTCCAATTTTTATGTTCTTCAGCCTACTCAACATCTTCCAAAAAAGTAAATTTCTCTAAATCTTCTTTTCACTGAAGAAGTACTGAAAAGCAGATCCCTAGATTCATCGGTCTGAGCTGCTTTCTCTGAGGGAGGGGGTGAGTTGTAGTCCACAGAAATTTAACCGGTTGGATTAAAGGGCAATATTCAGCAATACCTTTTGGGAAACCAGCGAATTTACCGATCACATAAGGGACTATTATAATTGCTTAACCAATATTGAAGGTTTTTCGAGGAAATCGAGGTACATGGTAAAATGTGCGGATGTGTCTTCTGGAGATAAAACAATCTCTAAGTTTATGGTGTTGAAGAAGGTTGAAAACTTTTAGGGTAACTACAAATCTCCTCTATATTCTAATTTCGTAAGTCTAGAGCATGGAGATGGCTTCCGTCAAGATGTCGGCACAATTCAAAAACGCTACCAAGGAAAATAGGAACCAGCAATGCTTGCAAACTAATCTGGGTTTTAACTGGAGACACTTCGGAATGGAATATAGGATCCATGTTAAATTTTCTAGAAAAGCCCTTTATTATGTTTTTTTTTACCTTTTTATTACCACCCTCACCACCATCTACTTAGTGCAGGCATTCAAGCTCAAAATGGTGTCAAGCCTCCGAATTCTCTTTAATGCAGCTCCGATTTTCCGAAAAATTTAGAATTGAGCTCATCCTACCCCCCACATCAAGATATATATGGTTGCAATGTGTACAAATTGTTTTTAAGGGATGAAAACCACCCCTTATCGAAAAATAACAATATTATAGTTTTTCCTGCTTTTTTCAATTCAAATGTTTTTCGATTTTACAGAATAAATATCTTAACATATCGTTTAATAGGAAATTTATATATTTTGAAGTATCGACCCTTAAAAATCTTTAAAAACTACCCTTCTGATGAAAATAATATAGGAACAAATCTTTCAACGATTTCAAACATTGCAATTTCATTTTTACTGTGAAAAATTCATAGAATTTTAATAAACTTTAATTGGTTATCAATTTTTATTATTTTAACCCTTAAAAACTACCCCTTTTCATAGAATGGTATAAAAATAAATCTAATGAATGCCAACTTTTACATTTTGCATTCGTTTTGGTATTAAAGTTTCTTATCTCTACTTGAAGTAATTTTTAATTGTCTATACCCTGACACCCGTTAAGAACCACCCCTTTACCAAAAATACAATGAAAAAATAGCGTTCAATGACATTCAATGACATTTTTCATGAATGAAAATTCATTTTCCGTCCGATACAAAAAAAATTTCAAATTTTATTTTTTATGTAACTCCATTAATTTCAAAAATATCACATCCTATAAAAAATCATTTTAAGGGTAATTTTCTAGGCTACAAGCCTACGTGTGTTAGAAGGGCTTGAGACCCTCCACAATTTATTTATAAAGGGTCAAAGGGCTGTGGATAACAAATCCTCGCAATATAGTGACAGATTAATTTGGTTATAACTCCGTCAATTTTTATGCTACAAAAAAAATAAAAATTGCAAAATAATTGTCATAAAAAATCTTTTAATTTGACTATTTATTTGTTTTTGTATCTTTTATAGTTATGGAGTAAAAAATTAACAAAAAATTTTTTTTCAAAAAATTTAAAAAAAGTTTTATTTAATGCTCATTTTTTTCAAAATTATGCATTTTTATTCAGCCAAACTTTCAAATATCGTAAATAACATCAAAATAAAGTATTTGGTATAAGGAATAAGTTTAATTTTGATTTTCAATGAAATGGCATTAGTTTTAGTCCAAATTTTTTTTTTAGCTTTAACTATTTTACACCATATCTCACTGAAATTCCAGTCGAAACGACTTGTATCAGTAGTCATTTGGAAGGTTTTTTTAAGCTCTTTAAAAAGTATTTCATGACTTTTTGTCGAAAAATGTACCTTTTTCCCGTTATTTGAGGTTAAATCCTCAATTACGTAAAACAAAAGGTATTCAAGTATCTATAACTTGCTTTAGGTAAAACATTAAGATTTTAAATTTGTATTAATTTCTTCATTTTTTTATAAGCTTCATTTTTGTTCCTCACACTTTTTTCGATAAAATGCATCGTTACAGAGTTATACGTAAAAAACTATTGAAAAATGCCGTTTTTTTTTGACGAAAAATCGTATTTTTCAATTGCGAATAACTCAAAAACTATTGATCCGGCGAAAAAACTTTATACGACATTTTTTAATTCAAATTTGCTAATCTTTCGATTTCTGTGGTTATTTTTTGTGAAAAATTTTCCACCCCCGATAAGGGGTGGCATCCCCCCCGGGAGGTTGCACGCTTCGGCGCCATGTTGATCTCGTCTTTTGGATACACACCTATCATTTGACAAAATTTCAAATAAATCTGTGATACATTAAAGAATTCGTAGGAGAAATGCTTGATTACCCGACCTTACTGTGGAAATTAAAAAAATACTGTTTGATATTTGACAATTTTTTTTTTAGAAATGCAATTAAACGTCTCTAAAGTTGATAATCTACATAACGACATTAAGTACTCCATTAAAGCGGCGCAGTTATTCGGAATGTTTCCTTTATGCGATGTCCTCCACAAGAATCATACTTTAATAGCGTTCAGATGGAAGTGCTCTTGGACTTTTTACTCAATTTTCATGATACTCTCCACCTCTATTCTAACCGTAGCTAGTTTTATTAGATTGTCCATCAATAATTTCAAACTGCATTTATTGGGTAAGGTATCAATACACACTTTTGCATGCGTTTGAACCAATTGTAGATTGAGGTACCTCCAAAACGTGTGATTTGTAAACCACCACCGCTACTCCAGGTGTAAAAAAAACGTCGACCTCGCGAATTATTGTTCAAACTGATGTGTGGGAGCCTTCCTTTGTTCTGGTGGAGACTGATTCATCTTCTGCGATTGGTTTCCCTGATTTTTTCGACCACTTCTGGCAAACAAACGCTGGTGTGTACCATTCAGGTTACCCACGAAATTGATCCTGTAGCGAAGCGATGGACCAGGATGGTGCTTCATCATCAATACGTTGAAATGTAGGAACTTTATAATAAAAAGTTTGTTTTTCAGATAGTTTCGTATTTTGTATGAATGCTACGTTTATCCTTTTGGCATTTTTTCGAATTGCCATCGCTTGGCCAAAAATAGCGACTAATTTCAATAGAACAGAAATCATCTTTCGAAATTGCAGCTATCAAAGGAATTGTAAACTCAGTTTCACTATTATATCAAGTTTATCGGCAAGCGCTATGCTGTGTAAGTATTTATTAGCAAAATGTGAATATGCTTCTCTATAATTCTTTCAGAAACTACCAAAATTTCATTGAGAGTCTGTAAAATTTCCATTGAAAATCATAAAATTAACAACCCATCCCTCAACATGACCAAATCAGCTCTTCATGACCAAAGATCAACAGCTTCTAATCCTCCACAACGCTCAGATTTGTCCATCTCTAGAGTATTGCTCGCACATTTGGAGTTCCGCTCACATACATACTCCTAGGATGCTCGAGACTCAATACAGAAGAGAGCAATTCGACTTATAGACAACCCAGAGTTGACCAGACAGTTTGGAGCATAGAAGAAAGGTCGCTGTACTAACCAGAGTTGACCAGGTCGCTCTGTTGTACCAATACTCCAACGGCGGATGCTCTTCCAAGTTGTCTTTCAAGATGATCCTACCTAGAGCAGTATTTGCAAGATCTTCTCGACATGCAGATGTGGTTCATTAACACCGAGTTCGTCTGCAGACGTTTTTTCCTCGGAAAAATGAATTACTACTATTTAGAAATGTATGTCAACAAGTTATTTTGGATTGGACGGTGAACCCTGTTAAAATATTTCTCTCACTTTGTGTCAAATCTGTTCAGCTGTTCAGACCAAGTATATATTTCATTTTTTTTTAGTGGAGCATTCATTGGCTGTAACGAATACCTACATAAATATAGAACCTGGCTTGTATCTAGAAAGGAACAGAACACATTTGGAACAGTATTTTAGAGAGGAGTTTCCGTTTATTTTCGACTATGTACCGTATTCTTTGTTACTGGGCTCATTGATTTTTGTGAGTAATTAGTGATCGTCCTAGATTTTGCATTATTATTGCAAATTGTACTTACAAAGTATAGTACAATTGTACTATACAACCCGAGTGAGTCAGTTGAGTCGAGTAATCGAAGCGATACGGTCGGAGAAGGCTTTTAATTGTATTGCGAAGTAGTGATGACGAAAAAATGGAAAAATTGACGGTAAATAAGAACAAACGTCGCACAAGACTTACGAATGAACATTTCCAATCAATTTTTAAAATAACTACAACGAATATGTGTATATTTTGAAGAGAAAGTCGAACAGAGCATGAATCCAAATATACAGAAGTTACACCTTGCAAATTGAGTGTAGGAAAAATCTGTCAAAGTTTCACGTTATATACACTGTATTTTTTCTACGGATTTGTCGTTTTAAGCTATTCGAAACGAGGTTTATAAAAAACTCTACAATTGTCGTGGTGATAAATTTATTCAGAATTCCTATTTTTCAGTTTGTGAACCTTTGCAATGTCCTCTCCTGGAGTTTCATAGATTCCTTCATAATGATGTTGAGCTTTGTTCTTGCTTACAGATTCGAACAAGTTCATTACAACATCAAACATGGCTTGAATCGTAAGGTAAAGTACAAAAAGTGAAGTAGAAGTTTGAATGTAAGTTGGTTTGTCATAAAACATGGTCCATATATTCTTAGAGGTATTAGAAATAACTCTTTTTTAAAAATACAATGTTTTGGATGCAGCTGGAATTCCTCTTCAGGTACGAGTTCGTACAGAAAGACAGGCAGGCGAGAAGGAAATTTCTTGCGTGAGGATCGGTATTTAATGATACTAGGCTTCAATATGATCCTTCAATTTAATGTCATAATCATCCTTTGATTGGCATTGGCTCAATAAATAAAAATTGTCACTATTGCGATGCTTCCAAATGGAAAGATGAAACTGTTGGAATGTGCTGTTCCTGTGGTAAAGTTTCACTTCCATTCCTGAGCCAGAAGAAGCTAATAATGTCAATGAAATGAAATATTTTTATTTTATAAAACTATTGGAGTGTAACAGCACTTAAAACTTCAACTGGGAGGCAACAACTTTGTCAAATATTGGAGCCAAGAACTCAATACATTTTTGAACAGTTTAGCAAGTGAAGTAAGCATTAACTGAGCATGTTTTTCGTAAATTGGTGAGGTTGTCGAATGTCCCAAGTATAAACAATCGAATTTGGCATTTCTAGGTTATGTTCGCGACGAAACTACGTACCCAAATTGTTGTCTAAACGAACAAGTTATTAGTAGTAGGATTTTTGGCTGATTTGTAATATTCTTAAGTATATATCTCTGAATCAATCCTCGTTTTTGTCTTTGGAAACTAGAATTTCAATTTCAAAAATAATTGCCAAGTCTCACGACCAAAATCGACATTTGAAGAAATCGTTTACGGTATCACTTTGTAAGAATGGAAAAAGCCAGAAACAATTTACGATATCTGTCGACAGGTATTTCGATTGGAAGATCAGGCAGAAAAGAAAACAAAAGAGAAGTTTCGGTTGAAGCGGCTCACACTAAAGTCAAAGAAATAACTAATGGAACAAAAATCAAAACTTGACATCAATGTTTTTTACGAACAAGGCGATGAAATATTATATTTTGAAGTCAAAAAACTAGTTACTTCAAATATTTCTTCGCTGATTTTTCTTCGTCGAGACCTTAGCATTATACCACCAAAAGAAAAGTCGTTCCACAAGGACAGAACTCGGCAAAGGGGTGTTATATTTTTCGAAAATAACACCCGTTTGCCAATATCTTCATTATTTAGGTATTGCAGTGTTTCTAAGTCATCGGTGCTGGGAGTATTTTCGCCACCAGTAACCTCTAAACCTCCGACTTTTTCAGATCGATAAATTTTTCGTGTTTCAGTCAGGATTTACATATTTCCTCCTCTCTTTTCATCTTAAATACTGAAGCTAAAATTGCATCATTTGCTGCATACTTCAGTTGCTAAAATTTAGATATTCTTGACTCGGCTCTTTCGTCGCCTCGTCCTTAAACATCTATCTCGTACCGTACTTAAAACGTAAATAACTATTTCAGTACGATTGGCAATTTTGGGCTAAAATGAGAGAAGATTATACGCAAGTGGCAATTTTATGTCAAAAAGTTAACAAAAAATTGGCGACCGTTATAATAATATCTTTTGGAGCAAATATATATTTTATAGTGACTCAACTGTATAAAGGATTAATGTGAGTATTGAATTAATTCATAAAGCTTCAATAATAATTACCATTTCAATTGTTATATCATAAAATAATTATTACTATCTCCACGATAAAGTAGAAGGTTTTTGGTTTTTCCCAAAGTCAGGTATATTGGGGACGATTGATTTAATTGTATGCTATTTGGACATTAAGAAGGTTATTTGGAGTTTCCTGGATCAGATATCGGTCAGTCAGGTGTGGATGGATTATCGTTTTATTAAGGCAAATAAATGTTTATCTGTATTAAGTATTTTTAAACGCACATGGCACCGTCGCCACATGTAACAACTTTTTTCACGTTTAGATAATCACGTAAAATTCATTTTGAATATCAGGTCTAACTCCCTAACTGAAGAGCAAGGCTTCCCAGTAGTAAAATTTTTATCTAAAGCTTGTTGCTTCGATCTATTTTATTATAGTAAAACTCGAACGAGCTCGAACCGGAAATATCTGGATTATTCTGTAGTAATATTTAAAATGACCGACGAGCTAGTTCATGCGGTGACAACTGTGGACGGAGCTATGCCAATGCGATTGAAAGCAAACTCCATAAAAGAAATGAGTGCAGTCTCAGGCTCCTCTTCAAGAAGAGTTCAGTGCAGTGTCAGGCTCCTTTTCAAGAAGAGTTCAGTGCAGTGTCAGGCTCCTTTTCAAGAAGAGTTCAATGCAGTGTCAGGCTCCTTTTCAAGAAGAGTTCAGTGCAGTGTCAGGCTCCTCTTCAAGAAGAGTTCAGTGCAGTGTCAGGCTCCTCTTCAAGAAGAGTTCAGTGCAGTGTCAGGCTCCTTTTCAAGAAGAGTTCAGTGCAGTGTCAGGCTCCTTTTCAAGAAGAGTTCAATGCAGTGTCAGGCTCCTTTTCAAGAAGAGTTCAGTGCAGTGTCAGGCTCCTCTTCAAGAAGAGTTCAGTGCAGTGTCAGGCTCCTCTTCAAGAAGAGTTCAGTGCAGTGTCAGGCTTCTCTTCAAAAAGAGTTGAGTGCAGAGTTAGCCTCCTCTTCAAGAAGAATTGAGTGCAGTGTCAGGCTCCTTTTCAAGAAGAGTTGAGTGCAGTGTCAGGCTCCTCTTCAAGAAGAATTGAGTGCAGTGTCAGGCTCCTTTTCAAGAAGAGTTGAGTGCAGTGTCAGGCTCCTCTTCAAGAAGAGTTCAGTGCAGTGTCAGGCTCCTCTTCAAAAAGAGTTGAGTGCAGTGTTAGCCTCCTCTTCAAAAAGAGTTGAGTGCAGTGTTAGGATCCTCTTCAAGAAGAGTTCAGTGCAGTGTCAGGCTCCTCTTCAAGAAGAGTTCAGTGCAGTGTCAGGCTCCTTTTCAAGAAGAGTTCAGTGCAGTGTCAGGCTCCTTTTCAAGAAGAGTTCAGTGCAGTGTCAGGCTCCTCTTCAAGAAGAGTTCAGTGCAGTGTCAGGCTCTTTTTCAAGAAGAGTTCAGTGCAGTGTCAGGCTCCTTTTCAAGAAGAGTTCAGTGCAGTCTCAGGCTCCTCTTCAAGAAGAGTTCAGTGCAGTGTCAGGCTCCTTTTCAAGAAGAGTTCAGTGCAGTGTCAGGCTCCTTTTCAAGAAGAGTTCAATGCAGTGTCAGGCTCCTTTTCAAGAAGAGTTCAATGCAGTGTCAGGCTCCTTTTCAAGAAGAGTTCAGTGCAGTGTCAGGCTCCTTTTCAAGAAGAGTTCAATGCAGTGTCAGGCTCCTTTTCAAGAAGAGTTCAGTGCAGTGTCAGGCTCCTTTTCAAGAAGAGTTCAATGCAGTGTCAGGCTCCTTTTCAAGAAGAGTTCAGTGCAGTGTCAGGCTCCTCTTCAAGAAGAGTTCAGTGCAGTGTCAGGCTCCTCTTCAAGAAGAGTTCAGTGCAGTGTCAGGCTCCTTTTCAAGAAGAGTTCAGTGCAGTGTCAGGCTCCTTTTCAAGAAGAGTTCAGTGCAGTGTCAGGCTCCTTTTCAAGAAGAGTTCAATGCAGTATCAGGCTCCTTTTCAAGAAGAGTTCAGTGCAGTGTCAGGCTCCTCTTCAAGAAGAGTTCAGTGCAGTGTCAGGCTCTTTTTCAAGAAGAGTTCAGTGCAGTGTCAGGCTCCTTTTCAAGAAGAGTTCAGTGCAGTCTCAGGCTCCTCTTCAAGAAGAGTTCAGTGCAGTGTCAGGCTCCTTTTCAAGAAGAGTTCAGTGCAGTGTCAGGCTCCTTTTCAAGAAGAGTTCAATGCAGTGTCAGGCTCCTTTTCAAGAAGAGTTCAATGCAGTGTCAGGCTCCTTTTCAAGAAGAGTTCAGTGCAGTGTCAGGCTCCTTTTCAAGAAGAGTTCAATGCAGTGTCAGGCTCCTTTTCAAGAAGAGTTCAGTGCAGTGTCAGGCTCCTTTTCAAGAAGAGTTCAATGCAGTGTCAGGCTCCTTTTCAAGAAGAGTTCAGTGCAGTGTCAGGCTCCTCTTCAAGAAGAGTTCAGTGCAGTGTCAGGCTCCTCTTCAAGAAGAGTTCAGTGCAGTGTCAGGCTCCTTTTCAAGAAGAGTTCAGTGCAGTGTCAGGCTCCTTTTCAAGAAGAGTTCAGTGCAGTGTCAGGCTCCTTTTCAAGAAGAGTTCAATGCAGTATCAGGCTCCTTTTCAAGAAGAGTTCAGTGCAGTGTCAGGCTCCTCTTCAAGAAGAGTTCAGTGCAGTGTCAGGCTTCTCTTCAAAAAGAGTTGAGTGCAGTGTCAGGCTCCTCTTCAAGAAGAGTTCAGTGCAGTGTCAGGCTCCTCTTCAAGAAGAGTTCAGTGCAGTGTCAGGCTCCTCTTCAAGAAGAGTTCAGTGCAGTGTCAGGCTCCTCTTCAAGAAGAGTTGAGTGCAGTGTCAGGCTCCTCTTCAAGAAGAGTTCAGTGCAGTGTCAGGCTCCTCTTCAAGAAGAGTTCAGTGCAGTGTCAGGCTCCTCTTCAAGAAGAGTTGAGTGCAGTGTCAGGCTCCTTTTCGAGAAGAGTTGAGTGCAGTGTCAGGCTCCTCTTCAAGAAGAGTTCAGTGCAGTGTCAGGCTCCTCTTCAAAAAGAGTTGAGTGCAGTGTTAGCCTCCTCTTCAAGAAGAGTTGAGTGCAATGTCAGGCTCCTCTTCAAAAAGAGTTGAGTGCAGTGTTGGGATCCTCTTCAAGAAGAGTTCAGTGCAGTGTCAGGCTCCTCTTCAAGAAGAGTTCAGTGCAGTGTCAGGCTCCTCTTCAAGAAGAGTTGAGTGCAGTGTTAGCCTCCTCTTCAAGAAGAGTTGAGTGCAGTGTCAGGCTCCTCTTCAAGAAGAGTTCAGTGCAGTGTCAGGCTCCCCTTCAAGAAGAGTTCAGTGCAGTGTCAGGCTCCTTTTCAAGAAGAGTTCAGTGCAGTGTCAGGCTCCTCTTCAAGAAGAGTTCAGTGCAGTGTCAGGCTCCTCTTCAAGAAGAGTTCAGTGCAGTGTCAGGCTTCTCTTCAAAAAGAGTTGAGTGCAGTGTCAGGCTCCTCTTCAAGAAGAGTTCAGTGCAGTGTTGGGATCCTCTTCAAGAAGAGTTCAGTGCAGTGTCAGGCTCCTCTTCAAGAAGAGTTCAGTGCAGTGTCAGGCTCCTCTTCAAAAAGAGTTGAGTGCAGTGTTAGCCTCCTCTTCAAGAAGAGTTGAGTGCAGTGTCAGGCTCCTCTTCAAGAAGAGTTCAGTGCAGTGTCAGGCTCCTTTTCAAGAAGAGTTCAGTGCAGTGTCAGGCTCCTCTTCAAGAAGAGTTCAGTGCAGTGTCAGGCTCCTCTTCAAGAAGAGTTCAGTGCAGTGTCAGGCTTCTCTTCAAAAAGAGTTGAGTGCAGTGTCAGGCTCCTCTTCAAGAAGAGTTCAGTGCAGTGTCAGGCTCCTCTTCAAGAAGAGTTCAGTGCAGTGTCAGGCTCCTCTTCAAGAAGAGTTCAGTGCAGTGTCAGGCTCCTCTTCAAGAAGAGTTCAGTGCAGTGTCAGGCTTCTCTTCAAAAAGAGTTGAGTGCAGTGTTAGCCTCCTCTTCAAGAAGAATTGAGTGCAGTGTCAGGCTCCTTTTCAAGAAGAGTTGAGTGCAGTGTCAGGCTCCTCTTCAAGAAGAGTTCAGTGCAGTGTCAGGCTCCTCTTCAAGAAGAGTTGAGTGCAATGTCAGGCTCCTCTTCAAAAAGAGTTGAGTGCAGTGTCGGGATCCTCTTCAAGAAGAGTTGAGTGCGTGCGTACTTGAGTACTAATGGCGACGTTGGTGCACGAAAAATGGAAAAGATACGTTTCAAAACTTGTTAGAAGGCTCGTTCTAAGTGTCGTTTTAAACTATTTTAGTTATTTTAAGCAATTTTCTTCTCAAATTATACGCTATTCATGCAATTTTCTCTTTTCAACACATTTTTTTTGTCCAATTACAGCTGTGGAATCACTTTTTCATAATTCCGCACAAACAATACAGTTAAGTTGGGTTTAAATTAGGTTAGATTAGGCTTCTGTTTGCGCATTTTCAGTTTTCACGTCGCATGATACGGAAGTCCCACCCGAAGTGGAATTAGATTGGGCCAACTGGTTGTTTGTAGCGCCCAGTCATCGACATGATTTTTTTAAACAATACCTCACTCGGTTATGTTTACGATCCATTTAATTTTCATTTCAGGATAAAAAGGACAATGGTACAGCAGTTTTATTTCATGTATTCGTTTGGAATCCTTCTGGTAAGAGCTATATCCGTAACATTTTTCAGTTCGATGGTACATTCACAATCGAAGAAACCTTTGAGCTATTTGATTTGTCTATCCAACGAAATTTATAACAAAGAGGTAACCGCATTTGTAAATATACGTTATTGCGCGATTATTAGTATGTTTTTCGAAATGAAAAATTGAATATTTTCACATGATCAACTTGTCAACTTGTAACTTCTTTATCTAACATTCCTTATTTATCCAATTTCGTGTGAAGTTTTCCTTTGATACCCTAATTTTGTTTTCTAATATTTTCCTTTAGTTCCTTCTTGGTGTCATCTACATCCCCTGATCATTTTTCTAAGATACTACTTCTGTTTTTTTATCAACCTCCCCCGTTGTTGACATTCAGGAGTCAGTCGGCGTTGTGCTACAGCCACGTAAGCATATACGCCATTATTTATGCTGCCGCCAAGTGTGATCCGTTTTCTAAAGGCTGAAGGCTGCAGAAATCCATCGAAGAATGAATCGTGGGTATGGGGAAAACTTCATGAGTGACGGTGTTGTACGTGAATGGTGTCGAAAGCTTAAAGATGGCCGTAATATTGGATCACCGCAGCTTCACCATTACTGCTTTGTCTTTAATTGGCGGCAACTTTCTGTCTGATTGTCTGAATCTCTTCGGTGTACCAATCTTTTGGTAATAAATTGATTGTTTCGTATGAATTTGTCTATCGGAGGTTGAAAAAAAAAAGATTAAATCATTTTTCAGATTGAGAGATTTATATCACAAGTTCGTTTCCAAGATACGTCTTTATCTGGCGGAGAATACTTTGTGGTAACACGAGGATTGTTATTTCAAGTAAGTAAATCATTTAAGAACACTTCGAACTGTGGTAATGCTTGTGAAATTAATTCATTGGAACGGTCAAATTGGCGCCACCAGAGCTGATGACTATACGGGCTCGTTTCATAGCATTTTCCATCACTCGTGCTGCTAAAGCTTCGGGCGACAGCTTCTCACATTCTTAAAGATTATTCTCCTTAATAGCTTCAAGAGTTTGAAGCTTATTAAACGCGAACCCGAGGCTTTAAAAACCCCATAAAAAGAGGTCTGAAACAGTTAAATCGGGTGAAGATATTGAGCGGACTCTGAAATGCTTTCTCCAGAATATTCTCAACAAATGACTTCTCCAACGTAAGCAGTACCTCGAGCAGTAACTTTGAGCGGGTGTAATGTTCCTTTCTGAGTCATACAAATATACAATACAACGTTGGGATTGAGGATGGGATAGGCAAGGGGATATTTTCAAATCTTTATCAAAATTCCGCGTGGGGACTGTCGATTAACATCATCTGGCTCCTCTTTCGATATCTTGGGGGACAGTAGAGATTGTCTCAGCTACATGCTTGAGAATAACTCGTGTTGTTCTAGTTTCTTCAAGAGAGGTAGTCAAATGCCGCAGTGGTTCTACCGTTGGTGTCAAAAAGCCATGAAATCTGATCGTTCCAGTACACGCAGTTATGCAGATTGACCATGCCAGCTTGAAGATTGCTTCATTTGATCACAAAATGGAATGCTGGATCTGCGGATTATCCTGACTCGCTAAAATTCCAAACTATGATCGAAAACATCCGTGCGAAGTCCGTGGAGGAGACGCAGACAGTAAACTCGTTTCAGAACGACCGGATATCTAAAGTTCTCCCAATAGCGCACTGCAGATTGAATATTTTCGTTAATTCTTACAAACACCGGTCGTCCAAACCGCGGTACCTCCGCCAATCTCTCTATTATAGAGAGGTAGTTCAATTGGTTACGTTTTTCTTCTTTTTTTTTTGTAATTCAGCCTCTACCTATATAATTACGTAATTAGCGAATATTCTAAAGCATTCTTTGAGTATTATAGATTAATCTGAATGTGTTAGAAGAATAGTTTTGATTATGAAAGCGGCGTACGACAAGAGGTAAACAAATTGACAGTTATTTGGAAAAATGTCAACACTTAATTCATAAAACTTGATTTCTGTGATCCTCGAGTTGATTTTTTCAATAAGAAACTGTCAATATATATATATATATATAAAATGAGTAATTATTTTTTTTTCTAATTACAGATGGCTGCCATAATTATAACATACGAACTATTCTTAATACAAACAGGAATAAATATTTACTTGTAAGAGATATATAAATAAAAAATATTAATCAATTTACACCTTTCCGACTATTTTTTAACCAAGCAGTTCCATTGACAGATTTTCAAAATATTATATGGTAAATTTTCGGCCTCGCGGCTTAAAAACAATTACTTCTCTGCCTAAATGACGCGACGAATATTGAACTTCATCCGTGTCGCCAATCGTCCGTCGATGACTAACAATTCCAAGAGGAAGGCGTAATCTATCGATCGGCTTCAAAGACTGAAGTTAAGCTAAGTCTCTGAAGACGATAACTTGGTTATAGAAACGCGCGTCAGACACTGTAATTGTGAGTGTATTCAGTATGAATATCGCCAGCGGTTCCAGAATTTTCAACTTTAAATCACTGCTATCCAAGTCCAACAAGAACTCGGAGAATCGCGTGGAATCGCTGTGAATGGTTGGACAGTCCGAAGAAGACTCGAAGCAGCCAACCTTGTGGAAAAAATCCAAGACCAGTGACTGTTGGAGAGGACGAGTCTATAGAAGATCTGGATAAAGTTTTTTCGATGAGGTTGCTGGACGGTTTGGGCGGGCATTTCAATTGAATCAAAAACCGAGTTGATTTTTATTGAAATTGGGGGAATTAACGGCGCACCGATACAAATTTTAGGCCGTCACGTAGTTTCCTATGTCAGCTTCTTGGGCGAAAAATTCATTCTAATGCAGGTTTTGCCACTTAGGATTGACCAGCGCGTAGCCCGGACTTAAATCCTATCGAATATTAATGAGAAAAAAAAATTCGGGTTAGAAATTCTCCACCACCCACGAAATGCGACCTCAAACGAAGCATTGAAGGATGGGATAGTATCGAATAAGATCGAGTAGAGGAACTAGAGGAAGAAGCGATTAGGGTCAGGGAAGGGAGCACACAATATTGATAGTACAACAATTCAAAATCGACCGAAGCCTCGCAATTTTAAAGACATTTATCGATCTTTTTGAAAATTTGGAATTAAATTCATCTTACCTACAAACCTGACTTGATCGCTAAGTATGCTTTTGATTTTTAAGGGATGGAAATCACCCCTTACTCCAATAAATTGAAAACTAATGAATTAAAACGTTGATGGGCTATAGTTATGTTCTAATGTAATAAATTTGATTGTTTTGTATCATGACTTTAATATTTTGATATTTTACAGCTCAGATACCCTTAAAAACAACCCCTCATACAAAGATTTATTTAAAAAATTTGGTAGAAAACATGAAATTTGTTTTATTTTGGATCTTAATAGGAATTTTTGTTTCTACAAGTATAAAAAAAACTGACCCTCGAAATTTTTTAATAATGCAACCACCAAAAACCACCCCTCAGAATGGATAAAATTGCAAATTACTAAATGGAAGTGATTATGGGGGCTCATTATGTACAAACATGTGAATTTATGAATTTATTGTTGTTTTTTTACAATGTAAGTAATATTTCTTTTTTTTATATGTAACTACCCTTAAAAACTACCCAGCTTTTTGCATTTATCCATACACCATTTTGTAGGGAATTTCATAAACTACAAAACCATGAGAGTTGCAACCCTTCTAGGCCCTTTTCTTTAGATGTTAAAGGGTGAAAAAGACTGTCCCTTAGCATTGAAATTATTATTTTAAACGCTTATATCTTGTTTATTTTTCAAGCTACGTGAGTTTAAAAAAAAACAAAATGTTCAGTAAAATAAAAGCTAAATTTTAGTTGAAGAGAAATTTTTTCGTTGATCCAATAGTTTTTGAGATATTTTGAAAAAATAAAAAAAAAATCGAAAAAAAAAATTTCACATTAACTTATTTTCATCATAACTCGCTTAATTTTCGGGCTAGACGTTTTTATAAAAGCTCATTTTAAAGGTCTGAAAAAGTACTTTAAAAATGTTTATTACAATGTTTTATGAAAAATTGATCGTTTTTCCGTTATTTGAGCTCAAATCTCTGCATAAATTTACGAAAAACAAAAAATTGGTTTTAAGTGACTCATAAGTTGCTGAATATTATTTATTATTCAATTTAAACCGACTAATTTATTTATTTTTTTATAAGCTTCAATTTTAATAAGAATATGTTTTTCCAGAAAATGCGTAATTTTCGAGTTTTTCGTGAAAAAATGTCGAAAAACGTGGTTTAGTTTTTCGAATTCGAGTTACTTAACTTATTTTCACCATAACTCGCTTAATTTTCGGGCTAGACGGTTTTATAAAAGGTCATTTTAAAGGTCTGAAAAAGTACTTTAAAAATGTTTAGTACAATGTTTTATGAAAAATTGATCGTTTTTCCGTTATTTGATCTCAAACCTCTGCATAAACTTACGAAAATGCAAAAAATTGGTTTTAAGTGACTCATAACTTGCTGAATATTATTAAAAAAATTTAATTCAAACTGACTAATTTCTTTGTTTTTTATAAGCTTCAATTTTGATAAGAATAATTTTTTCCAGAAAATGCGTAATTTTCGAGTTTTTCGTGAAAAAATGTCAAAAAACGTGGTTTAGTTTTTCGAATTCGAGTTACTTAACTTATTTTCACCATAACTCGCTTAATTTTCGGGCTAGACGGTTTTATAAAAGGTCATTTTAAAGGTCTGAAAAAGTACTTTAAAAATGTTTATTACAATGTTTTATGAAAAATTGATCGTTTTTCCGTTATTTGATCTCAAACCTCTGCATAAACTTACGAAAATGCAAAAAATTGGTTTTAAGTGACTCATAACTTGCTGAATATTATTAAAAAAATTTAATTCAAACTGACTAATTTCTTTGTTTTTTATAAGCTTCAATTTTGATAAGAATAATTTTTTCCAGAAAATGCGTAATTTTCGAGTTTTTCGTGAAAAAATGTCGAAAAACGTGGTTTAGTTTTTCGAATTCGAGTTACTTAACTTATTTTCACCATAACTCGCTTAATTTTCGGGCTAGACGTTTTTATAAAAGCTCATTTTAAAGGTCTGAAAAAGTACTTTAAAAATGTTTATTACAATGTTTTATGAAAAATTGATCGTTTTTCCGTTATTTGAGCTCAAATCTCTGCATAAATTTACGAAAATGCAAAAAATTGGTTTTAAGTGACTCATAACTTGCTGAATATTATTAAAAAAATTTAATTCAAACTGACTAATTTCTTTGTTTTTTATAAGCTTCAATTTTGATAAGAATAATTTTTTCCAGAAAATGCGTAATTTTCGAGTTTTTCGTGAAAAAATGTCGAAAAACGTGGTTTAGTTTTTCGAATTCGAGTTACTTAACTTATTTTCACCATAACTCGCTTAATTTTCGGGCTAGACGTTTTTATAAAAGCTCATTTTAAAGGTCTGAAAAAGTACTTTAAAAATGTTTATTACAATGTTTTATGAAAAATTGATCGTTTTTCCGTTATTTGAGCTCAAATCTCTGCATAAATTTACGAAAATGCAAAAAATTGGTTTTAAGTGACTCATAACTTGCTGAATATTATTAAAAAAATTTAATTCAAACTGACTAATTTCTTTGTTTTTTATAAGCTTCAATTTTGATAAGAATAATTTTTTCCAGAAAATGCGTAATTTTCGAGTTTTTCGTGAAAAAATGTCGAAAAACGTGGTTTAGTTTTTCGAATTCGAGTTACTTAACTTATTTTCACCATAACTCGCTTAATTTTCGGGCTAGACGTTTTTATAAAAGCTCATTTTAAAGGTCTGAAAAAGTACTTTAAAAATGTTTATTACAATGTTTTATGAAAAATTGATCGTTTTTCCGTTATTTGAGCTCAAATCTCTGCATAAATTTACGAAAAACAAAAATTTGGTTTTAAGTGACTCATAAATTGCTGAATATTATTTAAAAAATTCCATTTAAACCGAATAATTTCTTTGTTATTTTATAAGCTTCAATTTTGATAGGAATAAGTTTTTGCAGAAAATGCGTAATTTTCGAGTTTTTCGTGAAAAAATGTTGAAATTGTTTTTTTTTTTAAATATTCAATCGCGAATAACTCAGAAATTATTGACTCAAATAAAAAACTTCATTCCACATTTTCTTCATAAAATTCAATTTTCTATCGATATTATTTTGAAATTTCAAATTTGCACCCCGAGTAAGGGTGGCATTCACCCCTGGTGTAGAAGCATACATCGGCACCAAATCAGGTTTGTTATTTGCTTGAGCTTCTCTCAAAATTTCAAACTAATCCATTAAGGACTTTAAAATTGCTCGGTTCACTGTACTATGAAGGGTTAATTTGAAATAAATCAATATTTTGACGAATAAAAGCTTGTATTTTCTTCACCGTTAATTATAACACTTTTTCGTTCGATATTTTTTCTTTAACAAAAAAAAATAACTTCATAACAACATATACCACTCATTATAAAGCTGACACTAATGATTTTGGTATGCTGAAATCAGAAAAATAAAATGGAAGCTACAGATTTTTTACTAGAGTCTTTCGACCGCGATTTGAGTCATATTTCTTGAGCTATTCCCTAAACTTGGCTTTGACGAACGAAGGCAACGGTATCAAATACAAGAATAAGTTGAAAATAATCATGCCCAAAGCGAAAGCACAAGTTACACCGATATTCAAATCCTCTTCTAATATTCCACTGAAAATAACATCCGTTGGATCCCTACTGTATCTTTCCGTCAAAAAACTCTGTCCGTTGGTGTATCTGCAAAAATGATTGCTCCCTCCGTGTAAAAGAGACGTTTCGTAAATATTAGTGCAGTTATGTTGTGGATCAAACGGTAGCATTTGACTGAGTGATGGTCGGGTGAAGACTTTTCTGTTTAGAAACGCTGCGGCGTAACGAGTTTGAGTAGCGTATGTTAGATAATAGAGCCAATCTTGTAAACCTTTTATAGATCTAGAAACCGAATAATTTCATTTCAAAATTTACGATATCGAACGACAATTTACCGTAAAATTCCGCTGCTTAGAGTCAGACACACAACTGTTATATAGATACTGAAAATAGCGGCTTTGACGTTATCTTTGACTATCATTAGAATCGCCATCGTTTGTTGTTCCGTGAAAGTATAACATGCCCATAGTACAAGAGTGAAGCAGACATAGTCCAAAGGATTCTCGAAATCTCCTAGTAACCTACAATAATAATAAACAATAAATTGCTTTTATATTGATCAGAAAACGGTACACTAAACACTCCGTTCACACTACCACTACACCAACACTCACAATTACACTGTCTGAGGAGCGTTTCTTCAACCGAAGTTATCGTCTTCTTGGTTATCGAAACGCAAAACAGTTTAATCGTGAGTGTTGGTGTAGGTTGTGTCCAGTCTCGTCGAAACGCGCGTCAGACAGTAAAATTGTGAGTGTTGGTGTAGTGGTAGTGTGGACGGAGTGTTTAGTGTACCAACACTCATAATTTTACTGTCTGACGCGCGTTTCGACGAGACTGGACACAATCTACACCAACACTCACGATTAAACTGTTTTGCGTTTCGATAACCAAGAAGACGATAACTTCGGTTGTAGAAACGCTCCTCAGACAGTGTAATTGTGGGTGTTGGTGTAGTGGTAGTGTGAACGGAGTGTTTAGTATAAATATCATGATCGGTTTCTGAGAAATTCCAACTTAAAATCCCTGGTATTCAGGTCCAAAATAACTCAGAGAAACGCTAGGAATCGCTGCGAATGGTTGTACAGTCAGAAGAAGGCTCAAGGCAGCTAACACCGAGCCTAAAATGCTAGTTACTAGTCCAAGTCTACGTCAATCGAACTGACGTTCAATGAACTGAACGAATTTCGTCTCCACACACACGATTTATTTTAGTGGTAAACGAAGGCTTCGAAAGTAGTGAAAGTCTTGTTAGACAAAACGCGTCAAGTAGATCCTAGTACATAGGGGAAAATTCCATGTCAGTCGAAATTTACTTTTCAATTTTTTCTGAACGCTTATTTTCATTTACCAAGAAATGTTTTGTAAATGTTGATAACGAAGAACCTCAACGTGGAACATAAGACAGGTTTTTGTAAGTTCTGATGAACAACAACGCCTGCATTTTTGTTATAAACAATTGTTGTTCGAATACCAATGAGTTACTTACGGAAATATTATTAAAGTTGCTAAAATCGTGGAAATAAACGAGAATGGAAGTGACACTAAATTATAAGTCAAAAGGAATAAAGTGCCTCCATATAAACCCTCCTGAGTTTCTTGGTAATAGCGAGTTCTGTATGTAGGATCTGAAATATAAAATTATGTCAAAGTACCTCAAAAATGTTGCTGATTTTTATTTTTATCTTAACTACAGTCCCTTACCTACCGTTTATAGGAAGTAACCACAGACTACCGGTCAACCTAAACCGGTTTTTTATTCCACAATCCACTCATATTATTCAGCAGAAAAGTCACTAGATGCTCAGAAAACTCACTAGAGATTCACAAAACTCACTAGACGCTGAGAAATTTTGTGATTGGATTCATAAAAAACTCAGAAAGTGATAAAATTCGAATTTTTGCCTGAAAAGTCACTAGATACTCAGTAAATTCCCAAACAAATCAATTTCGTAGAAATTCTCGATTGGAGAATGTCATATTAGTAATAAAAACTCAAAAAGCAATAAATCGACAGAAAACAGAAACAGAAAAGTCACGAGAGGTTCTTAATAGTCACTAGATGCTCAGAAAACTCACTAGAGATTCACAAAACTCACTAGACGCCGAGAAAAATCACTAGAAGTTGAAAAAATCGCGATTGGATTCATAAAAATCTCAGAAAGTGATAATATTCGAATTTTGCCCGGAAAAGTCACTAGATACTCAGTAAATTCACAAACAAATAAATTTCGTAAAAATTCTCGATTGGAGAATGTTATATTAGTAATAAAAAACTCAAAAAGTAATAAATCGACAGAAAACATCTCAGAAAAGTCACGAGAGGTTAAAAAAAGTCACTAGATACTCAGAAAACTCACTAGACGCCGAGAAAAATCACTAGAAGTTGGAAAAATCGCGATTAGATTCATAAAAATCTCAGAAAGTGATAAAATTCGAATTTTGCCCGAAAAAGTCACTAGATACTCAGTAAATTCACAAACAAATCAATTTCGTAGAAATTCTCAATTGGAGAATGTCATATTAGTAATAAAAACTCAAAAAGCAATAAATCGACAGAAAACAGAAACAGAAAAGTCACGAGAGGTTCTTAATAGTCACTAGATGCTCAGAAAACTCACTAGACGCCGAGAAAAATCACTAGAAGTTGGAAAAATCGCGATTGGATTCATAAAAATCTCAGAAAGTGATAAAATTCGAATTTTGCCCCGAAAAGTCACTAGATACTCAGTAAATTCACAAACAAATCAATTTCGTAGAAATTCTCAATTGGAGAATGTCATATTAGTAATAAAAACTCAAAAAGCAATAAATCGACAGAAAACAGAAACAGAAAACCCACTAAAGGTTCACAAAAGTCACTAGATGCTCAGAAAACTCACTAGAGATTCACAAAACTCACTAGACGCCGAGAAAAATCACTAGAAGTTGGAAAAATCGCGATTAGATTCATAAAAATCTCAGAAAGTGATAAAATTCGAATTTTGCCCGAAAAAGTCACTAGATACTCAGTAAATTCACAAACAAATCAATTTCGTAGAAATTCTCGATTGGAGAATGTCATATTAGTAATAAAAAACTCAAAAAGTAATAAATCGACAGAAAACATCTCAGAAAAGTCACGAGAGGTTAAAAAAAGTCACTAGATACTCAGAAAACTCACTAGACGCCGAGAAAAATCACTAGAAGTTGGAAAAATCGCGATTAGATTCATAAAAATCTCAGAAAGTGATAAAATTCGAATTTTGCCCGAAAAAGTCACTAGATACTCAGTAAATTCACAAACAAATCAATTTCGTAGAAATTCTCAATTGGAGAATGTCATATTAGTAATAAAAACTCAAAAAGCAATAAATCGACAGAAAACAGAAACAGAAAACCCACTAAAGGTTCACAAAAGTCACTAGATGCTCAGAAAACTCACTAGAGATTCACAAAACTCACTAGACGCCGAGAAAAATCACTAGAAGTTGGAAAAATCGCGATTGGATTCATAAAAATCTCAGAAAGTGATAAAATCCGAATTTTGCCCGATTAAGTCACTAGATACTCAGTAAATTCACAAACACATCAATTTCGTAGAAATTCTCGATTGGAGAATGTCATATTAGTAATAAAAAACTCAAAAAGTAATAAATCGACAGAAAACATCTCAGAAAAGTCACGAGAGGTTAAAAAAAGTCACTAAATACTCAGAAAACTCACTAGACGCCGAGAAAAATCACTAGAAGTTGGAAAAATCGCGATTAGATTCATAAAAATCTCAGAAAGTGATAAAATTCGAATTTTGCCCCGAAAAGTCACTAGATACTCAGTAAATTCACAAACAAATCAATTTCGTAGAAATTCTCAATTGGAGAATGTCATATTAGTAATAAAAACTCAAAAAGCAATAAATCGACAGAAAACAGAAACAGAAAACCCACTAAAGGTTCACAAAAGTCACTAGATGCTCAGAAAACTCACTAGAGATTCACAAAACTCACTAGACGCCGAGAAAAATCACTAGAAGTTGGAAAAATCGCGATTAGATTCATAAAAATCTCAGAAAGTGATAAAATTCGAATTTTGCCCCGAAAAGTCACTAGATACTCAGTAAATTCACAAACAAATCAATTTCGTAGAAATTCTCGATTGGAGAATGTCATATTAGTAATAAAAAACTCAAAAAGTAATAAATCGACAGAAAACATCTCAGAAAAGTCACGAGAGGTTAAAAAAAGTCACTAGATACTCAGAAAACTCACTAGACGCCGAGAAAAATCACTAGAAGTTGGAAAAATCGCGATTAGATTCATAAAAATCTCAGAAAGTGATAAAATTCGAATTTTGCCCGAAAAAGTCACTAGATACTCAGTAAATTCACAAACAAATCAATTTCGTAGAAATTCTCGATTGGAGAATGTCATATTAGTAATAAAAAACTCAAAAAGTAATAAATCGACAGAAAACATCTCAGAAAAGTCACGAGAGGTTAAAAAAAGTCACTAGATACTCAGAAAACTCACTAGACGCCGAGAAAAATCACTAGAAGTTGGAAAAATCGCGATTAGATTCATAAAAATCTCAGAAAGTGATAAAATTCGAATTTTGCCCGAAAAAGTCACTAGATACTCAGTAAATTCACAAACAAATCAATTTCGTAGAAATTCTCAATTGGAGAATGTCATATTAGTAATAAAAACTCAAAAAGCAATAAATCGACAGAAAACAGAAACAGAAAACCCACTAAAGGTTCACAAAAGTCACTAGATGCTCAGAAAACTCACTAGAGATTCACAAAACTCACTAGACGCCGAGAAAAATCACTAGAAGTTGGAAAAATCGCGATTGGATTCATAAAAATCTCAGAAAGTGATAAAATCCGAATTTTGCCCGATTAAGTCACTAGATACTCAGTAAATTCACAAACACATCAATTTCGTAGAAATTCTCGATTGGAGAATGTCATATTAGTAATAAAAAACTCAAAAAGTAATAAATCGACAGAAAACATCTCAGAAAAGTCACGAGAGGTTAAAAAAAGTCACTAAATACTCAGAAAACTCACTAGACGCCGAGAAAAATCACTAGAAGTTGGAAAAATCGCGATTAGATTCATAAAAATCTCAGAAAGTGATAAAATTCGAATTTTGCCCCGAAAAGTCACTAGATACTCAGTAAATTCACAAACAAATCAATTTCGTAGAAATTCTCGATTGGAGAATGTCATATTAGTAATAAAAAACTCAAAAAGTAATAAATCGACAGAAAACAGAAACAGACAAGTCACGAGAGGTTAAAAAAAGTCACTAGGTGATGAGAAAAATCACTAGAAACTCAAAAAATTTACTGACACAAATCAAATTAGTCAAAAATGGCGAATGGAAAATATCATAAAAGTCATACAAATCTCAGAAAGTGATGAATCGAGTCATAAAATTCGAATTTTGCCCGGAAAGGTCAAAGAAATTATAAAATACGAGATTCACGAGATGAGGAAGTTAATCACCAGACGAGATTGAGTATAAACCATGTCTCGCAGTCCTAATTATATTTTACTTGCCTCAAATCTTATAGAAAATAATGAAATTTGAGGTACACTTTAATAAAATCCTTGTTAATACGTATACTTACACATTAAAACGGTATTTACTATACCGCAAAAATACGCAGCAGATAAACAGTTCAATATTAACCCACTTCTCGAAATAAACGTGTGTTGCCAAGTCTATAAAACAAACATAATATCATAAATTGAATATTTTACAAAGTGTCCCATCACCTACTTTCATTTCGTTATAGAATATCCATAAAAAGAAGAAATATAAAGGCAGCAAAAACAATCTCAAGAACGCTTGTCTTAAGCCCGCTTTTCTGAAGCTCAACGAAGCCGTCACCAATCTCCTGAAAGAAAAAATGATGTTGCTATCGATTAAAAATACCCCTCATATATTTCGCGAATGAAAATCACGAAATATTGAATTCGGGATGAAAAAAAAATCGCACACACAAACTATTACTTACGTATAAATAGTCCACCCTGTTATACATTGTCCAGGTCGCCCGTAAAGAAGAGTTACTTTATTTCCGTGCATTCCATGGTCCATATTATGATTTGGAGTAATTACACCCGATCCTTTGCGAAACATACCCCCTTCAATTTTGAATTTCTCAACAAGCGCAGCGATTTGGTGGTTGCTTTCAACGAATCGTTCTCTAGAACGTCTGTCGACTGTCGAAAGACAAACTGTGGAAAGTAGAGACATCTATTTTTATAAACAGATACTGCGGTACTTATTTTGAGGCCCACGATGCCATTTGCTGTCAAGTAACTTTGAACCTTTGCTATTAGCTTCGCGGATTTTCGCTACCAATTGATGCGGAAATGAGCCTCATCAGAGTATGACACGTTATTAAACGAAATGAATTAATTCGCGAAATTTGGTCAATTGGTAGCGTCAGTATCTACCTACTGAATGTTGTTTCGGCGAAATTTCTTTATTTTTCTCCAATAATACGTGGGTGGACTGATAATTACACTGTGTGACGCGCGTTTTGATACTCAAATTATCGTCTTCGGGGACTCGGAAGCCTGCCGCGCGCCTTTCGTGTTCAATATGCAATTTATATTTTAAAAAACTTATAGGAAACCTTGTATAATAAAGAAATGATGAAATATAAACATAATTGGAAGGAATGGGGACAATTAATATGAGAACGACGTGAAAGGGAAAGAAGAGAAGAGAAAGTGATAAACTAAAACAAATCACGAAAAGCAAATGGCAAAATGTGGATGAGAACAGAATTAGAGGAAATCGGAGAAACGTCAAAAATGACAATGACAAGAATGAATTGTGCAAAAAACTGTTTAAAGAGGAGAAAGAGATACAGAGAGAAAGAGGAAAACGAATATAACAAAACAATAAGTACAGGAAGAGAAGGAGAAAGAAGAGAAGGAATAACATGATGGAACTAGAATGAATTATGAGATAGAAAAACGAATCTGACGAACCAATTGGTGCAAGAATAAGAAAAAAGAGAGGAAAAGAAAAGAAGAGAAGACAAAGTGATAAACTAAAACAAATCACGAAGAGCAAATAACAAAATGTGGATGGGAACAGAATTAGAGGAAATCGGAGAAACGTCAAAAATGACAATGACAAGAATGAATTGTGCAAAAAACTGTTTAAAGAGGAGAAAGAGATACAGAGAGAAAGAGGAAAACGAATCTAACAAAACAATAAGTGCAGGAAGAGAAGGAGAAAGAAGAGAAGGAATAACATGGTGGAACTAGAATGAATTATGATATAGAAAAACGAACCAATTGGTGCAAGAATAAGAAAAAAAAAGAGGAAAAGAAAAGAAGAGAAGAGAAGAAATGGTATGAAACCAAAAACTATTATAAAAAGGAAGAGGCAGAATGAGAAACAAAGATGGAAAAGGACAGGATTGGACGATACGGATCAAACGTCAAAAAGTATTGAAGGAGAGAGAGGAAAATTAATCTGACACAACAATAAGTTGATAAAAAGAAGAGCGGGAATAATTTGAGACCAAAACAAATTATATAAGAGAAGTGGCAAAATGTGGAACAAAGATAGAAGAGAACTGGATTGGAGGAGATCGGAGAAACGTCAAAAAGTGATAACAAAAAGCAAAAAAATGTCGAAAGAAAGAGATTAGATCTGACAAAACAATGTTTGAAAGAAGAGGAAAGTGAAAAAAGAAGAAATAATTAGAAAAATGTCAATAAGTGCTAACAAAAACAGATCTGATCAAAAAACCATCAAGTTAAACGAGAGGAGAAGACAGAACAGCAGAAATGGGTAATATAGGAACAGAGAGGTTTAGTCCCTGGTATTTTCTGTGAAATCTTGGATAGATTCATTGGAAAAATTAAAAAAAAAAATATTCAACAACTCTACTTACGATAGTACATTAAAGGATTCTCGAGTTGAGGACAAGGGAAACCGATTTCATTGAAATATTCCAGCATTTGTCTAGTTCCTCCCGTGTAAACAACATCTCCTAGACACAAATATAAGACTCGTTCCAAAAATGGAAAAACGTCGGAGCGAGGTTTTTCCATTGTTAATATTATGGCTGTTCCATATTTCTTAGCTGCATTAGAAAGAATAGAAACGATGAGGTAAGTGTTTAGTGGATCCAAATCCCACGTTGGTTCATCTAGCAGCAAAACCACTAAAAATATTTCGAAATCAAAATTACGAATACCATTACACCGATAATCAAGATTATGCTGTCTGAAGCGCGTTTTAGTAAACAAGTTATCATCTTCAGAGATCAAAGTTGAAATTCAATCTCTTGGATAACTTCCCCAACTCGTAATCTTTCCACTAAATTTCAGTATAACAAATTTCTCTTTTATATTTTGTCGGTGGGTGCGACAATTTTGAACTTACAAGTACCAGAACCTTTGGTAATGGAAAAATTTCAGGGCGGCACGTATTGTATGGATCAGTAAACGTGATCGAAGACTCAAGGGCCCAAAGGTGGCAGCTCGAATCAATTAATTCATGAGTTTACTTTGAGTATTGAGAAGCTGGACTTTTTGGAAGGGAGGCAGTGTTGCTGTTGAAGAGAAAGAGAAGACCTGAAGTTGTCCATGAAAGAAAACGTGGCTTTAGAGAAGGTTTCTAGACGGTTCGGACGGGCATTTCAATGGAAGCAAAAACCTAGATACAGAGAAGAAATTTTACAACAGTTTCATCGGTTAAAACTCCATCCTATTGTAGGACTATGCTCGTCCACAGGCTGCAGGTTCTGTACGGAAGAATTTGTCGAAATAATCCAGTAAAAAGTACCATAACAACTAAAAAATTCTTGTTTTCTCCTTAATTTCGTAGTATGGGCAAAAATCAAAGATATCATGAAACAATTTCTAACAATATTATAGATTTCACCTACACTTTTAGCGTTGAATCGTCCCTACTGTGAAAAAGTATGAAAATGAGTTGAATTACCTGGTTCTTTTATAAGTTGGATACCAATCATCAGCCGTCTATACTCACTCTTCGTCAAGTCTTCTACACATTTACTAGAAACTTGTGATAAGACCAAATCAGCCATTATCTGCTTCACCTTAGCTTTTTTTAAATATCCAGAGAGCTAAAATGAAAAATATATACAAAAGGTGTCCCGAAGCAGATAATGTAAGTCAAAATTGAGAAAAACGTGAGAAAATTTAACGAATACTGAGATAGAACCAGACCAGAAATTTATCAATTCAACTGTGTTCTATAATCAAACCTTAAATTTTCCAGTACTGGCCTTCTTTTTCAAATTAAAGGCCTCAAAGTTTTGTATGTAGTGACCTCTTGGCTTCTTGTAGTTCGTAAAAATGTTTATGCACGCGACAAGTCTCAACAAGCTTTACGAAGATAGTCCCAGAAGTACCTGAAATATTTGATAATACAGTTTAGACGAGACTGTACAACCTGCAAAGACCAGCATCGTAGAGGTCGACCAAATGAGGTGACGACTCCAGAAATGTTGAAGGAAATCCCCAAAGTGGTACTGGGTGAGCTAACAGACATAGTGGGCATTCCAAAAAGTGCGATACATCGCATATTAACTGAAAATTTGGACTAGAGAAAACTGTGTACAAGATGGGTGCTCACAATTGAAGATGTTTCCATCGAGTGTTGCTCCGTTCCATAACTACGGATGAAACGCGATTCCATCAGCGACTTTCCAACAAAGAGATGATGTCGACAATTAATGACGTGTTGATGAGGTCATTATTAGTTCATTAGTCGATCATCTACTCATAAATGTAACCACGAATGACCTGGCGATAATTGTGCGAGGTAAGCATGATGGAAATGTATGGAATGTGGCACTGGGAATGGGAACTGTACACGAATGTGGTTTCACAGAGATTAAACACCCACAGTATAGCTCTGATCTGGTCCTGTGCGATTATTTTTTACTCAATGTCCAAGATTTCGACGAGGTGTACGAAAATTTTGACTATATTGAATTAAATACAGATAATTTCACAATAGATAATTTATGGTACTAACCCTGGTAGGTGTGTAATAGAAAGTTTGTTCCACAGTTAAGCCGGGTATAAAGTCACATTTATGAGTAACATAAGCGCATCTTTGTTGAAATAGGCACATGCTCATTGGATGATTGTTGAGATGAATCTGTCCTCTAATGGAACCCTGTGCTCTGCGCGATATAACATCCAACAGAGCTTTCTTTCCACTACCTAGTAAGAAAAAAATGATAATATCACGGATGACTCAAGTAATAAGAGTTTAATGGTCTCTTTTCAAAAATGGAGTCTTAAAAATAATCGTTTTAGACTCTGCCTATTGGTAAAACATGCCAAGAGCTGCATTTTAGGTGGACTAATCCAATTGGAGTGAGGAAACTATCGATTTTCTTTTGTTTCTTTGTTTGAAACAACATATTCCTCTGAAACCTCTTTAAAACAAGATTATCATTTGCGGAAACATCATTTTCTTCTACCAACTTGATGGGAATAGTAAAGGCACCCACTGCAGCATCGTGGATAACTAAATGAAGAGCGGACGCTTCACTATTTCCTTCTTTTCTACTCAATACAACTTCGATTATTTCCATGGCTGTCATAAACTTGCCGCATCCTTCTTCCTCGCCGGCTAGCCACACGCCCACATCATCTGTAGTTAAACTTTCGCTTCCATCAACAAGTTTTCCAGGTTTCGTTTCTCCAGTTCATTAACAATCTTCTCAGGTGTATTAGTAGCAAGAGAAACTTCCTCTTCTACATCTTGAGCATCATTTTTTTCCTAACTTTTTTTTGCATTGCTCTAACAAAGTTTTATCCTGCCATAAGTTGCTCTATGAACGAACAAGGACTTTTTCGGGTGGATTGTCATAAACTTGCCGCATCCTTCTTCCTCGCCGGCTAGCCACACGCCCACATCATCTGTAGTTAAACTTTCGCTTCCATCAACAAGTTTTCCAGGTTTCGTTTCTCCAGTTCATTAACAATCTTCTCAGGTGCATTAGTAGCAAGAGAAACTTCCTCTTCTACATCTTGAGCATCATTTTTTTCCTAACTTTTTTTTGCATTGCTCTAACAAAGTTTTATCCTGCCATAAGTTGCTCTATGAACGAACAAGGACTTTTTCGGGTGGATTGTCATAAACTTGCCGCATCCTTCTTCCTCGCCGGCTAGCCACACGCCCACATCATCTGTAGTTAAACTTTCGCTTCCATCAACAAGTTTTTCAGGTTTCGTTTCTCCAGTTCATTAACAATCTTCTCAGGTGCATTAGTAGCAAGAGAAACTTCCTCTTCTACATCTTGAGCATCATTTTTTTCCTAACTTTTTTTTGCATTGCTCTAACAAAGTTTTATCCTGCCATAAGTTGCTCTATGAACGAACAAGGACTTTTTCGGGTGGATTGTCATAAACTTGCCGCATCCTTCTTCCTCGCCGGCTAGCCACACGCCCACATCATCTGTAGTTAAACTTTCGCTTCCATCAACAAGTTTTCCAGGTTTCGTTTCTCCAGTTCATTAACAATCTTCTCAGGTGCATTAGTAGCAAGAGAAACTTCCTCTTCTACATCTTGAGCATCATTTTTTTCCTAACTTTTTTTTGCATTGCTCTAACAAAATTTTATCCTGCCATAAGTTGCTCTATGAACGAACAAGGACTTTTTCGGGTGGACTGTCATAAACTTGCCGCATCCTTCTTCCTCGCCGGCTAGCCACACGCCCACATCATCTGTAGTTAAACTTTCGCTTCCTTCAACAAGTTTTCCAGGTTTCGTTTCTCCAGTTCATTAACAATCTTCTCAGGTGCATTAGTAGCAAGAGAAACTTCCTCTTCTACATCTTGAGCATCATTTTTTTCCTAACTTTTTTTTGCATTGCTCTAACAAAATTTTATCCTGCCATAAGTTGCTCTATGAACGAACAAGGACTTTTTCGGGTGGACTGTCATAAACTTGCCGCATCCTTCTTCCTCGCCGGCTAGCCACACGCCCACATCATCTGTAGTTAAACTTTCGCTTCCATCAACAAGTTTTCCAGGTTTCGTTTCTCCAGTTCATTAACAATCTTCTCAGGTGCATTAGTAGCAAGAGAAACTTCCTCTTCTACATCTTGAGCATCATTTTTTTCCTAACTTTTTTTTGCATTGCTCTAACAAAGTTTTATCCTGCCATAAGTTGCTCTATGAACGAACAAGGACTTTTTCGGGTGGACTGTCATAAACTTGCCGCATCCTTCTTCCTCGCCGGCTAGCCACACGCCCACATCATCTGTAGTTGAACGTTCGCTTCCTTCAACAAGTTTTCCAGGTTTCGTTTCTCCAGTTCATTAACAATCTTCTCAGGTGCATTAGTAGCAAGAGAAACTTCCTCTTCTACATCTTGAGCATCATTTTTTTCCTAACTTTTTTTTGCATTGCTCTAACAAAATTTTATCCTGCCATAAGTTGCTCTATGAACGAACAAGGACTTTTTCGGGTGGACTGTCATAAACTTGCCGCATCCTTCTTCCTCGCCGGCTAGCCACACGCCCACATCATCTGTAGTTGAACGTTCGCTTTCATCAACAAGTTTTTCAGGTTTCTCTTAGCTCTATCAGTTCACCATCAACATTTTCCCCAGACAATTAGCTTTGGATGGTAATGGCGATGGCAAGTCGTGATATTACACGAATTTCGTTTTAATCGCTTCGTGTTTTCTGGCACATCAGCCGATTTTTGACAACCTCCACGAAATTCCTCCTGTAGTAAAGTGCGACCACGAAAACTCAGCGAACCAAAAGTCGAAGCGTGTTGGTGATTAAACCACCTGCAGTGCACCTCATGATGACATTGCCAGATTTGTCTTTTTTATGTTACATACAAGTTTTTGGTGTTTTCATAAGTTTGATACTATACCTTTGGATCCCAATACAGCTAATACTTCACCAGAGTGTACAACCATCGAGACATCTTTAAGAATAACTCCCGTTTTAATATTTCCTATCATCCGTTGGACGCAGGAACCATTTTCCACCTTAAATCGAATAAACAGAATAATTACCGGCCATTTTATTTACTATATCTTTCGAAATACAAGCTTTCTCAAAAAAAAACGATTCTAACACAATTAAATACATCGCTTGGGAATTTATTTCTTGAAACTAACATAGTCCAAATGAAAACCTTTTGTTTGCTTAGAGTCTAGATTTGATTTTACCCCACAGTCCATAGGTGTTAAATCGAGACTGCGTGGAGGCCAATTTATGTCACTTATCCTAAAGTACTGAGAGACCAAACTGTTTGGACAACACTCTACCAAATTGAGAAGCAAATCAAACCTGATAGATTAACTTTAATATGCAAAAAAAATATACAGTGTGTTCACATCGAACATAATGCCAAATCTTCCGGGTATTCTTGCAGAACTGAAAAGAAAACATATCCTTCGGGTATCCTTGAGGAAGAAAAATGATAATTGGAATTTATTACCAACAGTTGGAAGTTATTTGATCGATGTTTTCTCCAATAGGTGGATTGGAAGACGTGGAACGATCGAATGGCCGGCTAGTTCTCCCGATTTGATTACTTTCGATTACTTTTAACGGAATTATTCAAAATCTGAAGTATATTTTAACAGAGCAGACAATACACATTGTTTTTCTCTAATAATTTTAAATTTGAAAAGGACTTTAGGGTTTTCAGTACCCCAAAATTTTGATCGCATTACGAAATAATTAAATGTTTCTTTGCTTACCTGGCCGGAATAAAAAACGTTACACAATTCCAGGACATAGTCACTAGCAATCATTCCGAATAAATAAATAAAAAAACAAGCAGAACAAAGTTAATAATCACTTTAGAAAAAACATTCCTCATAAAAATTAATAATAACAGTTTATTAGTGATTCTTACTGTTCCGCACTGTGATAAACGAGTTTAAATATTCATTTGGTGTGATGACCTCATCGGTGAAAAAGTCTTTGGTCGATTTTATTTAACAATGGTCGTACCTTTGCGAGTTATACAGGTACATAAAAGCTGAAACTTTGGTTCTACCAGTCTAGGTGAAATGGAAAAGTAGTTTTGATACTCGGTTGGTACGTTTACGAAGGTGGGGACTAAGTTTTAAAATACAGAGATACACAGAAACAAAAGTTGAATTTATAAGTTCGAGGTTTCAGTCAATTAATGGCGTTTCGGTAAAAAGTGCTGTAAATTCAAATAAATATGTGAGAAAATATTTAAAATGTGTTAAAACAACCTAACCTAACCTAATTTAACTTAAAAAAATAACCGACGGCTAATTCCACCTTCTATATATTGTAATCAATTCCCTCAAACACCCCCTACAACCCCAAATCTATAGGAGATAGGGGATGATTTTTATATAATTATAATAATTATATAATTAACCAATAAAAGATTGATTTTTAAGTGTAATAGAATATATTTATTCCTTTCTTTGTATATCGCAGTTAATCCTGAACAAATAATACTAAATATCAAATGTATATTACCAGTCAAAAGTTTTGTATCCACCCTATAGTTTGCGTGATGCATAACAAGTAAAAATAACGGAACTCGTTTGATGTTTGTTCGTATATAATTAGTAGCAGGCGGTTTATTTACAGTATTTCTTCTAAATAATTTCTAGGAAAGTCTATTTATTCATTTCTTCTGTTTCTTTCTGTTCTAGAACTTTGTAGAATTTCATTTAGATATATAAATGATTTTTCTAAACGAATTTAGTTTAGTTTTAATTAGTCGTAGTTAAAAGAACGAATTAGTAAAAGTATTTATAAGTAAATTATTATAAGTTAAGTGTATTGTGAAGTATGTGAAAAATAAAGTGTTTATTTATTACCCCGCAAAACATCGTGCAAAAAAAAATAGAAATTCCAGCTCCAGTAGGCGTTTTTTTCTGAAACTAAAACTTTGAGGTTATGATACAAGAAAAAGTCGGTTAAAACTGGTTAAAACAGTGGGTGGTCAATGAATTCAAACTGTTAATTCTTGTATTTACACCGTAGGATCATCGAAGTATGAGGAAGTCAGGTTTGGTTAGGTTAGGTTAGGCTAGGTTAGGTTAGGTTAGGTTAGGTTAGGTTAGGTTAGGTTAGGTTAGGTTAGGTTAGGTTAGGTTAGGTTAGGTTAGGTTAGGTTAGGTTAGGTTAGGTTAGGTTAGGTTGCCGGCGCATGTGACACGATGTTCGCTAAGAACGGTTCCACATGCGTCGGTGGAGAAGAGGGTGGGTTTTTAGCTGGTAGGCGCCCGGGTAACGGGTGAATCCAGCACGCCTGGGACACCTTCCCAGAAGTCTTTTGAAGATTTTCCCACCCACAAAAAAAAAAGGTGGTTAGGTTAGGTTAGGTTAGGTTAGGTTAGGTTAGGTTAGGTTAGGTTAGGTTAGATTAGGTTAGGTTAGGTTAGGTTAGGTTAGGTTAGGTTAGGTTAGGTTAGGTTAGGTTAGGTTAGGTTGCCGGCGCATGTGACGTTCGCTAAGAACGGTTCCACATGCGTCGGTGGAGAAGAGGGTGGGTTTTTAGCTGGTAGGCGCCCGGGTAACGGGTGAATCCAGCACGCCTGGGACACCTTCCCAGAAGTCTTTTGAAGATTTTCCCACTCACAAAAAAAAAAGGTGGTTAGGTTAGGTTAGGTTAGGTTAGGTTAGGTTAGGTTAGGTTAGGTTAGGTTAGGTTAGGTTAGGTTAGGTTAGGTTAGGTTAGGTTAGGTTAGGTTAGGTTAGGTTAGGTTAGGTTAGGTTAGGTTAGGTTAGGTTAGGTTAGGTTAGGTTAGGTTAGGTTAGGTTAGGTTAGGTTAGGTTAGGAGATTATGATTATAATCGCATTGATGAGAAAGTATTTACTCTGTTGTTAATTCTTTTATAATTTTTTTTTCGATTTTACTGTTTTATCTTGCCGAAATTCATTTGATTTATATCTTTCGTTGATCCATGTTTCATCGGTGGCGATTTCGAAATATCGTTCGACGAACGCGTAAGAAAATTTGATCTGCCGAAGTGATTCCTAGAAATTGACAAACATACGAACTTTTCAATAACTATTATTAACATTAAGACAAAACCAAAAACCATCAGCAACATCTAGAATTTTCCAAAACGAGCGAATTTTCAATATTGAATAAAAATTAATAGGAAAAATTAGTTTTCCTAAGAATGAGTGCATTTTTGGTTGTAGGTTCAAAATAATTGAAAAATTGCTTATTTTGAATATTCCACAAAAAAATCTTTTCAATTTAAGAATGGTTAGATATGTTAGGTTGTGCTATTGAGCTAGAGTAGGTTAAGTTAGGTTAGGTTAGATTAGGTTAGGTTAGGTTAGGTTAGGTTAGGCTATGAGACTAAGATTATAATCGCATTGATGAGAAAGTATTTGTTGTTAATTCTTTTCATTTACGGTAATAAACATTCCAAGATAAATACAAGGGATTGAAGATACAGTTTTTATACCTGCAAATGTGCGATCGATGCACAGATTAGTTCCTTCAAAATAGGATCTATTTTTGTGTTGTATTTCATTTATTTTATAGTCCTTAATAAATTTATTCCACATTCTACAATTCCTCATAGTTTTCGAGTTATTCGCGTTCCGAAATTTTTTTCAGTTACAAGTTTCAAAATTTCGAAAACCCCCGCCCGTAATTTTGTTAATAATACACTAACCAAAAACCTCTGAGAATCTAGAAAATCAGAATTAAAATATTTAAAATGACCGTACTAAGTTTAGCATGGAAAATTACCTTTTATTACTCTCTCGTATATATAAAAAAAGTCGATTCGAAGCATAATAATGAAGAAATTGAATGAACTATAATCTTAAGATCTTTGGAAATTTCTTGAAACGCTCAAAACTACCTTCTGCTCACATTTACCGTATAGAGCGCCCGGGGAAATGTATATTCTGCCATGGATTCCACTATACGTCAGAACCAGTACGTCGGTACTCCAGTTCGCGAACATTGTTCGACATAATAGTTATTTTCATACACACAACTTAATTTTCTTTTCGCGAAAATAACGTTAATTATTTATCATCTAAATAACGATAATAATAGTTTAGTGATAACCCCGTTTGTGATACCTCGAGCAATTTAACGACGAAAACAGATAACAGTACCTCGGAATCGATTTAAAAACAAAAATATTATATACCTGTATTGGATCAATCTTGTGATATGAAAGGTAAGTTTATAAAAAATAACGTAAAGTGCGTTGACATGTAGGTCGGCGGTTGCAAACTTGAAAAATAAACCACAGAAGTTAAAATTTGATGAAAAAATTATTAATATGTAAATATATTGAGTTTAAGAGTAGTAATTGCGGTATATTGGTACTACAAAAAATTGAATTTTACGTTAATTAACGTATTCTTATCAACCCTGGTGAAAAATAGCTAAAAATACAAAAAAAGCCGATTTATTACACTGGCCGACAAGATTTTCTTTATTTTTAAAATGGAAATATTTATTAAGACCTAACACGTACCACTTTTCAATAGTTTAATCATGGTAATTATTTAGAATTGGGGCTTCAGGCAAAAATCGTTCGGAAATATTTTTCACGTATTTGGGGTTGCTTCTGAGGGTACGAATAGTAAATTTTAGGTGGGGGAGACATTATTTCGATTATTTTAGACATTACATGGTACAACTTACATATGATAAATCAGTGAAACCTAACCTAACCTAACCAAGATGGTAATTATTTAGAATTGATTAGGTTAGGTTTCATTTTATGGCCGAAAAATACCTGAACTGTATTATTTAGAATAATAAACATTAAAAATTAGTATTCTGTTAAGTTTCACAGTTCTAAAAGTGATAAAAAAAAACGAAAATGTCGAGTGAAACACACCGCAATTGCAAAACTTCTCCTGACAAATTTTTCCTATAATCGTAGGGAAATTATGATACTTTAATTGGAGGCCAAGACAAGCGGTGGACCCCCACATTATTAGTTGTATAAAATAAAATATTAAGTACAAAAAAGTATATCAATTTTGGGTAAATGTTTCAAATTTGAAAAGAATTTGAGCTCTCGAAATTAAAATCAAAATTTTTTCGCGAGATCGTAGATTCAGATTCATCAACAAGGCACGAATGCGATTTCCGTGGCTGGATTTTGTAAATCGAACCAAAATAAGTCGAAAATGAAGAATAACATTTTTCGATATCTCGTTTGGTTTTCGAGATATCGATACTTGAATTTGGAAAAACCTTACCAAACATAACCTAACCTAACCTAACCTAACTTAATCTTCTCGTGGTGCAATTTTAGTGTAAAAAGTTCAAAAATCGTGATTTTTTACAGTCAGAATTGTCTAAAAAAATTTATCTTCGATTGAGGATTATTTTTTTATGGGGCGCTTTGCCTCCTCGATTCCACCGGGGCTCCGCCCCTAAACCTCAGACCCTGGTCTGTCCAAAAGCCACAGAACGCGAGGAACGGGTGAATTTGAAGAGGGGTGATTTGGGGGCAGATAAATTCGGAGCGGGTGGATTTGCAACGATTTTTTACAGTCATTTTTCTTATTCGGTTGATTTTGTCGTTAAAAATAGGATAAATAATGCAAAAATAATTGCTAGAGAACTTTTCCAGGATAATTATAAAATACTATAGTAGTCTGGCTTTTCAATTATAAAAAATCGAAAATAAATAACTTTTGAAATCATGCAGAACGTACTTTTTGCTCGAAATTACTAATTAAATCTTTAAATATTTTTTTTATTTTATAAATAATGAAAAACAACCAAAAATTCTTCATGAAAACTATTCATGTATTTATCGTATATTAAGTTATATCAAAAATGGCTCAAAAACTGATTTTTTCAATATAATTTCCTAGTATCAGAGTAAATAATATGAAAATTAAATAAAAAATCTTTTGTTTATTGAATTACAAGATTCATATTGAATTTGAAGTGATAAAATATTCATTTTAAACGAAAGTACTGAACGCCATCTGTTCAATAAAGCGAATTTTGAACTAACGTTTGATTATAAGTATCGATATCTCGAAAACGAAGCGAGATATCGAAAAATTTCGATCCTCATTTTCGCGCCACGGAAATCGTTAAGTTAAAAAAAGAATGTGGGAAGATTTAATAAATTTATCTCAAAAACTTCAAGGTTTCGCGTGAATTAACGATAATAAACAATAATAAATATAAATATAGGGCGCGGAAATCATCCCTTCAGGTACTTTTTTGCATTCAAAGAATCAAATAATTGCAATGATTTTTCAGTGATTGTAATATTTAAATTAATAGTTGAAACCTAACCTTATATAACCTAACCTACATACTTCTCTACAAAATGAAATCCAATAACAAGCAGGGGCTGTTGTTATCGAAAACTCTTCCAAGATTTTTTCTTGGTGAGATCATCGACGATGATTCTACATACAGTTTTCGTTAACAGCAACCCCTGCTTGTGATTGGATTTCATTTTAGAGAGAAGTATGTAGGTTAGGTTAAGTTAGGTTAGATTAGGTTAGGTTTCAACGATTAATTTGAATATTACAATCCTGAAGGGATAATTTCCGCGCCCTATATTTATATATATTATTGTTCAGCGTAATTTTCTTTATAACATACTAAAATTTTAACGAAATCAAAGGGATGTAACCTAATCTATATAATTACCACGATTTCTTTCACATAACCAAAGTTTGCCCGAACTTTGACATTTTTATATTGAAACTGCTGTATCGTATTTTCGATTTAATTTACCATACACAGTTTATATAAAACGCTGTAATTCGTAACATCATGTATGTGTTAATTATATTAGGAAGGATATTACTCATATCCAATGAATTTTAATTGATTCGATAAACGCAATAGTGACAAATCGTAATAAATTGACCCTGAAACGAACCTTACGCAAAAGAGAACGATGAAGTGTATATTTAAACCCACTCTCTACGAAATAACCCATGATGGTACCACCATACCAGCAAAATCGAAAGGACTTTGTGAATCGTGGTCGCAATTCGCCACAGGATAAATTTCCTGATGGTCGTCAAAAATCGGCTGTTGTGTCAGGAAACATCGAAGCTGTCAAAAAGATTTTGCAACTTTTTAATTTGGCAATCGGCTCAATAAAAGCCGGGATCAATTGGTGCGACGAAATTCTAACAAAACTCCATCGCGGTGCTCTTCCAAGTTGAAAGAAATATCCACCGTAGACTCTGGAAATATGTGAAAGTACCCGCTATTTACAATACAATTTTAAACGTTCACAATTTCCGGTACGTCTGGCTATTGCAATCACCATAAATAAATCGCAAAGTGCTTATCTAATAGTAGGTTGAGGTGGAAGAGGAGTGTTTGGTAATTTTTCTTTATGGAATTGAGCCTTTGAAGGCAGATTAAAGTATTTATAAGAGGAAAATGTTTCCTGGCCTCTTTAGCAACCCTATTTGAAACATGGGCGATACATATTACATATATTAAGTTGGATTCTCTTTAGAAGCTCAGGATTAATGGTTTAAGGGTCAGTATTATGAGAATTTTTGTTCGTCTGGACGTTATTCAACCACCAATTGTTGACATATGTTCGTTATTATAACGAATTTGCAGCCAATCGTCGGCCAACTAAAGCTTCGTGCTGAAGAATTAGCACTTAGAGCTCAATCAAATCCGTTTCAAATATTTTGACAGTCTTTAACTATCAATAGTAGGAAAACATTCATCTCGATCAAAAAATGGAAATAAATAAACATTTTTGAGCGATGATTTTCTGTGATCTACATCGATCTACATATAGTTGGTTGTCAAATGTCAAATATCATATTTGACATGTGACAATTCATCAAGGAATAACCAAATTGTTGTTTTCATTCAATTCCGAAGGTTTTTTAGCATATTTCGAATAAATGATTTACATATTTTCGTGCGTATTTCCGGTTTTCTTTTGACATATTTCCTTACTAATAATATTTTAATAACTTCGTTAATTGAATTTGATTAAAACTTTTGATTAAAATTACATAATAATTCTGAAGAAAAATTTGAAAGATGGGCGATACATATTACATATATTAAGTTGGATTCTCTTTAAAAGCTCAGGGTTAATGGTTTAAGGGTCAGGATTATGAGAATTTTTGTTCGTCTAGACGTTATTCAACCACCAATGGTTGACATTGTTCGTTATTATAACGAATTTGCAGCCAATCGTCGGCCAACTAAAGCTTCGTGCTGAAAAATTAACACTTAGAGCTCAATTTTCACCAATCAAATCCGTTTCAAATATCTTGACAGTCTTAAACTATCAATAGTAGGAAAACATTCATCTCGATCAAAAAATGGAAATAAATAAACATTTTCGAGCGATGATTTTCTGTGATCTACATGGATCTACATATAGTTGGTTGTCAAATGTCAAATATCATATTTGACATATTTGACATGTGACAATTCATCAAGGAATAACCAAATTGTTGTTTTCATTCAATTTAGAAGGTTTTTTAGCATATTTTGATATGTAAATTTTGATGTATAAATGATTTACATATTTTTGTGCGTATTTCCGGTTTGCTTTTGACATATTTCCTTAATAATAATATTTTAATAACTTCGTTAATTGAATTTGATTAAGACTTTTGAATAAAATTACATAATAGTTCTGAAGAAAAATAATGTTAGAGTCCCAGTGCGTATGAATATATTTGAAATTATTTTCGTTTATTATCGTAATTAACACAAATACACCAGTAGTGGCTTGAGAATATCAAAACTATTCAAGATTAAAACGGTTTAAATACCGTACATGAACTAAAAACCGTATTGTATTAACATATGTTGTTTTCAAACATTGTACTGATTGTCCCAATAAGAATGGCTCTAGGTATGTATGAGGAACCGTTCAAAGTACAGCTGTGGCATGAAATTTATAACGAAAATGATCTTAAAGTGAATTTGGAGAAATTATTCTCAAGGTTTTACAATAGAAAATATTCCAAAGGTCGTATAACCCAACCAAAAACAATATTATTTCAACCAAGAGCTTAATTTGTTTCCTTTGGCATATATCAATGTTTCATCAACAAATCTTAAATATATCTCTGTATATAAAATCGTTTATTATCTATTATAACGTCATCGTATGTCTGAAATTTTAATCTTTACCTTTTTTATATCGTTTCCGTCTTTTGTTTTATAATAAAAAACTGTACATAATCGAAACAGACCTCCAGGTATTCATTCAGTTTCAAGAATTCATCAAGGACGCTAAGAAGTAAATAATCTCAAAAATTTCACGAGAATTTAAGAATATAATACATCGAATTTAATTTGATTCAATTGTTCAATTTTAACGGTGCCTCTCTTTTGTGAAAGAATAAAATACACAAAAAACGTTATAAATTACTCGTAGTACCATTTGATATAATTTTTGTTGATACACCATTCAGAATTATTTAAAATTAACTAGCCAGCTTCATAATATTATTTCATAATCTTTGTACAAGAACAAGAATGTATAAAAGTTTTCTTTAATGAATTGTATACACCCTGTATTTCATTCAAACCAAATAGAGTCTGCAGTCAATCAATAATCTTTTGGTTGGAACAAAGACCTGCAAGAAAAAAGAATGGTTCAATGATATCTGTATATTCCTAGTTGAAATGAAAGTCAGAGCAAAACTGATTCAAAATTCGAAGGTAATGTCAAAGGAATAAAGGATAAAGAAGGATGAAGAAGACCATCAATATAAAAAAATATTGGTAGATCACTTTAAGGACTTGCTAATTCAACCAAGTACAAAAGATAACGATGAACACGAAGAGGATGCTCAAGGAACCTTATCAGAAGAAATTGAGGAAATCATGAATGAAATAAGAAATGGAAAAGCACCTGGTGAAGATGAAATAAGCATAGAGCTGATGAAGTATGGACGATCTAAACTTCAAGGAAGAATTTACCAACTAATTAGGAAAATATTTGAGGAAAATAAGCGACAAGGGGTAGATATGAACTATTTGTACTGATCCACCCCAACAAGAGTTTTTAGACAGCATATTTGTAGCGCAACCCCATTAGAGGTGTTAAGCCATTATCCATTCACATCTCCTTTTATTAATTTGGTGCAGAATTTTGGTATTCTTATAGAAATTTTGACAAATAAACGTCGTCTGTTTGGTTCCAGTCATTTTCAGGATATTCCAAAGATTCTAGTTATACAGGCCACGAGGAACAAATGGTTGAGTTTGAGGTCACGGAAACTTCTGCCTCAGTCTCTAAACGACTCTATATGAGGTCACTTCTCTAACTCGACTGCCTCCGTTTGAGAAGTAAATAATTGTAACGTTTTTCGTATTTATTTACCCTACTTATAATCGTGGGGTGAATTAATAAACATTGTCTCTTACGTTCTTAATTTATTTACCCACTATAAAATACACTTACAATAATTTACTTAAATGCTATTATAAAAAGTTCAAAAAGGAAACATCAAAGGCGCATCCAGCATTTATTAAAAGCAGATGAAAAACGCCGCGCGAATTCGCCGAATTTTAAAATTCCATTGTAGCCGGACAGGGCCGTAGCTAATACAAAAACTATGGAGATGTTTATTAAACTACCCTTAGCGTATAGGGTTTTTTTCGTACCAAACGCATATAATATTGGTAAGGTATTTTTATAAAATTTAAATGAGAATAAAATTAATGACATTTTTTTTTATAAAATTTTCTCTTTCTTTTCCAGTTCGACGGTAGTTTGACGAAATGGTTCGTAGTCGCACCCCCTCCCAAGGGGGTGGCTCGCAGGGTTTTGAAATGGAAAGGAAATATTCGGTTCCTTCTAATCCAGAATCACGCACGTTTTCCGGTGGAACGACTAGCGAGGATTTACATGCTTGGTCGATTTATAGGTAATAGTAGTATAAATCTACCAATAGAGATCGTGATGAACACACTATTCACACTACTACTACACTACAATTACACTGACTGTGCGTTCCTATTCGTTTAAATAACCATACCTCCAACAATGTCTATAGCTGTCCGGCATTACTCCCTTTATAAGGGTAGTAAATAATTTCCCAAAGCAAAGCTATGTACAGTAACAGCTATTTTCAAAAAGGGGCCTTATTTCATACCTAAAACAAACCTGTTCCCTCCAGAGGATTCCCAACTCCAGCCTCACTACAATCAATAACCTTCGCTGGTTGGGCCGCCTCAGGTAGCGCCCAAAATCTGCCTTCATCAAATAAGTTTCGACGTTTGTTCACACGAAACGAGTTTAACATTTTCATTGTCAATTTTTTCTATCCATATGTTCGAAAAGAAATTGTAGCTTAAAAATATCAGTAGATTTGAAATTTTGTAGACCAAAACGAATTCGAATCTTCAATCAACCAAAGAAAGGATTTCTGTTAATTAATTAAATTCAGTTTCTCGAAATGATGGTAGAAAATTATTGGAAAAAAAACGTAACCGTGTAGAAACGAGATTCGAATAATTTACAGTCGTTAAATTATTTCAAGCATATCATTTCTAACGGGTATTTACCAAAACAAATTTCTACAGAATATTTATTGGATCTAAAACATAATCTTTGCAAGCTATAGATTCAAAATCACCAAAAAACTAAATTAATCATTTCGGAAAATATATTAAAGTTAGTCCACTTTGGTGTTTCATTGCCACGTTCCTAATAAGAAACTGTTCTTAAAACGTAAACTATAGTTTACTAAGAAAATATTGATTGAAGTAAATATTTTTAATTGCACATGGCTTTGATGTTTTTCAAAATATTCTCCATCAAGATTAATATACTTTTTCCTCCAAAACACGTGATTTGAACGCAGCCACCGCCACTCGTTATTAGGTCAGTCAAGTCTGAGATGTCGGGTACATTAGAACACGAAACATATACACCGGTTTACCAATCACGAGGTTATCGTTGCCGACAACGTAGCGTGTGCTGTTATAATTCAGCTTTTATTTATTAGTCGCGTTTATATAAAACATTTTTCTCTATATAAGAATAAAGTCTATAAACCCTTCTATAGGTTAGTACATATTATATAATCACGTTAAAAATTAAAAACATAATACACTTAATCACTATAAAATATTAAAATTAGTTGAATTTGAATCTTACTTACGTCCCGCAACATCGTCAAAACGATTAATACTTTCAAATCACACGCTCGTTTTTAGATCAGTCAAGCCTGAGATGTTGGATACACGAAACATATACACCGGTATACCAATCACGAGGTTATCGTTGCCGGCAACGTAGCGTGCGCTGTTATAATTCAGCTTTTATTTATTAGTCGCGTTTATATAAAACATTTTTCTCTATATAAGAATAAAGTCTATAAACCCTTCTATAGGTTAGTACATATTATATAATCACGTTAAAAATTAAAAACATAATACACTTAATCACTATAAAATATTAAAATTAGTTGAATTTGAATCTTACTTACGTCCCGCGGCATCGTCAAAACGATTAATACTTTCAAATCACACGCTCGTTTTTAGATCAGTCAAGCCTGAGATGTTGGATACACGAAACATATACACCGGTATACCAATCACGAGGTTATCGTTGCCGGCAACGTAGCGTGCGCTGTTATAATTCAGCTTTTATTTATTAGTCGCGTGTATACAAAACATTTTTCTGTATATAAGAATAAAGTCTATAAATCTTTTTATAGGTTAGTACATATTATATAATCACGTTAAAAATTAAAAACATAATACACTTAATCACTATAAAATATTAAAATTAGTTGAATTTGAATCTTACTTACGTCCCGCGGCATCGTCAAAACGATTAATACTTTCAAATCACACGCTCGTTTTTAGATCAGTCAAGCCTGAGATGTTGGATACACGAAACATATACACCGGTATACCAATCACGAGGTTATCGTTGCCGGCAACGTAGCGTGCGCTGTTATAATTCAGCTTTTATTTATTAGTCGCGTGTATACAAAACATTTTTCTGTATATAAGAATAAAGTCTATAAATCTTTTTATAGGTTAGGACATATTATATAATCACGTTAAAAATTAAAAACATAATACACTTAATCACTATAAAATATTAAAATTAGTTGAATTTGAATCTTACTTACGTCCCGCAACATCGTCAAAACGATTAATACTTTCAAATCACACGCTCGTTTTTAGATCAGTCAAGCCTGAGATGTTGGATACACGAAACATATACACCGGTATACCAATCACGAGGTTATCGTTGCCGGCAACGTAGCGTGCGCTGTTATAATTCAGCTTTTATTTATTAGTCGCGTGTATACAAAACATTTTTCTGTATATAAGAATAAAGTCTATAAATCTTTTTATAGGTTAGGACATATTATATAATCACGTTAAAAATTAAAAACATAATACACTTAATCACTATAAAATATTAAAATTAGTTGAATTTGAATCTTACTTACGTCCCGCGGCATCGTCAAAACGATTAATACTTTCAAATCACACGCTCGTTTTTAGATCAGTCAAGCCTGAGATGTTGGATACACGAAACATATACACCGGTATACCAATCACGAGGTTATCGTTGCCGGCAACGTAGCGTGCGCTGTTATAATTCAGCTTTTATTTATTAGTCGCGTGTATACAAAACATTTTTCTGTATATAAGAATAAAGTCTATAAATCTTTTTATAGGTTAGGACATATTATATAATCACGTTAAAAATTAAAAACATAATACACTTAATCACTATAAAATATTAAAATTAGTTGAATTTGAATCTTACTTACGTCCCGCGGCATCGTCAAAACGATTAATACTTTCAAATCACACGCTCGTTTTTAGATCAGTCAAGCCTGAGATGTTGGATACACGAAACATATACACCGGTATACCAATCACGAGGTTATCGTTGCCGGCAACGTAGCGTGCGCTGTTATAATTCAGCTTTTATTTATTAGTCGCGTGTATACAAAACATTTTTCTGTATATAAGAATAAAGTCTATAAATCTTTTTATAGGTTAGGACATATTATATAATCACGTTAAAAATTAAAAACATAATACACTTAATCACTATAAAATATTAAAATTAGTTGAATTTGAATCTTACTTACGTCCCGCGGCATCGTCAAAACGATTAATACTTTCAAATCACACGCTCGTTTTTAGATCAGTCAAGCCTGAGATGTTGGATACACGAAACATATACACCGGTATACCAATCACGAGGTTATCGTTGCCGGCAACGTAGCGTGCGCTGTTATAATTCAGCTTTTATTTATTAGTCGCGTTTATATAAAACATTTTTCTCTATATAAGAATAAAGTCTATAAACCCTTCTATAGGTTAGTACATATTATATAATCACGTTAAAAATTAAAAACATAATACACTTAATCGCTATAAAATATTAAAATTAGTTGAATTTGAATCTTACTTACGTCCCGCAACATCGTCAAAACGATTAATACTTTCAAATCACACGCTCGTTTTTAGATCAGTCAAGCCTGAGATGTTGGATACACGAAACATATACACCGGTATACCAATCACGAGGTTATCGTTGCCGGCAACGTAGCGTGCGCTGTTATAATTCAGCTTTTATTTATTAGTCGCGTATATATAAAACATTAAAATCCTGGCAACAAAAATAATTACATCCCGCAGCATACTTTCAAATTATTTGCATTGTATATTCGAATTTCTTGGGTGTTTTAGTCGTGGCATTTTCACTTCTTGGTACAAACCAAGAGGATAATTATCGTTTTTACTTTATATCATATGTTCAGTGTTTATTTTATACCTATGGCGGCCGTACTGAAATGTTTAAACTACCTACAAAATTTTCAATAATTTTTTTTTCTATAAATGCGTTTCTATACCAGATCAACATGTTTCCAGTATTCTTTACAAGGTGTTTAATTTAATAAGAAATATTTTTCTTGTTAATTGCCTTCAGATGGAAACTTCTACTACACGTATGAATGCAGAAAAGCCAGTTAACTTTAGCAAGGTGTAAATAAGCTCAAAGGATAAGAAGGATACATTCTTCTCCTAGATACGCTTCTGTTATACAGACCAATCAAAGCAGAGAGGGCAACGGCACTAAAGACTTCGCCAACCATGACCAACGAACCAAAGCTATAAAATTCAAATACGAGAAATAGATTGATTTTTATTCGATTTTACTCTACCTAGTGTCCCAATTACGACTTTTATAATAAATATTTTTTCTAAACTCACTTTTATAACGATTAACCATCGTGTAAGTGAAATATGTCGAACAACGCATAGTTAATTAGGAAATAATAAAACAGTTTTTTTGTAACGATATCCTTTTATTGCAACAAACTAATGACCTTGTTTGTTACTGATGTATTATAGAACAAATTCTATAATCGTGACTGAAATCTCACTTCGAAAATACTAGGTAGGTTTCGCCTCACATATTCCGTAAAAACAAATCTAATTACTAGAAATACGTTCGAAATTAGGAAAGTTGAGTGATTTAACTACAAATTGTAGCTGATGTAACTATAACAAGCCCGTAATTAAATCAGATTTAGTAATTATATAATAGTTTATTATTCAACGAGCTAAAACGTTGTTATTCTTATTTTTTTTACCATCTTGACCACATCCGCCCTCTACAGCGCTTCTTTCTCTTCGTTTGTTGTTCTGTATATCCACCAACAATCACTGGAGTCCATCTTAACGTGGGGAGCCATTTCGAACTTACGAGTGCTGCTAACAAGTTTCGAGACATGGCAACACTGATATTGCAAACATTGAGTTGATTTTCTATGACTTTCGACGTGAATTAAACCAATCGCTGTGTGCCGATCAACTCGCTTCGACTTCCGGTGATTGAGGGCAATCTTGAGCCACCGTATTCTGCTGATTTGGTTCATCTTAAAAGACCCATACAGTCGATTGTTGCTTCGTTAGCGTCGGACTAAGAAGTAGTGAAGTCTTGGGCTAATATCGACCAGGGGAAATCAAAATCATCTTTATCGATTTAGTTGTGGCAAAATTCTCAATTATCTCATCAAAATTCGGTTTGTTCCCTTCCTTTCCTATGAGTTTGAGCTCGGCAATCCTTTAGATTGATGCTAGCTGACAGGTAAACGTGTTCCTGCCAAATAAATTATAATAAAGAACAATTTTCAAAAAATGTTAAGTACAATATGTACAGGTACGATAATGGCCGTTGTTAACGGGAGTGTAGAGGGTTGAAAATTTAGGATTGTATGTATTTTTTAATGCTATATCATAAAAAAATAAAAACAAAAAATTGTACAGTCGTTTCGGAGATGTTGTAATGTAATTAATTCCTTTTGTTTAAGACAAAATTTGAATTCGGACTTCACTGACAGCGCTCTTGGATCAACGGACAAAAGTCCGCTTCCATACGGGAATTTTCAACTACGTGACACGACTGTTCAATCGATTCTTTCACACCCTCGATATGGACCTAAGTAAGTAACCAAATTCTAGCATAATTAAATTACAAGATTGTTATAGAATTTTTGTCTTTTCAGGTCCGCCCTTGGATCCAATATGTACACTTATTTGAAATTCGGACTCCCGCGCGTTTTTCCACCCAATCACATCGAATCCAACCGATCCGGGACACCTCAACATTTTAGACGAAATTCTTCTACAAGACCACCAAACAGGTGAATTATTTTTGTGTGTAAATCGTAGTTGAATTTGTATGACGGAAAAATGTCGAATAGGTATATGTAAAGAAATGATTTTTCTTTAGTTTTCATTTGGTACACTTTATTTATCTGTGGGTTATGATGTCTATGATAGATCTGTCACAAATGTCACTGTCACAAGTGTCAATTTTGATTGATTAGAATAAGATAATAGAGGTTAATTAATGTAGGTCAAGAAATATTGCTTATTTAAGAAAAAGTTGAAGAAATAGGTATATGTAAAGAATTGATTTTTCTTTAGTTTTCATTTGGTACACTTTATTTATCTGTGGGTTATGATGTCTATGATAGATCTGTCACAAATGTCACTGTCACAAGTGTCAATTTTGATTGATTAGAATAAGATAATAGAGGTTAATTAATGTAGGTCAAGAAATATTGCTTATTTAAGAAAAAGTTGAAGAAATAGGTATATGTAAAGAAATGGTTTTTCTTCAGATTTTATTTGGTACACTTCATTTATCTGTGGGTTATGATGTCTATGATAGATCTGTCACAAATGTCACTGTCACAAGTGTCAATTTTGATTGATTAGAATAAGATAATGGAGGTTAATTAATGTAGGTCAAGAAATATTGCTTATTTAAGAAGGAGTTGAAGAAATAAAGATTAAATGTTTCTTTATAAGATGATTTTCAAATTAATTGAAATAAACGCATGTGTTGCTCTAAAAAACAAAGATTTTATTTTTATGACAAATACACTACATAATTGATATTAATAAACTGTATTATATTTGTAAACTTCTTTCTTGGATGGACATTCAAAAAAACTTTTAAATCATTTAGCCACAGCAACACGTGGCCAGATCTGCTAGTTTAGTAATCAAAAATTAAAGTATATATCAGAGTATTTGATAATATTGCCTATTTCAGAAGTTTGAAAGCCGGAAGCCGCGGCCCACGAGATGGAAGTTCCGGATATGACAGTTCTGATAATGAGACCACTAACAACTATAAATATAGCCGGAAATATCGTTCTGATCCGGACTTTCGAATGCAGAATATGTATCAAAGGGTAAGGCAATTTATTTGGAAAATCATTTAAGTGGAACAAGTGGACAAAAGTTTGATTTTTTTAATTGAATCATTTGTATTTATATGGGTCATTAAATGTTCTGGTATCCGCTCACATCCTAGGAATTCGCATCAAAGGAGGATTTCAGTGGAAGTTAATTAAAGAATGTATACGAGGAAATGACGAACATGTTAAATTACTCATTTTATTCTAAATAGTTTCGTGCTTCATCTAATCTTATATTCGCTATACCATCCACACACCCAGAATCTCATCCAGACAATACATTACTTAGATCAATCTCTTGTCTAATTCATTCAGCTCATTCAACTTCCTCAACCATCCTAATCCTGTAGCTATCTACCACAATCTTGAGCTTCTACCTAATCAAATCAAGACTCATGGAAGAGTTTGATAGAAAGCTCAATGACTCAAAATATACTTGCCAAGAAAAAATCACTGGGCTGAAACATACAGGGAAAAGTTTCAAGAGAAGGAAACATTAGTGGAACAGGTCATTGCCTCTTCCAGTTACTAGAGTTTATAGGGACTTTAGAGCTGACAACGCGTGCTATAAATGCTCATGCTGATAATAGGCCTAAGGTCACATTGTGAACCAACCTCTTCTACTATAGTCAATTGTAAATTCCATAGGCCATTCTAAGGTTGCGGTTTGCTACCAGCAATAGCAGAATTATTAGAGGCAGCAAAGATCTAGTAATGGATGATGATGAGGATGCTTAGAATTAACTGTGAACGTTCTAAACGAAATCTTGAAACAAATTTTCAACAAGAGTGGGATAAGTTTACAATTCTATCAATATTTTGTTATGACCCTGTTTTTGGGGGAAATCAATGAATGATTTGTATTAATTTTCAGGCTAGTCCAGGTTTGCCACTAGCAGCGATGCATCAAGGTGGTATTAAACAACACAACACCCAATGGAACAGAAACAAAAGTATATCGGAAGCTAACCTATTAGCTTCAGAATATCAACGATCCTACCACACCATCGATCCTTCCAGAGATCTCAGAAGAAACAGTGTAGCTGATTTTGTACATAATCATGATATGGTTGATCATGGGTGAGTTTTATTAAAAACAAAAGTACTCCGCTCTTTATCATATTTTTAGTTTCTAAAAGTCACATTGAGTTTCTTGAGGCGTGGTTTTGGAAAGAAAAAATTGAAGTTTCATAGGTTATGGTCCGTTGGAAAGGCACTGATATAGGAGAGTTTGGACTTGGCCCGTTTTTTTTTTGGCTTTGAGATGATTTATTTTGGGGTGGCACCCTGCCAACCACAGATGGAGTGTGGGAGAAGCAAAAGATTTACAGCAAATGGAATTGGCTTGATGAACCCATGGGGTGACTTGATTAAGGGGAGGAGAAGGGGCTGGTGATGAGTGATTTGGTTTTATATTAGATGAAATTAAATAAACCGTAGATTCCTTATGAAGTCTTTGAATCCCCTGTGGAGTCTGTACGGTTATTGAAGTAAGGAACTGAATGGAGCCAGTCTATATCCAGCAAAATGGGCTCAAACTCAGACCACCAAAGAGATGGTACGTCAGCTGGAGTTTAGCTTCTCAGGAAGATCCAGGAAGAGCGCCAAACGTACTGCTGCTGATACTAGTGACACACGTGGATGCGACAAACATTCATTGCCATACATTTATTTCAATAAATTATAAAATTTCAGCGGCAAGTTTTTTCAGAGCAATCGCAATCGAAAACAACAAGTGTGTACGTGGTTTCTTGTACTGTTTTTCTTCTAAAAAAGATTTTATTACCAAGTATGACTTGTTTTCTTACAGTATAATGCCGCATATTGGTAGACCTACGTCGAAGACCGAAAGTCATTTTTCTTTACCGGCATCAAGAAGAGGACCACCTTCTGTTTTACGTACAGATTACTTGAGTCAAGATGACGCTTCGGAAACGACGTTTATGTATCCACATTTGCAGGTAAAACTTCTGTTTAATAATTTTTATTACTTTTATAGTGTGTTCATAAAATAATTGGGTTTTAGGTTTACGAAACAAAACATTACTCCTTCACTTCACTACCACAGATCAAAAATTACATTTTCCTTTCATCGATTGAAAAACCTTGAAGTTAAATTACTACAAATGTCTTAAAACTAATGCGAACTGAATAGTAAACAACTTTTCCAGGTCCGCATTACAATATTTAATTAACAGTATCAGTGAATCATTCAAAAGTATAGATAAACAACAATTTTATACAAAAAATTAATCCCTTGGGATTTCCGAATAAATCGAATTATTACTGAGAAAGTATAAAGACTATTATACATAATAAGAAATATTTTTTCTATAATCATCAGGTGGGTACTTTTAGTAGGGCTTTCGGTTCGCGGTCAAAAGTTATTTGTACAAGTGAGCGGTATTTTTGAGGATCAAATATTTGAATAAAAGTTTTGTGAACAATAAAGTATCGCCAACCATGTCTGCAAGATCAACCGTCGATTTGCAGATTTGGTAAACATCTTACTAAAGTACAGGGAGTACGGGAGAGACCAAAAAAAAAAAACTTCCAGACCGTTGCACTCATGGCATTCATTTAATCTACCAAGAGGTTTTCTCCGTAAGGTCTGCCATTTCATGGCGGATATTTCCTTCCAAATATGCCAGGAAAGTCAGTTTATTAGCGTAAACTTTATGCTCGACATAACCCTACAGGAAAAAAGCCATAGGTGTTAAATCGGGACTACATGGAAGCCACTCATGTCACCTCTTCTGGAGATCAATTTACCAGGAAAAATTTCACGTTTCAGAGATATATTGGACGTGTGGAAAGCTGCTGGAATAATTTTCTTTGGTCATAACATTGGAAGTTTTGAATGTCGGACACGAAGAAGTCGTTCTAGGCAGTTTAGGGGTTTCTGATGTTTGTATTTTGGATTATTCGCACACAAACTTTGCTTGTTGACTAAGATTAAAGTGAAATTCGTCCGAAAAAAGATGTTGGTGAAAGTTGAAAAGCTTCTGATCAGCATCCTGAGGCTTCCTTACTTGCACCAACTGAATTTTTCGAGGGTGCAGATCCAAATATTTGTGTAAAATGCGAAGTAATGATGATTTGTACACCAACAGCGCGATTCGGTATATACAAGTCAGGCTCGTCACGAGCAGACCGAGTAACACGTTTACGAACGATCTAAAAGGCCTCAGACAACCGGATTTTTGTTTATCCCAAATTCTCAAAAGCATATTTTATTCTAAATTGACTAGAATTTTGATAAATCCATCTTCAACTCATTTGCCATTCCACATATTTTGTTTATACTGGCTTACAAGTAGTTTTCTGAACTAGATCAGATCAATACATGTTGATATCGATGATTGTTGATCAGTCAGACCGGGGTTTGATTTAGTATTGTTTAGGTACATGGACTCGGCGTGCTACCGAGCTCTACGTCCTGCAAATCACGTCATCATCTTCTCCTCAACGAAATCTCGTTCGAGATAAGAGGAGGCGAAATAATGGCAATAATAAGCACCTCCGAAGAAGAAGGTACCGCTCTACTGGACGTGGTGGCAGGTTTACAGAAACCAGTATTAGGTACAATAATTTTGAACGGACGGAAAGTCGAATCGCACACGTTGAAACCTCGAGTGGCATACGTGCAAAGTGATCTTAATTTGTGTAAAGACATGACAGTTGTGCAAACGTTGAGGTTCCATTATGATCTCAGAAAACCCACAGATAAGTTGGGATATCTGAAAATCGAAGCTATGGATAGGGTAAGTGTTTTATTCAATGGATACAAACAATGTTAAAAAATCAGTTGAAGTTTCGGAAGGGTTGATACTTTTTCGATTGAAGCTGATTTTCCACCAAAAAAAAAAACACGCGAAAAGATCTAAGAAGTAGAAAAGTTAAAGTTAACAAATTTCTTTCGCAACAGATAAACGTCATAATAGAGGACCTAGGTTTGGAGCAAGTTCGTGATACGAAAGTATCCTCGATGACGATTTCCGAGAGAAGAAGACTGAACGTCGCCTGTCATTTGATTCTCGACACTGACATAGTGGTATTAGACCAACCCACGAAAGGCATGGATATTTTTGATACATTCTTTCTCGTGGAATATTTGAAACAATGGGCTAACGGTGGCGCCGGCAGTTCTTTGGGACGAATAGTCGTATTGACTATACATCCACCGACTTACGAAATCTTCACGATGTTATCAAGAATTTTGTTGGTGTCATCGGGACGGACTATGTATAGTGGAAAGAGAAAACACATGTTGCCATATTTTGCTTTAGTGGAATATCCATGCCCGTCCTTCAAAAACCCTTCTGATTATTATCGTAAGTATATACACACTGTATTGTTCATTTAAATTAAATTTAAACTCCGCGCGCAAATCGAGTCAGTGACGTTTCTTTTTCTTTAATTGGTACGACTGTTTTTGATATTCGTTTGAGCGCCATGTCACTGTCGAGCAAGAATTGTCAAAATCACTTGATGCCTATTTAAAAATGGCCGTTGTGGGGTAAACAAATGCTTTTGTCGCGAATATCTGTGCGGTTTGTGACACTATTTTTTTGATTTGGACTTTTTTATTCCCAGTTTTATTGAGAAATGGTTTCTTAAAGATTTAGAACTTGATGATATTGCAAATTTCTTCTCGAAAACGTAGCTGTTGTTTTTTTTTTCGTACCGTATTTTTCTCTGACTCATCTATTTACAAAATGCGCCAAAGAAGAATGAAAAATTGCTTTTATAACATCGAAAGACAACAAATTAGAGTCTAATAGATATTTAAATATACACACTGTATTGTTCATTTGAATTAAATTTAAACTCCGCGCGCAAATCGAATCAGTGACATTTGTTTTTCTTGGTACGACTGTTTTTGATATTCGTTTGAGCGCCATGTCACTGTCGAGCAAGAATTGTCAAAATCACTTGATGCCTATTTAAAAATGGCCTTTGTGGGGTAAACAAATGCTTTTGTCGCGAATATCTGTGCGGTTTGTGACACTATTTTTTTGATTTGGACTTTTTTATTTCCAGTTTTATTGAGAAATGGTTTCTTAAAGATTTAGAACTTGATGATATTGCAAATTTCTTCTCGAAAACGTAGCTAAGTTATTTTTTTTTCGAACCGTATTTTTCTCTGACTCATCTATTTACAAAATGCGCCAAAAATGAATGAAAAATTGCTTTCGTAACATCGAAATACAACAAATTAGACCGTAATAGATATTTGAATACACACACTGTATTGTTCATTTGAATTAAATTTAAACTCCGCGCGCAAATCGAATCAGTGACATTTGTTTTTCTTGGTACGACTGTTTTTGATATTCGTTTGAGCGCCATGTCACTGTCGAGCAAGAATTGTCAAAATCACTTGATGCCTATTTAAAAATGGCCGTTGTGGGGTAAACAAATGCTTTTGTCGCGAATATCTGTGCGGTTTGTGACACTATTTTTTTGATTTGGACTTTTTTATTTCCAGTTTTATTGAGAAATGGTTTCTTAAAGATTTAGAACTTGATGATATTGCAAATTTCTTCTCGAAAACGTAGCTAAGTTATTTTTTTTTCGAACCGTATTTTTCTCTGACTCATCTATTTACAAAATGCGCCAAAAATGAATGAAAAATTGCTTTCGTAACATCGAAATACAACAAATTAGACCGTAATAGATATTTGAATACACACACTGTATTGTTCATTTGAATTAAATTTAAACTCCGCGCGCAAATCGAATCAGTGACATTTGTTTTTCTTGGTACGACTGTTTTTGATATTCGTTTGAGCGCCATGTCACTGTCGAGCAAGAATTGTTAAAATCACTTGATGCCTATTTGAAAATGGCCGTTGTGGGGTAAACAAATGCTTTTGTCGTGAGTATCTGTGCGGTTTGTGACACTATTTTTTTGATTTGGACTTTTTTAATCCCAGTTTTATTGAGAAATGGTTTCTTAAAGATTTAGAACTTGATGATATTGCAAATTTCTTCTCGAAAACGTAGCTAAGTTATTTTTTTTTCGTGCCGTATTTTTCTCTGACTCATCTATTTACAAAATGCGCCAAAAATGAATGAAAAATTGCTTTCGTAACATTGAAATACAACAAATTAGAGTCTAATAGATATTTAAATATACACACTGTATTGTTCATTTGAATTAAATTTAAACTCCGCGCGCAAATCGAATCAGTGACATTTGTTTTTCTTGGTACGACTGTTTTTGATATTCGTTTGAGCGCCATGTCACTGTCAAGCAAGAATTGTCAAAATCACTTGATGTCTATTTAAAAATGACCGTTGTGGGGTAAACAAATGCAAATGTATTTTTCTCTGACTCATCTATTTACAAAATGCGCCAAAGAAGAATGAAAAATTGCTTTCGTAACATCGAAATACAACAAATTAGAGTCTAATAGATATTTAAATATACACACTGTATTGTTCATTTGAATTAAATTTAAACTCCGCGCGCAAATCGAGTCAGTGACGTTTCTTTTTCTTTAATTGGTACGACTGTTTTTGATATTCGTTTGAGCGCCATGTCACTGTCGAGCAAGAATTGTCAAAATCACTTGATGCCTATTTAAAAATGGCCGTTGTGGGGTAAACAAATGCTTTTGTCGTGAGTATCTGCGCGGTTTGTGACAATATTTTTTTGATTTATTGTCAAAATCACTTGATGCCTATTTGAAAATGGCCGTTGTGGGGTAAACAAATGCTTTTATCGTTAATATCTGCGCGGTTTGTGACAATATTTTTTTGATTTATTGTCAAAATCACTTGATGCCTATTTGAAAACGGCCGTTGTGGGGTAAACAAATGCTTTTATCGTAAATATCTGTGCGGTTTGTGACACTATTTTTTTGATTTATTGTCAAAATCACTTGATGCCTATTTGAAAATGGCCGTTGTGGGGTAAACAAATGCTTTTATCGTAAATATCTGTGCGGTTTGTGACAATATTTTTTTGATTTATTGTCAAAATCACTTGATGCCTATTTGAAAATGGCCGTTGTGGGGTAAACAAATGCTTTTGTCGTGAGTATCTGCGCGGTTTGTGACAATATTTTTTTGATTTATTGTCAAAATCACTTGATGCCTATTTGAAAATGGCCGTTGTGGGGTAAACAAATGCTTTTGTCGTGAGTATCTGCGCGGTTTGTGACAATATTTTTTTGATTTATTGTCAAAATCACTTGATGCCTATTTGAAAATGGCCGTTGTGGGGTAAACAAATGCTTTTGTCGTGAGTATCTGCGCGGTTTGTGACAATATTTTTTTGATTTATTGTCAAAATCACTTGATGCCTATTTGAAAATGGCCGTTGTGGGGTAAACAAATGCTTTTGTCGTGAGTATCTGCGCGGTTTGTGACAATATTTTTTTGATTTATTGTCAAAATCACTTGATGCCTATTTGAAAATGGCCGTTGTGGGGTAAACAAATGCTTTTGTCGTGAATATCTGTGCGGTTTGGGACACTATTGTTTTGATTAGGACTTTATTTTATTATGAAACGGCTTCTTAAAGATTTAGAACTTGAAGATGTGCCCAATTTTTTCCCGGCAACGTAGCTAAGTTGTTTTTTATTTCGTAGTATGTAGTATTGTGCTTAGTGTAGGTGAATATAGTATGCAAGCTCTTTTCCTCTGATGAAAAGTGATCAACTCCACCTAAAGATAATCCAGCTGCCACTGGTAAATATTCTAAATCAATATAGAGCAAAATACTGTAATAAACGGCAAAATAGCGGAACCAACTACTTAAAAATAGAACCGAAAACCTGTATGCTCTGGCTCGCTTATTTTTATTATCAGTCCCTGATTATTCTCGTATTGCGCTTGTCCCAGTTATTTATCCATCTTCTCTTTCTGATAGTTCTTAGTCTTTTTCTGCTGTTAGTAACCTTCTGAAGTGTTCCTTCCATTGGTTTAATTCATTTTCTTCACTCAACTTCTTTGCTTTGTTCCTCTGTTTTCTCTTTATAGCTTAGAATCTTCATCATTTTGTTTGTTGCTCAGTAGCAACATTTCTTGTCTTCTTATTTAATTATTTCTTTATCTCTTCTCTCCTGGTACTATCTCTGTATATCTTAATTCCTATATCATACCACTATTCTTAACCTTATATCTTCATTTTCCTTTCACCAGACAGATTTTTCTGTCTCTATCATTATTAGTCTCAACGTTATCTCCGTTTCAGTTTGTACATGATAATCTGATGAAATTTTTCAGTGGATCTTGTCACTCTAGACGATCTTTCTGCAGAGGCCATGCTAGAATCATCACAACGAATAGAACAGCTCGCTGAAATTTTTAGACAAAAGCAACAGCCATTAAGTGACCCAGGACCACCGCCATCTAGTCTCCCGATGTGTATGAGGCACTCCAATTGTTGCGCAGCCGCTTTCATTTTATTCACGTAAGTAGAACCAGTTCTTTTATGTTCCCTTTTCTTGTTGTAACACTGGAGATACTCAGACTTTATATCTGATCTATTAGATCTACTGTTTCTATAAATTTTAGAACGTGAGTTGACGAAGAGTTCCAACTTTTGTTTCATACGTTCCCGAGTGTCATACTCTGGAGCTGTCTATCACACTTGGCCAGAACCAGGTGTCTTTTGAGTACCTGTTTCTTCCTAACTACCTTCTTTCCAGTCTTTTTTCTATTGTCGTGAAGGGTTTATCCACTCCCGCTCTATTTCTCTTCGATGTATCCCGGAACCCATCAGAAGATAAGTTTTACTCTTCGGAGTCTCTTTCGACAGCTTTTTCCTTCGTCTTCAATAAAAACGAAGTGAGGTTGATTGGTCTGAAAAACTTTTCTCCTAGTTTTGGTATGAACAGCTTGGTGTATATAGCTGCTTCGACTAAAGCGACTTCCTGGTGACTTGAACGGTTCACAGCACACTTCATTCGTTCGCCGCTGTACACGCGGCTATCCAATGCTGTAATTTCTTTCGTAGCTCGTTTCCCGGTTGTGAAGTTTTGACAAGAGTTGCACCATGTCTTCCTCGCCGTCCGGGAAGCTGCCATATGTCAACATAACCTCATTGTTTCGTTACTTTGACTTAAATGGGTGATAATTAGTGATTTTTCTTTTCAGAAAATCCATTATATATACACAATCGGCTACATTTCTAAACTGGTTGACAGTTATCATCCTCTCTGCCAGTTTATCTTTAATATTAGGAACCATATTTTGGGATATACCTTCGTCGGATTCTCAATTAATATTGAACGACCGTCAGGGTTACCACTACAGTGTCATGTGTTTAGTAAATTGGCCTCTGTTATTGGCTTTGACGATTGTCGAATTGAGAAGAAATAGGAAAGTTGTTGAACGAGATATTAACGATGGCCTCTATGGAAGAATTACATATATCGTCACTAAGGTTAGTTACATAAACTGTTGCTATTTAAAATCTTCAATTTCGTTCATTTTTGACAGTTTTTGATAAAAGTGTATGCACCAGATCATAAAAAGTAAATGAATGAAGCCTCCAGCAATAATTTGTGACGTTTATTGAACCAGAAGATCGTTGGAAATTCAATAAAATCACTTATAAGTCATGATTAATCAAAAACGTGTAATTTTAGTCAATTAATCAACACGTTTCGCTAATATAAATGACAAAACCTTGTAGGTATAACATTCTATTAAGTGGTATCAAGGTAATTCATAATTTGCATATACAGTGTTGCACAATGCTCCAAAATTCGAGTTCCTAAATTTTGAAAAATTAAAGCAGTTGTTTTTCGACAATAACTCGTTCAATTTTCGAGCTGGAAACTATTTTAAAAAATCATTTTCTAGTGGATTTCAATTACTTTGACGACATATCAATTAAAACTTGTTTCAGCCCCCGGCTTCGAAAAGGGGCTCAATGGGGTTGCATAAGCTTTGAACTAATGTATCTCCTCCAATTTTTATGATACATAGATTTAAAAAATCTCAAAATATTTGGAAAGGGAAACCCCATAATTAATATCTGAAACATTTTTTCATAAAATGAATAGTTTTTGCTTTATTTAAGAAAAATAATTTTTTCAATTATTTTTTGTCAAATAAGCATTTCAAAACCGGTCCAACCACATGGATCATATCAATAATACATAAATAAAGTTGATTGCAAGTGGATTACGATTAATTTAAATTAGGGTGGTAATTGTGAGGGTATAATTATAACATTTTTCCAAAAAAAAGAAGAAATCTTATTTTTGTTATAAATCAGTCGACTCTTGTGCAAAAGATTTTCGAGGGTGATTATTTCAAAGGTTTTTTTATGTACTTTGAAAAAGATCTCTTGAGTTTTTTCCAAAAATTTCATCGATTTCAAGTTATTTGAGGTTAAAAGTTTTAAATTTCGCTATTCTTCAACGAGCAATAACTCAGTTATTATTGAATGTTTAGAGGTCCTTAAAAAACGAATCTCTTCGCTTTTTTATTAGCTACATTTTTGTTTTACATAATTTTACTGATAAAATTGAAACTTTTTAAGTTAAGTAAAAAAATATGCGTTTTTTCAATGCCATAACTCTAAAACTACTAACTTTAGAAAGAATAGAATAAAAGTTGCTTAGATTATTTTGATAAAATAAATTTTCTTCTCCAAAGAGAGGTGACTTTGACCCCCATGGTAAAAGCACAGTTATAAATGCTACCCTCGTACCAATTTTCAAGAAAATCGACCTTGATTATTGGAAATCGACTGGCACCTGGTCTAAAAATTGATTAAAACTCTTTAAATACCCCGTAGAACACATCAAGACTCTATATAATTGTACTGGGGAAGTCAAATCATTTCCTTGTAAAAAAATGTATTTTTAACTACCCCGTAAGATTGTAAATAATTTCAAAATGTTTTTATTTATACCATGATAACTTCTTAGCATGAATTCTAAATAATTTTTTTTTTCATTTCAGTCAATAATAAATCTATTTCCTTCGTTATTCGTTTGGTTGATTTACGTCGTGCCAAGTTACTCCATGAGCGGGCTTTATATGCAGGATTCGAACAGCTACGATGGATTCTATATTTATATCGGTAAAGTATCGAACCAAACATTCGCAAATTCCGTTTTACTTTCTCGCAATTCCCCCATTAGTACTTGTGAAATCATCTCCAAAGTCATGCCTAGAAACCCCAATCGATATCTCGATCATAATCTTGCTAGAAGACCTCTAAGCTTGAAGAACATTTAAATTTGTTCATATTTCTCTTCGTGGACATCTAGGTCTGAGCTTTTCAACTCCAAGAACCCCTGGAGTACGAGGTCTGGAAGTTATTCAACCTCAGCTAAAATCACCATACCACAGAAATATTTGAGGTCAATGCTGGTGTCTACAAGACCCAGATTCGTCCATCTTTGGAGCTCACACATTTGGAAAAATTCGACTTATAGGTGATCCAGAATTGACCAGCTCAGTACACAGAATAAAGGTCGTTGACCCGGCTCTTTTCCACCTATACTGACTTCTTTCTTTGGAAAAGTGCAAGCCTGAGGAATCGAGGAATACTCGACTCAATACAGAAGAGAGCAATTCGACTTGAAGACGATCCAGAGTTGACCAGAAGCTTGGAGCACTCAGAGCATAGAAGAAAGTTTTCCGACCGGTACTACCAAGGCAGATACTCTTTCAAACATAATCCCACCAAAAGCAGTTTCTGCAAGATCTACTCGACAAGTTGACGTGTCTCATGAATACCAAGTGCGCCTACAAACTCCTAGAACGTTCTTTCTTTGGAAAAGTGCAAGCCCGAGGAATCAGGCACGTCTTTCCCTGAACACTACAACTTACAGAAGCTCAATATCTCCAGATGATACACACCACTCGAGTCTGATAGAGTTTACCCTTTATCTATTTAGCAGCAGTCTCTTCGATGAAGGTTCGGGTTTATCTGCAGACATATAATTGGAACAAAGCCCCCTTTCGGTATTTCTTAATCCGTGAGCAATAGATTTAGACTGCAGGTTCGAGTCTTGTCACCGATTGGGTAGTTCCAAGCTTGAACATGTTTTCAGCAATTCCATCGCAAGAGAGTCTTCTATATTCGATGATCCAAAGCGGACCTACCGCTCTTTCGCCAACAAACTGATTAAATTGATAATTAGATATAATTAAATAATTAGCTTTGATTCGATGACAAGATTTGAAGTGCCATTAATGGCGCTACACTATTTGTACGGATGTAAACACTAAAGTGGTTAGGTTAGGTTATGTTAGGTTACCTTTAAGCTGATTTTTTTTCTTATTTTAGGATTGATGTTGCTGTACCTAAGCTGTATACAAATGGTATTGACTGCGTTCATTTATCTCGTTCCTTTAAACAACGTTGCGACGATATTATGCGGCGTATTTCTTTCGGCGTTATTCATAATTGCAGGTTATGTCTTACACCTTAGGGACCTTCCTATTTATACGCAATGGATACAAAATATCAGTCCGGCAGGTTGGTTAATTCCGTATTTGTTGAATCGAGAACTGTCTCAAGAGGCCATACTCAGTCTACAGAGTACTATAAGTACCGTGTGTAGAAACAAACAGGTAAAAATACGCTTACGAAAAAGTAGATATAACACTGTGACCTAACCTTAAAATTTCATAATATCTGTCAGTTGATTTCAAAAATTCTGTTTTCATACTATGGATCAATGATTTTTGTTTTGTTCATGAAATTTTTCATAAAACTTTGTCATTTTCGAGGAAATGTCGAATAACGACATATTTTTACGTAAAAAGCAAGCCCCTGTCGTGTCGAGATGCCTGTGGATATTGATCTCGAACTTCTGTAGGTTGTAATGTTTGGAAAAGACGTGCCTTGGTACCTGTATCCACAGGCTGGCACATATTGACGTTCTGGGTGTCTGCAAGTAAACTTGGTGCTCAAGCGCCACGTTTTCCTGAGAAAATCTTGCGTCCTGGGTGTCTGCATGTAAACTTGGTGCTCAAGCGCCACGTTTTCCTGAGATCTTGCGTTCTGGGTGTCTGCAGGTAAACTTGGTGTTCACCAGTCACGTTTTCCTGAGAAGATCTTGCAAATACTGCTCTAGGTACCACGAAAGAGCATCTGCCATGACAGGAAATAAAATCAGGTTAGCTACCGACAGATCGGGTTTGTAGCTTTATCGAATAGCCCGTTGATGTACAGGGGAAAGAGAGTAGATGATAAGATGCATCCCTGGGGAACACCAGCGTTGATCTCAAGCCTTTCTGAAGTGTGTCTATCGATAGCGACCTGGTTGTATCGGTCTTTGACAAACCAACTAAGCCAAGCTAAGATAATTGAGGACGATCTTCATTTATGTAGAAGGTTGGCATTTCAAAACCCTTCGATATGTCCAATGCGATTGCTCTGGATTCCCCGTACTTCTCTATAGCTTCAGTCGATACGTCGGTGACATGGAACAGGAGATCCCCGGTTGATATATGTTTACATATTGATGGTCGATGATGGTGTTAGTAGACCCAAGATATCTCAAGATTTTCTGGCTAACGACTTCATGTCCTTGGCAATAACTGGGATTTCTTTCAATAGGATTGGTGGTATTCGATGGGGGCCAGTCGCTCATAATAGATTCCTGTATCTCATCGTTTTCGCTTGGTTCCTAAATATTTTTGTTACATAGACCACTTTCAGAATTTTGCTGGAATAGGTGGACACCAATTTCCAAATCTCGAAAAAGCCAAAATATGCTTCTTAAGCGTAACAAATTTCGTCGGATTAGCTAGTACTTTTTATAGTTTTTCAATTAAGTTTTATTGATATGAATTAGGGTGCTGTAATCGTCATTTAAAGGGGGTTGAAAATATATATTTTTTTTTTTTTTTTTAGATTCAGCATCAAGATATTATAGTTCAACTACCGTGTCCTCCTCCAAACGGTACAAACATTCTGAAAACTTTCGGTTTCCTAAAAACCGACAACTTAACCTTCGATTATGGAGATCCTGCAATAGCTATGGGAGTGTTTTATTGTATATTATTCATAGTTGCTTGTTTTTCTTTTACAATACAATACGGAAGGCGAAAAAATTATCAACAGAAGGGTAAAAATAATGCGAATACGCCCTAATTACGAAAGTAGCAGTAAGAATCCTCATTATACCTTTATAATAACGTAATAAACATTTTTAATAAATATTTTCTTTTCGTTTTTCCATTTTGTCAGTCAAAAAGGGAACGAAGTTAATTGGAAATCTACATATACATCACATTTATAATAGTAATAATGACGGTAAGTAACGAAATCTCTTATACAACCCTTATTTAGTACAATTCTCCCCATCTTCATGCGATGTTAGGGTCAGTTATAGACCGATCTTTGTGAAAAAGTCAATCAGGAACTTTGGTTTGAACGTTTTAACATCACTGGACAAACTGTAAGCCTAAATTTTCGCACTCAACGATGGCATAATCTGCAGTTTCTTTTTTCTCCAAGTACCAGTTTTATTTCGGATCATCTGCGATGCCTATAGCTTAGAAATGGCGTCTTTGATCACTGTCTTCTGTAATGAGGCCATCATCTGCATTTTGTACATGTTTAAAGGGAACAGTTAATTGGTCAGACAGATAAAGTTCCATCTAATGGCTCGAGGGCTATAACCGCTGACTAGTTTCGACTTCTTGTGTCTCATCAGAATGCCGTAACAAGCTCATGCGCGAACTACAATTTTGAAAGTAAGCATGCGATCGATCCCTAAATTGATTCGGAATCAGATCCCAATATGGTAAATGATTGTGACGTCATCACAAAAGAACCTATTGCGAACTTTCAGTGCCCGATCGAAGAAATAATTAACTAAAGTTCCACTCGATGCAAGATTTGGTTAGTTATGCTATTCTCAAGCACGATGTAGTAAAATACGAATATTTTTTTACAAGACTTCTAATTTATTCATTCAGATCAGATGTCAAAATAACTGAAAATATTTTACTTTGGAGGCCAACACACACGAAGAAGAATAAAGAGAAAACGTCAGTCTAACCTAACCTAAAAACAAAATATATTTGACATAGGATTATGAAAAAATATCATTTCTTTGAATTGTAATAAACCATTATTCGTTAATAATGTCGGCTAGAAAGCGTAGCGGTTCTGGTTCCAAGCGACAATTCAAAGAAAAAGTTGTACAAATATATGAATGTCTTCTAAAAGGTGATGATGTTTCTCAACAAAATACACTTTTTTGGGAAGAGTTTTTTCTACTGAAGCCTAAAGTTGCAACGATAGAAAACGAAATACAGAAACTTTCCGTTGAACAACTCCAAATAGCCAAGAACAATATAAATCTTCTTTTCAACCAATGTATTGAAATTTTGGACCAACAAAATATTAGAGCTGCTTATGGATTATTGACTTTATGTGCCCTTCTACACTCAATTTTCAAAAAAGGCTTAGATTCTCAAATAGATGCTATAGAATTTTTAATGGGATTTGAAAATGTAGCTTTAAAAACACAAAAATTACTAAAAATGTGTCAGAGTTTTCTTGAAGGTAATCTTTTTATACTTTATGATATTATTTACGAATAAAAACTGTTTTAATTTCAGGAGAGGATTCCACAGATGCTGTTAAAGCACTTTGCCTTAAATTAATACTAATTTTAACAACAGGACTTGAATCTATTAATCAAAACACTTTAATAGAATGTATAATGGTAACTCCTGTATTTGAATGTCTCGTGAAATTATTGTGTGACGTTCCGACACGGCAAAGGCATGGATTTGATGTTGTCCTAATTATAACTCTCTTAGTAAATTACAGGAAATATGACGCCACAAATCCTTACGTTGTGAAATTGTCAATTTTAGATGATGAACTTGCTTTAAACGGTTACGGGCAAGTAATAACATCATCACTATCGGATTTTTGTAATCAGTACAATGCGGAACATGCTGAAAACCAAAATGCTTCTTGGTTAACATCTCTCACTAACATAGTTGGTAATATGTTCATATCTGAAGAAGCAGGTACGTAAATTAATGTTTAATCTTTAATTCTTTATGAGACTTCTATACTATTGTATTCCCCTCAAAATATGGAGAAATTACAGGAGAAAAACATTGAAACGAAAAAATCTATTACTCAGCTAAAGGAAAGGATGTATTTCCTAGAAAAACGGAGCAAAAGATATAATTGAATAGTAACTGGATGGCAAGCAAGAAACTTAAATGAGCAATGTAAAATTTTATGAGCAAGAAGCAGTGAAGAAATCAGAATAAAAGTATGTGCGATAGAAACTGAAATGTGGAGAATAAAATGAAAATATTGTAAAATAAAAACCAATTACAGCACATGAAAGATGGGACAGTCTACATTAATGATGATCTCACAACAAAGTAAAAAGAAATGCAAGAGACGAGGATAAGTTAACAAAAAACTAATTATAATTGGGGTAGTTTGGAAATGAAGCAAGGAAGCAAATAATCTAGGAAAAGGAAAAATATAAAAAAAAGTAGATACTATGGATAAAGGGACTGATAATAAATATAACAACCAGGCAAAGAACAGGAAATTAGAATCTAAAAGAAGAAGTAAAAGAAAAAAAATGAAACAAAGTAAAATATAAATAGAAACATGGAATATTGGAGATACATACCAAGAAGGGGATCTAATTAATGTTATAGTAGTGCTAGAAATGAAACAAACAAATATGGAGTAGATAATGGTAGATGAATACGCCTTTTTTATCAGCCTAGGTCAAAACTGATACGAAAAAACAATAAATTCTGTCAGAAGTTTCTGAGGGGCAGATGCAGACTTGGATCATGCTCTGGTTATAACTAAAATAAAGCCAATGGGAAAGCCAATTTTCTCAGGCTCATGATGTCAGTACTGATCCATTGTAATGTTTCATCTGTGTTTTGTCTCCTGGTCTTGAATTGTATCCTGACCAGAGCATATGTAGGTCTCCAAATTGCATTGCATTGCAAAATACATTACCTCATATTTTAGTTTGTACAGGATATTAATTTGTTGAATAATAATTTTATTTGTTCTATACCCAAAATTATTCATAAAATAGAATCATCAATAAATTTTCTGGATATTAATTATTTATTCAATGTCCTGATATTTTTCCTGCCATTGGAATTGTTGGTAACAATTTTTCAGGATTCAGGATGCAACAAGTTAGAGCGAACAATGCACTTTTACTGGCTTTTTACGAAGCCGTCCATTTGAATAGGAATTTCATTACGACTTTAGCTCAAACTCAGACTGATTCGAGCTTACCCCCATCTCCAAATAATACTTTAACCAACGTACAGGGTGCCCCAGACTTATCAACAGCATTAACTACATTTGATATCACAACTCAACCATCTAATTTATTGGTAACATTTTTCCAATATTGGTAAGTTTTCAACTCTACTATTTTAATTTATACATTATAACGCATTGGTATAAAAATAATTTTCTTTCTTACTATACGAGGTGTGTGAGAAAAGTTGATCAAATAACAATTTTGTATTCTTCAAAATAGTATCTTTGGGTAGTTATTTACCAGTGGTCTCGTTGTTTCCATTCTTGGTAATAGTTAATTTTAACTGGTCACTCAAAGTCTTTTGAATATTCCGGAAAGTACTAAAGTGTCGTTTTCATAAGACATTTCAATTTAAGGAGAAAGAAAAAGTCACAAGCTGATGTTCTGCTGGGCTTGGAGCTTCTTGACATTGAATCTCCATGCTTATGTCACGATGGGGATAAGGATGAACTTTATGAGGTGAAGTTTGGTCTTCACTTCCAGCAAGGATCATTTTCCTATGAGTTCTATGACTTCCTCTTCTTGTCCACTAGTTAATGTGGTCCTTGAACGTCAATTCTTGATCCAGGATAGCTCTCAGGTTGTTATTTGTCCTCGTTGTCTTCTGGTACCTCCCTTTTCTTTTTGAAGATCACAGCACGTGTCTTCTCCGCGTTGATGCTGATTGTTGATGTTCCACGTGTAGATGTTGTGAGTATCTAAAAGTGAACTCCAGTTTGGAGCTGTTGAGTTTATACCAAAATCTTCTGTTCTCCAGGTAGTTACACAGCAGCTTCTCCAGGGTTCTGGGATAAACGGCTTCTTTCATCTTGAATATAAGGCTTTCCTGTTGGAAACAATTGAAGTTGATATTCGTTAGTTCTTTCCTTATAGTTTTATCCTCAATTACATTAAAAAATGACAATTTTAGTTTCGATATTACCATTTTTGGTCAAGTTCAACGAGTCCCTTTAGAATAAAATTCCTGTTGAAATTATTAACGAGACTTTCATTATTTTCCAGCTCAATTGTGATGCAAGATACGAAGACTGAAGCTGGAACGCATACGGTAAAATTATGCTTCCTTATATTGAGTTGTATAACCGAAGACCAATACGCCAATTCTTTAATGCACGACGTCACTTTGGCGTTTAAAGTTCGATTGCATCGTTTCCCTATGAGACACCGTAAACTTTCAGCCGACAAAACCACGTCCAGTCAACCCCTAATCTGTACTCTACTAGGTAACTCGAAAATAACCCTTAGTACAATGTATAGTACCGTTCAAACATTTTTTTGTAGACTTATTGGTCGAATTCGTCTTGAGCCACATGATGAAAAAATTACCAATGGAATTATATCTTTTGTGTACGGGGGTAATTCAAAGGATTCTATGTTATCAGAAGAAATGTCGTATTAGATTGAATTATTCGTGGAGAGATCTTTGGACTGCCCTGATAGCTTTACTTAGGTTTATTTTACAAAACGAAAACTCCCTAGGGAAAAAAGTCAATATATTTGATTTGTCGATAAAAGTTGTCAATTTGCTCAACTTTTTTATTACCTATGGCGATAACTTTTTACCCACGCCTGGTAGTTACGACGAACTGTATTACGAAGTGATAAGAATGCATCAAGTTTTCGATAATATTTATTCTATGGGTGAGTATTGACAATTTTTTTTATATCGATATACAGGGTGTCAGAATTAACTCTTATTTACATTAATGCAAATTTGTACATAAACAATTACATTACTTCAGAATTGAAATCGATTTTTTACGATATTTAATTTCATAATAAAAATTTTTTCGTTCAAAACGAGCTTTTGATCAGTATAAATCAATTCCGGCACCTACCTTACAGATAGTTTTTTCATATGTATCCAAATTTTAACATACCTTCTTTTTCTTCCTTTTTAAAAATAGAGAACCATTTGAAAAACTTTCTGTATAACCTAGCACTTGCAGAATAATATTTAAGTGACTTTTTTCCTTATTATTTGCACAAATTACCGATTTACCAATTTTCTTGACTCTCATTAGCCTATGAAGGGTCTGCTGGTTTGGGCGTCGCTGATTTTAGAGCAAGACTTTTCCATTGGATGGAATCCTATGATTTTCCTCATGGTGTTAATAAGACATTTGTAGAGGATAATCTTATTGGACCTACTTTTGGCTCTCCTCTACTTAGCTGCACTATGTCCGTCGCCTAGACTGAGGGGTTTGTCTCACCTTTGAAGGTTTTGGACTGGTTGAAACCATTTGACTGAAACCATACCTTTGATCACCTTCACTCTAGCATTTGGAGACTCTGATGACTTTGGCCTTGTAAAAAAAAATTCCATATTTTCCAAAATAAGATAAAAGAAAAATCTTGATGTAACATTAAACTTTTCATTGAACTAATTTGGAATTTCTGGATGATATTCATATTGCCTGACACTCGTTTCGATAACCACGTTATCATCTTCATATACTGAAGGTAAACCCTGTTTTTTCCATCGAAATTTATTTACTTTCCATTTTTTTAGCTTTACGTTATGCTAGTGGCGATGGAGACTTCAAGGAAGACGCTCTAAAACTAAACAACACTCTATTTAATGTGAGAGCAATAATAAAACATTTTAATCCGAAAATAGAACAGTGGCTGGCTTCGGCGAATCTATCGACACCGAGCGAAGAACAAATTTTAGAAATAGTGAAGAAGAATTACGACAGTCTAACTTTGAAATTACAAGATTCGTTGGACCATTACGAAAGGTACTCTGAGAAACCGCAGTACGCTATGTTTTTCACGCATATGGTGAAAACGATTTTCAGCGATACGAGAAGTAGTATTAGTTGTTCGTTATTAAATTTTCCAAACATTGCTAATGAATATCCTGTTATATAATTGGAATTCAATATATTTTTTGGAAAAGTTAAGTCTTGTCTTATAAATTTCTAAAAAAACTATTAATTTAGACCATAAGTTAAATATGGTTCAAATTTGAGGTTACGGGAAATGGTGAAATGAAAACAAAAGTTGTAGATAACATAAGGTTTGTTCTTGACAGCTGCACTGACAGAACTAGTTGAGGAAGTGAAGTAGCGCTAATGTCACTGCTCTAGTAGCAGTGCAAGAGACCTAGTTCACCCTGTTCACTGTACTGCTTGCACTGGTTCTAGAGTCAATTCAACCAGTGTAATAAGTGTAATCTAGAAACGGTGGTACTACATCTTCGTCATCAGATGAATTTAAAATATGAAAAAATAAAATATAAAAAACTAGCTTTCCAAAAGTCGTAAGTGGCACGACGAGATTTCTGTCTCTGACATACCACTAACAAAACTATGAAATATGAGTACTAATATTTAAAGAAGCAAAAAATATCAACTGGACTGATACTACATAATAAACGGATTGATAAAACGTCTTCTTAGTATTCGGCTACAATTCCCATAGGAAATTACAGTCATGCATATATGAGGGTAAAAAAAAAGTAACCGTAATTTATATAATTTGCTTATTAGAATGTATTGATATAATAATTGTAACATTTAATATAATTAATCACAAGTCGATGAGGAAATTGTTGTATAATTTACAGAACAGGTTTCAAATATACATTAAACCATATCTGAAACAAAAAACAAAAAAAAAACATTAAATATACCGAAAATACCAATAGATTATCGTTTTATATTAAAAATAACTTAAAATGGAAAATCACGTGTGATATCAATTATTTTTTTATATGAACAACCCCTTTTTATTTACAAAATTTACAATAAACGAATTGTTAATAGCCACTAGTGGACCAGTGCTGCTCCACAGTAATAATTATGTGGATAATTGTAGCTTCATCTAGTAAAAATTGAAAATCAAATTCCCGATTGGTAAGTAGTAAGAAGTAATTTTGTTAATTCGACTAATTCTTGCTCCTCTGCTGCAAGCTTTTTTTGTGAGTCTTCAACGATTTTTTTTCAGTTTTTCTCTATGTTTCTCTAGTGTTAAGCAAGTCTTGTAATTTTTGTCTTTAAGGTGCTATGCCATATCTTGAGTAGGCATTCCTCATAGAGAGTATCATAGATTTTGAAATATCTACATTTTAATCCACTTATTCTTGGTAGAGAATCGTACACCAGTCTATTGGTGATTCTTCTAAATTTCAACCAAAATTATTAGAAGTTGCACCACCTTTTTAAATTACTGTTGTCTATAAATTCCATCCAAAAATCATTTACTCTATCTTGTCTGGAATAGTTTGTTTTTCATCTAATTTAGAGTGATCTGATTAGTTAGTATATCTGGGATGGAGGAAACTTATTAATTTAGTTAATTTGAATGCAAGGGGCATTTTTCCAAAATGTTTGGAAACCGTATACATCAATCTTTGCAGAAGATCAACATGTTCTTATCTTTGACTCCAATACACTATTTAAAGCCTCTCTTGTGGCATAAAACTACAACTGAAAGAAATATTAATTGGGACAATGGGTAGAGATTTTTCAATAACTTCTTCTAAATCAAAATTGGTAACTTTTCGCCACATAATACAGAAAATAAAGCCAATAATAAAGATGTGTAATAACACTATTAAACACTCCTAATATGTCAAATACCTCAGTATTGAAATAAATTATTAATCAACTGATTGAGAAACGGTATGATTAATTCATCCATACCTAAGAATTTGTATCTAAAACTTAAAATATTGTTTGGTACAAGAGGAGCTGTAAAGTATCTCACCTTATAAGATATAAATCTCATTATTGTCCACGCATTTGTGTATTATGTCTACGTAAAACTTGAAAGACTGTATCTTTGAGTGTCTGAGGTTTACAACAATCTTCTAACCAACTACACACTCCGGCTGATAATTCATGAAAATTATTCACTGATACGGCACTAAACGTTGAAAAAAGTTGGTCCATTATTGCCTGAAACTGAAAAATAATTTCTAGAAATATACACCAGAAAGTCGAAATAATTTTAATAGAAAACAGAATGAAATTTTGTTAGGTTATGTTAGGTTCATTTTCAGATACCGATTAATGCCAGAAGAAAATACTTTCTTGTTCAATACATCAAAAAATCTAAAATAACTTTTCAAGAACTTATTGAGTGAGAGGCAATCCATAAATAAAGACTATGGTACTAACATTCAAGCTTTTTAAAGCCAGAAGAGGTAAACCGCAGACAGGTAGCTCACTTTGTAAAGTCTTTAACTGGTTAACACTCCAGGGTACACAATAGATCAAAGTGTTAATGACCTGGCTCATCAAATCTAATCTTCAACCTCTTAATTTTATTTTGATGTCTTAAAAGAGGTTTCTTCACTGCCACCCATTCAAAAAAGCCAGAAGTAATCAAAGCAGATCCCTAGATTCATAGTATCAATTTCAAAATTAATGAATGAATCAAGGGGTGGACAAAAACTTTTGGCTGGTAGTGTATAAACAATTAAGTAATTATCGAATATTCCAGTGGGTAAAAAAAGGTGGGAAATGTATAAATCTTACCACTGAAAACTTCACTTCATCAGAAACTCGAGTTTCCATATGTCCTGGCTGAGATTGTTGCGCTTTAACAATCTGTTCGTAATTGGTTTGCATTATTGTCAATGCTATGACTTCTTTTCTTAAAGCATTGCGTTCTTCTTCTTGTTTTTTCTTTTGCATCTGTAGGTATTGGATGTAATCTATGGATTTTTGAAGTACGGTAGCTTTGCTTAGTTTATAACCTATAAAAAATTTTAAACTAGCACATGATAAAATCAATTTGTGATGAATAATATTTATATAGAAGTCATTTGGATAAGTGTATAAGCCAATTAAGTTTCTAATGTCTACGTTCTTTATCCTATTTAGTTTCTATTGTTATCAATCAAAGATGTTTTTTTTATCACATTTATTTTTGTATCATATTTTTCCTAATTGTCCAATTATTAAGAAATATTCTTCTTATTTTCTCTTTTTCGCCTTTCTAGTTGTCAAACTTACTAATATCTTCTTTCTGTACCTATTTCTTTTATTTGGTCAATCCATCTCCTTCTTTATATCTGTCATCATTTTTTCCTGTCTCCATTAGTTTCCTCATTTATCTGTCTTTCTATCCATAACTATCCATCAGTTTCATGTTTATTTTTTCTAATATTGCTTCTTACAAAAGTTACTTTTCATTTTTAAGGATGTTCTTCACATTAGCTTCAATGATACTCAATGTACTCATTTCTTCCACTATCTTCTATTCCATTCTCCAAAGTATCCTCAATATCTGTTCTTTATCTATTGGTTGTTTGGTATCCAGGGGTGCTAGAACCATTTCAAGCTTGAATTTAATTGTTGTAATAGCTTGTCACACATCTTCATCTATCTACTATGGATATTCTTGCAAATCTTCTAAGATAATCCATTTCAACTTCCTTTACTCTTTGTTTTATATCCTCTTCTCCATACTTCTTGCCCATAATGAAGCATCTCTTGATAATAACATGATCGATTTCCACTTTATTTTTTACTCATCAATAAGTTTGTAAAATACATGAAAATTTGTTATATAAAATTAATTAGTTCAAATTATATTCACCTGAAACATCTGGTTGTTGACATGTTGGAACTAACTCTTGTAAAGTGTCGTATCCTTTTTTAATGGCATCCCTTCGTTTCTGTTCTGCTTGAGTGTGAGCTTCTCTACGACGGTCCTTATAACTCATTGGTGATGTTTTACTTTCCACTTCCTCATCTTCTTCTACAGAAAATATTTGCTAATTGCTACTTAGGTGACTAATTAATCTTTATTAGTAATATAAGGAACTAATGTTGAATGAAACACTTTGTTTTAATAAAGTAGTAAGAAAGTGATTCAAATTAATAATGCTCATTGTCATAAAACAAATGTGACAATTTAACCAATCTCGTAACAACAGAATGCGATAACAAACAAAATAAAAATTGAAAAAATCAATGCTTACCAGAGTTATTTGTAACAGCAGCAGAATTTGTTGATTTGATATGTTCACGAGGCATTTTTACTCAATTTTGCAAATATTACTAATTAACACTTTCAGAAAATTTAACAATAAACAAATGGAAGCATGTTATAATCTACTATGTACATATATTTTACAAATAAAATTAATCCAAATCACGAAGTCATACAAAAATAAAACGTCATACAGTTCATGGGAAACCAAAACATAGATATCCAATGAAATAGGATGTTCTGCGATCTCGCTATTTCTGTTTTGTTTATGGCAAAAGTTTACTCTCAGTATTTTTCTTTTGTTTATGACACAAGTTCCCAATAATCCAAGGTCAAATTTATTCAAATAAATTTTTAAATAAAAAAAGAAGAAGACGATGCTGTACTGTCAACAGTTATAAACATATTTTGAATTATTGTTTATACATTAATTTTTGGCATGTAAACAGAAATTATACACAAATTTAATCTTCGTTAAATGTATAAAAGTTAAATAACAGTTTAATTCATTGCTCAATCGTGTTTATGTACATATACAAGAATTTATAATGGATTCCTTTGGCAAAAGGATCGAGGTTTGAAGTAACTTATAACAACATTTCAAATTATACAATATAATAATTTGTAGGATTATGAAGTACATAGTTTATTGGGGAAAGGTGGTTTCGCGTCTGTGTATAGAGCTAAATGTTTAAAAAGCGGAACAGAAGTGGCTATTAAGATGGTATATATAACAACTCTACCTAATTTGAATTCATTATTTTATCACAATTTTAGATAGATAAAAAGCTCATGCAAGCAACTGGAATGGTGAACAGGGTGAAACAAGAAGTAGCTATACATTCGAGACTAAAACATCCATCAATTTTAGAATTGTTTGATTGCTTCGAAGATATTAATTACGTTTATTTGGTGTTAGAACTTTGTCATAATGGAGAATTACAAAAATATATTAAAGAAAAGGTGAGTATAATTACTAAATTCTCGTTATTGATATTAATTATTTTCTTTTAGCATCTTTTAGAAAACGAAGTGAGCAGTATTATGGGACAAGTAGTCGAAGGAATAAAATATCTTCATTCTTATAATATTTTACACAGAGATTTATCTTTATCAAATTTACTGCTTACAAAAGATATGAGAGTGGTAAGTTGAACTTCTATTTTATCAAATTTATCTCAATTTTTGTTGGGTTGGGGTAATTGTAAACAAGGGTTAAATGTAAATAGAGTTTCCATTCCTTTAAAACCTTTTGAATAATCACAAGTGCCGGGAACATTGCAATATTTGATGTATTTCCAACATGATGCAAAAGGTAAGTTTGTTTTTTTTTTATTCAATTTTATTATACCTTATGCTTAATTCTTGTGTTTTCTACCAATACAATTAATATTTACAAGAATCCTGATTCATCCTGAATTGATTATTTATTGAAGAGTTTTTGGAAATTACAGAGTGTACTTTACTCTGCCTTATTATTTTTCAGATTTACAATGCCTAATTATTATACTCAAGATGTTATTACCAATGTGAAAAATAGAAACTGTTTTTATAGAGAGGCTCAAAAACAATATGTTGTACCTATTCCAATAATATACCACAGAATAAATGTTAGAAAAGTGCCTATATAAAAAATGGGAAATGGAAGACATTTAGCTTTAAATGAAGATGTCAAAAAACAAATAGATTTATTTTTATGCTCAATTTCGAGAGCATAAATTGGATACCCATGTGACAAACACGAATAGAAAAGCTTAAACCAAACAATCTATTTAAAAACATTTAAAAATGGTGTTCCTGGTGAAGACTAGTATCAGTCATACATGAAACTTAACCCCAGCATTTTATGCAAGAAACTGGAACATCTCCAGAAAGCTTGAAAAAAGTTGTTTTTGAATTTTATAAAAAACTTGAAATAGTTTATGAACAATATGAGCTAAAATCTTCAAGTAAATCGTCTTTCATATTTAACTGCAATGAGAGTGGGTTTGCAAGTGACTCAAGTAGGCTCAGAGCTATAGGAGAAAACCCCTTTTCTGTTTATCAAGTGGCTTAGCTCAGTAATCAACTACCGTTCTTCTATGTATAACTGCTGATGGCCACTTTCTTCCTCTACTGATCGTTTATGAAGGAGCTGATGCCCAAGGTCCCAAAGCTGTTTTCATGCTTTCTTTGGAATCATGCTATATAACATAAATTTTTCTCAATAAATTTGGGAAATAAAAATGAGGAAAATCATGAACAATATGTTGTTTTATGATTTTAAGACATTTTTTGCAGAAAATTATAAATTTAACTACAAATTAACCAAGACCATTTTTTTTATTCCGATTAATTTCTTTCAAATATATCTATTTTTTTGCTACAAAATAATTCATTCAAATACATTAAAAGTCCAAAAAAACATTCCCCTGTAATTTAAATGAGAAATTACAATGCGGCACCTCTAAATATTGATATTAAGAGTTCAAACTTTGCCAGAATTTTTTTTTCGTCATCTTGGACAATATTTTGGTTATAGCTTGGAAGGAGAGGTTGTAACTACTGACTAGTTTCGACGTTATTATGTGACATTTGAGCAGTTTAACAATCCCCCTTGTTAACCCTAATTCTATATTTTTTATATAGTCTAAGTTTTATTTCAGAAAATAGCAGATTTTGGTTTAGCTACACAATTAACTAAGCCCGATGAAAAACACATGACGATGTGCGGGACACCGAATTTCATATCCCCGGAAGTTGCTTCTAGAGGATCGCACGGATTAGAAGCGGACGTTTGGGGATTGGGATGTCTTCTATACACTCTTTTAGTAGGTTCACCACCTTTCGATACGCCAGCCGTGAAAAGTACTTTAACAAAAGTCGTAATGTCCAATTACGTTTTACCGAATTATCTTTCGCCGGAAGCCAAGGATTTGATAAATTGTTTGTTACAAAAAAATCCGAAAGACCGCATGAAATTGGATCAAATATTGGAACATCCTTTCATTAAAAGAGGAAGGGTGAGTTTTTGCTTTATTATCTATACGTATAGAACATACAATTGATTTAATTTTATATTTAGTAGCGATTATCGTAAATTTTCAGTCTCTGAAGACGATAACTTGGTTATAGAAACGCGCCTCAGACCGTGTAATAGTGAGTGTTGGTGTAAACATTGTATTCATTAGAAAAGAACCACTCAGCTGATTACTGTCTTGACTCAAGTGTTTAGAGGTGATATCCATAGTCAGTTATAGGTGTACAGGAGCCTTTTTAGTTTGTTTAAACAGTCCAAACAGCGTTCTGATTCATCAGTTCATAGTTGTGCTTCTTCCATTGTGAGGAAACATAGTCCGAATTAAAAAAGAACCTTTTTCATGCTCGAATAATAATTTAAAATTGTATAAACGCTTCTATTTTATATATTCATGGTCTTAATATCCCCCAATTTAATTTTGTTGTTTTCCATCAAGATTTTCTGGACTTTTTTGCTTAGGGGTTGTTCACTCTCTATTCTTCAGACTGAGGATTTATTAACAGCTATGTAATTTTGATCGTTTCATATATATTTATTTATTTTTTGCAGATACTCTCTTCGCATGTTACTACCAACGATAGTGGAATTCACACAATGTCGAGCAAAAGAGATAGCACCTTTGGAGATAACACATCACTGCCGTATTCTCAAAATATTTATTTGGTTAATAACCACGATAGAAAGACAAACAGTGACTGTTTACCTCTTCAAAATAACTATTCGAATAACCAATTCTGTTCAGGTATCTATAACCTATAAGATTTGTTTTATACTTTTAATAATATTTGATATCGCACTACAATTATCTTCCCACTTCATCTGTTTTGATTTCTTTGACTAGTGGTGGTTCCAAGACTACGGTTCGGATAACCAAGACTAGGTTGAGTGGTACCCAGAAGTGAATATTGACTTCAAGCTCATATTCTTTCCCTTTTCCACTAGTGGTGGTTTCGAGATTACAGTTTGGTTACCCAAGACTAAGTTGAGTAGTACCCATAACTGACTATTAGACTTAAGTTCATCTGCCTTGACTTTTCTAACTAGTCGTGATTATAAGACTACAATTCGGTTACCTAAAGCTAATTTGAGTAGTACTCTGACTGACTATTGGGTCAATGTTCATCACTTTGATCTGTTCGACTAGTGGTGGTTTCAAGACTACAGTTTGGTTACTCAATTTCTTAGTTGAGTGAGTAACTAGTTTGATTTAGTTGGTTTGAGTCACTAATACCTAGTCTGATGTTATAAAATTGGTACCATAGTTCCAAGACCAAGGCTGGGTTGATGAGTACCCATGTGAAAACAACCTAAGAGATAAAAATTCATTAGTTACGACTTTAATGACTAGTGGTGGTTCTAAAATTACCATTTGGTTGCATTGGTTGATTAATGCCCAGGTTGAGCTTGTCAAAACTGACTATTGGGTCAAATTTCCAATGCTTTGACTATATTGACTTATGGTGGTACTAATACTACTGTCGATTTGATTAACTAGTGGTATTGGATGCTTCTAAGACTATAGTTTAGTTAGCTAAGGATTTAATAGTGCCAGGTTGAGGTAGTTCACACTCACCATTGGGTTTAACTCAAACTGCTTTGACTTTATTGTTTGTGCTGTTGACTTGGTTCACTATTACCTAGACAGTGGTTGCTAAAACTATCAGTTATGTGTGATGGTTTTAAGACTACCATGTGCTGAGTCTTGATCGACTAATGCCCAATTTACTGTGATCCAGGCAGATATTTTTTCCATTTTTTTTTTCCTGTAAAGTAACTGGACGAACGATTTGAAATTCAAAATGACTCGATTTTAATGTAAAAAATCCTCTTTAAAACCATAAAATTATCACAAATTTCATAAATAAAATAATTTTCAGATATGGAACGACTTCGCGTACATAGTTGCGAAGGTTTACCAATTTGGAGAAACTTTAGAACTACGGAGCAAATATCGAAATGTTGTTCCCAATTATCGACATGTCATTGTAATCACGAAGATACCAAAAGATCTTGCTGCAACGGGGCTATATCCGGTATAAAAAGTTGCTGCGGTCAAGAACGACATATATCCGTTGATCCTGGAGGTAATTCTACCTACAAATGGCTTTAAAATATTAAAATTTGTCTATGTGACTGTCTATTTTCTGTTTTTGATATAAATTCAGTTTTTTTCTTTATCGAGGGTGAGAAATAAACTTTATTGGTACTGTTGGGACTAAAGGGCAACGTCTAAAGTCTTTCGACTAATCTTATTATGAGTGTACTATATCAAGAAATTGCCTAAAAACTGTAATAATTCCACTTCCTAAGGGTGTATATAAATCCAAAGTCCTTAATTTTAGTCCCATCCTTTTCTCCTAGAACAAAATGGTTGATCATCACACCGGTTTGACTTTTTACCTCAATGACACAATATTGTCACTTTTTATTAAAATATATTCTTCACTTAACAATGAATTATTCACTGCATCAGTATTTTTTGATTTCTTCAAAGCTTTTGATTGTGTTAATCATGTAGTTTTTATTATGTAAAAACGTTTACGAATCTACTAATCAGTAGTGGTACCCCTCAAGGCTCGGTTCTTGGTCCTATTCTCTTCCTGATATCACAGATTTAGAAATCTAGACTTAGAAATTCAAAAATCTGTGGAAATTATTTTATTTGTTAATAATGCAAGCGGAACTTCGTTTGGCTTTAATAGACTATGTTTTAGTACTAAAAATATTGTGGTTATGTCTTAACAGAAATTGGATTTGATTGTTTGGAGTGTCGTTTTGGCACCTGCCCTTATACCTGAAGAAATATTTTGTACATTTCATTCTTCTACCTCCGAAATACCTACCAAAGGAGGCTATTTATTTGGATCCACTTCTTAAGATGCTAGCACTACTCCCTTTAGGTACCTGAGCCTTCTGTCTCCATGGTGTGCTTGCAGAATCAGCAATTATCGTCCTCTGACATAGCTATCGTCTTAAGGTGGTATTTGACTTGTTTAATATCATTCTTAACTGATATTATTATGAACATTTTGGATTATATTAGTCCTTGAGCGTCCCTCCAGTCAAGTTCCTTTTTTGGCAATGTAATCTGCTTCCTCATTGCTTGATATACCCTGGTGGTGTGATAGCCATATTAGAGTTACTTTCGGCTCGGCTTATTGAACTTCACATAATAAAAAATCACGTTAGTTTAGCGTTTTTGAGGTTCATTTATCGAAATCCCATATATCAAAAATAAAACTTCCGGTTTTACCGATAATTGGATTAGGTTAAATTCAACTTCAGTTTGATTAGGTTGGGTTTGATTTAGCTCTGGTTAGATTATCTTCGATTACATTAGGTTTGCTTTAGCTTCGATAAGGTTAGGTTCGTTTTAACTCATGCTAGGTTATCTTCGATTAGGTTATGTTGCTTTTACTTCAATTAGGTTTGATTTAGCTTCGATTAGGTTTAGTTTGAATTTGATTAGGTTTATTTACACTTCGTTCAGGTTATCTGAGGATTATTGGGTATTGGAGGATAGATAGGGTCAGAAGACTCAAAAGAAGCTTTCCTGTTGACCTGAAAGATGTTTGAAGAGGTCCTATTACTGGAGATTACCTCATCAAACCGATTCAATATTTGTTTTTGCTTAACCTCAATTAAAATTCACGTTTAATTAAAAATAAGATGTAAATGGTACCGATAAATTATTTGAAATTGTGTTTTAGGACATAATTATAAAGAAAATAAATGCAACCAAGTCTCTATTCACTCTCATCATTCAGATCAGCCGTTTAAAGAAAATACCGCTAATTATCGCTACGGTTGCGAAGGATATAACGGCAAACCTACTGATCAAACGGATAAATACATTCAAGGTGGAAGTTCGAAACAATCCAAAATATCCAAAAACGTTTTAACGGCTTTATGCTCCGAACGCTTACTACCTACCAGACATCAAACGAAAAATGCTGTGTTGAGCATCTTGAAAGACGGCGAAGTTTGTGTGGAATTTATTAAAAAACGTGGGATTCCGAAAAGGGATTTCGTATGCGAAGTTATGAGGTAAAGTTTGGCGTTAAACATTTTCTTTTTCATCCAGAACCACTATACCGACACTCATTTACACCGTTTGATGTATTTTTATAATAAAAGTATCTGAGGATGGTAAATGAGCTATCGAAACGTGCCACAAACAATGTAATTGTGTCTGAACTGACTATTGGAGTCAAACTTCAACTGCATTGACTTGATAGACTAGTTGTGATACTAAAACTTCGTTTTGGTCGACTTGATTCAATAGTATCCAAGCTGTGGTTGTTAAAATTGACTATTGTGTCAAAGTTTACTTGTTTTGGGGTAGTTCAAACTGACTATTAGGTCAAACTCCAACTGATATGACTTTATTGACTAGTGGTGGTACTAAGATTTCGGTTTTGTTGACTTGGGTTATTAGTACCCAAATTAAGATTGTCTGAAAAGCTGATGTAATTGACTAATCTAACGGTTCGTACTTTTTAGAATATCACCTGACGGTATGAGGATAGTTCTCTATGATTTAGATGGGACTAAGGGGGTTCCTCTTGGAGAAGAACCAATCCCGGTACCGGTCCAAGGCGCCGATAATATATTCGGATTAGAAAATTTACCGGAGAAACATTGGAAGAAATATACGTACGCGAAAAAATTTGTTGAATTGGTAAGAGCTAAAACCCCGAAAGTGACATACTACACCGACAAAGCGAAATGTTTTCTGATGGAAAATCTTACGGATTTCGAAGTTTGTTTCTATGATGGTGAGGATAGATTTTATTTTAATATTTATATACTTTATCGGTCCTATATTTCATATAATGTTCACAGATAAAAAATGAATCGCTTCTAATTGTTAAATGGTCTGAAAAAATATATTATAACAGCAAATGTAGCAGGTACCCACTTATTTCACTGTATTTTTCTATTTTTCCCATATCTTTTCAATGTTTTTGTTCGTTTTTCAATGGTTTTCTTTAATGTTCAATAGTTTTTTTATTATTCTTCTTCGTTCTTAACATTTATCCATACCAATTCTTATGTTTTTTGTCTTTTTAGGTGCTGGACCTACTATTGCTTCTACTGTCTTTTGCTTCCTTCCTCAATTCCTCTGATTCTTCTTCTCTTTTCACCTTCAGCTCATTTATTCTATTCAATCCTATCTTAGTGTCTTTGTTAGTATTTTTCTGTTTTCATTTATTTCTTCCTTGTCATCTCCCTATATTTTTCGGTCATTTTTTCACATCCTGAAGAAACTTTTTTCCCAATTCATGGTATATTATTTATTTTTTGTACTATTTTTGTAATATATCTTTTCTCGCACAATTTTTCTCATTAAAGAGCAAATATTAAGTCTGAAAAATGGTTTTTCTTCTTGTCTTCTCACTAAAATCATATTTTTAATTAGTTTTTATATATTTTTTAGGTGGTAAGGTAACTAGATCGGCCACCGAAGGAATTACAATAAATGATGCTTCTGGCAATAAATTTGAGTTTGTTAGTCAAACCGAATTAACCAATTTGAGCGGTACCATAGATCTGATGTGGATGCACAGCCAGGATTCTTTCGATTACTGTATTTTATTGGAAAAGACGCTCTCTTCACTACCCCGTCCTTCTTTTCCTGTTATTATTGGTAGGAAACCGTCATCTATGAATACGTTTGGGAAAGAGAATCAAACCCAAACAATAGTAAGTTAGTTGTTCATTCCATCTACCGGAATCGATTTAATTTAACACCAAAGTCAAGCAATAACGAAATTCTGCAATTCTGCCGTTTCTTTCCACGTCTCGTCTGCAAGTATTTGCTAACTTGATCCGCCAATCTTCTTCTCTAAACTTTTTTAGAGGACTCCTCACTCAGTGTGCCACCCTAGCACCGCCCATTCGTTGGCTAATTCGATCAAAATGTTTGAGGTGTCCTACAGTGTATTTCCACCACACCCCCAAAGATTTTAGCGCCCAGGGACAAAGTTTTGTCTCCAACCCTGTGGTGTAGTATGGCAGACATATATACACAAGGCTTGTGCTGATAACTTAGTTATTCTTCGCCTGGGAAAGGACGCCGCCGACTCGGGAGGCACCGTGACAAGGGCTCTATGACTAGTGGACAGGTAGCGCCAATCAGAAGAGCTAGGATTAACCCAATAAAAACCGATTTTCTTACAACTACATTGTCACTCCCCCAAGTGTAACACACTCTACTCTAGGACGGTTAAATAACTGCTCTGGCACGTTTTCTGGGTATGCAGAAAGGTATTCGGTTGTACAAGGGGTCTTTTACCTAATATATATATATACCTCAATGGTCAAAGCTCTTCTAATGTACGGGGCCATCGTGTAGTGAATAATAATTTAATAAATTTTATCCCAATTATTTTTTCTATTTAATGTACTAATATTTTTCTTGTCAGTCTAAATCATTGTAATAACTATAGTTCAATTACTTTTTATTTGAATTAATTTTTGTACCGCTATCTATACAGCAATTTATTCAAAGAAAATCAAAAATTTCAAAATTTGATCAATTCTTCACCACTCTGTATGTTAAACGAGGTTCTATCTTTTGGAATTTGGAAAAATGAAGTGTAAACTTTGTATATATGAATTTATGTTCGGACAACTTTCTATTGCTTCGATAATGCCATTAAATTTGTGTCTACATGTATCACTCTGTATATTGAAAGATTAGTTTCCGGTTACGATTTTTTCTCTTGAAAAAGTAAATTTAGATATGGCGGCATTGAGAAATTTCTAATTTGATTGAATTTCAGCCTTCGTTCACTATGTCATATAATGGTACGAATGTTGGATCGACTATGGGAAATAACTCGAATGTACGAGAAAAAAAAGTTACAGTTCCAGGAGTGGGTACCGCTTATCAGTTGGCTAATGGTGAGGTGCAAGTGAGGTTTCCGGATAGTACTCAACTATGGGTAGATGGTAAGTATTGAAATGATTATTAAAAAAAATATTTTCCATCGGATTGTGCTCAAAGTATTATCTCTATTCTAAATTTGAAATTTTTAGTATCTTTGTTGATATTCATATTAAACCCACCAACAAACACCCTTAGTATCTTTTATTCTGGCCATATCGCTTCATTAATAATTTGAAAAATCATTTTTAGGTGTCTGCCGTGTTGTATAATAATTTTGAAAATAACCCCAAGGAGTTGAGTTTTGAAAATTATGGAACCGTGTAATTCCACTATACCAACACTTACACTGAATGTCCACTATCTTCTTTCCCGACTATTGGGTGTTCTGGAACTGTTCGTACTGAACACACTTTCCTACTGATACATCAACACTCTGAGTTACACTGTGTGAGCAATATTCTCTATTATACTCTCCTTCAAATCTTTTGATCAAATTTGGGACATACTGAGTTTATTTTTATGGGTTTTTGGGTAACTGTTTCGGTTTTTGCCTTCTTCACTTTTGATCCATTTTGGGACATATTAACCTCATCATTTGGTGTAGTTGGTTAATTTTGTATATTGAGTTATCTAACCTCTAAAGGTTCGCACCACCACACAAACAGCCACGGTTAAATTTTTGAATATCTTTAAAAAACTTGAAAAAACTCCTAGTGTGGGTCAATTCTAGTCAAAATTTCTATTATTGCCAAACTGATAACAGGGTGTTCATAAAGCGAAACAGTTTACCATCGTACTTCCTATTGAAATTTATTTTGTTGTAATTGGTATTTTAATTAATTAAAATATTTATATTGGCATTCTTATTACTTAATGAAAAATTTGTTATTGTAGGAAAACATCGCGTAAAGTTTCAGTATGCGGACGGTCATATATCCAGTTATACAAACAACGAAGTTATTCCAAGAGTAATAATGGAAAAGTTACAACACATGCCGAAAGTATTGAAATATTTGATGCCGTCCCCGGTTACTCAAAAAATTGTTAATTTAAGATGATCGTTATGTAAATTAAAAGAATGAATATTTATTTTCAATGTTATAAACACCCGTTTAGCTATTAAGAAGAGAGCACTTTTAATTAATAAATTATTTTAACTACTTCTTCCCTATCTATTAATATACGCCATTTTTAATTATCCCAATTACCATAATACTGAGCTATACTTTCGTATCTGCCCGGTATAGGTTCATAATAAAATCACTTTAGCTTAGCGATTTCGATGTTGTCGAATCCATTTATCGAGATCGAACTTTCGGTTTTACTAATAATTGGATTGGTTTACTTCCGGTTCGACATTTTTGACTAGATTTATAAACTGAAGATTCTATTTTGGAGGGTCTATATAGAAAAACGTGAAAAGCAATATTTATTTACGTTTTTATTTATTAAAATCGAATTAATTGTTTTAAACTTTCACGGTCATCCTCCATTGCTTGAATGTTTCTTGTGCTATTAGACTAGGTTTACTTTAACTTCTATTAGGTTAGGTTTACTTTAGCTTCGATAGGATTAGGTTTATTCTACCACATATTAGGTTAGGTTTACTTTAGCTTCGATTGGATTACGTTTATTCTATCTCATATTAGGTTTACTTTAGCTTTGATTGGGTTAGGTATAGCTTCGATTAGATTAACTTCAACTCTAATTAGGTTTACTTTAGCTTCGATTATGTTAGCTTTACTTTAATTTCAATTAGGTATACTTTAGCTTGGATTAGGTTAGGTTAACTCAAGTTTCAATTAGTATAGATTTACTTTAACATTAATTAGGCTTACTTTAGCTTCGATTAGGTTAGAATTAATTTAACTTCAATTAGGTTTACTTACCTTACTTTTGCTCATAATAGTTTGATAAGGTTGACTTTAGCTAAGGTTGTGATTAATTTATCTATTTTTTTACTCGATTAGGTTAGTTTTATTTTCTCTTTGATAGATTTGGTGTAATTCAGCTTCGATTAGGTTAGGTTCACTTTAGTTTCGATTAGGTTAACTAAAGCTTACTAACTAAACACGAATTTTACGATTTTTTTCAATATTAATGCACAATTATCAAAGAAATAAAAAACAAATACCATTGGTAGTCTGCATAGGATGTTATTTTACTGTATATATAGCATAGAAGGAAGCAAGATATCCTCCCATAGCTGTTTTTAAATGGATAAGTCTCGAGTTAACAATGATTTTGGACTGAAAACCCTCAAAAATGGGTAAAAAATCAAAGAATAAACCATAGGAGTTTGTTTGGAGTTTCTAGTTTAAAGTAGATCCAGCAAAACCACTAATTTTACGAGTTTTTCCAAGTTTAATGCACAATTACCCAAGAAAAGAAGAGTTTGCTGCGAATAGCGTGAAAGGAAGCAGGATATCCTCTGAATTAAAATAAATTTGTTCTTTATAATGAGTGATAAAAGAGAGCGGATGGACGATGGAGTCATGGAGTTGATTACCTTTTACCAGGTGCATGAGTTTTTATGGAATAACCAGCATATAATTTATGAAAATCGCGATAAAAAACTGCAAAAATTTGATAAAATTGCAAAAAAAAATTGGGACGGGAATAAAGTTTAGAGGAAAATCTACAATTTAATTATTATCAATAGATTTATTTTCTCACTATAATGTAGTGACTCTGAACTTTTCATCGGGTATGACACAAACTTAAAAAAACTGAAGAATGGCAATGCAAAGAGGAGAGATCAACTCTAAATGGAAGTTTTTCTCAGCCTTAAAATTTATTCTGCCCGGTTTCATCCCAACAACATCAATATCAAACATTCGTTCTTAATTCATTTCTTCTATATGCCCATTCCCTCATCCAACAATCCCTTTTTTTCACTCTATTTATATGAATAAAACAATTTATGATAAACTTGTCACTATGAGTGGAGTCTCACACACTTTCTTTTGAGACTTAGTCTCAGGTGGACATGAAATAATCAAGGTTTTGAGACTGCACTGAATGTTGAGTCTCTGAAAGCAGTCTGGAGACAGAAAGTGTAACATTCGACACCTATTTATTTGAGGGTAAAATTTGTTTTTAAAATAGTCTATTTAAAAAGAAAGTATATTGTGTAAAACATGATTGTAGGTATATAATATTATAAAGTAAATAAAAGATAAATTTTACTCTTCATCTGCTTCGAGATTAATATGGCTTCCGAATTTTCCATATAGATATGATTTCAAATCACTCATAGTTTCCTTCACTTCACTAGACTTGAGTTTTAAATGTTTAATTTCTTCGTCTATCTTATTTTTCGTCTCTTCTAAACACTTTTGGGTTTTTTCGACATTTTGAAAGATGAAAACCTCTCCTACTAAATACGGAATCTGTTCGTCATCGTCGAAAAGTGCGATTTCATCACATGCATCTTCAATATTCTTCAGATCATTTTCTTTTGTTTTAATTTCGTCTTTAAAGTCTTCCAATTTAGCGTTCAATCTAGCGAAACGGTTAATTTTCTGTTGATCTTCATATGTGATGTGAACGTCAGAATCTGGTTGAAACGTGCCTTTAGTGTTTGTTGAAGTCATTTCGACGTCTCAATTACTTGAAATTCACAACACCTTATTTAGAAATGTATAAGAATATTCAGAGTTGAGTAATTTTATATAGGTTATGGGATTTATTGAACTGTCAACTTTTTCTTCTTTTGGAACATTGAAAAACTGAATTCCATAGAGTTGAACTAATTTGGAACATCTGGAATCAAATATGATATTTATACTAAACATACTAATTGCCAACACTCACAATTATACTATCAGACGAGCGTTTCGATGACCAAGTTATTGTCTTCAGATACTTAAAGAAAAGGTTTATTCAAGTTGATTATGAAAACATAAATCAGACAGTGTAATGGTGAGTGTTAATGTAGTTCTAGTCTGAAACAATGTTCAAGGTATATCAATGACAGTTCCACAAATTTCAACTCAATTCCCTATACACTGTCATAACTGCGCCAGCGCAGTAACCTTTAAAATTTTGTCATTAATGAGTTTATAGATAATATACTAATACCAAGAAATGAACAGTTGAAAAAAAAATACATAACAAATTTTTCCTTCTAGCTTAAGTACATGACTTTATCTTATTTTCTGTAATCTTTATCAAATTCATTATTTGTCTATGGCATCGACGCATACGATAAAGCTACAATTTCATGTGGATCCTCGACGCTGGCTTAGAATGTGAAATGAGTCACGTGGTATAATTTCAGCTTAGCGGCAATTCTACATTTGCTGCGTAAAATATAAAAGCGTCAAGTTTAAATACGCTCAAAAGACTCTAAAATATATCACCTCTGCAAATAGTCTGTTAACCAATAAACATAAAGTGTTCGTTAAATGTAAACTGTCACATTTTTGAGTTGAATACCCGATTTAAAAAGTTAAAGAATTCCTGGTTTTTTGATGACATTCTAATCATAATTGTACCACGTGACCTCATTTGACGCTGTAAGCAGGCGTCAAGCATCAACCTGAAATTGCAGCTTAAGATAAATAACAACCATAAATAACTGTCAAAATTTTTTTGATATGGCGTCTAAGGGCAAACAGGATCATCATGTATTATTACTCTATTTAAAGAGTGGTTTTTGTTATTATTCTTTATTTAATTGACTGTATAAGTTATAATTAAAAATGCCTCAAACGTGTCTTGTACTCGATTGCGGAAGCCGTTCCAACAGGGATGATGTGAGGTTTTTTTCAATACCCGCTGAATTGAGCTTTAGATTTGTTAAAGAAAAAAACGAATTATCAAAGAAACGCAGAGCGCTCTGGATAGCAGCAATTAATCGAGATGATCTCACGGAATCTAAATTAAAGAACCAGAGGGTTTGCAGTAAGCATTTTATCACAGGTAATCCATATTTTAAGAATTTTTAACATTAAACGTAAATTATAAGTTCGTCATTTTATTGAAATAATATTTTGTATTTTTTTATTCGTATCAACTACGTAGGATTATTATTAGCGAGTAATTGAAGTTCAATACATTCAATATTACAATCATCTACATTTTATTAGTTAGTTTGCAGTCTTTCGGTAGTTTATAAGTTTCTTTGGGTCTTCTTGAAATAGCTTCTTCAGTGAATGTGGTAATTGCTCAAGTTTTCATTCCTTGATGGGACCCACATAAAATTAATATTTATTTTGTTGTTTCTGCATGTGAGCTCATTCTTAATAAGAATGACAATAGAATGTTTGGGATATTGTTGTCAGATTGCCGTTAGTGAACTTTGGGAATCTGTTATTTTAAGGATATTTTTTGAGCCAATTTTCTGGAATTCCTCAGGTGCTTCTATAATGGCAAACAATTTAGCAGAGTGGGTAGATGCAAAAGGAGGGACTACAGAATATTTTGACAATATTCCGGAGTAGAAGGCAGCTACAGTTACATCTCAATCTAAGGTTCTAAGGAACTCTAATTACATTATGTTTGTTGGTGTTTCTGATTTATTGAGGGGAGCAAGTCTCGGGCTGTAATAGAGAGAGCTAATTGATTATGAGGGGATAGCATCTATCATAGATATATGGGAATTGCAGATTCATACTGGATACATGTTGACTATGTGATAGAAAAGAGGAGTCATTGCACTAGTCGAGAATCAGATAAGATGATACGGATTACAGGATTTTTTGTATTCAATAATACAGATATAGCTCATGAGATGCTCAGATATTGTATTCGATAAAAAAGTGGTAGCTCCCCAATTCCTCCATATAAATTTTGGATGGGACTTTTACAATGGGCACTCAAATAGACGCATGCTGCTTTGTTTTGTAGAATAGTGACCTGGGTAGGTTAATTGTAGGTTGGCATTTTCTCTTCGGATGTCAGAGTACATGCTTTCCATGTTGATTTTAAAAGTAAAATAATACATAGGTTTTTCAATACATTTTCTTATAGATTTTGTTGTCTTTAAACCAAAAAAAAAATATTTAAATACTCCATCTCATCACTTTTTTTTCAATAAGGTAAAGGTACCAATAATTGACACAATTGGAATCCCTTACGATATTTTAATATATTCTTTAAGATCCAATAATTGACATCTATTATTCAGTTGTTGACACCCTAGCAATTGATAAGTATCAATGATTGACACACAGCTTATTGACAAGAATTTTATTTTTTCCTTATTACATGAGTATATAAAATTATTAATGATTTAGTAATAACAAAAGTAGGCATAAAATATGAGAGACAATCAAATTATCTATCTCATTTGAAAAAGTATATTTTATTCAATTACCAATATTTTGCAATTCAGTTTCTCAATCTTTCATTTTTATTTTGGAAATATCGTTTTCCATCAGTCTGAAAAAATTTAATATCATTTTTGTTATAAATTTTTTTACCACATAGATATATCTGTAGAAGAATGTTTGCCTTTTACCTCCCATAAACTTTGCCAATACAAAATCTCCCACTTTTATGTCATCAAATTTTAGATTCCCTTTTGATTTTAAATTAACTTCTTTCTTTTTACATCCGACACATATTTCATGTTGTTTTCTTTACCTCTTGCTTGTGCTTCCCGTTTTCAGCTCTTCTTTCTCTTTCTTCCTGCTTATTTTCTAGTTATTTTTTTTATGGTATTCCTGTCAACTCTCTGATGTAATGGCAGAAGGAATTTTTTCTTTGTTTCGTTTCTAATTTTCATATTTGCTTTCTTCTGGCCAAAACAGAGCCTTTTTAAATAGTGTGTTGCTCGACTTGGCGGGAGCATTGCCGTTCCCCCAGATACAAAAATGCTATTTTCGATGACTTACCCAACGTTTTTACAATTTTAAGCACAACGGCAATCACCTTTGTCTCTGGTTCATCATCTGAGATTTGTTTATACAGCTTCACAATGTTTTACTTCTCTGTAGACGATAAGTGACCTACAATTACAGACGACAGTATTTGGAATATTATCTGCGTTCATTTTCAAATTAGTCGTTACAAGAACTGTTTTTATATTTTAATAAAACAATAGCAATTATGCAAGAAAGAACAAAATGTAAAATATTTGTTTATAATTTATACAATTGTCGTATGTCATAAATGTCAAAAATGCTATGTAAAACCGGCCGGAATTCGACCAATCAGGAATCAACAGAATTGCCAACTTAAATTCATATCAGTTCTTTTAGTTTAAAAAGACCAATCAATTGTTACTGTACTGGTTGTCACACGCGTTAAATGACCAATCAATGCGTTCGCGTAAAGCGAGTTCAATTAGCGCGAATTTTAAATACCGCAAAGTGTGTGTTAGAGATATATTTCAATATGTCGCTTCGTATTGACGAAAAGTTTCAATATATTTTGTATTAATGTTAGGAAAGCCTGCTGCTTTAGAGGAGTACAGTCATCCTGACTGGATTCCGTCTCAAAATATGGGACGCAATTCTCCAAAAGTTCAAAGACAATCTGACGATGAGAATATTTTATACACAAAAAGATTTAAAAGTGGTAAGGTAAGTGTGTAAAAACAAACGGCCTGTAATATTATTTTAACTTGATGTTATTTTAAGTTTATTAAACTTGATGAATCAAATATCACTGTACATGTCGAGACTGGTATCGCGTCTCAAACGGATCTTACCATGAATGATCTTTACTTGAAATTCGATCAACTCAGTTGCGCTACAAGAAAAATGGAAGATTTGGAAAAAAAATTGGACATGTCACCTTTTGGTCTTCAGGAGGAGACCAGCAACGATTTGAAGTGGAAGTATTATACAGGTTTCACCTACAACGTTACATTTTATATTATTTTCAAAACTATTGAAACTAGTATCACTACCCAAAGTACTAACGCCCTTAGTAGCTTTAATCAGTTGCTGCTCGCTCTTATTAAATTGAGATTGAATTATGATTTTTGCGATTTAGCTTGGCACTTTAAAATTTCCCCGACCTCCAGTTTTACATATTTCGAAAACATTTTGAATATTCTTTATACCAAATTCAAGCATTTAATAAGATTCCCGGACCGTTTAGTGGCACAAAAAAATATACCTTCTTGTTTTGGAGAAGCTTTTCAAGACAAAACGACCGTTATTGTAGATTGTTTCGAATTTTTTATCGAAAAACCGCACCAACAACAGTATTGGTCGAAAAACAAACACGACAACATTATAAAATTTTTAATAGGGTTCACTCCACAGGGAACGGTTAGTTATGTTAGTAAAGCTTGGGAAGGGACGGCTACAGACGAAGAAATGGTTGCAAATAGTGATTTTTTGAATTATATTTCACCGGGGGACGTTGTTTTAGCGAATAGGGGGTTTTTAATTGAAGATACTTCTGAGGATTCATCAATAAATTGTGTTATACAAGTTTTTATAAAGATTAAGGATCAGTTACATCCTTTGGATATGGAGCTAACTAGAAACGTTTCCCACGTTAGAATTCACGTTAAGAAAATTGTCGGAATGATGAAAAATAAATTTAAAATTGTCAAAGATACCATACCGATTAGTTTGATTAAAAAGGGAAGTAATCCGGAAGATCGCCATATATTGGACAAAATAGTAGTTGTTTGTTGTGCTTTGATGAATTTATGTTCTCCTATTGTTCCTCTTTGATGTATAAAGAATTGTACCGGCTCGAATTGTGCTCTTTTGACCCTGCATCTACTTTTCGGTCTTCCTGGCACTATTTTCTCGTTCTCCATTTTGTAATTATACTTTTCCGCTATCGTTTTTTCATTTTTTTAATGTGTGTCCGCTTTTATCCACCATATACTCTACGTCCTGCAAGAATTATGTGTCTCAGCACGTATTTTGTGTCATTCTTGTTGCTTATCTCAATTAAAAGTGTACTTTGAAGCTGAGGTCATCACTTAACTGTACTATTTTGTTTCTTCCATTCCCATTATTTTCAATCGTCTTTATCCTGCCTCTCTCTAAACATGTTCACCAATCGTGTTAACTTTTGGGGTCCTTTCAACTGTTCTATATCCTCTATTATTGTCGTCCTTTTCAGACTGTCACATGCTTACTTTTGGGATACCCTCAGTTGTTCCACGTACTCTATAATTGTCCCCCTTTCAGATTCAAATGCTTACTTTTGGGGTACTTTCAGTTGTTCCATATCCTCCTTTTCAGACTGTCACACGCTTACTTTTGGTCCACTTTCAGTTGTTTAACTTGCTCTATAATTGTCCTCCTTTTCAATCTGTCGAGTGCTTACTTTTGGGGTGAATTGAACGATAGGTTTCATTATGGTCGTATTATATTCGGGAGTTGGAGGTTTTGCTGAAAAGGGAAAAGAAAATTTTTAAAAAAATAATTAATGGTCACATTTTTATTGATTCAACTTTTTGATTAGGTTAGGTTAACTTAAACTTTAATTAGGGTTGGTTTATTTTAGCTTAAATTAGATTTGGTTTACTTTTTTTCTTTGGTTAAACTAGATTTTTTTTAGCTTAGTTTGGGATTTACTTCAGCTTTATTTCAGTTTCAATTTGGGTTTACTTTAGCTACGATTGTGTTAAATTTACTTTAGCCTGGATAAGTGAATCTACTTTAGCTTAAATTTTGTTAAACTTGCTTTAGCTTCGATTAGGTTAGGTTCACTTTAACTTGGATACAGTTAACTTCGATTGATTATAAGTTTTTAAAATTCCTTCTAAAATACATCATAACCCCATATTATTGTGTAATGTTAAAGCAACTTGGAGATCTTTCCCCATTACGTATATTTTAATAATAATAAATAAATAAAAAATCAGATCTGCAGTAATAAACTGATATTAATTTTGGATTTTGTATCTTATTCACCCTGTATATCGATATTTTTATTAAAAGACTTTTGCCAGATATGTCGATGTTAACCAAATAAATGAAATACAAATAATTGAAAAAAGTTGAATTTATTTTTTAATTACCAATTCGTGAAAAACCGACCTTTGAAATCCAAATTAGAAAAATTACGAACACTTTGTATATGACCACAAAAATTCAATCATTCTCCTCTATCGATTTATATAAATATCTTCATCTGAGTTTTTTTCTCCAAATTCGAGTCTAAAAATTTTTTGTTGTTCAGATTATTACGTAGTGGCCACAGAGAATAATACACTAGTGAAATGAAATTAATACAGTTTCAAGAAAAATAATAACTTCTAAGTCATTTTCTTGTTTATATCTCTACTTCCTTATTTCATTCCACCAATCACAACATAATGGAAAAAATAGACTTTTCGGAAACTATGATCGGTTTAACCCGATCATGATCTGAATGTTCGGAAACTAACTTTGATCACTGATCGGTTCGTGGTAATAAGATTCTTTTTACCTTTTATTTATATGTCTCTTTCTATCTTCAGTATATTATCTATGATCAAACAGATCATTTTCATAGACAAATGAAATCTTATCGCATTTATTCACCGATCTATAAGGCTAGAAATAATTTTTATTCGTCCATGGGTAGAAAGTATTCTATTATATGACTACGAGATTAACTTGATCAGTTTTCCAAAATGAACGTGATCCGGGTTAGTTTCCGAATATTCAAATTGTGATTGGAGTAATCCCAATTTCCTAAAATCTGTTTGTCTATGGAAACATACACACGAAGATGTCTATGGTCATATTTGACAGAATATTTATGTTTAACCTATTAACGAGATGTTTTAGTTACTTATTGCTTTCATTTAAAAAAAAAATTGAAGATCTCAAGTGTAATAATTATTGTACGTACAAGATTTTAGTTTTATGGATGAAATAATAACACTAGCTTCCGACGAGGAAGAAACCGTTTCTCCTCCTAAAAAGGTAATTGTTTTGTAAAATAAGGGTACATATTTTAAAACTTGTTAATACATTTTATATAAACTAACGAAATTTGCTAAATATGTTCCAATACAATTGATGTTGCAACTGAATTAGAGCACATACTTATTAGCCACAATTACAGCGTGAATTATAGATAGAAACGTAAAATTTTCAACTGTTATTTTTAAACCTATTTTTCCATCAAAATAAATATTAAATCAAGTTAAATCATCACGAAAAACGTATAAAAAGGTCTAAGAAATAAAAATTTTGGAAAATCGCTTACAATGATAAAGACTTTTTTATATGAAACTATGTTTTTAACTGTTTTTATTTGAATTAGATCTAAAATAAAGAACATTTACAATTCTTACATCCAAATGTATCATTCCTAGACCCTCTTTTATCAATTTAGAAGATCTCTCTAAACTTTTGAGAACGAAATTTTAAGACAAATACGAATTAAATGTATTATTAAATGTCGAGGACAAGGGGGAAAGTACGATTTCTAGCAATTAATTTGAGTTAATTAGGCCAAAATAAAACGAAAATGAGGAATAAAATGTTCGATATCTAACCTTGTTTTTGAGATATCACAACCTAATATTTGTTTGAGATTCTCTTTATAGAAAAAATTAATTTTTTGCCTAGAATAAGGATTTTAATGTTTTAAAGGGGTAGTCTGGTCTAGAAGCCTAATTTTTTGGCATTTTTGAAAGTAACTTAAAAGAAATTATAAACATTTTTACTATACATTTTTTTATACTATTGACTTTTTAAGAAAATAAAAAAATTTTTTAATTGAATATTTTTAAAATCAAAGGCAAACGCGATACAGAGATATATGTGGTGGTGTTTTCGTATAGGGCGCCCTCTAGGCGTGCAACCTCGTTATTTAATAGCCAGATTAGATGATCTGTGGTTGCATAACTTTTTTTTTTTTTTTTTAGAGAATAAATCCATACATATTAAACAACTTACCGAATGTATCCATAACAAAAGTTAGGAAGATAAAAGAGAAAAGACAAGATATAGTAGTTTTATCATCGGATGATGACAGTGATGATGAAATTAAAAAAAAGCCAGATGAAAAGGTAAATAAATATTTATAAATATAAATTTATTTAGATTAGCTATAATTTAAAGGCTATAAATCTACTTCATTTTAACGTATTAATCTATTGTGTACAACGAACTGGCCCATGTGAGCCTTTGCCTATGGACGTACACACAGATGAAGTGTTCAGTTGGTTCCTTTCAGAAAAGAACAAGAGCTTTCGAAAGTTTCTTAGATATCCTTCAGATGGTAATGCACTGGACCGGATACCAGTAAATCTTTACTTAAAGACAATGTTTTAGGACTAGAAGTATCTTCAATTATTTCAGACTTGGTATCTCACTACATGTTTCTAATTGAATGAAAAGAATTCTTCCACATTTCTTTGTCTATCACCATGCATTCCCACGTGTTGTTTCCTCCTAGTAAGTTCGAAGATTGATACAACCTCATACTAGCTTCGACTCAATTTTATTAGAATCAAATAATCAAGGCAGACGTGATTAATGGACACCAAGGTCACCTGCAGCTATATAGACTTGTCTCAAGACATGAGTACTAAAGCCTTAGATGGTATTCTAGATATACATTCAATGCATTACATGCAATACAATCAATGCATTCGAAGTGATAATTAATGACCGCCAATTATGACGGTTCGAAGCTAGCGCAAAGAGTTGGACTGGCATTTCTGGACCAAAAAGCTCATATACATTCTCTCAGGTAGCAAAGCCTTGAAGGTACTTAAAGCATCCCATCCAAACTAGTGTGAACAAACTTTAAAAGCGCTAATTAATAAAAACAAAGTAACCCTGATGTGGTTTCCAGGTCACCAGGGTATACCAGGAAATAAGGAAGCAGGCAGCCTCGCAAAAAAAGAGGAAACGACTCCACACCTTGGACTAGAACTCTACTGTGGCCTCACAAGATGCCACATCAATAATGAACTGGTGGTCGGTCTCCTCGCAGATCAACCTAGGGAAGTGAATCCTCCAAAGAATAGCCTCCTTTGGGAGGAGTCTATGTGTTTGGAAGCAGAACAATGAGATGTAGAGTCTTGTACAAAATCTCTTCTAGTTATAGGTGCCGTAAAGCCAAAACGCCTCCCTCCCCAAAACAATTTACCTTGACAAAGATGTGGCTGATGTCCACTTGATGTTCTATTGAACACTTACCCTGACATTAATTCCTCTATTGGTGGTGTAATTAACTCATTATAATTCGTTATTATCAGGATAAAAATAAATTTTACAGCCCCCTCTTTGAACATTTTCCTTATCCACCACTGTTGTCTTAATATTCAACTAACCATCCTGTATATGCTAAAATATTGTAGGTAGAATGTACTAACGGTAAAGAAGCAGTTGACGTTAATATAAATAATGATATAATTCAAATAGATGATGGAGATGTCGTTGAAAATAATAGTGTTAATGATAGTATAGAAATAATTGACGCCGACAATGATTTGGAATCGACGAAAAATTTGAACAAATCTTGCGAAGTGATCAGTGCAGAGAGCGAAGAAGCTAACACGAGCAAAGACAATGAAATAATCGATGACATAATCGATGATATACTCGATGCTAAAGAATCAGGTTCGCTTTTTACATTTGTATAGTATAATATAAACATTTTTTTGTGTTTTTTGAAAAATTTTTGTATATCAATCATCATTGACATCGAGTTTTTTTTTTTTAAGTAAAGTTTGCGAATTTATTGGACTCATTATAATCATTATAACAAGTCCGGTAGATTTTTTGGTGAGTCGTTTCGAATTTCCAGTCTTCAAAACTGCATCCAACCATTTTTTCTTTCTTCAATTACCCAACCATTTTACTCTTTTGTCCTTCTGCTTATCTTGTTATCGAAGGGTATTTATACGGATCCTTCAGTTCATCTTATCTTCTTCTATAGCTACCATGCAGGCAGACTCAGCTTTTATTTGGGAAGAGAACAATCCCTCAATCTAATTAACATGTTCTCTGATGAATCATAGAAGGACTGAGGTTAATTTGGGGCCAGAGAGTCTCTTGGTAAGGAAGGCAAACTCTAGACTGACTCATGTTCGACGACCTCTTGAGCAGATTTATCACTTGTTGTGTGTTCATATTTCTTTCATTTTCAAGTTGTGTCATATATTTTTCAGATGAATCGATAGCTAGTCCTTCAGTACCTGACAAACCTCCCAATACTATATTGTTAGATCAGTTATTAAAAATTATTGAGGAACAAACTCAGGATGAAAAATATACTATAATTCGAGAAAAAATTCCGTTGCTATTAAGTTATTACCGTAAACGCAACGATAATCTAAAAGATTGCAACGATTTCAAAATCCTTTTAAAGTCCTGTTCCGAGAAAGCCGAAAAAAGTGCCGCATTAGCAGTGAAAGCTTTCCACGAAGTTTACCAATACTTAAAGGAACAAGTGAACGTCGATAGCGTGGAAGTGGAAAAACGTTACATACCTCATATACAGAAATTAGAAAAAGCAATTAAACAACTAGTTAAAGTCATAAAACATCTGGAGGAACAAGAAGTCGATTTCGATGAAGAGGAAGATTCTGCTTTCATAAAATTAGAGAGGTAACTAATATTTGCATATTGTAATCTTTTTTTTCCTATTTTAAAAGTGGGATAACTCTATTTATACACCGAAAAAAAAATTTAACGGTCAAGTCAAACGTCTCTTTCTCTTTTCGCCTCTTCTCCTCTTAATAAGGATCTTTCAACCCCGTTATCATCGTCCTTTCTGGCTATATACCCCATCCAACAGTCTTTTCGCTCTTACCACACATTCCATCCCAGCTCGACCATTCTTTCCCTCCATTCTTCTTAGTACCTTTCTCATCCATATGTTTTTTTTTCTTTTTTATTCAAGATCCAACAGTAACTGCCATACAGCACCGTTCTTGAAATATCTTTTGGTCTTAATAGTCCTCCTAGGTCTCCAAACGTTTCGTTCCTTCTCGCACAGTCAGACTGGTGCTATCTGCACATATCACCATCACCGCAAATTTCCTTGTTGGGTGTTGGGGTTGACAAATTCGTTCATTTGTGTTTGTTCGCACATTTGGAGAGACTAATTCAACTTGTATGCGATCCATAGTTGATCTGGAACTTGGATAGCTTAGAGAATAGAAGAAAGCTCGCCGATAATTTCCACGTATTTCTCGGGGTCACTTTTTTCATAATTTTTGTTACCTACAGCTGCAATTTAATCCATTCCATTTTCCAGTACCCTACTTTATAGCTTCTTAGACTGGTTTTTATTTTTACATTTCAACGTAATTTTTGGTTCACTCCTCTCTGTTCTAATATCTACCATATCTATTGTATCGAAGGCTTTTTCAAGATCGATGAAATACAAGTATAAATTCCTCTTTTCTCTTATCGCTTTTTCACCTCAGATCCTATCTAGTTCACTAATACTTTGGAGAGCTCTCTTCTCTCTCTCTCAGGCTAACAATTAGTAGAGTTATAACTCGAAAACCAGGGAAAATTAATTCATGCACTACTGAACAGGGCTAAGAAATCTACTAACTTGAGTTCGGTTTCTAAAAATTCTTCTATTCGTTCGAAGATCCAAGGTAAAGTTCTATCTCTGTCAAACGCGAACATGAAAAACCGATTGTGGATTTGTTGTTTTGGTTGTCTACCTCGCAGGCGACTAACCAAATTTTATAGTTTTAAATAGAAATCTGACAAAATTACCCGAATTTTTGTTCATATATACATTTTTTTTCCAGATATAATAATCGTTTGGATAAAATATATAAAAAATATTGTGCTTTGTTAAATAAAAATCCTTATAGCGGCCGATTAACGTACGCAAAATTGGATTTCGTCGATTCGGATTATAACGAAATCAACAGGGCCATTAGCAAAAAATTTAGCAACAGAAAGTTTCCTTCTTATTACGAAATGGAAAAATTCATAGGAAAAGTTGCCAAAGATAATAATTTGAATTTGAAGGAAGAAAAAATCAAGAAAGAAAGTACGTAGAACAGTCTATAAAATGAAAAAGAAAATGAGTCAAAGTTTTGATTTAACAAATTTGAGTACAACGATTCGTATTATTTAAATCCGTTTTTTTTTATAAATATTTTATTTCTTTTTAACCCTGTTAGACCATTATATTCTTGAGCATAGGAAGGTCGGCTTATTATACTCTATAGCTTTTTTTGTAGCCTCAAAATCTTTGTTAGAAGTTTCGTTATGAAGACATACACCTCGGTAATTACTTGGTCATTTCGCTGTATCACCTTCATCGAATAATAAAATCAAGTTGTATATAAAAAAAAAGTCTCAACTCCCTTGTTATGTGAAACAATGAAATTTTTAAATTATTTTTGTGATACTCTTCCGTTGAAGCAAAACATTTAATGATTCAGGTATTCATTGCTTCAAAAGATTGGGCGAACTGTTACAAAATAGACGACGAAAAGAATTATACGACAGTCACGTAACGTTGATCAAAGATACCGAAGACCCTGCAAAAGAAAATCCAGAGTTAAATACAATTTTGAAACACAATTTTATAGAGGGGCAAAAGAAAATTGACAAATTGGTCGAAGGGTGAGTTTTGTTTGATTATTAGTGTACTTTAAAATTTTACTGAACTTTATTGGTAATTATAAAAATTTAGTATGTTACCACTTGTATGAATTTTATCTTTCAGGTTTGTGAATAGGCCGGAGGAATCTAGTTCGTCACCTAATGATTCCGATGATTCCGATAAAAGTGATGATGAAGATGAAGAAGACCAAGAAGAAGATAATGATGATGGAGAGGGATAATGATTTAAATATTATATATGTTTTTAAATTTTTCTAGTACAGAAATATTTTAATAAAAAAATCTTTTCTTCCCATTTTTCATTAATGTCTATCAAAAACAACAAACAACAATTTGGATTAAGCGTCGGGAGGCTTTATATTGGCTCAAAAGGACTCTATTTGGAGGTGATGATGAAAATTTGTAGCCAGTCAGGGATAAATTGTGTCAACTAGTGTTGAATAAAACAATATCTAGTTCATAAAAGTATTTATTCAAATTTAGAAAAATGGTATTATTGGTTCAAAAGTTCTCTTTTCTTCTGAACTATACATTTCGACATAACCAGAGCCATTTTTTTACTAACTTCTCCATCGGGAACGCATGCTTTCATAAAAACTTCTGATGATCCAGGTTTGACTCTTTCAAACTGTTCCCTAGCTTTATCTTTGTTTATTTTATTGTCTTCTCCGATAACACCAAATTTTTTAGCAAAACAATAAGAGTAATTTTCAAACGCTTCTTCGGATGCTTTCGATTCGAATACTTTAGTCAATTCGACTTGTTCGATTCCTGCTTCCTTCAAACATTCCTCGTGAGTGGTTTCTTGAAGTTTTTGGAAATCATTTGGAGCAAGCTAGAACAATATTTTTTATACGAAATAATTCAGTATATGAGCCGAACTAACAAACATAGAAATTCAATTCTGTTAGTTATAATGAAAATAATATGTCAAAGAAATTCAAATTTTGGAATAATATCGAATGTTATTGTGATTTTGTTTAGGAATAACCCAACAAATGATTAGTTTTCCGCGAAAAAACTAAATTCGATTTCTGCTAGAATTTTGTCACAAAGAAAAGCAAATTTTTGGTAGTGGAGAATTTTGAAACGCATTAATTAGGTTTTCGGTTTTAATTTATTTTACTGAAAGTGAAAAATTACAATAGAAACTACAAGTTTTGTTTTACATTAGATTTACATCAATATTATTTACTTTTAAACAAAATAGAGACTCAAAGTGAAAATAAATTATCAACAAAACCACATAAAATCTAAGGAGTAAGAAAATGTATGGTTCGCAATTGCAAGGAGAGGTTGTAATCACTGATTAGTTTCGACGTTATTATGTATTATCAGAGCAGTTTTACAGCCCCCGATTGACAACGTTTTCGAAATATTGAATTTATTTCAGAGGTGAATAGTAGCAACTATTATTTAAATACATTTTAAACACCTCATATATTTTTTGTAATAATTACGACAATGTGTATGAGTAAAAAAATAGAAAATCTATAATTACCTTGACTTCGCTTATTGCAAAAACAACACACAACACAAGACTTAGTTTAAACATGATTATTTGCGTTATTAGAAGAAGGATGTGGAGAACTGCTTTCATATGTTTCACCCAACACCTTTTATACCGACAGATAGTCGTAGAATTTGAAGATTCAATTAAGATAATTAATGGAGTCTTTGGCTTCATCCGTTGTAATATTCGCGTCCGTTAACTTGTCCAGAGTCACCTTCAGTTAAATTTGATGTATTGATATCGATTGGAAGATATAATTATTTATTGGTATTTTTATTTCTTTCCAACACTCAAAATTGTGGACAATGTTGCAAAAAAAATGCCAAAAAGAATATAGAAGCGACTCACCGAAAATTGAGAATCACATTCGAAATTGATAAGAAATATGTTAGCTACAATCTAAAAGAACAGATTGTAGTTCAGAAATCAGAAAAATATCCTCAGTACCAACAAATAGGAACAGTTCGATATTTGGAAATCATTATATAGGTGGCGTTCTTCAGCACATATTTATCCTTCTGGAAATTTAGTAACCGCCAAAATATGCGAAAAAGGTTATGTTAGATCTAGATTGATGCAGTTCACGCAGGAAATTTTGAGTTTTGTCCAGATTTGGAAACTACTAATTGTGGCTTTGTGGGAACTTTTGCAGATTTTTCCGTTAAGTGAGAATTGTGTTAAGTGAGTGAGAACAAAACGTTAATTTTAGTATTTCTTAGTTCAATGCAACATTTAAGAGGGAATCAACTGGGTGCTGATTCAGTTAAATAATCAAACTATGGCACTGCAATGAGCTGAAATTGACCACGAGATTACACAATTTCAGAATTATAATAAGATTGAGATTTCATAATAAATTTTTTTTCGTAGAACAGGTTTTAACGGATCAATTAAATGATATATTTAATAGTTTTATACAAATCATGTTTTTTTCTACAAAACACGATAAATTCTTCGAGGACAAGTTTGAAAGAAACTATATAAATAGTTGTTTCATGAGAACTATGACTCTAACTGGATTTTTATATACCAGAGGTACCGAAGATGTTTTGTTTCGCAAGCTAGTTTCCGATTTTAAAGTTTATCAACTTCTCATACAAGGTGAGTTCTGAGGAACATAATTTTACCATATCTAGAGCCACTCAGGGTATTTAAATTGATCATAAATTTCAATTGGGTATAGTATTTACACATTTTGAATTTTTTCATGATGCTACTATCAAGCATTCGACTGGTATTAGATAAATTCTATGACCCGATTTGGAAAAATCACTCTGTATCATATTTTTTATACGCAATAAGTGATATTGAAACTACATAAATAACCAATAAATTATAATATCAGTTGAGTATTTATGAGATTAGATTGTTAGAAAAATTAATGAGGCGCAACAAATTTTGTACAAGAAGGCAGGAAACCACTGCCTTAATATGTGAGACGTCATCATGGTTGTTTTATTATTGATAAGAAAAATTAAAAACTGTATAAAAGTGTTATAACATTGTCGCATAAGTAATTTTATTTAATGGGATACAAACTAATATACAATATTATATAGAAATGTACATAAAACAAGGTAATTCCCCTCGTTTTTTGGCTTTAAAAAATTGAAAAATCATCCGATTTCGATGAATTTTTTTTCAAAATCTTCGTTTTTACGGCGGATTAAAATTTATATTGGTTTCAGGGCTTTAAATGTTCATGAAAATGTACTCATTCACGTATAATTGTTGATAACTTTTTTCTAATTAATCAAAGTGAGTTGTTTTATTTTTTTTCATAATCTACACAATAAAACGAACAAATTGAAAAAAAAATTATACAAAAATGTTGATTTATCATGTTTTTACAACTAAAAATAATAAAAATTCATCTAAGAATTGACATCGTCTCACATATAATCGTTTATAACTTTTTTATTAAGTAATTATTAAAGTTATATGAACAAAAACATTCTTAAAATCACTTATTGTATTATCAAGTGTATAATATTAAAAGTTAACTTTGAAAAATTGAAAATTTTCTCCATTAAAAAAATGGTATCTTACTAATGTTGACTGGAAGAGAATTGGGAATGGGGCGAGGGCTGAGGGAAGTTTAAAATGTGAAAATTTGTTCTGAATTTTTAGCACCCCCCCTAATCTAACCTAACCTAACCCAACCTAACCTAAAATTTAATAAAGTTTTAATTTTTTTTTATATAAATCTGCTGAAAAAACGAAGTTTGTACAAAAAATTGATAGAAATCGGATATTTTTCGATTTTCTAGAGCCAAAAAAATCATCTTGACATTTGAAATTATCTGATTTTTTCATATCAACGTCCTTATACATTTCCATTATCTAACGCAAACTTTTTTTATATCTTCAAGTTTATAAAAAATTACATCACAATATCCTTCTTAGAAAAAGAGTTAAGATTCATAATTAAGCAAAAGATATTACGTAACATTTGTCTAGGAAAAAAAATCCTAATTGAAAAATCCTTGAATTAATGATGGTTGCGATTATATTAATTAGTTCTTAAACACCCATTTTTTGTCCGTGAATTGTTGTGATACAAGATTTTAATTTCATTAGCGTTCAAGTATATTAAATCTGCTATTACACAATTCTACGTAATAAATATATTACGAGGTCGGTTAAAAAATTTATTACAATCCGCTTTGTCCTGTTTCTTGTGTATTGGCGTTATTAGTCCCATTCGTTCACTCAGCTTTCTCAATTGTTCAGATATTATTTCATCTTTGCTTTGCTTGATCGTTTCTTTAATTGATCAATTTATCTGAAATGTAGAAAGCTTTACCATACAATGGCGATTCATATTAACAATTCCCATGAAAAAAAAATCTTTTGTCATTCGTTGATTGCCGCGTTTATTTTTTATCATCATGCACAATCGGCGATCATTCGAAATTGTTCAAACGAGTGATAAAATCTTTTTTAGAAATAAAAGGTAATCATCATTACGAACAGATATAAATTTCGAAATGAAATCGATATATAAGTGAGTTCAAATTCTTTTACACGCGTGGTTTTCATCCGTTCTATTTGTTTTCGGTGCTTGATTGCTAGTGATCATGATATTTCCGATTATAGTCGCCGGTCTTTGTATTATAAAAGCTTCTCAGGTAAAAATAACTTCTGTATTTTCATTTATTCAAACACGATGTCATCCATGTGTTTTTCGCACGCAAATTCGTGGCATTTGCGCCTGGAAGACTTATGCGACGTCCCACATAATTTTTCCCTTTAGAATTTTCCTTAAGTTGTAGAGTTTCTTCAAGACCTCAAAGGACAGTTGGACGTTTTCTATATTCCACAGGCAGTTCTTTCGATGTCGATGTAAACTGTATTTGTGGACGTATTAGCAAAAGATTCGATAAATATTCAAACCATAGGACATCGCCTGGAGCTCCTTGGATTTCTTCTGTTTCTGTATCAATTGCATCGTTCATTGCATCAATTGCAACTTTGTTCTTCTTTGGACAATATGATACTAAAGTTATTTCGTGCTGGATTCTATTTTGTTTGGTAGAATGTATCACTTTTCTTCGAGGTACCAACCAATTTCTTTGCCTTTTGCAAAGTTTTAATCAGTGGGATACTTTTGAACTAGTCGTCCGTCGTAATGCTTCGGTTGGACTAGCTGAACGAGTTTGAATCGTTTTAATTTTTTTAATATCTTTCTGTTCTATTTCTTCTTTGTATTTTTGTATATTTGCCGATGTTTTTCAAAAGTTTGTCTCTATACATTTCAGGCAGAAGTACTAACACCAGAAATTCGAGCTAAGCTTATCGAAAACGGCAAAAAATGTTACAAGGAATCTGGAGTCGACATGGATTTGATTCTCAAAATCAAAGATGGAGTTTTCACCGATGATCCCAAACTGAAAGAACATTTGTTTTGCGTAAATAAATCATTCGGTATACAACAACAAAATGGAGATTTCAATGAAACGATCATGAGAGGAATAGTTGAAAAAAGCGGAGCTGACGATAAGAAGGCAGATGAACTAATTAAAAAATGTTTGGTGAAGAAAGATTCGCCCGAAAATTCCGCTTTCGAAAGTATGAAGTGCATTCATAGCGTAATTCCTTCCGGCGAGATTGATTCTCTATTTGAAAAAATATAAGCGATTTGATATTTTGTATTCGAGCGGAAAACTATAATAAAGCATTATTTTTTAAAGTACAGATTATTTCTAATTCGCATCATGTCTTTATATCAATTTTTGGACAAACACTTAGATCGAACGGTTTCGATTATTTTTCGATTGATCCTCCAAAACCTCCTCCTGTTTTGCGGTCCTAATGGTTGGAACGATGTTATTTTCTTACCCCAGGAAATTTGTGGGCTAGAATCGTTCGATGTCCACTTCGATATGCACTCGAATCGACAGTTTTCGAATACAAATTCTAACGTTCCGGTTAATCGTTGAAACGAATAAATATCCTACTGACTGCGCCAATTACGTTACTGAACTTTGAGAAGGCGTTTTAATACTAGACATAACTTGCGATTTTGTATGAGTAGGTTTATATTTATGCGGTTCACAAACATACTATTTAATCCATCAGCTGGGTGTCCTCTTAACTAAATCAGATTCGGAATTTGAGCTGTCTTGACCAGTATTTACGTGGGACGTAGCTTTTTTCAACCTAAAATCGGCTATAAATAAAAGATCGAAGAAGATTGAGACATTTTTGTCATATCTGTGGACAAGCTTTTCAATACCCTATTCAAAGAAAGTTGTCGCCAATGAACAGACCTTGAAACATCCGTAAACAAAGCTGTAATGGTGAATCTACGGTTTTCTTTAACCATTTTGTCAACTTGTCATCTGAAACGACAGATTTACGTCCTTGGCCCCCTTCATCATTACTGCCATCTTCAAATTTTCGACACCATTCACGCACAACACCATCACTCATAAAGTTTTTCCCATACACACGACTCATTCTTCGATGGATTTCTTTAGAAAACGAATCACACTTGGCGGAAGCATCAATAATGGCGGAAATGTTTACTTGTCTGTAGCACAACGCCGACTGACCGTCATCACCATGTTTTCGGAACAATTCATCAATGACATACGAAGTCTGACTATTAAATAACGAGACTACGTTGGTGGGTATCTAAATATCTTGTCTATGCACGTTCGAGAGAATACTGAAGATGACCAGCGCCCAGATCGCCCTGTGACTGTTTCAACTCCGGAAATAGAGACCAAAATCAACCAAATTGTGCGTGCAAATAGTCTAATGACCATCCGGATGATGGCCGAGGCTGTAAACCTCGATAAAGAAACGATTTTACACGAGGAATTACACACGACAAAAGTTTGACAAAAAACCTGACTCCTGACCAAAAGTTCTTTCGTCGACGGGTCGGATCAGATTTCCTTGGAAGGTTAGAAACAGATCTGCTTTGAAGGGGGACCGATTTAAGTCGTTGGAAGCGATAAAGCAAAAAACGGCAGAGCTCCTAAATGCCCTCACCAAAGAAGACTTCCAGCACTGCTTCGATCAATGGAAAAAACGTTTGGAAAGGTGTGTGACGCACTATGATGTGGAATCCCAAATTTCCTCAAGTTTATTTAACCTCTAAGCTGCCTTAAGATTGAGAACATGAGACAAATTGTATTATTATTTAATGTGTTGGCGATAATTTCAAATGTTTGGTTCTGCGGAAGGTAAAGAAAACAAACGTGTTTAAAAAAATTCTTTATATTCCTAAGTCTTTAAATACAATTTTAGTGATTGTAACTGTTATTGCTTTTGTTAACCTCATTAAAATCTGCACTAAAAGCATCTCATTTGTCATGTTTTTGTTTTGGACTGATATGTAGACTAATATTATGACATTTCAACCAGTACGCGTACGATGGATCATCTAAATCCCAATATCTTTGACAAGAACAAATCTCACTATTCCGAAGTAGCCGAAAATCATCTGAATCTCGAATTTTTGAGCTATCATCGATATATTCTACATATCTAATAACTTTGTCTATTTCGATCGATGAGTTCAGGATTTCTGTCCGAGTCTCTGCTGTGAATCGATGAACAGGTTTTGATGGATAAGTTGAAGATGCTTTAGATGAATTCGAGCAGGAATAGGGAATAGAAAACTGAGTTGTAGGTGTTCATTAGGCGACTCTAGATCCAGTATTTTGCTCTAGATATATTAGTGGGAGAAAGTACGAACTCATTAGATCGTGGAAGTAAACAAAATAGAAAGTAAAAACGTTTTTTCATCTCAAGCAGTCTCCTAAAGCGGAGGCAGACAACAACTCCTTCGTGGGATCCGAACCATTCTGCGGCATCAGCTAAAGAATAATGGAAAAAGCACTGGAAAACAAAGTGAATAGGAGCAAAACCGATTATTGGGATAACCTACAGGGGTTGAGACAACAAACACCTGAGGAACTTCAGATCGCTACACCTGGGAGAGTATGGAATAGCTAAGAGAGAGATGTATGATTGGAGATTGGAGGAATATGGGGAGATATAAATGATCCATACTTTGTTTATTAATATGCAAATTGAGACATCACAGATCATTTGTTCCATACTAGAGTTTGTATACAGAGTCAACAAAGTGGACAGAACACCGAATGTACGAATTTTATGAAATAAATTTTTTATCAAATTGTTATTTTTTGAAATATGATTTCATATTTTGAATGTATTCGTATTTTTTTGTTAGTAGATATGATAAATCTGAATTTATTGAGTTATAGTAGGTGTATGACTGTAATTATAATTTAAAATCCAAGCGACTTTTGAGGAGAATACCATCGACACCTGCACATAGGTACCAAAGATTATTTTGGGCATTGGAACACCAGCAAAATCGTAATGAATAGAGGAACGCGATAACCACAGATGTGTTTGGTTATAAGAAGTTAGTTGGTCGTAAATTATAAGACGAAAAAGAATGTGAATAAATATAATGATTATTTTGTGTGTTCAAGAAATTCCTCCTTTTTTGAAGAGGTCCAATTATGGTCTGGTAAGGAAGGGCAGATGTAAGGGATCAAGCCAACATACCGTCAAAATTTCATGCCCTTATAGGCACTTAGTTCATTTTTAATTTCGAGAAAATTCAATGAAACCGACAGTGTAAAAAATATTCCCGATCGTGGAAAAAAACAAACAGTCACTAATGAAGATAACGGATTTGGGCAATGTGATTATAAACGTACAGGAAAAATCTAAAAATTCAATTAAAAAACTTGACGATATTCTCATAAAATATTACACGTTTTTTGTTATAGACCAAATTTTAGCGTGAACGGATTTGTATATGTCATAATTGTGTGGAATAGCTAAAGAAATAATAAAATCGGACCTTTTTTCACGAGAGATACATTAGCGATAATAGGTATTGACAACTTTTGCTTTCTAATCGTATTAATCGGTTCTCAGAAGAAATATGCTGTCAGCAGGATAGTGCTGAGGTCACGGCAGATTAGTGCCAGACCTGGCTGCAAAAAGCAGCACTAGTACATCACCAAACGGGATTTGTGGCACTCTGTACAGGTCGGATATGAAAATGCCAGACGGTTTTCCCGGGCGAAAAAATTGACTGGAAGACCTCATGTGGTGCACTAGTGAAAACTCTTGGATCGTGGGGTCCGAACCTCAAATAAGAACGCTGTAATAAAGCCAGAAGATTTGGAGGTCGGAAAAGCCTCGCCAGAAGCGGAAAATTCATCAGAATAACCTCACGTGATACACGCGTCAAACTTTTTTACTCGACTTTTGGGGTCTTGACTAAGAGTGGTGTAATAACACCAGAAGTTTCACAAAAATAAGGAAAATCAACGTACTTGAGAAATGAACTTTTCGCCCTCGGCTCGAATGAAAATAATTTACTAACCATTAAAAAAAATGCGTCGAAATCGGATGATTTTTCGATTTTCTACAGCCAAAAAGCGAGGGGACCACGAAAGTATAAAATTATCATCTTGTATTAAATAAATATTTCACATAGTAAACCCGGCATCAGTAAATTTGAAAATATCATAAAAACTATGCATACAGGGTGCATTCAAAATATTACCGACATATGTCCAAAAACGCCATTGCGTAGTATATGAAATATACGAAAAATTTTCCATAAAAGGCATAATTTAACTATAAATTCAGTGTTCTCCGTCCATTTTGCCCGACTATGTAACATTAAAAAACCCTGAGTCAAGCTTAATAATTCAATTTAATATTTATAGTCCAGTCAATATAAGCTTTTGACTCTTCTTTTTCGAGCGCACACAAAATTGTACACACCTTTGTATTTTCAAATAAGTGATGCTTTGATATTTCGTTTTTTTTTTTTGACTAAATCAGGAATTTTTCGTAACTGGCCAATAAAATTGAATTTTATGCAAAATATTAGAATTATTCCATATTTTTGCTTATTTCATTCGAAAGCTAATGGAATTTACTAATTTTTCTGTTCTATGCAAAATTTTCGCTCGATCCACCGTTCTCAAGACGTTTTCTAAGGGATGATAATGATAATTTTCCCCTTATTTGGGCACTTTATTGAAGATATTTATTCCATTGGAAAAAGCAGCTCAAAATACATAGAAAGACTGGACTATTATACAAAACCGTGTAGCAATAAAAATGATTATTTAAATTATTCAACTGTATACACATCTAAAATTCCTAATTTATATATAAAACTCACGCAAGAGCTACTAATGATAGTTATTAAAAAGTTTTCACTTTGTTATTCGGACAAAACATATTTTTTATTTCATACTGTATCGTAAAACAAATTTTTACGTATCACATGGCATCGATGCCATAATTTTTCTACCCCTGATATGTATTAATAATGATCCGTGCCATTTTTTCCAAGATAAAACGGCCTTTTGTTCGATATATGTCGTCGAGATCTATGCGTGTGTGAAAATGCATCAGTTCGATCGAAAAACCTATCACAACCTATCCCAACCTTACAACAAATTACTAAATTTTCATTTTATCCATTGATTTTTCCACGCAAACTTTTCTCGGCATGACAGACAGTGTAATCGTTAGTGTTGGTGTAGTGTTAGTGTTCAGTCTCGTCGAAACGCGCGCCAGACAGCTTGCCAATGATCTGAAGATTAACCTCATTCAAGAATCTGCCCCTAAACTTTTCGATTGGGAGAGAAGCTGTGACAATAAGGAGATTCTACTGAGACTACTGTCGCCAGAAAGTTGTCATGTGTTCCTGTGGTCTGTTAAGGACATTGTCACCGATTGCAGAGAATAGTCTACCGCATACCAGCAGATCGATACGAAAACCAACCTCAAGGAGACATTTAACTGCCCGACAGAAATAAAGAAACTTCTTAACCAATTAAAATTTATGCTCAATTTTATAAATCACCCTGTAAATTATTAAAGGAGACTGGAACCTTTTTAGTAGACTCACGATATTATCTCTATAGTTTTAAAATTAGATTGGACCCATTTCGTATTAAAAGGTTTGTAACGGTCTAAATAATCCCGTATATCCCGTCAATCTTGCCCTTAGCGCAGGTAATATCAATGCGCAAACTGTCACGTCTTCTAATAGATTAGCGCATTCGCATAATAAAATGTACATTTTGTCGCCTTTCGGACTAAGAGATTTGTGCAGCGAAATTCGACGAAGGCCCGCTGCGTGGGGTAGATATCGGTAGATCATTCTTGCTCCTGAAATAAAAAAATTATTAAAATATACAGTTCTTCCAATATCAAACGCAGAAGAAAGTTATGAGAGGAATAAACACAAACCGTCAGTCCACGTGGACTCATCATCTCCACTGTTTACCAATTAAAACAACGAATCGTAGACATAAATGCACTTCTATTGGCCGGAGCTGTATGTACAAAATTTCTTCGAAATATTCCTGCCAGACTGCGTGCGATAAGCAGTGGCGTGGTTGAGTGAGATTTAGACAATTAGTCTCCAGAACTGAATAAAGAGGTTGTGGAATTTATAAGGAAAGTTTTAGCAGCAGCAGCTTTGGAAAAACTGTGTTTAAAATGTTCTCGAAGAAGAAGATGATTATGTGGTATCACCCTCTTTACAACCCCTCATAATTCGATCAAATAATGACTCTAGTTCGGACAATTTTTATTAATTTATATTAATAAAGATACTTTGGAATCGAACTGTTTTTTTTTTATTTTTTGTTTTATTTGCAAAGAATTTGTTTTAATTTATGGTTTTTTGGGATCATCCAAAGAAACAATATGTACAAAGATACAGGTAAATTATTTTATACATATATACACACCTGTCCAGTACAACCAGTTCCTTTCAAATTTTTCTCTATCGTCTCCTTCGAAAACTTTATACACAGATACGAGATACCCTGTAGATGTACTGTGCGTTTTTTGTAATGACATACCGATTTCGTGTACTGGCGGTCGACATATTGAAGCCACTTCGGTGTATAAATCGAGCGTATGTGCAGCTGTATATCTGAAATTTAAAAACAAAATGCAATTCCGTGCATAAACGAAATATTGCGTTACCATAGCAACGAACAATAACTTAGTAGAAGTGTAAGTGTAAAGTTTGACGTGTCCATCGACATTGGGAAAACCGAAAAATTGGAGTATCTAAAACATCATCAAGTACTACCTGTATTTAAAAGGGTTAAGAGATAAACAGATTTACGAAGAGATGCTTAATACCCTTGGTGATCAATGTCCTTGGTGAAAAATTGGTTTGTAAGCTTCAAAAGAAGTAAATTTTCCATTGAAGATGATGACCGATCTGGAAGGCCAGTTTCTGTGCTAATCCCCGAAAATATCGATGCAGTTCATGACGTGATTTTATCAGATCGTCCAATTTGGACTAAAACGTCAATTTGGACATGAGAAAAATTGCTGCAAAATGTTTGAATGTTGACCAAAGGCGTGCAAGCGTACAAACATCGCGTTCGATCCGTGCTCGATTTGAAAACTTCTTAAACCGAATTATTACTATGGATGAGATTTGGGTACATTTCTACGATCCAGAAACAAAGCAACAATCGATGGAATGGAGACAATCTGGTTCTCCAAGACCTAAGAGGTGTCGTGTCCAAAAAAATTGCTGGAAAAGTTCTTTGATGACTAGCATTTTAATAATTTTTCGTGATAACGAATTAGTAAGATTTGAAATTCACGTATTTTTATTTTCAATTAATTTAACTCACCTAGTAGTTCTTGGATCGAACTTGCTCAAACTGGCAGTGCGGAGATTATTGTAGAACATCACAGGATTGGTCTGAGACGTATTTATCACATAGTACGTTATGAATGGAAATTCGGCTGGAAATAAACAGAAAACACTTTTCCGTGCGCTAAATAAAAAAACTATTGAAATTAATTAAAAGAAAAAAACAATTATTTTATATAATTATTGTACTATTATTGCATTATTGCAGATCTTAATGCAGATTCTTTAGAACGGAAGATGTTACAACAAATAGTTCGCAGATGTTTTAATTTTCCTGATGGAATGTTTTAGACAAGTGAGAAGGATAAAGGAATTTTTGTGATACTCTTATTTTTCTTTGTATTGATCCTTTTATGCATCCTTCTGCTATGTTCAAAAAGCGCCATCCTCCGTGTCTTTTCAGAGTAACCAAGTCACCAACACGGTATGCAACAAGTTTCGGGACAGCGCTGATGGTACGGCATCCAACAACTCTTCAGCATTGATAACCGACTTCGTAACGTTGAAGATTTCATATTTTTGGCTGTTTCGAGAAAATAAACTAGAAGAATATCATCATTTACAGTTTCAACTTTTTTGACATCTCCCCAACAAATAAACACCAGCTCCAATACGTTTTTAGTTGTCTGGATTTTCTCCAGAGTAAATTTTTTAAAACTAACCCCCCATCCTAATTTTGTCACAAAATGTACCAAGTTCAAATAGTTTTTTTTGTAAAATTGATTTAATTTTTGTCAGATTTCTAGAAAATAAATACTTTTTAGGAAGAAAACAAAATATGAAAAAAAAAACCAAGTCCTGAAAGTTATCATTCAACGTATGTTACGAACTCATCTCCGCCCTGGAGCCCGGTCCTGCTTGGATAAAGTGAAATTCTAAAATGCGGCGGAGGCGCCTTCTTGGATGAATTACCCGGAATTCGTTTGATCTTTGTTTTTATATAACTTTTTTAACATTGTTTCTTTTGAATAATTTTTAGGAAAATTTTGTTTTGTAGCTTCACTTTTCTAAATTTTGGATACATAACGCGTTTTTTAAGCGTAGTTCCGTTTATAATAAATAGTCGTACTGAACAGGGCGAACCAGCAAAGTAATTGTAAAATTTAAATAAATTATTTGAGTTAGTTAAGTGATAATGACAAGTGAATTATTATAAGTAAGTGTAGTGTATAGTATTTAGATAAATTAAAAACGTGTCCATTAATGAGTCCCACGAATAAAAATCGTATAAATAAGATTCGAAGGGATGTTCTCTTAAAAAATTAATCGACGCAACATATTTTCGTCATCATCTTTCCCATCGCTTCTTCGCTCTGGCTACGCGGTACTCGTATTAAGACAAAGATAAGTTGCCAGTCTTCTGAGCTTTTTCAGTGAACAGAAGTGCAAGTTTTGAAGGGCGTAGGTCAATTGGTAGACCTGGGAAAAGGTGGTAGGAAAAAGTCGATGAAGACTCAATCAGTTTCCTGGAAAAACGCATTTGGAAGAGGATAACTCCGGACATAAATAGTTGAGGAAGAGAAATTGGAAAGGTCAAGGGACACAGCGGGCTGTGGCTTTATAGAGGAGTCATCTTTGTAAACTTCAGTTGTGTGAATTGAACCAAGTTTTACTCTATAACGTTTATTTCCAGTTACTCAAACATGGTCGCTAAAAAACATGAAATATCATACCATTCCTTTCCATATTGGCAAGTAACATTCCCGTAACCGCCGTTTTGGCTTGTGCTATGTCATTAACTAATTCCCCAGCTATTACCCTTTGCTTAAGTAGCGGTTGAACTAACGGGGACTCTAAAACGGGATCTACCGGCTCCAACGGACTCATTAAATGACATAAGACACATAACTTGGGATCGGGCACCTAAAATTATTATATTATAAATTATATTTGATAACGACGTCTCGAATACGTTACCTCCATAACATGTAGATTCCCTTTTTTATCTAGACTATTATTATTTACAGGTTTCTGTAATACAAAAAAAAAACCTTTTAGTCGAATTAGTATACAAGCTGTACGGGGAGTACGGGAATACATTCCATAATTTTCATATATATGACTGTCATAGAGGGCGCTAGTTAGACTTAGTTCAAGTAGTACTTTTTTGAGGTTAGATTTATTGATTAACATTTCAAGTGAACTCAAACATCATTAGGTTTTATTTAAATGTACTAGATTATGAGATATTCATTATATTGGCCCAAATATTTCATAGATTTAGTTTCTGGTCAACTGTAGATCGTCTACAAGTCGAATTGTTCGCTTCTGTATTGAGTCTCGAGCATCCTCAGGTTGTGCTTCGGAGCCGAGCTCCAAATGTGCCAGCAATACTCCAAAGTTTACCGAATCCAGGTTTTGTAGATGATTAGTTGCGGAGTATAAAGCTTTTTGGCCTTTAAGAAGTTTTTATTAAGCTAATTCAGCTACGCGACTATGCTAAGACATATTGCTCCTAGCCTCAATACCCAACAAGTTTTATTGCTGTGATTGTGACATTTTATGTCCAGATAGAACCAAATCCTAACCTGCGATGTCACCTTTTTTTTGTAAAAACAACAGTCTGGGTATTTGCTACAATGAACTCGATTAGATTGCTTCCAACTCACGCCAGAATGTTTCGAAGATCGGTATCGATGGTGGTGATCTGTTGCAGTCAATGGTACAGCTAGAACCCACTAAACGATTTCATGGTCTTATGGAGTAATTATGGAGTAAAGCAAAAGTTCGTTGGAAAAATGGTTTTGTTTTATACCTACTGGTATCGGAACTCCCGCAGGAAGAAACCTATCAAGACTATGGACTGGGATAATGAAGCAGTCCTTATCCAATTCAGATAGGGCCCGTTGAGCGTCTACATGGCTGCTTTCGTTTCCATAATTGAAATTCACCTTCAATAGAAAAACAAGTGTGAGTATTCCAATTTGTTTTAAGGAGTTGCATTGAAAAAAAAAAAACAATATTTCGCTCTTTTTATTCGACTGGAAAATTCTACTAGTATTGAAAAATAAAATTATTATTATTATCTTCGCTCTTTGTTAATTCAGAGTTCGATGTTGAATCCGAATTACTTTTTACGTAATTTTTAATGTAAATACAAATTTCAACTATTTCTATTATGTGAACGATTCAATAATTCAAGTTTAAGTCTACGGTGTTGCCATTAGTTATCATAAGAGAAGACCAGTTCCATAAATATTGCGTTACCATAGCCACGAACAATAAATTATTAGAAGTGTAAGTGTTAAAAGGCGTAATACCCTTGGTGATTAATGTATTTCGTGAAAAATTGAACTGCAAGCTTCAAAAGATTCCATTGAAAATGATGACCGATCGGGAAGGTGTTCATCATATAGTTCAATTTGGACATGACAAAAATCGCTGCAAAATGGATCCCCAAATGTTGACCAAAAGCGTGTAAGGGTAGATGGATGAAATTTGGGTACATTCTACCATACAGAAACGAAGCGAAAATCGATTTAATGCCGACACTGTAGTTCTCCAAGACCTAAGAAGTTTCGTGTCCAAAAATCTGCTGGAAAAGTTCTTGCTTCAGTTTTTTGGGATCGCCATGCTTTGGATAAGGGTTGAACAATAACTGGAGATTGCTATTCGACATTACTGATCACTCTAGGGGAGAAAATTAAAGAGAAAAGACGCGGAAAGCTATCCAAAGGTGTTTCGTTTCTGCAGGACAACGCCCCTGCGCCCAAATCTCATTTTGCCATGCAAAAAATTCGTGATTTAGGGTAGATTTGGCTCCGTCCGACTATCATCTCTTTCCTCAACTGAAAAAAAGTTTAGAAGGTCGTAAATTTTCTTCCAACGAGGAGATAATAAAAGCTGTGGAGGTCTGGTTTGCAGCATTTCTTTTGAAAGACAATATGTCGAGTAATAAAATATTTTGACATAGAAATTTTGTATGGTTCTATAGTAGATGGATGTGTTTAAACGACCATCGGATTTTCCGTAGCTCTCATCCGATTATCTATTTTACTGAGCGAATAATTATATGTTTTGAAACATGAAATTTACCTGTCGAGTGGGCGTAGCTTTCGTCGGCAATTGATTGGGCCACTTCATAAGAGACACCGACGGACTCCTCACCACCAAAGGTTGAGGTAAATCGGACTCCGTCATTGCGGGAGATATGGTCGACTGCATCGGCGGCGATTCACCCCCCGTTCCAGTCATAGGTCCGCACCGCGGCTCTGAAAAAAAAAATAAGAAACTGAAGAATCCCTCGAAACCCATCTGATCGACAAATCATTTATTTCTAGTTTTTCGGAGTATCTAATCTATTGATTAGTTCGCCAAACATACGTCTGAAAAGAGAGAGATCCGTTGTGGTGATTTTTGGAAAGGAAATGGCCCTGATATAGGAAAAATTTTCTTCTACAAGGCTAAAGTTGGAGCGATTGTTTTTGTCCTCCGGATGGGTGATTTTGAGTTGGTACTCTGCCAACTGTCGTGGGTAGAATGTCTCGACAAACTACTTTTGGTGAAGGGGCGATTACAGCTGCCCTGTCGTCGTCCAATTGGTGAACGGATTCCTCGGCTCGAACAAACATGTCGCCCTTTACCAGACAAATAATTTTCTTACCCTTACCGCGTTAATCTTTCGAGCTTCGTCAACGTTTTTGGCCAACGCTGGTTCTGAGCTCATCAGTGGCTGAAAAACATCTGGAAGAATCCGTCGAGAACAAAAAGAAAATAACAAGAATGTTACAAGGAGGTTGAAAGTACTGTAAAGTACAAAGATACTGTAAAGTACCGTTTTTCGGACACAAATTAATACTCTAAAGTACAATACAGTATGAGAAAAAAGGTGTTTTGCGTCATTAAGTGTTCAGCGTTCAGGTTCCGAGTCTATCAAACCGGAAAAAGGCGCTGTCGCGAAGAAATCCACACCAAAGTATGGAGTCATCAAATGTCACTCGTGCTTCAGAAGTGGGTTAATTATAGTGTTGGTAAAGGTGCTATTGAAGACGTTCCACTCGAGGATCTTTGGACATTTAATGCTTTAATTCTATTCCGTCCGATTTCCATGAAAATTTGCAATTAACCTTGACTTACCCTTATCTTCAAAATCCACCATTAATTGAATTAAACACATTGGATTACTTGGTAGTAGTTTATTTATATTAAATTGACTCTTTTTGTTTGTGTTCAACTCAAATATTCCGCATCCCAAATCTTCAAACCTTATAAATCATCCCTTATTTCGAAAAAACCCGAAAACAAAATTTTCATAGACGTATTTATTCTTTTTGATGATTTTTTTTATTCTAATTAGATATCTTTTTAGCTGTTTTGACTTGAACATTTAGTATTTATAATTTTCAACCCCTATAAATCATCCCTTATGACAGAAAAATCTGTATTTAGTTTTTTTGCCATATCTCGGTTAATTTTCAAGCAAATTAGTAACTCGAAACGTAGATTTGTAGGGAATTTTATAACCTATAAGTTTATAAACGTTTTAAATTTCTTAAAACTTTTATTTTTAAAAGGGCAACGTTTAAAGGGCTCGAAAATGGTATCAGTCAAATCTCAGTTGTTTTACAAGTTACAAAAAATTTGAAACGAGCAAAATGTTTGTTATTAAAAGGAATACTGACTTTTTGTTCTTCATCAATTTTTATGTATATCTTGTAGTTTTTTAAAAATTTCGAAAACGATTTCAGTTCGGCCATAAATTTCTTGATTTTCTTGCTAAAGAGTTCCGTTAAACATCATTTTAAAGCTTTTTAGAAGTACTTTGAAAAAGATTATATGAAATTACATCGAAAAGTTGATAGTTTTTCGGTTACTCGACGTTGAATATTAAAAAATGTTTATTCGATAAAAATATTCAACCTTCAATGAATCATAACTCGGTTCGTATTATGCCTAAAGCAAATTTAAAAAAACCAATCTCTTCGTTTTTTTATAAGCTTCATTTTTGTTTGTTATACTTTTTTTGATAAAATCAAAAATAAATGAGTTATTCGTGAAAAATTGATTAAAAACGTGTTTTTTTCGAGAAAAATTCAATTTTTCAATCGCGCATAACTAAAACACTATCGATTTTTGCAAAAAAAAATGCTATGAACATTTTTTGCTTAAAATTTCGTGGAAATCGGAGGTGAAAACCTCGTTAGCCTGGACAACTTATCCGAAGCGCAAATTTGTGTTGCTCGATTAAATTGGTTTTTTAAAAAAATATATAAACGATTTTAGTTCGGCCATAAATTTCTTGATTTTCTTGCTAAAGAGTTCCGTTAAACATCATTTTAAAGCTTTTTAGAAGTACTTTGAAAAAGATTATATGAAATTACATCGAAAAGTTGATAGTTTTTCGGTTACTCGACGTTAAATATTAAAAAATGTTTATTCGATAAAAATATTCAACCTTCAATGAATCATAACTCGGTTCGTATTATGCCTAAAGAAAATTTAAAAAAACCAATCTCTTCGTTTTTTTATAAGCTTCATTTTTGTTTCTCATACTTTTTTTGATAAAATCAAAAATAAATGAGTTATTCGTGAAAAATTGATTAAAAACGTGTTTTTTTCGAGAAAAATTCAATTTTTCAATCGCGCATAACCAAAACACTATCGATTTTTGCAAAAAAAATGCTATGAACATTTTTTGCTTAAAATTTCGTGGAAATCGTAGGTGAAAACCTCGTTAGCCTGGACAACTTATCCGAAGCGCAAATTTGTGTTGCTCGATTAAATTGGTTTTTTAAAAAAATATATAAACGATTTTAGTTCGGCCATAAATTTCTTGATTTTCTTGCTAAAGAGTTCCGTTAAACATCATTTTAAAGCTTTTTAGAAGTACTTTGAAAAAGATTATATGAAATTACATCGAAAAGTTGATAGTTTTTCGGTTACTCGACGTTAAATATTAAAAAATGTTTATTCGATAAAAATATTCAACCTTCAATGAATCATAACTCGGTTCGTATTATGCCTAAAGCAAATTTAAAAAAACCAATCTCTTCGTTTTTTTATAAGCTTCATTTTTGTTTCATATACTTTTTTTGATAAAATCAAAAATAAATGAGTTATTCGTGAAAAATTGATTAAAAACGTGTTTTTTTCGAGAAAAATTCAATTTTTCAATCGCGCATAACTAAAACACTATCGATTTTTGCAAAAAAAATGCTATGAACATTTTTTGCTTAAAATTTCGTGGAAATTGGAGGTGAAAACTACTAATCCGAAGCGCAAATTTGTGTTGCTCGATTAAATTGGTTTAAAAAAAAAAAAATATATAAACGATTTTATTTCGGCCATAACTTTCTTGGTTTTCTTGCTAAAGAGTTCCGTTAAACATCATTTTAAAGCTTTTTAGAAGTACTTTGAAAAAGATTATATGAAATTACATCGAAAAGTTGATAGTTTTTCGGTTACTCGACGTTGAATATTAAAAAATGTTTATTCGATAAAAATATTCAACCTTCAATGAATCATAACTCGGTTCGTATTATGCCTAAAGAAAATTTAAAAAAACCAATCTCTTCGTTTTTTTATAAGCTTCATTTTTGTTTCTCATACTTTTTTTGATAAAATCAAAAATAAATGAGTTATTCGTGAAAAATTGATTAAAAACGTGTTTGTTTCGAGAAAAATTCAATTTTTCAATCGCGCATAACCAAAACACTATCGATTTTTGCAAAAAAAATGCTATGAACATTTTTTGCTTAAAATTTCGTGGAAATCGGAGGTGAAAACCTCGTTAGCCTGGACAACTTATCCGAAGCGCAAATTTGTGTTGCTCGATTAAATTGGTTTAAAAAAAAAAAAAATATAAACGATTTTAGTTCGGCCATAACTTTCTTGGTTTTCTTGCTAAAGAGTTCCGTTAAACATCATTTTAAAGCTTTTTAGAAGTACTTTGAAAAAGATTATATGAAATTACATCGAAAAGTTGATAGTTTTTCGGTTACTCGACGTTGAATATTAAAAAATGTTTATTCGATAAAAATATTCAACCTTCAATGAATCATAACTCGGTTCGTATTATGCCTAAAGAAAATTTAAAAAAACCAATCTCTTCGTTTTTTTATAAGCTTCATTTTTGTTTCTCATACTTTTTTTGATAAAATCAAAAATAAATGAGTTATTCGTGAAAAATTGATTAAAAACGTGTTTTTTTCGAGAAAAATTCAATTTTTCAATCGCGCATGACTAAAACACTATCGATTTTTGCAAAAAAAAATGCTATGAACATTTTTTGCTTAAAATTTCGTGGAAATCGGAGGTGAAAACCTCGTTAGCCTGGACAACTTATCCGAAGCGCAAATTTGTGTTGCTCGATTAAATTGGTTTAAAAAAAAAAAAATATATAAACGATTTTATTTCGGCCATAACTTTCTTGGTTTTCTTGCTAAAGAGTTCCGTTAGACACCATTTTAAAGCTTTTTAGAAGTACTTTGAAAAAGATTATATGAAATTACATCGAAAAGTTGATAGTTTTTCGGTTACTCGACGTTGAATATTAAAAAATGTTTATTCGATAAAAATATTCAACCTTCAATGAATCATAACTCGGTTCGTATTATGCCTAAAGAAAATTTAAAAAAACCAATCTCTTCGTTTTTTTATAAGCTTCATTTTTGTTTCTCATACTTTTTTTGATAAAATCAAAAATAAATGAGTTATTCGTGAAAAATTGATTAAAAACGTGTTTTTTTCGAGAAAAATTCAATTTTTCAATCGCGCATAACTAAAACACTATCGATTTTTGCAAAAAAAATGCTATGAACATTTTTTGCTTAAAATTTCGTGGAAATCGGAGGTGAAAACTACTAATCCGAAGCGCAAATTTGTGTTGCTCGATTAAATTGGTTTTTTAAAAAAATATATAAACGATTTTAGTTCGGCCATAACTTTCTTGATTTTCTTGCTAAATAGTTCCGTTAAACATCATTTTAAAGCTTTTTAGAAGTACTTTGAAAAAGATTATATGAAATTACATCGAAAAGTTAATAGTTTTTCAGTTACTCGACGTTGAATATTAAAAAATGTTTATTCGATAAAAATATTCAACCTTCAATGAATCATAACTCGGTTCGTATTATGCCTAAAGAAAATTTAAAAAAACCAATCTCTTCGTTTTTTTATAAGCTTCATTTTTGTTTCTCATACTTTTTTTGATAAAATCAAAAATAAATGAGTTATTCGTGAAAAATTGATTAAAAACGTGTTTTTTTCGAGAAAAATTCAATTTTTCAATCGCGCATAACTAAAACACTATCGATTTTTGCAAAAAAAATGCTATGAACATTTTTTGCTTAAAATTTCGTGGAAATCGGAGGTGAAAACCTCGTTAGCCTGGACAACTTATCCGAAGCGCAAATTTGTGTTGCTCGATTAAATTGGTTTTTAAAAAAAAATATTGTCTCCGGCTAAAATTAGATAATGAAAATAATACAAACTCAAAATAAAATGAATAATGTGATGAAACGTAAGAAAAGTAAACCTTCATTCGAGTCATGTGTTTGTAGGTAACAAATCTTCAACAATTAACCACAATTTCGCATATATTTGACCGAGCCAAAAATAAACGATTCAGACCGACAGGAATGTATAAATACGAATTCGGCACTAAAAATAAACGCACTGTCAACATCAACGTCATCACAACACTACATTATTTTAATATATTTTTTTGTATGAATACAATAGCCGATGCCACAATGATATTAAAGTTTTCATACCTGCCACGTTTTGCGTATTTTACGAAGCTGTGATCTAAAATTGGATGCTCCAATCCAACTTAACCAGCATACTACAATTTTACGACGTATTTTATCACTGTGTCTATATTCGTAAATTTAAGCAAAACTACCGCAAGCCAAAGTATTTACACACTATTTTGTATATATATATAAATACAAGGTCTGGGCCGTGTCCTTCACGTTTATCTATAATAATCCCATTCCCCAATTATTTAATTCAATTATCTATTATAAAAGATTACGCGACTCGATGAAAAAGTTGTGTACAAAAACGAAAATAAAATAGTTTTCTTTTTTTCTCTAACCTACAAAATTTTTTGGCGCCAAAAGGCTGTTTAGATGCTTGTGGGAAGGAAGGGAACGCGACGTCGTCACCGGTTTAGTTCCAGTAACCATCTGGCAGGTGAATTCTGAGGTCTACCAGCGACAGACAGCATCTCTCACCTACAGAATTTTTTTGGCGCCAAAAGGCTGTTTAGATGCTTGTGGGAAGGAAGGGAACGCGACGTCGTCACCGGTTTAGTTCCAGTAACCATCTGGCAGGTGATTTCTGAGGTCTGCAAGCGACAGACAGCATCAGATTGATCCGGCAAACACGTTAAATGGTGAAAGCGATCATTCTGACCAAGATGATCTCAGAAAAGACAAAATAACAGTTTAGCATTGCAATCCTAAACATTATAATTCGTCCACCTGGTGGTGTGAGAGTTTCCGCAGTGCAAAGTCACCAGTTTTTCCCTGACTCTATGATCGAGTCTATAATACGATTCACAAATCTTTATTTAGATCGAATCGAGATTGTCGACAGACTGATTCAGCGGAAATTTATAAATAGTTTTCTTTTTTCTCTAGATTTCTGGATTTTCTCTAGCCTACAAAATTTTTTGGCGCCAAAAGGTTGTTTAGATGATTGTGGGACGGAAGGGAACGCGACGTCGTCATCGGTTTAGTTCCAGTAACCATCTGGCAGGTGATTTCTGAGGTCTACCAGCGACAGACAGCATCTCTCACCTACAGAATTTTTTTGGCGCTAAAAGGCTGTTTAGATGCTTGTGGGAAGGAAGGGAACGCGACGTCGTCATCGGTTTAGTTCCAGTAACCATCTGGCAGGTGAATTCTGAGGTCTACCAGCGACAGACAGCATCTCTCACCTACAAAATTTTTTGGCGCCAAAAGGCTGTTTAGATGCTTGTGGGAAGGAAGGGAACGCGACGTCGTCATCGGTTTAGTTCCAGTAACCATCTGGCAGGTGAATTCTGAGGTCTACCAGCGACAGACAGCATCTCTCACCTACAGAATTTTTTTGGCGCCAAAAGGCTGTTTAGATGCTTGTGGGAAGGAAGGGAACGCGACGTCGTCATCGGTTTAGTTCCAGTAACCATCTGGCAGGTGAATTCTGAGGTCTACCAGCGACAGACAGCATCTCTCACCTACAAAATTTTTTGGCGCCAAAAGGCTGTTTAGATGCTTGTGGGAAGGAAGGGAACGCGACGTCGTCACCGGTTTAGTTCCAGTAACCATCTGGCAGGTGATTTCTGAGGTCTACCAGCGACAGACAGCATCTCTCACCTACAGAATTTTTTTGGCGCCAAAAGGCTGTTTAGATGATTGTGGGAAGGAAGGGAACGCGACGTCGTCACCGGTTTAGTTCCAGTAACCATCTGGCAGGTGATTTCTGAGGTCTACTAGCGACAGACAGCATCAGATTGATCCGGCAAACACGTTAAATGGTGAAAGCGATCATTCTGACCAAGATGATCTCAGAAAAGACAAAATAACAGTTTAGCATTGCAATCCTAAACATTATAATTCGTCCACCTGGTGGTGCGAGAGTTTCCGCAGTGCAATGTCACCAGTTGATTGCTGGAACCTTTTTTTACAATAGAAATCTTTATTTAGATCGAATCGAGATTGTCGACAGACTGATTCAGCAGAAATTTATTCCTTATTAGGATTACTTTACAATGCTGGGCTAAAAGAAAGCTCTTCGATTTGACAATCTCGATGACAGAAAGGTGTAAAGGAAACTATCAAGTAGAGGAATAAACTACCATCGACGAGATGCTTGAACCTTTCCCGCGGGCGCTGTAAATTTAGGCAATAAATACGAATTACAGTTTGTATCAATTAGAGAAAAATATTTACCTTTTCATCACGGAATTCTTGGGATGGAAATCAATGCATTAGATGCTACAAGACTAAGTCCAAACCTCTGAATTATATAACGGGTAATTTACCAGATGTTGGTACAGATTATGGAGTTCTTTTTTTGGTAAAAGGCCGAAAAACTAGGGGCGACCAAGGCTTTTATTTGTCTTTTCATGTGAACACGAAAACACTTGCATATCGAGTTAGTTCTAGAACTTGGGACCGCAGCCTTTTCAGCAGCTTTTAACAGATCCATTAATAGAAGAAGACAGCCTTGTAATGTTTACTCAGACAACTACATTTGGCGGCTTCTGAGAAGCAGGGATAAAGAGTATAAAATCTCATTTGAAGCGGATTTTGGTTAACAAATCTTCAACTTTTAAGGATTTCAGTACGTTGTTGACTCGGATAGAAACGTATCTTCGGCGATGCCATCTGAATTTGACTTTTTCGACAGAAACTCCAATCTATTGGCTGAACGAATTGCAGCTTATTAAGGACGACGAAACTCCTCCTCTTTATTGGCACTTAGGATGAGTGGCATCAACCCATCCGAGGACCGATGGAGTTACCCGAGTGGTGATAGGTTAAAGTGCGTTTTGAAACAAATTTGAGAATGAAAAAGATTAAGGGGTTTCGCATTGACAGCATTGACGGCGTTCGTACGTGTTTTATAGACGCGGAAAAGGCGTTCGATCGAATACAACTGGTAAACCTTCTATACAACAGGCAAATCTCATAATTAAATCATAAAAACCATCGAAAACATTTGCCAGAGAAACAAAATACAGGCCAAAACTACCGAAGGAACTCCTGTAAACAATGGTATTCGACGAGCACTCAAAGGGGAACAAAGTCGTCAAGATGATGCTGATCTGATTGCAAAAAACGAAGATGACCTAACAGAGATTACTATTAAAATTCAACACAAAGTTTAAAAATGAAGATATCTGCAGCAAAAACGACAAGGTGATAAGCGAGGACATTAGAAGATTGACAACGTAACCAAATGGATATTGGGAAGAAAGAAAGACCGGAACGAATACATAGATAACGACAGAATGGTCAAAATTGCTAGAGGTAAGTCGCCCTTAGAGCGGCGAACCGTTGGAAGATCCCGCAAGATATGGATACTGTTAGCTCGAGACCAGCAATGGGGGTGTTCTATCGTGTAGTTTATATTTTTGTTTCAGCCTTTCATTTCCTCGGTGAAATTCCAAGGAGTAGGCAGATTGAGACCTTGGAATCGGATCACTTCTTACCAAACAACGAATAACGACCTTCTCTTGACAATTTGTAACAATTAGTTAAATTCAAAAGGTGCAATTAATACAAGCAAACACGAACATTCAAATTAGTTTGTCAAACAATCGTTCTGACAGACCTGTGTGCAATATAGCTCTTTGCATTCTTTGGGCATTACCTGTTGAATCGAGCGAACCTGTAAAAGATGGAGGATATAATAGAATTTTGATAATCAAATGGTACTTAAACGAAAAAGTGCCACCTTAACTATTAAACGTAATATTTGAATAGTTTATATTCGATAATCTACAAGATCAAATCGATGATGATTCAAAATGTTATATTATAACTCGTAGAGTGAAAATATTTTCGAATTATTAGAAACACGCCCTTAAGAGGGAGGAAATTTCAAAAAAAATCTCTGGAACTGCTCCTCCCTTATTTATAATTCTAATATAACGTTAAAAATAGTTGTCCACGTGCCGTTTTTGATTGTGCACGCTGCTTTGAAAGCTAGTACGTCAATTAAAAAAAATGTACTTGAAAATAAAGTCAAAAATGTAAAAAAATTGAATACCTTAAAGAACCGTAAGTGATAATCATAGTGAACACACTGTTTTTATTATAAGGCCCCGGTCAAAAACGAAAAATGTAAAATAGATAAAATTAAATTACAAATTACTCCCTGTTTTATTCGGATTTAGCCCCCTGTAACTATTTCTTGTTTCCAAACCTAAAGAAATGTCTCGGCGATTTAACGCGATGGAATTATTTCGAAAAATATACAAAAATTGGGATAACGTTGGACAAAGAGTCGAGGAACTACGTTGGTAAATAAAAACCCGTACTTAATTAAAAATTTCACAGATTTATTCACTTCACATATTATTCCTACTGTTTCCACCTACTCGATTGTGATTTCATTTCCAAAACACGAAATGTAAACCTACAATTCTACAATTTGTGTTTAAAGTGCAATTTTGAAGCTCGTAAAGACAAATAATTTTATGTGGCGCTTGAGGGACAAGGGGAAAACATGATATCTCAAAAATTACATGCGTTTTAAGCTTTGCGCACCATGTGCTCGATCGGGTGCTCAATTGCGCAACTGGATAATAAAATATTAGATTGTTTGTCTCAGTATTTTACAAACAATAAGGTAGTACGTGCTTTAGATAAGAAGACAAACGAAACAGCAGCAACAGCAACTAATAATCAATAAAGAAATCAAAAAAAAATTCACTTTTGGTAACCGTACATTCAAAATACAAATCTACTTACAGTTCGTTATGAATTTATTTCTTTGATTATTCAGTGAATTATGAGTAATGCTTTGTTATGAGTACAATAGTGTAACAGATGGTAACACACCCCGGATCAAAAGATATCGACGAAACAACCCCCTTAATAACTTAAAACCAAGCTAGAAAACGGTTATCCGAAGTATTTATAGATATTCCGGTAAAAGTATCGAAAATTCCGCCCCGGAAACGGTTCACAAACGATGCCCAAGTCAGTCGGAACACAAAACAGAAACAGAACTTAACCTAACCTAACCAAATTCACGTTTTAATAAGGAATTCCAAGGGATTAATTTTTTGCGTAATGTTGTTTATCTACACTTTTGAATGATTCACTGATACTGTTAATTACATATTGTAATGCGGACCTGGACAAGTTATTTACTATTCAGTTCGCGGTAGGGCGTCTCTTATCGTATCTCTAACAGCGTGTCCACAAAAAAGAACTTTGAGGCCCCACCAACAAACAGAAAATACAGAGGGAGACTGACGCTAATATAGAGAGAAGATTGGTGCAGCAAAGAGGATGGTGTTCGATGCTGAAGGAAGTCGAAGCCTCCCTGTACGGCTGTAGCGCTAGTGATGATGATATGCAATCGAATACATTCGTTTTTAATCAAAAATATTCAATATACGCTTGTTTATAATTCCTGTCACTTTGCTTGGCTCTGAATTATTCATTGAAAAAGCATACAGATAATTCAATAATTAATTGGAGTTCACTTGAAGTGAAAGTGTAGAAAACTGCCACTATTCTCAAAGTGGAAGATGATTGGCCTATCAGAAGACTGGTAACTTATCTAGTATCTAGTATCTTTACTGAAATCAGACCGGAAACCAGCCCAAGATGAAGTAATAATGAAGAAAAACAAGATTTATCAAATGAAGTAACAAAAACTTTTACTTATGTTAAATAAATACTGAAGAAGTCATAACTGTTTGTATTTACTGGAATCAGACCGGAAAGCAGCCCAATTTGCTGCACCAATACGATTTGTTTCAATATATTCATTCTGTAGCTCTGTTTGGTAAAAACGCCGGAAGACCTCATAGTTTTACTTTCTTTTTTTTACATTGTAGATCACTACGAGGATTTTTCCTAGTGCCCAAGGAATACCGTTTTTGACCTGGTGTCCATATTAACTCAACCTCTTCAAGGTCAGAAATATGAGGTAATAATGCAGAAAAACAAACTTTATCAAATAAAGTAACAGAAACGTTGACAAATTTGACGTTCTATTTTTTTAATTTATGTCAAAAGAGGCAGAATAAAATGAAGTATCAGTCCTATTCTCCAAATGTGGCAACCAGCGATTATTTAATAATTCAAAGAGATCGATGGATCGATGGAAAGAATTGGTTATTCCTAATGAGGAATAAAATTTTTTTTTGTAAGTGTAAGGATCAAAGAAGCAAAGGGATCTGCCAGTATAGTTTCAAATTTTCTCTTTTCAATTCAGTTTATTCCAGAGGTTATAACTAATCCTGTATCAATTTGAGCTAGTGATGAATTTTCGAAAAAATCCCAGAAAGAAACCTATTTTATCGACAATATTTTTTAATTTCGGTTGAAATATTACTGTGTGGCGTGTTTAAGCCAGTGTGCATTTATTTATGTGTCTAAATGTGGTAAATTACCATCTTCGTCAGCGGCACCAAAGCTACAACGAGGTGGACTGAAAAATAAGTGTGTCCTGTAGTGGTGCTCCTCCATTGCGGTGTAACCTTGTTCTCGACTCCTTTTGCTAGTATGTCGACAAACGCTGATCTTGTTTCCTTTGATGGCCGCCACTCCGGCTTTCTGTTCCCCGAAGGTCTTCCTAAACATTAGATTCATTGTGGCAGTTGAGTATCACTACCTAGAACAATAATAAAAAATTCAAAATTAAGTACGTCACGTGCTCGAAAATTATATTTTTTCCTGTCTCTGTTGACAGGAAACAAATTCAAGTTGCATTGCCTTTAAATTAAAATTACAATTATCCAATGTGGATTGCATCAATGACACATTCCTTAAACTATTCGGTACCATAGTCAAATTTTCTGTACTTGATCGCAAATCTGGTGTCATTTCAACACTACCACCAATCAATTCCTTAGCAATTTCTGTCTCGAGTGGCACCGATCCATCAACATTTCCTTCGGCGACCAACCACCTTTCGAGTCATCGAGTCTTCCCAAGATTTAACTGAAAGTTTGACCATTAAATAAACTTCATCGGGATCATTATATAAAATTATTTTAATCATTGAATGATTCGATTCGATTCTTGATGCCTTTTGTTGTGCCAATTTCGAGAAATAAACCAGTAACACCATCTTCGGGGAACACCTGCATGTTTTTTCATCCTTCAATTCATGAATCCTGGATACGCGGTTTCGTAAATTTTCCGCGATTTAGCTGACAATACTTTTTGTAAAGTTTCTTCAGCTACTTCTACTAATTCCGGTGGATTCAAATACAACTTCTAAACAACCAATTAGATCATAAAATTAAATTGACAGATTTAATAATGTATATCCTAACCGAAACAAGATATACTGTTAGGAAATTAGTAAAAAAGTTCAACGAAACTGATTCGGTAAAAGGTTTATCCAGATCGCAGGAAAACTGCATCGACTGATAACAAATCTTTAGATGTTTGTGTCCTAATAGAAGACGATTTATGTACTAGACAAATATCCAGGGAAAATGATATTTCGGAAAAACGTTGTAATGTTTTTAAGAAATGTTATATTTTACAATAAGGCCACTGTATTAATGGAAACGTAAATCGGCATAATTGTAGATGCTGGTCACGTAACGATCCTCGTTACATGCGTGAATCTCAATATCCCGAAAAACTGAATGTATGGGCGGAATTTTTAGACAATAACTATATAAAAAAAGACATATTTGGCTACAACAAGATGGTGTCTCATCTCACTATGCGTGTGCGGTGAGGCAATAACTAAATAATGTGTTTCCCAGAGGATTATAAGGCGTGGTTTTATCCTTTAGACTATTTCCTGTGGGGGTCACTTAAAAAACATCGTTTATTAAACAAAACCTGCCAATATTCAGGAATTAAAAGATAGGATTGTCACAGATTGTTTTGAAGTAAATGGACAACAGTTTGAGCATCTGCTGTAAGCGCTAAAACTTATAAAAATCGTACAAGACGTTCCCGAGATAATTGAGGCGTTCCATACTAACTACTCATAGTTTTCATTATAATTAATTATCAGTATTCATAGTTCATAGTTGGGTTAGTAAGTGGTCAAAGATAATTGAAAATTTGATGAGGCATCTTAGCTTAAACCTTTTGATATTATTAGGCAAACTTCAAGGCTCACCCTAGTGCTTAAACCTCGCACATGCGAGTGCTGTCCAATTGCACTTTAGTTTTGACTTTCACTACAGCTCCATGCGCAAGGAGTTTAACAATTGAAGCGTATATCCAGTGGAGTCCAAATATGACTCGAAAGTCCAGAAGCGTTCATTAGACTCGAAAGTCCAGAAGCGTTCATAAGACTCGAAAGTGCAGAAGCGTTCATAAGAGTCGAAAGTCCAGAAGCGTTCATTAGACTCAAAAGTCCAGAAGTGCGCAAAAGACTCGAAAGTCCAGAAGCGTTCATAAGGCTCGAAAGTCCAGAAGCGTTCATTAGACTCAAAAGTCCAGAAGTGCGCAAAAGACTCGAAAGTCCAGAAACGTTCATTAGACTCAAAAGTCCAGAAATGCGCAAAAAACTCGAAAGTCCAGAAGCGTTCATTAGACTCAAAAGTCCAGAAATGCGCAAAAGACTCGAAAGTCCAGAAGCGTTCATAAGACTCGAAAGTCCAGAAATGCGCAAAAGACTCGAAAGTCCAGAAGCGTTCATTAGACTCAAAAGTCCAGAAATGCGCAAAAGACTCGAAAGTCCAGAAGCGTTCATTAGACTCGAAAGTCCAGAAGCGTTCATTAGACTCAAAAGTCCAGAAGCGTTCATTAGACTCAAAAGTCCAGAAGTGCGCAAAAGACTCGAAAGTGCAGAAGCGTTCATAAGAGTCGAAAGTCCAGAAGCGTTCATTAGACTCAAAAGTCCAGAAGTGCGCAAAAGACTCGAAAGTCCAGAAGCGTTCATAAGGCTCGAAAGTCCAGAAGCGTTCATTAGACTCAAAAGTCCAGAAGTGCGCAAAAGACTCGAAAGTCCAGAAGCGTTCATAAGACTCGAAAGTGCAGAAGCGTTCATAAGAGTCGAAAGTCCAGAAGCGTTCATAAGACTCGAAAGTGCAGAAGCGTTCATAAGAGTAGAAAGTCCAGAAGCGTTCATTAGACTCAAAAGTCCAGAAGCGTTCATAAGACTCGAAAGTCCAGAAGCGTTCATAAGACTCGAAAGTCCAGAAGCGTTCATAAGACTCGAAAGTGCAGAAGCGTTCATTAGACTCAAAAGTCCAGAAGCGTTCATAAGACTCGAAAGTCCAGAAGCGTTCATAAGACTCGAAAGTCCAGAAGCGTTCATAAGAGTCGAAAGTCCAGAAGCGTTCATAAGACTCGAAAGTGCAGAAGCGTTCATAAGAGTCGAAAGTCCAGAAGTGCGCAAAAGACTCGAAAGTCCAGAAGCGTTCATTAGACTCGAAAGTCCAGAAGCGTTCATAAGACTCGAAAGTCCAGAAGCGTTCATAAGACTCGAAAGTCCAGAAGCGTTCATAAGAGTCGAAAGTCCAGAAGCGTTCATAAGACTCGAAAGTGCAGAAGCGTTCATAAGACTCGAAAGTGCAGAAGCGTTCATTAGACTCAAAAGTCCAGAAGTGCGCAAAAGACTCGAAAGTCCAGAAGCGTTCATTAGACTCGAAAGTCCAGAAGCGTTCATTAGACTCAAAAGTCCAGAAGTGCGCAAAAGACTCGAAAGTCCAGAAGCGTTCATTAGACTCGAAAGTCCAGAAGCGTTCATTAGACTCAAAAGTCCAGAAGCGTTCATTAGACTCGAAAGTCCAGAAGCGTTCATTAGACTCGAAAGTCCAGAAGCGTTCATTAGACTCAAAAGTTCAGAAGTGCGCAAAAGACTCGAAAGTCTAAAATCGTGGAAAAACTCGAAAGTCCAGAAGCGTTCAAAGATTCAAAAGTCCAAGAAGTGCGCATAAGACTGGAAAGTCCAGAAGCGTTCTAAAATCTCGGAAAGTCCAGAAGTGCGCATAAGATTCGAAAGTCCAAAATCGTGGAAAGACTCGAAAGTCCAGAAGCGTTCAAAAGTCTCGAAAGTGCAGAAGTGCGCATAAGATTCGAAAGTCTCGAAAGTGCAGAAGTGCGCATAAGATTCGAAAGTCTAAAATCATGGAAAGACTCGAAAGTCCAGAAGTTTGCATAAGACTCGAAAGTCCAGAGGTGTGCATAAGACTCGATGTTAAGGAACGATGATCAAACAGATTCCTGCATGCATAGTGGAACATATTGGACTGAATTGTCAACGTGAATATAAACATTCGTTATTTAGGATCGTCGTAATAATTATGACTGTTTAGTTTAGCGTATACAGTCGTATACTTGTACATAATATTGGTTCCGTTCAGTGTTCGAAATATGAATTATAAGTACCTACATTACAGACATCACGAACTCGTCACATTATTTAAAAGCACTCGTGCCGCATAAATACACAATTCTGAGAAATATCAATAATACGATACCTTGACGTAGTTCTAATATAATTAGAAATGACAAATTGTTTCATTAAGGCTAAAGTTGATCGGTCAAAATACGAAAAAACGGCTCGCGCGTATTCACTACTTTTGTCTCCGTTCCGAGTTTGCGACTAAAGCATGAAAAAGCTGAAATTTTTTCCTTCAACGCCAGCAACGTCGACGGCATCCTATTTATAAAAGGTGCGCGAAGAGTGTTGTATACATACAGGAATCTAACAGAGGTCTCTGTGGGTAAATGTATAGGTCAGCTGTTTACTACTACAAATGCAGGTGTATATTGATTTGGTTGTTCTGATTTTCTACTTTCACCCAATTTTCAAGGTTAAATCAGGATCGGAATTAGGAAAAACATTTGCGTGGTCCGGCTCGCGGGATACCCGTTAACTGCACTTTTTTAAATTTTCGAAAAACGAAGAAAAACTTTATTTTTATCTTTTAAAACTAATGGCGTTTGAATTTAATCTATGTTTTTTCACTATCATGAAAAAAAAATGTAAAAAATGTTTCACTTAATGGGCTTCTGCAGTGTTCCGAGCCCATTTTTAGCAATATTTAGTTTTTTAAAGTATAAGTAGGATGTTCAGTAATAAAAACACATAAACAACTTTTATTAATTTTTGGCACTACTCGTGTTCGTACACCCTGTCAACATTAGACAACGTTTTTGTAGTAGGTCACTGGATGATGTTGCCGTAAAAAGATTTATACCTCGTGGTGAGCTTTTTCAAGTCATCAAACTTCCTTTCATTTATTGATACTTTTCCAGACGGGTTGGCACCGCATTGTATTTCTTCAAGGTAAACGTTGAAGTTACGAACCCGTCAATAAAATCCAATAACCACTTTACTTTGACGAGCTTTGTTGTACTGGAATGTCACTGGTTACTTTGTGGACACAAAACGGGCCATTACTGAAAAGAACAATGTGTTTCATTCCAGCAGGAACATTATTTTGTAAATAGTGCAACAACATAGAGCATACCTGTTCTGGTGATTTGTTTTTTATAAATAGTTTTCTTTAAAATACCTATAGTAAAAACTATACTCGTGTCCTACTTGATGGTCATCGAGATATGATTGTTTATTGGCAGATCCGATTACACATCAGTCCTCTGTCGCCTACCAAACATTGCATAACATCGAAATTCAAAGAAACAACTCATATAAGAAAACGAATGGCTTCGTTTGATTTTGTATCGATTATAGTTTTCCGGAAGGCTTGTGCCACGTATAGGAAAGCAGCGGAACACACTTTGATTTTCTCCAAGGATTTTTCGATTACGTTTGTGATTCTATGAAATTGGTCGATGATTAACTGCGTTTCTCAAAAACCAAATTGATGAGATGGAATGAAAAACTTTCCATCTGTTCTGTTTTTTACCCTCTAAGGAAAAATTTTCCGTATAATTTCGAAATAACAGGCAACAAAGATATATGCCGGTACGATGTAACATCCTGGAGAGGTTTACCTGACTTAGTTGTCCAAAATCTACACGTAATAGAGAAAAACGGAAAGCAGATCTAGAACAGGACCTAAAAGAACTCCGCCTTCGAAACTTGCGGAGAAAGAATAGAGGACAGTTGTCCGAGAGGACAAAGTTCTTCATCCGTAACGCCAATTGGTAAGGAAAGATATAGAATCAACATGGTAAAGCATTTCAGAAACAAACTATTTTCATTGAATCACCTGTAAAAGAAAATTTATGGTGGAATCGCTCGCTCAGATTAGTGAATCACAAAAATAATTGGGGAACTAAATGAGCAATAAAATGATGACCTAAATATAGAGGGTCTACGATTTTGTATACATTGTCCCAAATAAAACTGACCTAAAAATTCTTTAATTTGAAATTTTATTATCTCGGTTTTAAAACAGCTCCAAAATAATCTTCCGAACTTGCTTCTAATTCTAATACTTTGTCGTTAACATTAAATCTCTAACACTGATATCTATAACAAAATAAATTGATTTTTTATATATTTCCAAAACATAAAAAAATAATTATATTTGTATCACAAATACATTAATATCTAAAATGGTTCTGAAAGTGAACAAGTATTTTCTATCAAGTCAATGGGGTATCCAAGTTTTTCTATGTTATCATCAGAACACCATAAGTAGGGTCTCACGCTAAGAATTTTGTAACGTCCCACGGATCTACTTAACCATTCGATATCTACAGTAACCACTTCATATTTTTCCAGCCATCCTACAAAATAAAAACAGAAACAATTAAAATATAGATAGAAAATGAAAATAAATTTTTTATATGAAAATTTCATTCGAGAACGAGTCATCGACCCGAACGGAACATAAAAATCATCGACGAAGGAATCCAGTACATAAAGAAGACCAAATACCTTAGCTGGACGGAGAAAAATTCGTCTAAAATTGTTGAACGCATTCTAAAGTACAGTTGAGTCCGACTTATCCGAACTAAGGCGGCAGAGCGTTGAAACTTTGATAGATGATGACATCATCGCAGAGCAGATTCAGTGCGACGAGGAGGAGGGGAGCGGCGATGAGTCAGAGTACTCAGAAGAGAAGAAAGTCTCGCACAATGAGGCATCAGCTGCGGGATGAGGGATTTTATGTCCAAAAAGTTATTTTTGTTCAATACGGTATATACCTACAGTCTTTTTGTACGGTATTACAGAAGGGGATTATTTAGGGGGACCAGGGGATTGTGATGACCGAGAGAAATGGAAATTCGGCACTGCAAAGTGTAGAATATGAGCAAAATTAGAATCCGAAGTGTACTAACTCTAACATATTTCCGAGCTTTCGAAAACTTATGCCACAATCCCACTACGAAAACCTTTTTATAATAAAACTAATAGTAGAAGATTTCACATATAATCCCTATCATTTTTTAGAATAGATTTCTCTTGAGATAAAGTGAACTTTGTCTGCTACTATTTTTGATAGAGATGTCTGTTTAAATAATGCATTTTAAAGGATACTAACTTTCGTAAATTTCAAAATCCTGCGTGGATCTTCCTTCAGTTATGATTAAATTGATTCCTCCAACGTTTTTTTTCAGATTTTCTAGATTTTTAACCACTACGCCGCCAAGTCTGTTAATCAATTCCTTAAAATTAAATAAATGTAATAAATAATTTTTCATGAAAGCTAAAATAAAATTGATCAATAGATTTATTTATACAGAGATACACAAAAAAATTTCCAGGCTGGCCTGGATGGTCTATCAGGCAAAAATAACTGCGAGGTAGATTTCTGCAATACACGAGGTCTTAACACTAATACAAACAACATCGGCAGTCGAAGAAACCTCATATTTTAGCTCTATTATAAACAAAGGTAAACTCAAGAACATCCAAGGTTCACTTTGTATATTCTGTAAACGACTCACATATCCGATTAAGGTAACTTTGGACTCGACGTCTTCGTTAGAGAGGACATATTTCGATGTTATTTTGATTCTTGTACACACCTCCTATCGATGCCCCGAGATGACGACTTTGCTAGCCTCTTAGATCTAGACCCTGATCTGTACATGCACCACTCGGAACATCAGATCACAAACTGATTTCAGCAGCATGTGAACTAGAAATCCAAACTGAGGATCCACCGAGACCAAAAGTTTGACACTTGGATCGGACAAATGGAATGATGTTTTCATATTCTAGTATATTCCTTATCATCCTTTTGCTTATCATACCGTTCTCTCCTTGTTTATTTTTTCTTTTCCCTTCCATAGTATTTCTAGAAGTGCCAATTTGTTTATAATGAAATTCCATGATGCCATTCTCACTATATCCTTCAATTTGTTTTTCTTGTTTTTACTCTTAGTCATAAATTTCATTGACTTATCCACTTCCATTATATCTATGGTCTCTTATTTCATTACTAGTTTTTTAACTTATTCTCTTTATTACCATTTCCATTTTCTTGCTGCATGTTTCTTGTCCCAATCTTCTCTCAACTTTTCCTTTGATCCCAAAATTTTGTTATCTACAATAAATTTGTTAAATTTGAGCGTAGCGTTGTGTCATTGTCCTCTGGCTAATTTCAACTGAGGTAACAACTTTTTTCTTTCTATTTACTTTTTCTAAGAATATATTTTTTTATTTTAAGTTTCATAGCTTTCCAATAATAAAAACACTCATCATTCAAATTGTCTTACCAAAATGTTTATTTACTAACCTCGACATCTTCCACTGTTGTAGAATAAAGAGGACTCACGCAATAAAATATATAGTTTTTAAATAGGGGTTGTTCCAGTCGTGTCAATCTAGCCATTTTTGGTCCGGTATGTCCAGCATCGTCTAAAACTTCATAAGGTTCCTAAAATATGTGGATTCAATATTAATTTTATACGAGTGTCATTTTTTTTTCAACCTCCGATAGGCTATAAATAAAAGACAACTTAATCACCGAAGAGATTCAGACATTTTTCATATATGTGGACAAGCTTTTCAATACCCTCTTCAAAGAAACGTGCCGCCAATGAAGAGACCGTAAATCTGCAGTTTTTTTAAACCATTTTGTCAACTCGTTGAACCAGGTCATCTGAAACGACACACTTCGCAATTCACACTTGGCGGACATGTTTACGTTGCTGTAGCACAACGCCGACTGACTCCTGAATGTTAACAATGGCGGAGTGTGAAGTTCGAGAGCTTCGCAGTCGCCTACAGCGCATGCCGGCTTTCTTCTGACCGCGTAGCGTCGGCACGGAGCGAACGGAGGTTGAAAAAAAACAGCCCTCGTATAAACACAGATAAACTCATTGGAATATTAAAAATTAATACTGTATAAGTCGGATAAACTACGGCGTTAATTTTATTGTATATTATTTTTGTACAATTTTATTCTTTTGCTGCCATTTTTTACCTCGCCGTAGAGCTGGTGTTCAGAGCAGGAGTTATACCGCTCTGAAGAGATCCAACACTATTGAAACCGGTCAGATATCTATCTCTTCTTTCAATAACAGGCCCTTAGATATCGATGACATTCATTTGGTTTTTTACTTCAGAAGAGGAATAACTGCAAAGTTTTCTCATCGAAAATTATGTAGTACTTATAGTAATTAGTACTTAAATGATATAATAATTGGTTTTGTCAACTTTTTTTTTGTAATGAGCAAGCACAAGTGGATAAACTCTGTTACACTCGAGTAATTGGAGTTGGGCCTACCGTGTGGAGGCGCCCGTGGATCTTAAACTTTTATAGGTGGTAGTGTTCGAAAAAAGAAGTGCCTTGTTAACTGATTCCACGGGTTTGCACTTCATCAAAAACGTTCTGGACGTCTGTATACAAACTCTCTGCAGGTAGCGCAAATATTACTCTAGGTAGTGACAACTCTGAAGAAGATTTTGTTACAAAAGCATCCATCTTATAGGGCCAACCAACCAATAAGAAACTTTTCGAAAGTAGATACTTGAGTTTCACATGACTTGCTTATACAAAACGAAATGCGAACAGTTCCGAGGAGCGTTTCGACGAGAGCCAAGGTGATGCGGTGGAATATTAAATTGCCTAGCTACTTGTGACTCGTCAAATATTTTGATATATCCACCATATGGTCCTGAACTGCCCCGTCGCATTATTATTAGTTCCGATCTCCACAAAATACTCTTAATGGTGAAAAACTGGCTTTTTAAATAGAATGTGCAAATCACATAATTTAATTTTTCGCTTAGAATTTTTTATAACCTCGAATAGTCCATTAATTGTTATAGAGGTAGTCGACGATATAGAGATGATAATGATAATTATTACTCACTTCTGGTACGATGCTGTTCGTTCTCAAACATTCTTGTATCCATTCGAATCCTAAAACCCAAATTCCCGAAGCAACGGCCGATACGAATTTCATAGTGTAATCTTTTATTCGCATTCTGTCATCAGCAGTAACGATCATGTGAGTAACTGAATTGGTAAATTTGGGACTGTAAGTAGCTAACTTCTTATTGGTCAAAAGAGAAATACTTTGTACTTGATCTTTGCTTAATCTAGTGCATGCTATGCACGGTTTTCGTTCGAGAAGATTTGAATTACAAGTTTGTGATTGTTTGATGTAGTTCAATATACTTTTCTGTTTCGGAGAGCTTGTTAAGAGATTACGATTGCGCGGGCTTTCCTGACTTATATTCGATATTAATGTGTTGCTTTTTAATGCTTTTTCGTACGCACTTTTTTCTTCTAATATCGGTGAAAAACCTACGGAACAAAATAAGTGATGTTAGAGAAGGTAAACAAAGAGTGGAACACCAAAACAAAATGGTACGAGTACGTCTGGGATTCCATATTTGGGGGCGAACAGAAATATCAAACTAATACGACGGTTGCTACTGAAGCTTTGAGATATGGCAACACTGATGTGAATATGTCAAATCTGACATTGACAGTTGACTTTTGGTGATGAAGCACTATTACGAGCCAGCGTGTTTAACGATTTCAAATTGTTTGTCTCTAAACTTGAGTATCAACCCTAGTATGTAGTAAAATATCAGGAACATGTTTGGATTTGTTGCTCAAGATTTGTTTGTATCTCAACGTGTTTGAGTATTGCATTACTCGAACTTTTACATGCTTATCGACTTAATATCAATCGATTTTTGTTGTATCGATTAATAGGGGTCGATTTCGGATTTCGGCAATTCCCCGAATTAGTTTTCTTTTTGTCAACCTCTTGGAAAACTATTTCAATCAAAGTCTTAGTCTCTTTTTTCAGTATCAGTTAATTTTGAAAATAGTTTGGAAATCCCTTGAATCTTTTGAGAAATCGATTTAATGGTACAAACAGAATATTATACCTACCCAAAGTGTCCGTAGAGAAAGTATTTTGTGAAATCGGCGTACTATGTAACATTTTCCGTCTATCTACGTGTAACGGAACATATTTACCAGGAGTACTAGTTACCATTTTAGATATTCTTGGTTCCGTTTTATCTTTAAATATTTCATTTGCCGATAGTTTATTTGACTCTTTTTCTCGATCGATTTTTGTATCGTTTAAATCGATTACGGTTACTTCTTCTGGAGCTGTAGTATTTTTATCGTCTTCAAACCCAGGGGGCGGCGAAAGCGGAGCAAAGTTCGTATCGAAATTTTCGATAATTTCTTTATCTACATCATCTAAAGCAGTGTAACGGGTCATCAGATTTGCTACAGCGGTCAGAGATCTAGATTACAAAAAAAAAACACAAATGATGCACAGTTCCTATGGAAGTAGACGATGTCTGACGATTAAGTAATGAGATTGATAAGCAACAGAGTCAACGGGGGTCAACAGACAAGACCAAGATCGCTACCAGAAGACAAGCAAGAACAAAAGGAGCAGAAAACTCATAAGAAACCATGTGAGGAATATTCAAAAAACAAAACACAGAGAAACAGTCCGATCTACTTTCTTCAAAAGAAATTGCTCATACTATTATCTGATTTGAATAAAGAGAATTGAGCATGTGAAACAGAAGTCGAGAGGCGGTAATCTAAGAGTGAGAAGCCTCACAAGTCATTTAACGACGAGAAACTTTCGGAAACCACTATTTTGGAAAACCCAATTATTGTTGGAGACGAGGATAATCTTCCTGTCACCAAAACAAGGATTAAAATAAATAGTGCAAAACTTGTGGATCTTTGCGCATAAGAAATTGTTGATAAGACTGCATATATTACAGAAGAAGATAGACCAAGAACTTGCAGACAGCGACGGAAGAATCGCGCATGTTAGAATTAGAGCATCACGATTCAACACAGCCAACAAAGTGAAAGGCAGTGAATCATGACAAAGATTGAACTTGATAGGTCAGAAAAAGATTGTTTTGATCAGACTAAGAATGATTCTGGAATGTATCTTCGCAACTTAAGTCAGTTAGAGCAGTTCTGGAGACGAGGCCGAAGACTACATGAAGCATGAACAAAATAAGAAAGATTCTAGGGTGTCGTCGGATATTACAGTGAAAGACTTTCGCATAACTTGGAAAAATTGTATTAGTGCAAAAGGGGATCATGTAGTCACGGGTAATTTTATACAGCATCGGTCTCATTGTCAGACCTCGCACGTCATGTTTACCTTTTTCCACAATTTTCTCGTTGTTGTTGCTGCGGCGGAGTAGTTTCAACGTAATCGTCATCGGAAAACAAATCCTCTTCACTCTCCTTCTTTTTTAAATTTTCAATAGGAATATTAGCAAAATTCATCTCGTCGAAACTATCTTCTAATTCTTGACAATAAGTAGACTTTGTGGGTTTAACGGGACTATCGTTACCTTCGTTACCTTCATTGGGTAATTTAGTCTTTTTAATACTCGGTCCAATATTCTCAGTTTCATCTATTATATCCGAAGATTCTGTTTCTTTTAAATCATTTTCTAATCTCGACAAATTTTCCTCGTGTTCGGATTTACTAGAATTTATGTTCTCATTCGAACGAGTTACTATTCCCAGATTTGAATTTTCTTTCCGATATTGCGGCAATGGAGAAGTGAGGTTTTCATATTTCTTCAGCACTTTGTCCAAATAATCCTGAAATTGTGAGATACTAAAAAAAAATGTAAAATTGTATATACTCTCACCTCGTTATTGTCATCGTCGCTATCGATAAAAACATCTGTCCTGGTTTTCGTCTGTTTGTGTGGATTTTCCAACGAGTCGAATTCCACGGACAGATCGTCTCTAATAAATCGATTACAACGTTTCTTTGGTACGGCTAATACATCAGAGGAATCGCTATCTGATAAACGTCTTTTCGGATTTTGACTACGCTTGTTTGTTATGTTACTTTCTAATAGATCCTTCGTCTTATATTGAGGATTTTCCTTCTGATCAACTGCACATGATAAAAAAGATTAGTTTTCTTTAAATACGGATCATTTGATAATTTGTAAGACTCGTGAACTGTTAAAGTGACACGACGGAATGAAAATCCCAATCGTGATGTTATAGAGTGGACCGGAAGGGAATCGAAATTATGATATTCTGGTCAAACAACAGATTAAGTACTCTTCTATCAACAATTGACAATATAACCCGAAGGAAATTCAAAAAAGAAACGCCCATCTGGCTACATGACCAAAAACATGGATACTTACAGCAAAGGCTTTAGACCACACAGATAATTATATGCATCCATGGCACTCCAAGGACCGATTTCTTCACTAGTAGTTCGGTTAACGTTAACAAAAAACGAAAACCATTCGATTTCAAAACTTTGAGTCTATCTGCCGGTATCCGTAACTGAGGTTCAACTATTTAAGGGTTATGAAGGTGTGTCTGACCCCACACATGACATACCTCTACATTTTAAAAAAATTTGATGCTTTTTATTGTCCATGGCGGAGTCTGAGAAAATTCGACCGGAAGGCATTCAGGAAGGAAGAGATTTAATTTAATCCTAGCATAGGGAGGTTTGTTGGTTTTGGGTTTATGTGAAAAATTTTTGTAAAAATAACATTCCATTACCATAATTTTCAACATAACAAACTCTAACACCATAAGTTTGTTCCAAATTAAATAAAATAGATTTGTTGAAATTTTAACGCTTGGTATCTCAAAATTGAGAGGTTCGGTGCATATAAAATCTTGTTTTTGCACCATGAATGTCTTTCTATCGATCTGTCCGTTCATCTGGTTCATCCCGCGGATTTTAACAGTCATAAAAACGCGATTTTTGTGACAAAATAATTAGTCATTGTAAGGGAATTTATTTGGGGCAAGTTGTTTGGAGGACCATGAAAAATCCCTGCTCCATTTTATCAACAAATCCACTCTTTGTCGTCAAAAGTCACTCCAGCTAGTAGCATTTTCTCAAATAAGCCAGTCGCTCTTCTACACAACGGATCTCGGATGGTATAAAATATATCAAGACTTCTAAATTTTGTAAGTTTTTCAATACTAATCCTATTGAATATTTTTTTGGCAAAAAGTAGACGTAGAAGACCATGAATGCAAATTACAACAGATCTGTATCAAAATAAAAATTTGTACAAACCAAATTTCGAACTTCAACTTACTATTATCAAAGTTCATAGTGCTAGGACTCTTGACCCTTTCCTGCTGTTGCATGTTTAAATTTTTTTCCTCTGGAACTGCCGCTATAATATTTTGCTGATATTGCTTTTCAAATTCTTGCGTTTCGAAATTCATGAGCTCAAGAGTGGCCCCAAAATCATGATTTTGTATTACTTTGGGTAAATCACTTATTTTGCTATTTGTTCTAGTGATACCTTCAAAATTATCAATAGAATGATTTCTATCACTATTTTTATCATAATTGTCTTGCAGTGTCTCTATTTCCATATCATCATATTTGTTATCTTCAGTTTGGACTTCGGAGTTCACCGTATCAATAACTTCGGTTTGTACTTCAATATCGACGACAGTTTTTTCAGTTTGAGTATCTCGATCAACATGTTTCGCTACTTGTTTAGAATGTGATTCAATATGTAAATTGTTCAATTTAACTAAATAGTTTTCGATACTTTTTATATGTCTCTTGGTTAATCGTTTATTGTCTGAATACAATTTTAAATCGTTAATTAGTATATTCATAACCTCTTCAAAACTTTCTAACTCATTTACCAGTACTATATCATTTGTGCAACTTATTTGTTCTTTGTTTTCCGTACTGTTATCTAAATTATTTATTTTTTGTGTCGGTAATAAATAAGGATCCTGGTCTGCATTGTTAATAACAACATTTTCTAGTACCACTATGTTTTTCCCACATTCTTTATCAATATTTGATAAGCTTGAGTGTTTTTCTTCATCGATGCTTTGCGAAGTACTTGAAGCATTCAATTCCTTTAGAATTGGCTCCATATTTTGTTCTGCATAATGTTCAAACTCATTTAAATCATAGAAAATTGTAGATACTTGATCTTTTTTGTAGCAAACATTGGATTCAGAGATTGTTGGTACCTGCAACTAAATCAAAAAACAATTTTATTTATTTACATTTACAAAAAAACTTTATATTGCTGAATAGAGGACTGAAATTCTTTTCTAACAAGGTACCACTTTACTAATCTAATCTTTGTAAGAACTTACCTGTTCCTCATTTCCACCCTCATCCACCTTTGATACATTTTCAACCTTCTTGTTATTATTGGTATTTTTAATATGTTGTACAGTGACATTGAGTTTTTTAGGTCCCTTGTTTTCGTTTTTTAAACTTTTCGCTAATTTTTCAATCCTCTCCCAACCTGTTGACGTATCCTGATTATTGGGCATTTTTTTCAAATGTTCTAGCTCACCTTCCATTTCATTTAAATATTCATCTTCCATAATTTGTAATAGAACTTTTTCTTTGGCTTTATTAACTATATCATCTTCCTTATTAATTTTCCCGATCTGATTGTTTTCTAATCCTTAAAATGAAAATTACAAACTTGTCAAATATTTAAAGTCAATTAATTTACCTTCAACATTCTCTTCACATATAAACTGCCCTAGAGCAGTAAACAACAGAAAAGCTGCAGTGCAGTGAGAGTGAAAAACAAACTACTCGATTGCCCAAATGGATCAATGTATTTCTGATCTATAACCAAAAGGGTCATCCAAAGCTATCAAAAGTCAAAAATCACACCGTTATCTAAAGAAGATGGGTCAATCGCAGTGACCTCAAAAGAGAAGGCGGACTTGTTGGGTGTTTCCATCAAATCCAACTCTTGATATGCGAGGAAAACTACCACCAAGTCTGTCTGTAGTTGGTTCATTCATGTCAGAAATAGAATTTCGACACAGAGATGTGACAACATTTCTGAAAGGCTTGGATCAATAAAGCTACTGGTCCAGATAAATGTGCAACTGAACTAACAATTCCCTCCAGATTGGAAAATTGCAACTCATACCAAAAAAAAAGAAAAAATATGGTTCCTAAAAACTGCTATCTGATTGCTTAAGTCCCAGCCATTGCCAAGGTTTTGGAGAGAGTCATTATAAGCAACCATCAATATGGCTTTCATAAACATAGATTAACTGGAGATCTCCTGACTTTTGTCACCAATATACGGACTGAAGCTATAAAGAAACATGGGATATCCCAAGTAACCTTCTTAATCAAATAAGATTGTATGGTTTGTCATCCTCACTTATCAACTGGCTTAGTAGCTTTCTCAAAAGACAGATCCAACCAGGTCACTAACAATGGACACACCTCAGAAAGGTATAAGGTCAAAGCTGGTATTCCCTAGGAATGCATCTTGGGCTTTTTCTTAAATAAAAAAATTACCTGTAAAGCTTCCAGCAGATCTTCGTTTTTCTCTTTTTCGCTTAATTTGTATATCCAAAGACTTTGCTCTAGGAAAATGTGATTTCTTTCCCTTAGTCCAACCTATTTGTGATACCGAAGGCAATTCCAGGCTATTCACTTCAGATTTTTGTCCTCCATAAACATATTGAGTTTGAGTTAATCTACTAAACTGATTTCTAGTATCACTTAACCAGTGAAGAACTGCATCTTTATTAGCATCATCGTGAAAATCAAGAATTTTGTATTCTAATTCCTTCTTGTTACTCACTCTTTTTGTATTTTTGTATTGTTTTCCTTTTTTATTAACACGCAGTTCTTGAGTATGTTTCAATAGTTTATCAAAAGCTTCATCTTTTGAAATAGACTTTTGACTAATCGTAGATGTTTTCGGTAGATTATTTCTTTCTTGTTTTTCAGCCCCTCTCGATTTTCCCTCATCTTTATCCATTTTAGAAGTCTTGCCACATTTGGAATAATTTTTTTTTGATGTAGATGGCTGATTCAAAATCTCATTTTTTGAATCAAGTTTTTCAACACATTTATCATCGGAATTACTACTGACATTTATTTGGTTTACTAAAAACGCAAAGGAATTATATACTTTTTTAAAATATCATCAACACTTACGTGTTTCTTTGCTTTCGATTTCCTTACAAACATCAAAAACAAAACCACTCATTTTATCTGCGAATAGATCCTTGTAGATGATTGACCTTCTTTTTACAGGAGCCTTACAGAGGGGACATAATGTTTCTTTAATTGAAATACTTTTGTGTTTCGTAAAACAACTTAAGCAAAATCGATGACCACACTCCAATTCAGCATGTTCTTCCATTAAGTCAAAACTAAAATTAAAATATTTAAATCCCACAATTCTACAAGTTTCATTTAATACTACCAAATTGGACACTTTAGTTTTTCCTTCAACTTTAATAGTTCCTTAAAGAAAATATCAAACTGTTTCTTATCCATTTTAAAGGTGTATTTAAAAACTAATATCCTAAGAAAATATTTATATACAGTATATAAACATTTTATAACTAGATAAATGGCGGTAAAATTAACATAATAAGAGTGAAGTTAGCTTTTGACATATATAACCTATATCTGAACTTGCATCTGAGGAAACACCAGTCTATTAGGCACGTTTGATTTCTTTTCACTCCAGTAGAACTCGCACTGTTTCACTGTTGAGCTTGAAGTTCTAGAATAGTCTCAGTGTGTGTCCTGTCGAAGTAGAAAGTGCGTAAGTTTTCGAATTCTCCAACCCCCACGGTCATAGTGCACGATTTTCAAAGATACACAGGGTCTCACAAGGCGGTATTCTTGTTAATGTAAGTGATTCTGTCGGTCTCTCATACCGATTTTGAGTTGAGAAATATAAGTGATTACTCGAATTTACTCGAACGAGATAAAAGTTCTTTTTGGCTTATTGATTCTTTCATGCATTTACAAGTCGTCCAGAGAATCCCTAAAATCTGTTTTCAACTCTTCTCACTGGCAGACATATATACAGGGCAGTTATGTCTGAAAAGACATGCAACATTTTGCTAATGGCGTTGCGCTTTGATGACTCCTTTTTTTATTTTATATTCTTTTTTTCATATATTGTGTTTCTGGTATTTTTATCTTTCTATGATATCGATTGTACAACTCCTAGATTTTCTAAATACTGTACAGTTTGTATTTAATAATATGTTGATTTTTTTATTTTAGTTACCTTTTTTAACAGTTTTAGTTGTTAGTTATCTTTATTTCAAGCATTTTTTAGTTAGTTCATTTGAAGACAAAACTAATGGCACCTAATTATTTAATGGAATATTATGAAAGTATATAATAAAAAAAAAACATTTTCATGTAAGGAATATTAAATCTAAAAGTTGTTCAAAATTAATGAATTATGATAATATTGTTGTCAGAGAAGAAACAAGACAATAGTGTAAAGTTTTGATTAAAAGTAAAACTACCGGTTTCTCAGACATGTGTTCTTATAAGAGATGGCGAGGGTGTTCCAGTCTAAGGGTTAAGTGAATATATTATATTAATAGGGATATTACATCAAATCCTAATAATACATAGTTCAGTGGTAATATCATCTTATTAAAAGTTTCATTGATTTTAAAGGAGTCTTTAATATAATGATCATTTTTAAAATCATAAGATTTAATCAAAAATATAATTTTATCCCTTTCATACAATGAAATTGATAATTTACTATTTTACTTCAATAGTTTTGATTCTCATTTACAATTCACTATAGAAAAAGAGAATACTGAAAATTCGTTACCTTTTCTTTATACTAAATTCACAAGAAACAAAAATAATAAAATTTTATTTGATTGGTATAGTTTAGACTCAGGTGCTTTGAAGCGTTTATAGTCCTATGTTTTTGGTACTTTATGTGAACTGTGAATATATGTTTCATCAGTATATATAATTTTATTTGTATTTTCTCAACTTCCTCAAATATTTAATTCTTTTTGCTTTCAAGTCGTAGGGTAAACTGTCCCACTGTGTGAAATATGTCTTCTAACACATCCAATTGTTAACAATATATCACACAAGTTTGTGAAGACTCTAAGTGACACCCATGCCCCATAGATACTGAGGAGATACTTCCCGTACAAATATTATAATAACGTAAACGAAGGTTTCACATTAGGATTTAGAAAAAATAGCATATAACTTTACTAATGGATTGTATAGTCCCATATTTTTTTATATCTTAATTATTTCCATCAATATATAAAACGTTAATACAACAAATTAAAATCCATAATCGAACAAATGAATTTCATGTCCTAGTTCTGTTCCTATTTGCTTCAATCCATGGATGGTGCATTACTTCTTTTAGAGAAAGTCTTTTTTCACTCCGATGTACCAGAAGCTGAACAAAAAAAAATGATTAGAATTCTGTAAATATGTTTTTGAAATACTACTACTATCACTTATAACCAACAACACTACAAGACAACAAAAGAAGAATGGAAGTTATAAAGAATCCATCGATGGATGGAATCTTATCAAGCTAATGCAGGGAGTAGCTCTTAAGCCATTACTGAAGTTTTAATGTACCATATATAATAAATTTGAAAGTTGACAGATGTTAAAAGGGACAAATAAATATTCTTTTATTAACGACAAGCTTTGGAAAATTTAAAATGTAAAATTATTTTCATACCAATTTATTTATGGAGTAGTAATTTTACTTACTTTAGAAATTAGATCTTTGGCACCGGGAGAGATGTAATCTGGATAATAAACTTGCCCACTTCTAATTTTCCTGTAAGTTTCCTCTTGGTCTTCACTTTCAAAAGGCGGCTTTCCAACAAGAAATTCATAACACAGTATACCTAAAAATGAAAATATTTTTAAATATTAATAATATACAAAGCGAGATTCAAAAGTATCAAGACCACAAATAATCTATTTCATTGGTTTACGCAGATGATACAAGGTCTAGGTAATTTTGGTTTTCAGTCTAAGAGTCTTTGGTGGATGTGGTTTTCATTGCAAATGTGTACATACAGGATTATTAAGCAAAAAACAAAAAAAAATTTTTGATTTCTTATACCTTTTGATATGTTTCTGAATCGTCTTAATTTTAGGTCTCTTTTGATTGGAAATTTTTAGTGAACATTGTCTGATTTTGGCAAGATACAAATTTGTTAAGACTTATCAGTGATGCTCATACCCCACAAAGGTCGCGTTTATATAGAGGTAGATGCGATATTTTTGGAACAAATGAAATCCTTACCTAAACACCAATGATCCACATACTGTTTGTATGATAGTCCTTCCACCATTTCAGGAGGTAAATAATCCAATGTACCGCACATTGTTTCTCTATTTAAGGAAGGTGCGTGTACTGACCATCCGAAATCAGCCAGTTTCACATCACCAGTAATTGTCAATAATAAATTTTCAGGTTTGATATCTCTGTGAATCACATGATTTTGATGGCAGTAACTTAGAGCGTCTGCTACTTGGTAAATATATTTCGCCGATCTGAAATGTTGATATTTTGCATGTAGAAATCAGTTTAGAATTTTTATACAAAGGTATCAACAAAAGTTGTACTAATCAAGAAAATCTAAATGATTATAACTTTGTTAGCATAACTTTTGACGCAGCAACTTATGGTAGTGATTACTATATTGTCATCAGTCCTTGACAATGATATATGAAATTTCAATTCATTTAATCTTTTTTAAAGTTGATCAAAATTAAATGCAAACCCTGGTAATAAGCTTTCCTGATGAGCTTGGCAAAATAAAGATAGGAATTTATTAAATTATTGTAATTTCATCTCTTTCTTTGAAAAATGTTAAATATTTTGAATTGATCTGATCGATATAAAGTGAAAAACAAGACCAAAGATTCTGTTTAATTTTACCCTAGTTATTGTAGCAAAGATATGAAGAGCAAAATTTATTGCAAGTACCAAAAAGAAAATCCCTGAAAGTTTGGACCATTAATATTAATAGTAAGACCTAAACTGAGGAGTGAAAAGATTTTCCCTTAGATTTTTAATTTTTAAATTTCCATAGCTCAATGGCATTTCCTATCATCGCTTTGACCATGGAGCCATAACATGAGCTGGCCTCTAAACTTGATTTTTTCGTGATTCGCGTTTTTTCGTATTTATCTCGCGATTGACAAGAGCTACAAAAAAAATGTGAACAACAAACTTGTAGGAAATTATTTATTAACTATTCTCTTTCTAAATTATTTAATTATTGTGGACTTTTGATATCAAAATATTGTTTAAAAGTTCCAATAGAATTTATGGAAATATATTTTAACTGATTCCACAGGGGTCAACAAAAACATGGTGAGCTCTCAGTCATTTATACAAATTTTGAAGAAAATAACGTTATTTTGAAAAGTACTTGAAATTAAAAAATTTCTTTCAACTAATTCCGGTTATTTTTGGGCCCTCCCTTGTATTTGGATCAAGCAGATATAGAACATCCAGAATAAACCATAGAATAAATGTACTTACAAATGTTCATTAAATCTTCCACCTTCGGCCATCTTCAAATGTTTGTAGATTTCTCCTTTGCCAGCATATTCTAATATGAGATATATTCTGTGTGAATCATGAAACCATGCCAATAATTGTAATATATTAGGATGTCTACAAATGAAAAATTCTAAATTATTAATACTATAAGTACAACATATCCTTATTGTGAAACTGTGTATACAACTACTCAAGTTTTAATATATGGCAATAGTGATGTAAATATGCCAAATATTTCATATCTAATTCATAGGCTTCCAGGTGTAGTGCTCTGAAGTTTAGTAGTGTCTCACACTTCGAGAGAGAATGGGGATAGAGGTTTCGTCCTCTGCACAGCAGAATCTACACACTGCATTATTTGCTAAGTCTAGCATCTTCATGTGTCTACTGAGGCGACAGTACCCCGAGAGCTCCTGTTAGTAATTGTAGGTTGTTTTTAGTTAGGCCGATACATTCAGCAAATCTTCTCTGGTTATAGATACCCATGGTCTGTCTCAGATCCTGTAGATTGTCCGAGTTATTGGTTTACCCCTATCTACCTTCTTTAATCTGACATTTGGTAGATATACATTGATGATCAAAAATTACTTTTCAATAATAGGTACAGGTACAATAATATTATTTCCTTTGTATTTACTTCATTTTTATTCATACCCCCGATTATATCACTGTTCGAAATCTTTACATATTTGTTTACAGGTATTTTAAAGAGATACATGCAAGAGAAATATATAACACAATTATTATCTGCCGCAAAAAGAACAAATGCTAATATTTGGTGTCATAAGCATGTATTAGGTACAGATGTGTTCAAATTAAAAATTTGAACTACAATTTATAGGTTTAGAACTCGTAATTATTTTCAAAATTAGTTCATGTATTCACAAGTTACCAAAGAATAATACTACAGAAGACTAGCAATTATATGTATCACAATAAATATATATCTTACTTTAAGTGACTTTGAATTTCTATTTCTCGTAAAGTTTGTCGTTCAACGCGGCCCCTTACGATCTCTCGTTTAAATAAAGTCTTGAGAGCTACAATATATCCAGTTTTTTTTTCACGAGCAATATATACCCTGCCAAATTTTCCTCTTCCTAGTCTAGTACCTAATTCGAAATCATTCAAAGACCATTTATAGCTGAAATATTTTAGTTATTAGAAAACTATCAATTAGAACTACCGCATATATAAATGGCTCACTTTGGATTTCCGAAAGCATCGTGAGACATCATTTTAAAAACTAATCTTTCCGTGTCTTCTTCTAAAGATTTCGGTATTTTAAGTTGCTTTAAATATGTCTCTGCTGCTTTATTAATTTTCAAATCTTTAGATGACATTGTATTCGTTTTCAAAGTTTAACGGTTTCTGAAAATTGAAACTACGAAATGACAGATATAGCTAACGACTTTGACTGATGACTTTGCTCTGGAATGCTGTCAGTCTACAATATTCGAGTGGATATATATCTATGGAACTCAGTCAACTTCAAATATAGAAACTTCTTTGCATGGATCATTGTTTAGGAATAAAGGATTTGTGTTTATCTCTTCTCCCACTACAATTTTGGGGTTTTTAATTTAAGATCTGTTTCTAAGAACAGCGACACTAGCTCTGGTTCTGCTGAAAGAGTGCTTTAGTCTAAACTTCCCGAATTAGTTCTCCCAGTGCTGCTACCATGAACAAACCTAACGTGTTTACAAAGATTATATACTGCGTATTTAACGCTATTGTGACCACGATGTTTTGCTACTTCTTCAGTGAAATTGTGCTTAACATTTTTAAAATATGAAGATTCTGGGAATGTTGATATTTCAAATCTATATCCTAAACTTCGTAATCCAGATTTTAACGTAATTTTAATAATATTTGCCTAAATGAATTACTACGTAATTGCTTCAGCGAAGCTACAATGATTTCAAAAACTGCATAATATTTAGTTTTTTTCTAATAATTTCTTTAAGCTACCGTAGGGTGGGTTTTAATAATATACTGATACGAGCTAACTCTGTAAAAGCATCAAATATGTCTACTGATGAGAAATCTGTTTATACTTCTGGAACATTTGGGGTTTCAGTAGCTTCAAGAAAAACCTAGATTTCTTTTATAAAAAGATAACATTACATTAAATTCTGACCTGGTTTCACTTCCTTCATTTACCACTGTCACTTCCAGGTATTTGAACTCTTGGATTTTATCAAATCTATACTCCTTGTTTTGCTCTGTCGTCACTTGGTTGAGGCTATTCAGATCCCTTCCCATCTCCAATATTTGGTCTTTTATTTATTAATGCGAAGTCCATATTCTTTTACTTTCTTACCAAAGAGTAGGAACATTTTTTCTAGATCCTTTTTTTTCTACTTATAAGTACAACATCATCTGCGTAGTCAAGGATTTGTGTTTTATTATCATCCCCTGAGTTCGGATGCCACTACTCAGGATCATATAAGATTAAACAGCACTGTTGATAGTGGGTCTCCTTGCTTTAAATCTCTTTTGGTTTCAAACTTTTCTGATAGGCTGTTTATATATAATTTGAAGAAATGTGTGTAATTAAAAACGTTTTGAAAACCCATCAATGTAACATCGGCTGATGTTTAAATCTGACCAAACTACTATTATAGATCTCAACCAACAGTTTAACCGATCAAATGTATAGTCATTAAAATGTTACATGGTGTAAAATTGATAAAATGATGAACTTTTGGTCAACTGAGTTGGGTATGATCCTGGAAACCATTCAGCAGCATTCTACCATCTGAAGCCTGCAGTTAAAACTGCTGATTTTGACAGTGGTGTTCCTGCTGGCTGGATGGAATCTAGAGATTTGGTTGTAGGTAAAATACAAATTAAACAACATTATATCGATTTAATGCTTAGTAAATTATGTTAATACAAAGTAGAACCAATAAAACAAAATATTTTTACAAATCACCACAAAAGTAACGCAAAATTTTCAGAGCTAATCAAAATCGCCAAAGTTGTGTTGTGGAGTGGACCAACAGAAATATTTGAATTTGCCATCTTCAGCACTAGGTTACAAAATGGGGTGCAATAACTATCATTCCAGATAATGCCGCTTGTGCTGCCAAATAGAAAACTGAAAACCAAATCAGCCATGTCAGTACTGGTTATGGGGCAAGCCTTCTTGTCTGGTCCCTTGCATTAATATTAAATTTGTTTTGATTCGTTTTTTAAAAAAAATTTCAATTCAAAATTCATTCAATTTCATTTCAAATATACCATTACAGCTGTGTGTAGCCTGTCCATTGATACCACAACAACTTAATAAATTAAACCTGCTGGTTGATGGCCGTAAGTCTGCATCTCTTGAATAGATCTGATAGCACGAACATCTCCGATTCCCCTTCTAGCTGCTCCTACAGTCTTGCACTTGCACACATCGTAACTCATAAAGCACAGAGTTCAGTAAAATTACACAAGTTGAAAATTATAAATGGCATTTACCAGGTGAAAAATGTTATATAATGGTTGTAGGCATATGAATTTCAAATTGATTAGCTCCTCAAATTTGTTTCTAGACAGTATTTTTTTACTTCGTGCATGTTGTTTTTGGTGATTGGTATTGTTTCGAACAAGTTCACGAAATGGGTACTTAAGCCGGACCTGTGCGGTAATTATGGAATTCTAAAATTCGACGGACGCGCCACTTTTGATGTTTGCTTTTTATTATAGCAGGCGGTTTATTTACATTGTTTCTTTTCTTTCTAGGAAGGTCTATTTATTTTTCTGTTTTGTTCTTTTATTTTCTAGAAGTTTTTAGAATTATTTTGAGATATATAAGGAGTTTGTGTAGCGTTTTTCATAGAACTTTATCTTGCCTCTGTCAATGGCCTCTTCTGTTGCTGCGTAGACATCTATTACTGATATATAACATAAAACTTTTATAGTTTCTTAGATTGCCAAGGAGTCCACTTTAAAATTTTTCAGACTTTGTAGTTAGCTAAATATCAAGAAATGTCCAAAAGTCAAAAGAAGTTTTTTGGAATAAATAAAGTATATTTTTATTTTATTCAAATATTTGCTAGACAAAAAGAAAAAAAATTTTATTTGATGACCGATTTTTTATCTCTAGTTTTATCATCATAATCATGGAAATTAATTTTCGATTAATAACTTGACTGAAGATAAAAACGCCGTCAAAAAATTGAAAATTTAAATCAATATAAACGAAAAAACTAGCATCTCATCCAAACAGGCAACATTTTCTCTTTAATATGTTCTTTTAAATAACAATATACACAAAACTACCACTCCGCATCACCATTAGCTTTCTGGAAGACGTAATCCGCTCCGTTCAGGTTCATTATACCATCCTTCAAATAAAATTTCCATCTATTTCTATTTCGGATGATTTTGTCATATTGACACACAACGATGTTGTCGGTATCGAATAGCTCCGAGGGGTCGTCATCTGTGACGTCGTCTTCGGAATTTAGAGGTTCTTCTTCGCCACCTTAAAGAAATATTAACAATATATTAGACTTATTCACATGACAAACACCTTGCAAAAGATGTAGCACAGGAATGTAGTGATCACCACAAAATTAACACATAATCTAAAAAGGATTGAAAAACTGACACCTATGGGTGAAAAATATCTACTTGGGAATAGTTTGAATATCTTGTAACGAGGTTAGGTTTTATTTGATATTATTTTACTTCCACGTATAACTTGAATTTAACTGGTTATTCCCGTAACGATTTTGCAAAGCTCATACTCACTATGAGTATAAAACAAATTACCTTCATCTTCCATTTCTTGATCATCTTCATCCTTATCATCGTCTAAATCATCATCGTCATTATCATCATCAGATCCGTCTTCATCATCATCAGAGGTATCATTAGGACCATCCAGCTGGCAAATCATTTCTTGCTTTGTTCTTTTATTCGTATCTATAAATATGAATTATTATTTCAAATTAATTCCGAAATGCAAAAAATTAGAATATTTTAATTTTCAAGAGTGCAGTATAAATTTATGGAATCTTGCGCCTTGGAGTAGAAGACTATCCTATCCATCTGAGTCAGTGAGAAGAGAAGAACGAGAATATCTTGAATCCCAGGAAGGTCTAAATGATACAAAGACACCTTGGAGAGGCTTGAGAAATATCAACATTTATTGACAATTCCAGAATTTCCACAAATATGCCTACAATTTTGACAAAGGTCGATGAGATCAATATGTACTTTCTGGGGGTTTTTAACAAGTCCCATGTAGGTCAGGAGAAGATTGCTTTCTACAATGACCATAAAATGGACCATTGCAGAAAGTTCAGCTTTGTTATGGAGTCTCCCTAATTAATTCTTAACCATGTATTTACGATTAAATCAATGATGGTTTGTCTAGAGACTGAGTTGAGAGATTTGCCTCCTATGAGCATGTTACCAGTACTTTTAAAAGTCCTCGAAGGAGCAGTGCAAACCCAGATGAACTAATCTTCTTCCCGTGCATATATCAGGGTTTCGTAGGGGGCCTAGCACAGCAACTGCAATGTTAAATATCACTGACAACATAATAAGATCATTGGATAAGAAGAAGACAGTCATATCCGTCTCCTTGGATTACTCCAAGGCATTTGATGTGTTGGATAATGATCTTTGTGCAGGGGGTGCACCTGATCGAGTATTATCATGGAGATATAGTAATAAAAACTTATCAAAAGAAAGAAATTATTATATCATATAGTAAAACCTTCATTTACCTTTAACTTTCTTTCTTCTATTTTTAGGTAAAATAATCTCTATACTAATTCCATCTTCTAACATTTCCTCTAATTCTCTATCTCTATCAGTCCTTGATAACGTTTTGTTTGGTAATCCAATCTCATCATCTGATATATCGATATAATCATCGTTTGCTCCATCACTCTGAAGAATAGTTTTATTTACAATAGCTACAGCTGCTGCTTGTTGTTGGCTGTTAAAAGCGGCATTGACATGCTGTTGTAGCAATGAAGAAGCAATATTTGCAGGCAAACCCATAGTAGCCGTTATGACTGGTCCAGTGAGGACTTTCTGTAATTGGTTTCCTTGGAGAGCTGAACCAGGTACGTGAATGGTTAACACTCTTTGTGCTCCATCTGAACCCGGTTGGGGAGGTAGAGTAATTTGAATAGGTACCTGGAAAATGTAATAATTTACAAGCATTGTCAAAAAATGTATCAGACAAGTGAAATATTTTTTATAATTAGAATGTATTTTTAATAAAGAAAAGAAAAATTAAAAAGTTTTCAAACCAATATATCTTTCCATTTTTTTTTAAGTTGAAGTGAATTTCATTATTTCTTATATTTTTCTTTATTAATAAGTTAAAGTTGTTCAAATATTACATATGAGGGCGAAAAATAACTGTATATATAAAATGAACTTTCATCACATCCCGTACTTAATGAAAGGAGTGAAAATAATAGATCAGCTGTAAACCATGAGAATTCCCAATGTCACAGCAAGAAATGGGGATTCAATGCTCCTAGGTCCGTAAAGTGATAGCAGGCAAAGTAAAGTGGGTGGGTAAACTACTTACAACTTCTTCGTTCTATATAAACGGCGCATTGAATCGTACAAGTTTGAGCCATTTGAATGCCCACCTGGCATATCCGTTGCCTCTGTGGCGACCATGCCATATGACCTTGCATTTAACAATACTTAATAAAATGATAATCCACCTATACCTGACCCAGTAACTTTCTTAATGTCCAAATAGCATACAATTAAATTAATACTCCCTTTAGGAAAAACCAAAAACCTTCATGGTAAGTTTAAGTTATTGAACTTTGTTATGATGCTACCTCTCCAGTAAACTCGAAATTAAGATTAGCGCCCCTATCACTCCAGGAAGCATCTTATTGGTTGCTCACATAGTCATCAGCAAAGAGAAGCCCCTTTTCTACATTGAACCCTCCCGAAATCGAGGCCCATCATCATCTTTGCCTAGTAAAATTTGAACTTCCATATCCCCAAATGTAGATGTTTCCACAGAAACAAACCATGATCATGAAAAAATTCTGTAGTAGGGTAGAAGCAATCTGATTAAGTTTAATGAAGCATAAACACAGGCAGCTATTTTTACCAAGAAGGCTGGATCATAATACCACCTGGAGCACTTTTTGTACTACCTATTTGATAGGTAGACGGGACTCTTTCCTTTGGAGAAGAGCAAGGCTGTGGAATCAGCTACCAAGTCATGCTTTTCTCAAGCACTAAAACCTACAAGAGTTCAAAATCAATATCCACAAGCATCCATAGGTTTTACCCTCTTATGCTTGCTTTTTATATAAAAAAGAATCACAATTTTTATTCATCTATCAATAAACTTCGAAGAAGCTACATAAATAATGACCACAATTTTAAATGAATAATAGAACATACTACTAAGTAATTAATTCTTGGAATACTATGATTTTGAAAAATCAATAAAAGCCATTATCAGCGAAACATCAATGGCAGGAAGAGTAGTTAATACCTTGAACAATTTAGAAATCTATAAATGGTGTTATTCACATACTATTTAAATGAACTTTGTAATAAAAACATAGTACTTATAAGATAAGATACAAAAATAATTAATTAAATCTCAATCAATAAGTCTAATAAGTAAAATATTTTTTTTATTTTAGTGTGTTGATTTCATATTGAATATATATATATATATATATATATATATATATATATATATATATATATATATATCCTTAAAATTTCTTATTATATTATATTATTTTATAACATTTTCATACGAATATTGATTATATCAAGTACGAATTTATCTATAGTTTAGAAAAAATATTAATTGAAAGTCTTAGTACTAAATTAGTTAATAACTTCTCCAGATCAATTATATTTGTGCATTTTTTTTTAATTTTCATTTATATAAAATGTAAAGACTTACCATTTTATCCAGATGTTGAAGTGTAGGTTGGAGATGTTGCACGGGTTGCTGAACAGGTTGTTGAGCAGTTTGTTGAGGCATTGGATTATTAACAACTTTAGGAAAACCGTTGCTAGGAGCATGTTCAATTTTCTTTTTTTCAGCAGTCTCTTCTTGAACAGCTTTGGTGCTCATCAGTTTGGTCTCCCATGTTTGCTTCAATTCTTGAAGAACCACTTCGTCAACACCATCTTCCAAAAAATGGTCTCTTATCCCCGCAATAACATCTTCTATTACCTCTTGGTAAATTCGTACAACGGAATTTTTACAAAGCAATGAAGACATTTTTTTGAAGACGTAAAGTAATGAATGTAAAATAAATAAACCAAAAAATGTTTAAGTAGGAAAAGATCAAATATTCGAGTAGGTCTTTATAAAACGTTAATGTTTTGATAACATTTAATTAATACATTACTAAAACTGAATACATATGGCTGCTTAAATCACACGCATTGCAACACTCGATTAAATATCGCTTATTAATTCATTACTTCCACCATCTTGTTAGCAAACGAAGTAAATGAAAGGTGAGGTTAGAAATTACATCAATAGGATGCATTAGGCCATATTCTCACGAGTATTTCCCCATATGAATTAGATCTTATATGACGTCACTGTAATTAATGGAAAAAATTTTATATTATATATGCAACACTTAGGAAGGAGAACCAAAATAATTTATCTATTGAACAAAAACAACGTACTGTTGCGTGTACCAAATCCTTCAAATAAATCAAAATATATAGGTTTGCTCTTGGCAGCTGCACTGGAACTGAACTGAACTGGATCAGTACACGCCACTTTATGAGTGTATAGAATTAGTTCGATCAGATACAAAGAACGATTCAGTGCAGAGAGCAATGGACCATTTGTTGATTGTTGTATTTGATGTGATTCAGGCCTTGTAGTTTAAACAATAATGGAAAACGATTTAGTATTTTTTCATATTTTACATTCGTCCGCTGACCTTACTTTTTTGCACTAAATTGATTACACTTATTGCACTGGCTGAACTGACTTTAGAACCAGAGCAAGCAGTACATTGAACTTGGTGAACTAGTTCTCTTGCACTGCTACTAAGAATTGCAACACTAGCTCTGGTTCTGCTACAAAGAACGCTTCAGTGTACATTCCTGAATTAGTTCTGCCAGTGTAGCTACCAAGAACAAACCTTATGAATCGATGAATCACATTTTTGAGTTACCATTTTTTGTTTGATAAACTATAGTGGTAACCAAATAAACACTAAATAGCCGTCACAATTTTGAGTAGTTACAACGCCTTAATTTACGAAATTGTTTTACGATGTTCGAAAAAATTTTCTCTCCTTACAAGAATTAAACATTTTTGAAAAAGATGGTCACTTTCTAAGTGTCATGGCGTATATTTCTGACTTTACATCTTTGGATCATAGAATTAATATGAAAGATAACAAGAGTGATAACAAGTAAGACCTAGTTTAAGTGATCCTGAACTGCTAATAGAGAAAGAAAGAACATCGGTATGCCACTCTCTATTTCGATTGGATCACCATGACGTCGAAGTTTCGAATGGTAAGCCGATGCCCTTTCTCTCTCTTCCAATAGTACAATTCCACTTATATACCGCTCTCTATATCTTAGATAGATTTTAAGATCTCGCAAATTTCTTAATCCAGTAAGCACTTATGTATTTAAAATTGCCTATTATTTGCAATAAATTAAATTGTACCATAAGACTACTCAAATAATGAGAGTTATGCACAACTGCCATTAAAAGTGACGTTTTCAATGACAGCCAACTGTGTTAGTGACACTTTTAATGACAACCAACTGTGTCAAAAGTGATCGCGTATAATGGAAGTTCACCGAGTAGATTACTATACTTTATCCACGACCACTAAATATTTTATTATTAGTTTTTTTAACAAAAAGCAAGAAAGCATCTGATAGCAGTGATTAATGGATTCATTAATTACTGCCGTTCTTGTAGAACAAATAATCAAGAAAAAAAAATGAATATTGGAATAAATAAAATAAACCATAACTTGTTAGTAATTATATTTAATCGATGATCAAGGTATAAAACAGTTTAAAGATTCAAAAATCTTGGTTTCCCCAACGAATCTGAAACAAACAATATTAAAATAAAAGGGGAGAATGAGATGATAGTTGAGATGGAAAAATAATTTGTTAAACTTAAAAATGAAATGAAATAAAATATTTAAATGTATTAGTTGTGCACTTACTTACTTAAGGGCACACACTGTAAGTTATTTATTAAAACTTACGTCAGTCTTTGCTCTGAGCTTCCTATCGATAAGGGAACAAAGCGTTTCTGATCTGACTGATAGCGAATCGATTTTTTCTATGAGTTGTTGGTATGGAGACAAGGGTTGAGCACCCATCACCACATGCCCCAATTTCGAATCAATTTTAGCGTCCAATCTGGCGTTTCTAATTAAATTAACTATCCAGCATTCCGCTTCGTCTGGATTCATATTCAATTTTTCCGCCAACATGCCTATACTGATGCACTGATGGATTCTACAGAATGTCTCGAATATCATTAGTCGGGCGTTTTCTACGAATTCGTCTAAACAGGAGATTAGGAAGAAATCATTCAATAATACTGTTTGACATTCATGTAATTTTTGGCGAGCACCATCAAAATCAAAGTTAACATAGAGATGTTCCAAAAATTCTGTTATGGGATCCCTGAAATTGAAAAAAATCGAATTTGATTATCAAAGGGAGAATTACAGTTGCTTTGTGTTGTTCGAACGCATCAGGGCCACACAAGCTACCTCTCAACAAGGCCCAACAAGAAAAACCCAAATTCTGATGAAACCACCATGACTACACCCAGGTGTACCCAGAACAAAATAACAACCAATCAATGTCTTAACCTAACCAATCAGATCTTCAACGACTGCCTACAACAGGTGATCCTAACAACCTTGTTGAGAGTTACGTTATGGAGTGGATTTTAAGCAATGATGATGAGCTTAGTAATGATTAAATGATGACGAAATTATTCAGCTGTAATAAATCAAGATGCTAATGTACGTTGAGCAACAAGCATCTGCTACTGCTGTTGACGTAATGTTCATGAGAAAATGGCGTGACTATTCCTTCAAGAACACTATTGTTCAAAAAAACCAAAAGAAAATAACAGATTTCTTTTAATTTTTTAAGGTTATGTGTATTGTAAAGTGATTTCTGTAAATATATTTTGAGTTGGTTTTGTTCAGTGTGTATAGTATGTTTTTATTTTCATTATTATCTTTGAACTAGTATCTGTATTATTTACTTTTTAAATGTTTTACAAAAACGTATCTACGAGTTGTACAACAAGGCAATTAAACAAAGACACGTCAAATATTCTTGTTGGTAAGTACAAAATGCTGTTAAAATGTTTTAACAACGTTTTTTGTTGATTTTTTAATGTAGGTAGAGGGTTATTTTAAACTTTGGTATTACATCCTGTTAGTCCGGCCATTTTGTCGTTCGGCCGGTAGTCTGGTCCAGAGGTGGCCCAACTAAAGAGATTGTACTGTAGAAAAATTCATAACAAAATCAAAAAAAAGTACCAGGTTTCCTTATGAATAGAATTATAGTCAAAATATATGCTCAGAATCCTCATATCATTAATAACAGACACAATCTATTGCCATATTACCATTTTTATTATTACTCAAGTCATGTTTGCTTTCCCCCCTTGTGATGACTCTGTAAATTTTCTTATTATGGACTTAGCTTTAAAGTCCCCAAATGACTAATTTGATATCCTATTTTGTCATTTTTTGGTAAATAGATGGATGGTTGCTTCATTTATAATCCACCGCTCGTATAGTATCAATGACCCTAATGTATTTTGTCTATACTCTTGACCCTTTCATTGAGAACCCCTGATGTAAACTAATAAATAACCTTTACCTGTATGTGTAACTTTCTTGTTGAATAACTTTCACCAAATCTTTTAGCGCCGATCTTCTACTTCTAGTAATTATAACAGCAGTTGCCAAATATCTCAAAATATGCGGACACATTGTCTGTATTGCATTGAGATAGTGTGGTCTGTACAAGAACATTTCAATAATCAGTTCACGTCCTAATACGTGATTGAAGAATACAAACAATGACCAATGGATCAACCATGTTCGTTGCTGTAATAACTGCAAACTGTTTCCAGAAAATTGGTTAGGGCTGGAATCTATATATTCTCTAAGTTTGTTCAAATCTTCTAATGCCGAATCCCAATTTTGGTACAAGATTTCAGACGCAAATTTCCCCCACAAGGCACTAAGGTAATTCTTATCATTTGGAGGTAGTACTAACATACAGAAATATAAGTAAGATGTGGATACTGTATAGTTACCACAATCGTATCTGTATTTAGCTAGTTTGTGAAGACTATCAATCATTTCGATTTCAAACTGAAAAAATGTTTTTTATTTACATATATATGAATATTTTAAGTTTAAATACAAACTTTGTACCTTGGATTCTTTAGATAAATAACTAATGAGAGTTTTTGAGTCCCTCATATTTTCCATGTTTTTCATCACTTCCTCGGACTCCATAATTTTCAAAATTGGTTTAACTTCTTCTTGTAATTCGGCCAACTGCTGTACAACGTGATTACGCCTTTGCTTCAAATCTTCTGGAATTTCTTGGTCAGGATATAATTGTTTTCTTATGTCGATAGCATAATCTATCATATTTGTTTTACTTAATATATCCAATTTAGCTTTTAGTAATTCGGTCTCATTATAAATCTAATAAAGTAAAAAATATGTTAGCACACTAAAAAACTAACCTATATTTACTTACTCCTTTTGCTGATAAAAATTCTAACAATGGAAATACTAAGTGCCGGTCTAAGTATTGACCCATTACAGATGTTAAGTCGAACTTTTCCATTATTCTTTATTTGAAAAGAAGGTTCTACTTTATATTTTTAATAATATTACAAAATAAGTTTTTAGTAATCGAGGAAGCTTTATGCAACCCTCAACGAAAGAATGACAATTATGACAAGATTTTAAGAAATGACAAAAGGTTAAGGGAATTTTTAACGACAAATCAACTTTTCTAATAGAAATAAGTTTAATACTTCCTAATTGAGTCAATTACATATTATCTTATCACAAAGTATATATAAGTAGTAACAAAAACCGTTTTTTCAAATAAATTTGAGAATATTGTAAATTCAAAAATAAAGCTTCAAGTAATTCATATACGAAGTTATGCCTAAATGTGTAAATAAATAAATTGACATTTGACTTTTTTTGAGAACTAATACTTGCTGATGTTTATATTTAATATATTTCAGTTTATAATAACAGTATAATGGCTTCATCGTCTTCATTAGAAAATTTAGAAACTCAATTGGAAATGTTTATCGAAAACGTTCGTCAAATTCATATTATAGTTAGTGATTTTCAACCACAAAGTCAAAATGTTTTGAATCAAAAACTGTAAGTAAATAAAATTTAAATATGAATACTTTCTTACAAAAGTAGAAACCGGAGCAGAATTTTTGTTTCAGACAAGCATTGGTACACGGCCTTCAAGAAGTAGACAAATTGAAATCCCAAGTACAAGATGTCCATGTTCCTTTAGAAGTATTTGAGTATGTAATATTTATATTATGTGTTATCAGAGGATTAATTTAATTTATTTTAGTTATATAGATCAAGGACGCAATCCTCAACTTTACACAAAAGACTGCATAGAAAAAGCTTTAGCTAAAAATGAACAGGTCAAAGGAAAAATTGATGCTTACAGAAAATTCAAAGCTAATATGTTACTTGAACTTAGTAGAACATTTCCCAATGAGCTAAACAAATATAGAGCATTAAGAGGAGATGAATAATTTTTAAGATATGTAAATAAGTAAAAATTTAACGTAATTATTTATTGTTTTAATACATATTGATATAAATCTTAACCAATTTCATTTTGATTGTTTTATGACGTGTTTTATGATTTATAAAACACTAAAGTTTTATAGACCTCATTAAAGGACATTAAGTAATTGAATGATTACCTTATTATACAAAGCATTCCAATTAAAACTAATTACTGAACAAATCAATTTTATTTAAAAGCATTTATTAAGTTTCCTTTTCATTACTACCCTTTACTACTACATATTGTTTGATTTCTCTATAAAATGAAATCCTAAAAATGTGTAATTCTTCTTACTAGTATTAGTAATAATTAATTAATTACCTAATTATAATTTAATCAAAACTCATTCTAGTTTTCTAATAGAATTCTTGAGGTTTACTTGAGACTATTGGAAGTACCAGTTCTTTGGGGGCCTCAATCCAACTATGGGGGAGGTAATATACTCCCTAGGAGAATCAACAAAAAAATTTCACTACGAAATCATTTTAACTGTGTAGGGTATTGAAACAAGAAATATCATGGTAAAATAAAAATGATTCCTGTTCTTTTTATGTTTGTTCTAAAATTATCGTCTGTCTCGCCCATTTTTCTATGTGCTGTATTCCACTATTCTGTTTAATTTCTGCATCCTGACATGTAGAATTTTGCCTTGTATACTTTTTAGTATTTTCATTTCGACTGTTATCATCTTTTATAGTGTCCTACTCGTATCTGGTCTTGTTTCTGCTGCTATGTACTGATAGCTCTTACTGTTGGTTTATATATCTTGATTTTACTTTCGGTATTTATTCCTCCAGAAATTTGAGTCGTTTTTATTGTTTGTTTTCTTACTTCTTAAAAAGATTCTAATGACTCGTTATTTCTGCTCCCAGGTATTTAAAATTATTCACTTGTATGATAATTTTTTTGAAACTTACATCATATTAGTTCTTTGGGTGTCACTCTAGGCATTTGGTCTTCTTGGTGTCGAGATGTTTTGCTTTAGTGTTAAAGCCGTTGGAGATTAGGTTCAGTATCTCCAGCATAGCAGACGACATGGATTTTGTTATCCATTACGAAATTAAATAAGAAGGGACTTAGTGAGTCTCCTCAGCTGTTTCTTGTGTTTACATTTCTATATTCTGTTGTATGTCCTACTCTAATTTTTGTTTTTCATTAGGTATTAATATTATTAATAATTATTCTATGATTCAGTCCCTTTTGTCTCAATATTTCTAAGACATCATTTAATCTCACTGTGTCAAAAACCTTGGTCATATCGAAAAAGCACATATATGCAGGTTTATTGTATTCTAGAGATTCTTCGGATATTTGTTTGTTAATAGTTCGATGTGTACAAAAAGTATTGATGAGCGAAAGTGAGACGAAACGTCGAAAAAAATAATTGTGAGTAGTTCAGAATCTAAGATATGGTGGATTATAAAAAAATATTCCATATATTTTTTATGAATTGCTTTTTTTCATAGTGTTTTAGTAAAAAAATGTTTGTAAGTATTTAATTATATGTGTGAAAAAAATAATATTACATATTCAAATACTGGACAAGAGAATATCTGACTTTGGGTGAGTATTCTGAATTTCAATCCAAAATATATGTATAAATATCTTAGGCTACTAAATATTTAATAATGTTTAGAGAGTATCAATAAATATTTCATGTTTTTAGATGATATAACTTATAAAAATGAAGCTTAAATAAGATTAAACATGTTCTTATTCTTCGCCTCATACTTTTGAGACACTCTGTATATTTCTTTATATAATCTGTCAATATATTAAATTATTTTTCAATGTCAGTGATTATTGTGGTAATCACAGAATAACTTTTTTATTTATATGTACAAAAACTTATTCAACTATTAATAAATTAAGTAGATCAATATCAATTACAGTAGTTTTATTTTTAAATATTGTTTTTATATTAATGAATAAATTAAAAATGTAATACCGCTGAAAACATTTATTACGTTGACAGTTATCATTAAACTAGTGCAAAAAAAATAATGTTAATGATGATACCGAGCAGCCTTCGAACGTTATTTTGTCGATTACCGAACATCTGATAAAATGATTGTTGGTGTGACGTGTAATGTAAACAGATGATGATTGTGAAGGGCTCAAGGGTAATAAAAAACTTCAGTCATTGTCAATAATTGCTCTTGTTTTTATGTTAAATTTAAATACATTAATTACCTACCTAGATTGTTAATGGAGATCTTTTTATAACTATTTAATTTTGCGCGCATGGGCTGATAGCAAATTCTTGTTGACATTTCAAAAAATATATATTTAACGATTCCCTCTGGTATGGTAGTCGGTGTTTAGCGGTTTTATTGACTACCTGGTGGCAATATTTATAGTGTAGTGCATCAAATAGATATTCAAGAAAAATGTTAGAAGGATACGGACCAGTTATGCAAGCTTTCTTCGGCACTCTTTTTACCTGGGGCATGACAGCTGCTGGTGCTGCCGTTTGCATATTTGTACGAGGTTCACAGGTTAGGACATAACCTCAATAAATGTAAACAAAAAATAAAAATATAAGTACTACATTTTTTGATCAAGTGATGTTACTTTTTATTTAGTTTCATTTAACATTTATTGCTAAAAAATTTTTTTTCTACTAATTTGAAATCAAATAAATGAAGGTATTATATTTTTATTACTTTTACATTCTTATCGAGAATTAAAGAATTTAATGCATTGAAATAATGATTTATTTCGAAGAAATTGAACAAATAAAGAAATAATTTGAACAAAATTTCGTTATTAATCATTTATTTATGTACAAATCACCGATAAAACTTTCATCATTCATCATAAAGTTTTGAATTATACAGATAAGTAAGGGATTAATTTGTATTTGACAATTAACATGCTCTTGATTTTAAATTGGTACACTATAAAAAATTGTAATAAAATATATAAATAGAACAATTTCACTTATAATAGACAATCAACAAAATATTCGCAAGAAACTGTGTCTTCTTTATGCCCATAGTTTTAGCAGTGCTAAAGAATAAATACTCATCTGGAACTGAGGGACTTACATTAAAAATGTTTTCAAGTCCGTCCAATTGCATAGTAAATTACCTTACCACTTTAAACAAGTATTCTATCCTACAGGATTTGTGATAACTTTATGAACTCCTTAATTTGAATAACTACTCGAAGCCAGAACTATAAACATAAATTATTTGTATTGTTTTTTCTAAAATCATTTGATAGAGAAGGCTTTTTGCTTGCCAAACACACAAAGAAATTGAATGGCATAGATGATAGATGACATACAAAAAATTTTTATTCAGTATTTAAGTCACCGAACATATGGATGATGCCCACTTCGATACAGAAGTGAGCAATTCGACGTGTAGGCGATGCGGAATTGACCAGAATCTTGGTCAGTTTAGAACACAGAAGAAAGGTCGCTGACCTGACTTTGTTTTACGGTTACTATCACTGCAGATGCTCTACCGAGATGTCCAACAATATCAAACCTGGAGGAGTTTTTGCAATACCTATTTGACAGGCAGACTTTCGTCTACAGACGCCCAGAACGTCGATTTATCCTTTGGAGAAGTGCAAATCTATTCATTCCCGGATACTACAACCTACAGAAGCTCAAGATTAATAGGCACCACTTGAATTACTCTAGTGTAATAGAGTTTATCGTTTTGTGGTTGGTTTTTACATAAAAAAAAATCAGAAAAACCCAAGAAAAAAACGTTAATTTTTTGGAAAAAAGCTTCACAATTGACGTTTCACATATAGAACTGAATTCGTATTAATATCTCTGAAGTATGTTTGGTGTTATCCATTTCGTATCTTTTTTTCTCAGCGAAAACTGTTGGATGCAAGTCTTGGTTTCGCTGCAGGAGTAATGATAGCAGCTTCTTTCTGGTCTTTGTTACAACCAGCACTAGAACTGGCAGTATCATCTAAAAGTTATGGAGAAGTAGGACAATTCGCTTATCTACCCGTTGGAGCGGGCTTCCTTTTGGGTGCGTTGTTCGTTTATGGCGCCGATAGATTGATTAGTGTCCTTGGGGTACATTCTCCTAATATGATGCTTGGTAAGTATTTTTTTTTTCATTAGATTCGTGCGAAGAAACCCCTAAGGCAAAATCGGACAATGTAAAACAATAAAAAAATAAAAATGGTGTTTTGAGTTGTTACTGACTTGGATATATTTTGTTGGTTTAGCATTGAACGCCACCGGTAGTCGTCGCGATAGTCGCCGAAGTAGTTCAAGACGAGAGTCACACTACATGCCGGAAACGACTACCATTGAGGGTTTCCCAGAAACTTTAGCAACGTTACATCAGCGTAAAAAGGGTAAGTTGATAAATCCTTTATACCAAGTGTTTTGTTGGAACAGTTACGTGTCGAAATGTAAAGAATTAATTTTGTGATAGACTCAATTCAAATCAATATTGGGATTTCCTCGAAACTGTTCACTTTCGGTCTCTGAAGAAGATAACTTGGTGATCGAAACGCGCGTTAGCCGGTGTAATCGTGAGTGGTAGTGTAAACAGTGAGTGTTAATTATGAATATCACCAACGGTTCCAGAAATACCAACTTAGAGACACAACAATCATGTAGGTATCCTTGCGATCCGACTTCGGAGTAGCTGAGAGGACAGTGACACTACAGATTGAACTGCATAGTAGTGATGGCGATTCTTTACAAAAAAGATCGATTCTTAATTGGATTCGAATCGCAACCCGATGAATCGATTCGTAAAAAAATCGAAGTCTAAGAGATCGATTTCTAAAAAATCGATAAACAATCTCTGGGATTTCTTATGAGTAAAATCTGAGATTTTATCGTTCAGGAAAATCGATAATGACAAGTTTATACGGGGGAAACGAACGGTTCCGCTCATCATTTGCGATGTTGCCGCCAATTGAATTAAGGCGTTATTTTATTAAGTATAATGAAATTTTTTCGCTGTTCGATCGTTTCAATTCACTTTTTTTCCTATTATACTTGTAATTCGAATTCGAAGTCATTGTTCTTCTTCTCATTTTCCCCTCAAATTCTTCTTCAATTATTTCCTCTATTGCAGTAGGTAGAAACGCAGTAGATATAGAGAAAGATATTGAAGATAAAGTTCGTGTACAGAGTTTCGACGACGGGGACGATTGCAATATCGAAGAAATTCAAAAGGGGCAGTGGAAAAGGATTCTTCTTCTCGTTGTCGCTATAACGGTTCACAACATTCCTGAAGGATTGGCGGTCGGCGTCGGATTCGGAATAACTGGTAATGACAAAATATCCAGCTTGGAGAAGGCTAGGTAAGTCATTTTTCATTTACGGAGAATTCTCTTCGGCGAAATCATCGTATTTATTTCCCCCATCTCAAAAAATATCACCACATATTAGAAATGAAAATTTTCTGTCGCCTTTGTCTGTTAATTGGTCATAAACTTACGAATTACCGAACGGAATTTTTTGTGGATTGGTTGAAATATGGCGGATGCCTTTTCGCGTTAAATATGAAATTTACTGAATGGATTTTCAAGCGGTAATCAAAATGAAGGTTCAGACATGCTTTTTGTCAAATTGGTCAAAATATGACGATCATTGTTGAAATGTCGAAAAATTACATATTTCGAAACAATGTTTCCCGCCGCGGGTATCTGCACGGAGCGATCGGAGGTTGAAAAAAACAAACGGCACTCGGACAATCACCATTTTATTGTATCGTGAAGCTCTCTGTGCTCCTATACCGCCTCTATTAATTTTTCTTCTGTAATGTTTTCGTCTGTGAGCTCGCGCGTGTCGATTCTGGTCGCGCCGCGTCGCCAATTTGCTTCAAAGTATTCAATATTGTAGATTACAAGACTACGTACTGTACTGCGTGACCTCACGCGTGTAGTACAGCAAACTGTGTCTAAACTACAGCGGGACACGTCTGTTAGCTCGCGCGTGTCGATTCAGGTCGCGCCGCGTCGTCGATTTGCTTCAAAGTATTCAATATTGTAGATTACAAGACTACGTACTGTACTGCGTGACCTCACGCGTGTAGTACAGCAAACTGTGTCTAAACTACAGCGGGACACGTCTGTTAGCTCGCGCGTGTCGATTCAGGTCGCGCCGCGTCTCCAATTTGCTTCAAAGTATTCAATATTGTAGATTACAAGACTACGTGCTGTGCTGCGTGACCTCACGCGTGTAGTACAGCAAACTGTGTCTAAACTACAGCCGGACACGTCTGTTAGCTCGCGCGTGTCGATTCAGGTCGCGCCGCGTCGTCGATTTGCTTCAAAGTATTCAATATTGTAGATTACAAGACTACGTGCTGTGCTGCGTGACCTCACGCGTGTAGTACAGCAAACTGTGTCTAAACTACAGCCGGACACGTCTGTTAGCTCGCGCGTGTCGATTCAGATCGCGCCGCGTCGTCGATTTGCTTCAAAGTATTCAATATTGTAGATTACAAGACTACGTGCTGTGCTGCGTGACCTCACGCGTGTAGTACAACAAACTGTGTCTAAACTACAGCCGGACACGTCTGTTAGCTCGCGCGTGTCGATTCAGGTCGCGCCGCGTCGTCGATTTGCTTCAAAGTATTCAATATTGTAGATTACAAGACTACGTGCTGTGCTGCGTGACCTCACGCGTGTAGTACAACAAACTGTGTCTAAACTACAGCCGGACACGTCTGTTAGCTCGCGCGTGTCGATTCAGGTCGCGCCGCGTCTCCAATTTGCTTCAAAGTATTCAATATTGTAGATTACAAGACTACGTGCTGTGCTGCGTGACCTCACGCGTGTAGTACAACAAACTGTGTCTAAACTACAGCCGGACACGTCTGTTAGCTCGCGCGTGTCGATTCAGGTCGCGCCGCGTCGTCGATTTGTTTTAAAGTATTCAAAATTGTAGTGTAGTACAATAAATTGCGTCCGAATTACAACGGGACATACAAGACATAATTCAATTTTCTTCTTATACGAAATAAAATTACAATATTGCGCAAAATTCTTTAATATTATAAGGTAATTGTAATGTAATTAAAAAAATCATAATGAGGTGCAAAAAAAAGAGTTTAACTGAAGCAAATAAATTGATAGAAAATAACGAGTCCTCGAGATTTATGTCATGGATTTAATCGAAATATCAAATAAGGATAATTGTAACCACAGTTAAAAAGTTTGTTATTAATCTCCCTCGAGCGCGTACTCGATGAAGATATTTCATTTTTTTTCTCTTAATATCGCATCATTCGGCATTTAATCGGGATTAAAAAAAAATTGATTATCGAGTATTTAATATTTGATTGATGGACTGGATTGTATTTCTCGAGATATCCTTGAACATTAAAAGTAGATTCATTGATAGCGAATATCAATTTTATTTTTACTTAAAAAAGGAAAATTTTATATTGAAATGTTATATACGATGATGATCCCGAAAGTACCTTGTTCAGCCTAGAGATGGCAGTACACAATCTATACACAGTAGATGTAGCAAGTTTGAGGACGCCACGTTGTTTAGTGTTTGTTCGGCGGCCGTCAATAGTGTATAAAATCTCACCAAGCGACGCCACTGCTTATCGCACACAGTCTGGCAAGAATATTTCGAAAAAATTTTGTACAAACAGCTTCGGCTAATAGAAATGCATTTATGTTTACGATTCGATGTTTTCATTGGTAAACAGTGGAGATGATGAGTCTACATGGACTGACGGTTTGTTAGATGTTTATACGGGGAGTGAACATTATTTTTCAATTCTTAATTCGGTATGAATATTGATTGGTCCTCGGGTACAAGGTATACCTCAATATATTAATCTGGCGCGCTTTAATAAATCCCGAAATCTCCCTTACCGCGAGCTTATTCATTAATAAACACAAAACTTTCGTTCATTGTTTTTCTATGGATGATAATAACCGACGATAGGGGCGAGTAATTTATAACGAACACTCCTATATCTTGTAATCGAGGTACAATTAAAAAATTGGAATTTCTGTAGAACGCAACACTAATTTCTGTACGGAAATTATATGCAAATCAAGCTCAAAAAACCATAAAATATGTAAGTCGACCGGTAAATTGAAATTTTTTATTGATGAGTTATCTATACCGAAAAGGATGTAACAACACTTTGGAGTTAGTACAGGCGCCAAAGAAATTTGAGTATGCAAAAACTTAAATTGAAAGCAGCTGTAAAATAGTCCTTAGCGCGGCAAGTGATTGTGCACCTTTTTTGCACTGTAAAATATCGAGCCCTTAACTAATTCGGAACGTGGAGTAGTTAGCGTAATTACGAATTAAGCAAACGGATTCAAAGATGAATAATGAAGGAAGACTCAGATTTCTTAATCTTTTAAAGAAGTCTCGGCAATGAGCCCTGCTGTTTGGGGGCACATGTCGTCGTATGTTTCACCAATATAAACGTGAACTGAGCGATTGGAATTTCTTCTTCCTGAAGAACACATTCATCTAAGGGATGCCATGAAATCCGATGGAAATGTACAGGATGTAGTTAGAACAACTATTCTCCAAGCAACATCCGTCCGCGACATATGCTATGTCGTATGTACCAAAATTATATTTTGGATACAATTTGGCAGGATTCGAACCGGTAGATTTTGAAAAATACGGTTTAAATAGTGGTTTTTCTGGTCTAAACAGCTTTACCGATAGTTTCCAAAACCAATACGAATTGAATCTTCATTCATTCATAAGACAATACAACGTCTGTCTCCATCTAGCTCCCGTTCTAATTTTGCATTTCGTGAACGCCGTACACATCTTATCTCATTAACATCCAATTGATCAATCGGAATATTCAATACATGTTGTCCGAATAAACTGAAATTGTAAATAGAATGGTAGAAATGTGAGAAACAATCGTTCCTTTATCTGATCACCAGTTTTGTTCAAACGGTGGACTGACTATATTAATATATATTTCCTTCAACTCGTACAGAGCGAGTTTTTTGTATGGAACGCCTCAATTATCTCGGAAACTGCCGGTGGTGCCTTTTTCCCAAAAAATAATGAACTTTATTATATCAAACAGATCACCCCGTACATTTTTTTTTCGAAATCTACTCTAATCTAACGATCCCTATACCTAAATGCCATAATTTCGGAGTTATAGCTACATCTGCGGTATCTCCATTAAAGTTAGAAGGAGTTCGTAATGCTCGGAAATATATTGAAGGAAAAGTAAACTCCTCACTATCCATATTGCGTCCATGTTTGGAAAGCACTTACCTCTAAGAATAGTTCCAATAAGTAAGCCCCCTGCTTCCTGGTTAACCTCTGTTCTCAAGGCATAATGAGCTTGAGAGATAAAACACTTATTAGTACAAGGCAAACGTGTCTGCAGAAAACTGGAAGGCATGTCGAAATATCTCCGGAAGATGCAAAGGCACTTTGGAGGGGTTTGAGAAATATGATTATTTACTCCCAATTCCAGAACATCCACTATGCTTTCTACAATAGCCGTAACAAGTTATTGAGTCTCCATCATCAATTCTTAACCATGTATTTACGATTAAATCGAACGCGGTTGGAAATGATGGTCTTACGTTGCAGATGCTCAAACTTTGCTTGTCCACAACTATCTTTAGATTGTACAAAAAAAATTACGGATTGTTAACCATTGGACATTCGGATCCCCTTCGTCTCTCACCAAATAACTAAATAGACGCGAAATCAGACTGGCGATGGGACTTTTAACTGGACACCGCCATCCAAGACTCCAACTTCACGCCATGAGCATCACGGATGATCCGATGGCGCATGGAGGAGGACGAAACTGCACCACGTCATCTTTGAGAGTCCTGGACTCACACGGGCGTTGCTTAAACACCTGGGCAACCCCCACAACCTAACTAACTACATCAAAGGGTTCAAAAGTCGAAAGACATTGGACTTTGGTGTCGTCAAGTGGGACACGGTGAGCCTATCTGGAGGCCTATGTGCTCAACGGCTTCACGGCCGCCCACACCTGCGACTATGAACTAACCATTGGCTTTCTGGACTCTAGATAGTAGTGTAGAATTATTTATTCCGTCGAACATCTACCTAATGATCAATCAAAAATTTTTTTTACGTCATATTGTTTTCAAGTCACGAATTTTTCTCGGAACACAAATTTTTTGGTCAGCCACTGCATTTAGTCATTTATTCAAATTTATTCCGCGGGTTTTATTCTACGAGGAAAAGGAAAATCGATGTAATAACGTTACGGAATTTTCCTATAGATGGCATTGTTTACAGAAAACGGAACGAAAAACTCATTTATTCAATTCCGAGCAAATTATTTTCTCTTCATAGTAATTAGGTAGAAATTGTTTATTTTTATATATATCTCTAATTATTTTAAATTACCTGTGAAATTTCCAATTCCACCTAGAGTTAAGGAGAAAGCACCTCAACAGGAACGCAGAATATACCAGGAAGTAATGTTATCGATTACTTGAACTTTCCTAGCAATTCAACAGGTAATTTCGGGTCGATATCCATGAGGGAAACATGTTTGATGAAAAGTAGTTAAAAACCGCTTTTATACTTTTCATTATTTTGTTAACCTAAGTGCAAAATTTCTTTCTCTGGTCATCCTGTCCACGTTTGTCTACGTTTACGTCTCCATCCGACTATGTTTTCCACCTCACATTCGTGTCTTCCATGCCTCAAGATTTCTAAAACTAAAGTTTCACCATATAAAAATACCACCATTGACGTCGTCGAATCTGTAAAATTATTAGCGCTTGTTGTGGAAAATTCTTCGGAATTGAAACCTAAAAAACTAAATTCTGCCTTAATAATAAAGAGATTTGGCAATTTGGCGTTGTAACTGAGCGCCTTTGTTCGCGCCATTATTGTTGATGGATGTGTGCTGAAGCGACCCATTAATCAACTCTCCAACTTTCCGCTGCTGACTCTGAGGTTATAATGCTGATAATTACGGCAAGGGGGACAGTCACGACTGCGACGGCTACGTCACACATTTATTAACGTCAGATTTCAAGTTTTTCTCTTGATTACCAACCTCTTTACCATGGATACGAGTCGCCTCAAGTGATATCTGCAGAAGCTACTTCGGCTTGATACCTACAAACGTTGGAATCAACCTGGTCCGGTCAGAGGCTAGGAATAAACTAGTTGTAAGTTGACAAAAAGAATCGAATTCTTTCCAAACTAGATTCCTCTAGATTCCTCTTCGTCGGACATCTGGAGGATTTTTTATCGAACCCATTTGTCCAATAAGCTCTAGCTTCATACTTTGGCTTCATATTTATAGTTGGGATCAAGCTGGTCTGGTCAGAGGCTAGGAATAAACTAGTTGTAAGTTGACAAAAAGAATCGAATTCTTTCCAAACTAGATTCCTCTTCGTCGGATATCTGGAGGAGTTTTTATCGAACCCATTTGTCCAATAAGCTCTAGCTTCATACTTTGGCTTCATATTTATAGTTGGGATCAAGCTGGTCTGGTCAGAGGCTAGGAATAAACTAGTTGTAAGTTGACAAAAAGAATCGAATCCTTTCCAAACTAGATTCCTCTAGTTTCCTCTTCGTCGGACATCTGGAGGATTTTTTATCGAACCCATTTGTCCAATAAGCTCTAGCTTCATACTTTGGCTTCATATTTATAGTTGGGATCAAGCTGGTCTGGTCAGAGGCTAGGAATAAACTAGTTGTAAGTTGACAAAAAGAATCGAATTCTTTCCAAACTAGATTCCTCTTCGTCGGATATCTGGAGGAGTTTTTATCGAACCCATTTGTCCAATAAGCTCTAGCTTCATACTTTGGCTTCATATTTACAGTTGGGATCAAGCTGGTCTGGTCAGAGGCTAGGAATAAACTAGTTGTAAGTTGACAAAAAGAATCGAATTCTTTCCAAACTAGTTTCCTCTTCGTCGGATATCTGGAGGAGTTTTTATCGAACCCATTTGTCCAATAAGCTCTAGCTTCATACTTTGGCTTCATATTTACAGTTGGGATCAAGCTGGTCTGGTCAGAGGCTAGGAATAAACTAGTTGTAAGTTGACAAAAAGAATCGAATTCTTTCCAAACTAGATTCCTCTTCGTCGGATATCTGGAGGAGTTTTTATCGAACCCATTTGTCCAATAAGCTCTAGCTTCATACTTTGGCTTCATATTTATAGTTGGGATCAAGCTGGTCTGGTCAGAGGCTAGGAATAAACTAGTTGTAAGTTGACAAAAAGAATCGAATCCTTTCCAAACTAGATTCCTCTAGTTTCCTCTTCGTCGGACATCTGGAGGATTTTTTATCGAACCCATTTGTCCAATAAGCTCTAGCTTCATACTTTGGCTTCATATTTATAGTTGGGATCAAGCTGGTCTGGTCAGAGGTTAGGAATAAACTAGTTGTAAGTTGACAAAAAGAATCGAATTCTTTCCAAACTAGATTCCTCTTCGTCGGATATCTGGAGGAGTTTTTATCGAACCCATTTGTCCAATAAGCTCTAGCTTCATACTTTGGCTTCATATTTACAGTTGGGATCAAGCTGGTCTGGTCAGAGGCTAGGAATAAACTAGTTGTAAGTTGACAAAAAGAATCGAATTCTTTCCAAACTAGTTTCCTCTTCGTCGGATATCTGGAGGAGTTTTTATCGAACCCATTTGTCCAATAAGCTCTAGCTTCATACTTTGGCTTCATATTTACAGTTGGGATCAAGCTGGTCTGGTCAGAGGCTAGGAATAAACTAGTTGTAAGTTGACAAAAAGAATCGAATTCTTTCCAAACTAGATTCCTCTTCGTCGGATATCTGGAGGAGTTTTTATCGAACCCATTTGTCCAATAAGCTCTAGCTTCATACTTTGGCTTCATATTTACAGTTGGGATCAAGCTGGTCTGGTCAGAGGCTAGGAATAAACTAGTTGTAAGTTGACAAAAAGAATCGAATTCTTTCCAAACTAGTTTCCTCTTCGTCGGATATCTGGAGGAGTTTTTATCGAACCCATTTGTCCAATAAGCTCTAGCTTCATACTTTGGCTTCATATTTACAGTTGGGATCAAGCTGGTCTGGTCAGAGGCTAGGAATAAACTAGTTGTAAGTTGACAAAAAGAATCGAATTCTTTCCAAACTAGATTCCTCTTCGTCGGATATCTGGAGGAGTTTTTATCGAACCCATTTGTCCAATAAGCTCTAGCTTCATACTTTGGCTTCATATTTATAGTTGGGATCAAGCTGGTCTGGTCAGAGGCTAGCAATAAACTCAGAATGGTTTTCGTTCCAGTCTGGTAAGTTGACAAAGAGAAATGCAACATCAGGTTTATGCGACTTTGTTCATCAGATACTAAAAAAGACCAAAGGTCGATCCGACTAAGGAATCGAGTGACTGGGCTTGATTCGTTGGATCAATGACTGTTAGATAGTTCCCAAAGCGCAAGTCAGGTTCCAAGAAACTCAACAGTTTATTATGCACTTATTGGGTCGCTTCTTCCCTTTTGAGGTACGTGTTGCGCGACTCGATTAGAGCAAATCCTCAAACTACAAGAGAGACGACAATAACAGAACTTACTTTTTTAGAAAGTTCAAAATATTATTTCTGTCTCCTTTATTTGCCTTCAGTTTGCCTAATCCGTAAACAGGCAAGTTTTTTAGCTTCGATCTTTATCTACCTACTCCAAGTTCAGAATTAGTTAAAGGCTCAATACTATACAATACAAAAAAACGCACAATCATTTGCCAATTGGAATCAAATCGATATAATCCTTTCACGTATTTCGTAATAATTTGAGTAATTCTGAACTTTATACATTCTGGTTTGATATTCATATTGATTTTTAGTACAAATAGAACATCAATAAACACAGCGTCCACGTCACTGCCTGTAACTAATAGGAAACACGTTATTTCCACTTTTATTTTCCATTTTCTACTTTGTATCCGGTTATTCCTTTTATTAACCGTTTGTGAGATATGAAAAAGTGTAGTTTGGCGGAAATGTGCCAGATTAGTGGCAGGCTCTCATCACCTGATAGGAGGTAGGTGAATTTCCGACGTTTTCTAATTTTCCGACTGTTTCGTCCGTAAAGGTGGGATATAAGGCGTGCCGGAACGTCCCTTCCACTAAATGTTTTCCAATAAGGTTAGCAGATACAAAACGAAAGGGGTAACATCTCATTCTATAATGTATCTCCGGATAATTTGAACGACTAATGTAAAAGATAAAAAATTCTCCATTCCAGTTTTTGTTTTTATTAATTTTAGCCCAAATTTAGATCAAATACTAATTTCTACCATATTTTAAGCTTCAAGCATCAAGTTTGCTTTGAAAATTTGCCAAAAGTAAAGCAAAAAATTATTTAGAATCAATAAAATTGAGTTAAAAACCTCAGATCAAATGTTCTGGCTCCACTAACCCCCTCCTTTATGGGCTTTAGGGTTTTAGGATCTTTTCCTTAGTTTCGAGGACCAATTTCTTGGCTGGCGATTTCTTGCCCGAACTCGTCTAGTAACTTCGTCCCAAAAATGCTCGGTAGGATTAAAGTCGGCACTACACGCCGGCCAAAATCTTTGCTGCAATTTCGACAACCACTAAATGCTGCCGTACAAAACCTGCAGTATGTGGGCATTATCCCACATTAGTATGAAGTTTTCGCAGATTAAACTCTATCGTAGGAAACGACGTGATCCCGTAAAATTTCTTCTATGTATCGGTTTCCGATGTTGTTGACCGTTTTCTTTAACCATTATGTCAACTGGTTGAATTAGGTCATTTGAAACGACACATTTGCGTCCTTGGACCCCTTCATCATCCCCCCAACATCTTTAAACTTTCGACACCATTCACGCACGCACGACTCATTCTCCGATGGTGTTAAGCTTGTTGTAGAAGACGAATCACACTCTGCAAGAGCATCAATAATGGCGGATATGTTTACGTGGTTGTAGCACAACGCCGACTGACGTCTGAATGTCAAAAACGGCTGCAACGTATTTATTGAAATGAATTAAATGCACTCATTCAACTGATTTATTTTGATTTTTACATATTTTCGATTATTTCAATTCACAACTTATTTTCTAGTTAAAATTTACTTCATTTTCGAGAGCATGTTCACTTCTTTTTCTTTTTTTTTTTTTTCTATAAAAATTCATTGGGACGTTTCTTCGTGTTTTGTGAGACTCGATTTACCGGTCGTGGCTTCGCCGTCTATGTAATCTGGAGGATCTTCCGAGCTTATTTCAGTCGGAACTAATACTCCCAACTCTCTTAGACTTCTATGGTAAACTATACCAGCACCGAATGAATCTCCCATGACGTTTATGGCTGTTCTAAAACGATCTCTACAAAAAGAAAAAGAAACATACAAATTATTCGTCGCCAAATAATCTGTACGAATTAAAAAAAAAATATACTTACAATAACCAATCGACGGCAAGGATCAGAGTGACATCTTCCGCAGGCAAACCTACGGTATCTAGTACCATTACCATTGTTACTAAACCAGCTTGTGGAATACCGGCGGCACCTATACTTGCAGCAGTTGCAGTTAGACTTATAGCCACTAAGGTTCCGAAATCGAGAGGTACCTCACGAACTTGAGCTATAAAGATAGCGGCCACAGCTTCGTACAAAGCCGTACCGTCCAGATTGATGGTAGCGCCGATGGGAAGTGCGAATCTCGCTACTCGACGATCGACTCCGTTCTTCTCTTCCAAACAACGTATCGTTAACGGCAACGTTGCGGAACTGCAACCAATAAACATAAACTTTACCTGTCAGAAGTTTTTGCTCACTCCATAATCTATTCATTTCAATTTCAAAATAATACACTTTTGCACCAAGATATCTTTTTGCATATTCTCGCAAATTCAGACTTGAAAGTTTTGCAATGAGTTAAACCAAAGAACTATCGGTTGAAACTCGTGCTTTAATAGAAAGTCTTCATAGTCTAGGCAAAAGAAAAAAACTCGAAAAACGACAACCGCTGAAGATAAACGTCTTGTATTGATCCGACTACTTACGGACACAGAGATAGATAGCAGCTCTAATCAATGAATCTGGGGATCAGAATCTGAATAAAACTTCATTTAAGAGACCAAAATAGAATTGAAAGGTCGCAGTGAGAGAAAGGACATAAATATTTGAAGCATGAAAAGTCAGAGAGAGTTTCATGGAGTGATGAGTCATAGTTTGAGGTTTTCGGATCCAAGAAAAGTGTGTTTGTTGGTAGGTTAAAGGAATCACGGACGTTATATCCATTTGAGTGCTGTTGATAGAGTGAAGAAGCGATGAACTTAATTTAATTTTAAGTTAGTTCAAACTTCAAATGCTTCAACGTTTCTCTTGGTCTTTATCTTATGACTAAATTGAAGACGAAGAATTGTATATCAAAGTGGAATTACTTACCTCGAAGCAGTTCCAAATGCTGTAACGACAGCCTGGGACATGTTCAAAATGAACGCAATTGGATTCTTTCTAGTTAGTAATAAATAGAGAAGTGGCAGAATCACAAATCCTTGGACGAATAAACCCGTACATACTGTAGCGAAGTACCATCCCAAACCGGCCATCACGTTACCGACATCCTCCATTTCGAGTACTTTAGAAGAAACCAAAAAGATGATACCTAATGGCGAGAGGAATATTACCCAAGATGTAATTTTCATACTAACGGCCATCAAATTGTGGAAAAAAGTCGCTATAATTTTGGCTTCTTCTCCAAGTTGAGCGATGGCTATACCAAGAGCGGCTGCTATTACCACCAAACCCATTATATTTGTATTTTGGATGATTTCAGTGTCAATTTTGTTTATATAGGAACCTAAAAGGAAGAGGCACAAAAATATATTTATTCCTCATCATTACCGAGAAGATCAACCGCCTCCACCTGAAAAATCAGTAATTGATTTAATTGTTTAGAAAGGGATTATGTTTGAACACGCTACAATCTAATATTATTTCCAAAATGCCCTTCTGCGGCAGCTCTAAAACGAGAAAGAAATATATTTTTCCACGTTGTCAGCTTCAGCTTCCCGAATCGTTCTCGATGTCATCTTTGACCAAAGTTAATCACCAATCGAATTTTGCGTCTGTTTTAGTCAAATTATCGATCTTTACTTTAGTGATTAGGCTACTCAGGAATGTAATAGCTGCACTTATAGATATACCAAGAAAGGGAACTAGATCCATTGGTGGTGTTGCTTATCCTAGTTTGGTGGTAGTCGTTGTCCGAATGACCAGACACGATTTGGACCACCAGAACCATCACCATCATCGGTGTCCGTACGACCACGTACAAATACAGCAAACCAATAACAAATGATTATTTTCGTTAGAGCAGATTCAGTATAACACTTTTGAAACCATTGCTGAGCTTGTACATTATTTTTGTTTTCATCAAGAATCAATTATAACAAGAAATTTGTTTTGAATCCATTGTTTTGAAAATACCAAAATTACCTTCACTTAAATGGCTGTCACTTTTCCCTGTCAATTTTGAAAGTTGGTACTTCGTAAACGTCATACGGATTTGACGATGGTAGCGCCATCTGTGTGTCAGTCACACGACTTATCGAGTGATGTTATAATTAAATAATAAATGTAAATTTACGGAATATTAATGTCAATATTTAAAAAAAAATGTTTTACCTGTGTCGTTGTCATAAGTGGGGACAAGCACCGTTCTAGTCTGCAAAAAAAATACATCAGATTGATATTTTTATATAGAAAAACTTGATTTAAGCACCATTAGTCTCTATTACCCACAGTTTTTTCCCAACGGAGACTTGAAATACAAAAAAATGCGAACTGAATAGTAAATAACTTGTCCAGGTCCGCATTACAATATGTAATTAACAGAATCAGTGAATCATTTGAAAGTATAGATAAACAACAACATTACATAAAATTTAATCCCTTGGAATCGTTTTTTACCGACTTCTAAGACTACATTCTACAAAATTATGAAGCAGGGTGTGATAATTAGACCAGAATGGAATGTTTCTTGAAAGTTTTTAAAAATTAACCGTGATACGTTAACTCCAATAAGCAAAACAATCTACGGTATGTTCTAGTTAAATATTATGCCAAATCTTCGAGGTATTCTTGCAGAACTGGAAAGGAAACATTTTTTTGAGGAGTGTTCGGTACAAATACTGGAAAGATTTTTCAAAAAAATCTTGTTTTAGATATAAAATAGTAAATAGGAGGAATGAATGGCGCGTGAGAAAGTCAGTCTCGATGATTTCATACGGAATGTTTCATCATGCACGCTTCTACAATTTCAGAAAGATCGTTCAGAATTAGGGCTCGATATTTTACGATGCAAAAGAAATGCACAATCACTTGCCAATTGGAATCAAATCGATATAATATTTTCCCGCAACGCAATTAAAATTTTAACTTTGGAGATCTATAATTCTAAAACGCAAGTATTCATCGAGAAAAGCGAAAAACCCAATTTTCACAATTTTTCACCATAAATAAAATTTTACTCAAGACGAAATCACGGTAAATTTGACTGGACTATTAGAGTTATCGAATGATTAATTCTGTTTTTAGTCCTTACCCACGAAAATTAGTTATGTCGCTGATTTTCTGAATTTTCTGATGGTGCAGAAATTTTCAAAATTTCGAATTTTGCAAATAACTCGAAATCTATGCCAAATTTTGAAAAAAGTGAAGGGATCAAAAGTGTAGTTTAAGAAATTTTCTAAAAAAAAGGTTCTGTGTAATTTTCCCCTAAGAGCGGTCATTTTTTTGTAAAATACGCTCAAACTTCGGGGTCGCATCTTATTAAAAATTTTTCGCGCGACGTAGAGTCTGGGGGAAATTACGTCCCAGGCTGAAGAAGAAACTGCTTTCAAAAATTTGAAAACTCGCCAAGAGCTCCGAAAAGACATTTTTTTCTTAAATCTTTTCGGGATTTTCGAGGGTTTGGTTTTAACTTATCATACGGGGTGAAACGAAAACTTACGTGATAGAGAATCGGATGAGCACAGTCACCCCCTATTTAGATATACATTACAAAAAAGAAACGTCTTTCTACCGGGTGAGTTTCTTCAGTACATCATTGGAAAGCTTCCTCTTGATAATCAGACCAATTTTGAACCTGAAGAGTCTTTAATTTCCAATTTTTAAGCGTTTTTAAGGATTATCCCTGTCCCACACTTAAGTTCAACAATCAAGATTTTAACAGAAGATTTTAGAGTTTTTTGTGGGTTAGGAAAAATCATATTTGAGCTTCTTCGAAGGTAATTTCCCGCTCGGCATTTTTATTCGGAAATTTATCTCTAAAATGTACTGTTGAAAAAATCCAGTAACTCGAAATTCGCTTTTTGTAAGAGTATTTTTGAGATTAGGAAAAAATCACACCAAACCTTTTTTGTAGGAAATTTTTTGAACTACATTTTCGATCCCTTCACTTTTTTCGAAATTCGGCATAGATTCCGAGTTATTTGCAAAATTCGAAATTTTGAAAATTGAAACAAAAATATATCGCTGAGCGGCCAAAATTTTGATGTTAACTTTTCCTACACCATCAAAAAATTCAGAAAATCAGCGACATAACTAATTTTCGTGAGTTTTCGCTCTAATTGAACTGTACTCATTGGAATATTTTAGCCATTACCTGATAATTCATTTTATTTGTGTCTTAATTAATTTTTTTATTGTACTAATTGACAGTAACGTAACTATAATTAACGATGCTGATTACTTTGAGTATAAAGTTCAATTTATTTCTCAATCCCTGTTGAACTTATCCGATTATATAGTTTTAATGTAAATGATTTGTAAGTACATTAATTGCAACCTTACATGGCGATGTTGCATAATGTATTGTATCTCATCCGAAGGTTACAACCCAACGAAGATGTTTGTTTATTCCGGACAAACATTAATTTTGATTGGTATTAACAGGTGTGTAATGAAATATTCTTAATTAGCGCACGCAAATTGGGGAGCAGATTCGGGAAGTATTAAGCGACGCCTCTTGATAAGAAAACCTCTTCTAGGAGAGAGAATTCCACCAGACGAAGACGTTGACGTTTGGAAGGTTTAAAAAGTTTAGGAGAATCGTTGGTCCAAGTGCAGTTTCTTCTTTGCCAGGTCGGCAACTTTTCGGGCAAATCTACTATAAACAAGGAGAGTTTACACCAAAAGTTTTTTCAAAATTGAATGTTGGTTATGAAGATTTATTGGTGGAATCTAAAATTCCACATTTTTTAAATACAATTATGTCAATAATAATGACAGAATTCTGCGCTATGGGATCATATTTAACGCCCCAACGCCCTTGGTTCACTCATGTCAAATTTGGGTGATCACCAATCAATAAGAGTATAGACAAAAGGTTGAATCGATCCCATCCGTTCAAGTCATCACCGACGCGGTCTCAGTAGAACTTCTAGCAGCGCAATGTACGTAAAGAAAACGAAAATTGCAAGACAAGAAACGACGGGGCAGCGAAATCAGAGGAAGATGTACCCGAGACTAAAAGGAACATCAAGAGATAACCAAAGTACGTCATGTTGGGATGTGGAAGACTCAACTCAAGGCGCAACTTTGGGTTGATCTTTTACAACAGGTCATCGTCGGAAAATGATCGAAAGGACACGGACGCGGAACGCTGTATCTAACTTGTGTATCGCTCGTGTTCAAAAAGAGAATTTGAAGAAGATGATTAGAGAAAATGTGACGTAACAAAACGAAGTATCTCGAGGAGTACCGGGTGGCTTCCAATGAGTAAATGAGGTTAGGATTTCGGTGTTGTAGCGTCCAGGAGTCCAACACTGTTTCGAGTTACACTTATTCCCTTCTAATCGTCAAAAAAAAAAAACACTTTGAAAACGTTTTGCTTTTTATCGCTCATCTTGTACCGATTCGAATGAGAAACTTGTAGTGCAACAATTCGGAATCAACTTACTTGGAATATTGTAGCTTCTGCCATATTTGGTGGGAACATGTTTCTGAAAAAAGACAAAATAATCAATAAAAATGAATATAAATTTACAAAATATCAAGTCGCGGCGTATGGCTATAAAATAACGAGACAGTAGCAATCAAATCAGTATAGCTGTAGTCGTTAATTCATTTGGTGTTTAGCGCGTGCTTCAAGCATTCGTCCTAATGGTAATTAAATGGAAAAGGACACAAAAGAAGGTGGAATGCAACTGCAACTGGGGTAGGTCAAATAAGGACAGACGTAGAAGACTTACAACAAGGATTTAAAACAAACATCAATAACAGATACAAACTTCATAATTTGACAATTTACGGATAAAATAATAAGAGAAGACATAGAGATACAGCTGTGTTTTTATAGATCTTGAAAAAGCATTCGACGAAGTCAATAGAAAATCCTATAATACGGAAGTTTGGAAGAAAAACTTTTATTGAACAAACACAAACTTGAAGACTTAAATAAGAGATAAACGAAGAACTGTAGTAACTGGATCATGATTCTAACCAAAAAGGAAATGCTAGAGGAAGATACATGAAGTACGAACTTGTAAAAGACCGATGAGGAACTGGATAGAAGATATAAATAAGGAATAAGATGGCAGGAAACCAATTCAAAGACACAGGATGGGTAAAAATGGAAACAGCCGTGGAAACTTCCACTAAAATAGGTAGAAAGTCGTCAGGATTAGGTAAATAATAGTTGCAAGAAGCCGAAAGGACGTCAGAAGGACGAAAATATCGAAAAAATCGGTAATCTGATTCGATTCGGGGGATGGGGGAATTCATGGAGAATCCACAAGGTGAATTTTGTGTGGCAAACTCATATATATTTTCAACAACAAGATTTTCTACTTTGAATACTTTGAAAGGGTATAATAACATATCACAAATCGTATTTTTTCAGTTATAAACCCGAAACGAAGTAATAAACTTTGCATCTTAACCGATAACCCAAAAAATATTGATTATTTTTCATATTCATGATATTATATACCTTCTGATGATGAAAAAACGCAGCAAATTTTCGGTTTAATGATTTATGAGTTTTACATAAAAAATACAAATTGTAAAAAACAGTCTTATGATATGAATATCAATGTTTAAGCCCCACCATAATTTAGCATATAAATAATCTCATTAATTGATGTGTTGGTTTTGTTTTGGCCTAATTATTCGCCTTGTAGATAGAAAGTTCACTAATAACTTTGTAAATAATCGAACAAACAAATAAAACTGATCTAACATTGTATCAGCTAACTGAAAACTACAAAACAATTTGACTGTACTATAACTAGCATTTAAATCGATCTTGATCCTACGCTTATACGAATCGATATCAAATTACTCAACAAAATATTACAACAACGTAATTTTGTGGTATTTGTACTATTTTTTGTTTTTTAAAATCACCAAGGTCCTGAAAGTGACATTGGCCCACTAACACATCATATTGTTTTTAACATGACCAACATTTTAAATCTATGGATACAACTCACTTTTGACAAGGTTCATAAAAATGCGTCTTTCGGAATAGATCAGAGAATGCGTGTTACAATTCCTTGGATGGCCGAGAGGTCCGCAAAACCTGCTCCTTTTAGGACCTTCTACATGTGAGGAAATAAAAAGAGGTCCATTGACGCTGGGTCAGGGGAATACGGTGGATTATCGAGAATATTAACCAATATTGAGCCATGAATTGGTAAAGCAACATCCACTGCCAAGTTCGATCTTCTCAATTGTTGCCAAATTTGTTATATCAACCGTTTCAAAAGGCTAATTCGGAAAAGACGTATCCAGTCGTTTTCTGATGCGGCATAAACAAAATAAAAGAAAGTTTCCTGCAGGATTCATGCACCAGGATCCACTGCCAAGTCCTATCTACACAATTGTTGCCAAATTCGTTATATCAACCGTTTCAAAAGGCAAATTCGGAAAAGACGTATCCAGTCGTTTTCTGATGCGACATAAACAAAATAAAAGAAAGTTTCTTGAAGTATTAGTAACAATGGATGAGTCATGGATCTATGACTATGATGTAGAGACCAAACTGCAGACTAAGGATTGGAAACATCGAGGCTCGCCACGTCCTTCAAGATGCTATTTTCGGCAGGAAAGGTCATAGTAACCGTTTCAAAGCATATGCAAATTTGATTTCGATTTTCGTAAATTTCCTAAGTCGAAAATTATGTCAGTTTATCCGAGTAGAAAATATATACATCTTGATGCATTTCGATTTTTTGAAAACGGAGCAGTTTTCCAAGAGTTAGAGCAGTTTCCATGTGCACCTGGAACGTAAATTTGCTTGAATTCGCATTGTCGGGAATTCGAGAACGGATACTCCGGCTTTGAGGGAGATTTACTCAGAAATAGTGGCTCCAACGAAAAATTGACTAGGGATGTTTTAGGTAGAAAATTTTTTCGAATTCCTCTTAGTTTTCGAGTTTCAAAATTTTTTCTAGTGACAAGTTCTAACGTACGGAAAATCCGTAATTTTGTTTATTAGACAATGCGTACGTTTGTGACTTAATTTTTACATCGTTTATTATTTTTACTAATAAATTTCCATCTCTATTCCTTTTTGTTCGATACCAAGTAAAATTGAATCAGTAAACGCTTCCAATAAAATTTTTAAGGATTTCTGTTGTCTAACAATTCGAAAACAAGTCTGAGTCCGTACACACCTCGGTTATTCATTATTCACATTTTTCGGCAATAAAAAAATTTGTTCCTGGGTTTTACCGAAGAATTCGTACGTCATAACAAATTATAAACATTGTTATTTTCCTTGAAAAATAAACCTGACTGTCTACTTATTATACAATGAGAAAAAAAAAATGTTTTTCAAGGTTATTTTTGTTTACATTCACTTAAAACTAATTTCTTGAAGGTATAATCTAAAGATAAATTAAACCGAATAATTTGATACTGAGTTATTATTAGATAAAATTCGTTTTATTTGTAAAGTCCTTTGAGTTCTGTACATGTCAACCGGCATTTAAGGAACGGTCGTCATGACTTTTTTCGTTGAACAAATCCATTTTACTCACATAGTCGATTCACGCATTAGTTAAAGACAATTCAATAATTTTCCACGCTTGGCGGGAGCATCAATAATGGCGGACTTGTTTAAATGGCTGTAGCACAACGCCGACTGACACCTGAATGTTAACAACGGCGGGGCGCGTAGTGCGAGAGCTTCGCAATCGTCTGCACGGAGCGATTGGAGGTCGAAAATAAAAACGGCCCACGTATTTCATTAGGAGTCTGGAAAGGACAAATTTTCGTGGGAAGTTACGCCTCAAACGAAGATATTGGTATTAGATCCGAAATCTTTTGATTGATATTGAGATATTTTTGATGTTTGCCAACTTATTTATATTTTTTTCTGTGACTAGGCGTATGTTTATTGTTGTAGCGAAAAATAAAGACTTACCGTACTAAATCTAATAAGGTATCCACGGTGCTAACATTCCTTTTAACTCCTTCTCCTACTCCTGCGACTTTGACCCCAACACCAGGTCTTATGACCATCACGACAACCATACCCAAAACTACGGCGGCAAATGTGGTCGTTAAATAATACGCCACGGCTCTTGCGGCTATTTTCCCCGAAAGAGACAAATCCAAACCGGCTATAGCCGAGATTAAAGAAGATATTATCAACGGTAGGATTAGAACTTTTAGCATCCTTAGAAATATCTGTCCTGCGAATCCTATATACATTACTTCACGTTCTGACCACGAGTCTTTAGAATATTTTAAGATGATACCCAATACGGTACCTAATATGACACCCACCATCGTGGCTAAAGTTAAACCATTTTGCTTCAAAAATGATTTTAATTTGCTTTTCGGTCTTCGGCAATTATCCGCTTCGATGATCTCGAAGTTATGGTGGTGAGGAGCCATTGTAGAGCTGCCAACTTCTGAAATAAAAAAAAAATTGTTATAGAAACGCGATATTTGAACGGTAAGTCTGTTGTTGCTGTCTTGACCAACCACCAACTTCCCCCGAACTCAAGACTGCAATAAATTTCCTAATTATTTGAGAACGCAAGATTCGTGAACATATCGGCAAGTTGATGATGATTTGAAACGTGTTTCAGCTTGATCTGCTTATTCATGACTGTTTCCCGTATCAAATAGGAGCGCACCTCCATGTGCTTAGTCCGATGATGAAAATCTGCGTTCCAGATTTTCGGTTATCCATATTTGTTGTCTTGTGTTGGACCAAATACGAGGTATAAATCATAAAACGTAAATAGACGAGTAAAATGTACCCGCCTGTAAGGGTGTTTGGTTTAAACAGGATACCAGACGTGAACTGAGCCCTTTTTGTACTCCAATCGTTTAATTTTTTCGGTTTCTGAGTTCATTTACTTATTATGATCGATATAATGACAATCATCTACTGTTAGATCGTATTTGCGAGTACAAAAAGTAATTGTATTAGTAAATTGCTTATGTGATGTGATGTAATATTTTTATATAGGTATGAATAAAAATTTTGGCGTATCTAAAACGATTTAACAATATGATAATTTCGTTAATAGATTATTTAAAATAATTATCGACGCGACGTGAAGATTTTTCGAATAGCTAAAATCGCACAATCAAGGACAGAGGTGAAGGATTAGGATTAAAAGTGATTTTTTATGACGAATCTGTAGATCCGTTGGACAAACGAAACGAATCCACAAAATAATTGCTACTACAAAGAAATTTGAACGTAGTGGCATCGTTCTTGGAGTTTCCGAGGGGTCTGTCCGAAGGACCTCGAGGTCAGATTTGTACAATCACCTTTCCAAAATTCGAGTGGTTCGGGCTCTGAACGAAAATGATTTTGCTGCACGACAATCAATGGATAAGTGGAAACAAACATTTTCATGTCTCAAGGATTTATGAATAAAGAAAATTTCTGGTACTGGAGTGATCCAAACCCTCATCAACTTCATCAACAACCAGTCAAGGTAACAGTTAGGTGTGCCAAGGGCATCGAAGGTCGCGAAGATAGATGTGGATATAGAATAAATCAACAGCCAGAGTAGGAGCTTGACGACGGTTTAGATCAGACTTAACACCTAAAATTCATTGTCATCTTTTGTTTCGTATTGTAACCTTAACTGTAGCAAGAAATCTTGCCAGCGTCGTTTAAGTCAAAAAATTAATTGTTGCAAACTGCGGTTTGTGCGGACGTGCCACTCCGATTCGTTTCGAATAACACGTGAAAAGACACGTGACATTTTAGCGTGCCTCAAGCTTAGAATTTGTCAGTTGCAAATTTTACTCTGTTGCACGAAAATGGAGGAGCAAGCTGTAGTATTAGAGAAGGAGTCGTGGTCTATGGACATGAAACAACGTTTCGAAACCGAAGCTACTTACCAGCAGTTAATAAGTCGTGTGTAAAACGCCAATATGACTACTAAGAAGGAACCCAGGGACTATTGGTTGCAGAGAAGGCGCCAATACTATACAGTGACGTAATCACGGACTCTGGATTGTTTGACGTACTCATTTGTCTATTGGACACGGATGACGTGATAGAATGTCGAAAGAACTTTCAACCAAATACAAAAACATCACATGATATTGAACTGTACACCCACCTTTGTGAAACTTGCCAGAAAAGACAGAAAGGTATTAAAAAGGGTTTTTCTGAATTTAATTCTCGTTGCCAGGTAGATCTTATTGACTTTCGGTCTCAGCCATACAGAGAATACAAATTTATTATTCATCTCACAAAATTGTTGATTCCCAAATCTCTAATGTCAAAAGAATAGCCTACATGGAGCGCCACCTACATTACAATTTGATAATGGTAGGGAATTTGGCAATAATGTGATGACCAGCTTGAAGGAGTTTTGGCCAGCACTAAAGATCGTGCATGGAAAGCCTCGACATTCTCGGGTGACTCAAGATATCGAAAATATACTTTGTTCGGTGGAGTGAAGGACTGCGTTTCGTATAATTTATGAAAACTAGAGTTTAACATTTCGGGGTCAAAAGGACACCATAAGTATCTCTTTGTTGGCTGCAGACCTAAAGTGGGGTTCACAACATCTTTTCTATCTGAAGATGTCTTCAGAGGAGCAGCAAGAAAAAGTAATAGAAAGGGTCCAAACAATGGGAGAAGGCGAAATTATGCAAGGAAAGAAGCCTGAATAAGGTACCAGTCGATGATGGACTAAACCACGTAGAAGGAATGCTTAGGAACCGAAGAGATTTTCGTTTCTGATACCTGTTGTGTGTGTACTCAAAAAATTCATACCTTTTGTGGTCATGCTAGTAAAACCAATTTCCTTGGGACCTATCTTGCTCTTTAGCAAGTACGATACGAGGGAGGGTTTTTATTTAAGTTCCGATATATGGCAATACAAATACTTTTGAAACATTCATTAAACAAATAAAAGTGTCTCGATCAACTCGCTTCGACTCTATTTAATGAAGCGCCATCTGGCACCACCGCATTTCGATGGTTTTCCCAATTCGCTACAGGATGATTGTCGTGAAGGTCGAGCCAGAAAACATCTAAACGATAATGATTGACTGTTCGACACTTCGAGGCAAATCCTCGCCGGTTTTTTTCAAAATAACTGGACATGTCAATACCATTCCATTAGAGCAACGTAAGACAGTTAATTTTGAATGGTACACCAGCATTTTTGTCTGAAAAAATCGGGAAAACCAATCGCAAAAGAGGAATCATTCCTCATCACGACAATGCGACATTTTTGAATAGTCAAAACATCGGTCATTAGTCCAGTCATTTAAGGTGATTCATCTAGGAAAATCGAGTTGTAAAGTCGTTTAAACTTATTCATTTGACATCCTAAAACTCCTCTCAAAACTCACATATAATTCGATGTCAGCAACTCTAAAAATCGGGGCTCAAAAGATTTTTTGCAAATAACTCGTTTTCTACGGGTTTTACGCTATTTGTATCTATTATCAATATTGTAGAGCGTTAAATTCTCTACAACTTTTGTTCGAAACATTTTTTTATACGGTGAATCGTTTCTGAGATAGAGGGCGGCTAGAATCCCGATTGAAATCAACTGGTAGGCCCGATCTAAATAATAATAATTGGGATGAAATTGCAGCAGCATTTGATAAAAAAAAACTGTCCAGTTTAGCGACAACGATGAAGAAGAAAAAAAAACAGAAATTATTTTGATCGAGACTACCAATTGATTTCAAAATTGGATCCTAACCGCCCTCTATCTCAGAAACGATTCGCCGTATGAAAAAATTTTTCAAACAAAAGTTGTAGAGAATTTAACGCTCTACAATATTGATAATAGATACAAATAGCTTAAAACTCATAGTAAACGAGTTATTTGTAAAAAATATGCAAAAAAAAAAAAAATCGATTTTTTGCACATTTTTTACAAATAACTCGTTTCCTGTGAGTTTTACGCTATTCGTATCTATTAGCAATATTGTAGAGCATTAAATTCTCTACAATTTTTGTTTGAAAAATATTTTCATACGGTGAATTGTTTCTGAGATGTAATTGTTAATAAAAAATGAAAATTATTTATAATTATATTTTCAGCAATAATTTATAAACTTTAAAAGCTTCTATCTCAGAAACGATCCACCGTATGAAAATATTTTTCAAACAAAAGTTGTAGAGAATTTAACGCTCTACAATATTGATAATAGATACAAATAGCTTAAAACTCATAGTAAACGAGTTATTTGTAAAAAATATGCAAAAAACCGATTTTTTGCACAGGTTGTTGCCGTGTTCAAATCAGGAGGTATCAAATAGCAAGCAAAACCAATTTTTATATTCAGACTTTTGCGTGTAAAATATTCACACTTATTGTTGAATCACACTGTAGAAGAAATAAAAAAAAAATTAAAAGTTACTGATAATTATAACACATGTTTTTATTTATGAACCGGATTCATTGCGCGTATTTTCTGTTAACAGATGGCATATTATAAAACTTATCATATTCACATAACATTATGGTAATTTCGTGTCCCAATTACGCGACATGCGCGGTAATGGTTTACGTAAAAATCCAGAACAATCCCAAATAATTTGAAGTCAACAATCAACCGGTGGGTATACATTAACACCACGCTCATTTTTGGCGGGAAAGTTACTTGTTTACCTACAACCATGTTACGTAAAAAAATGCGATAATCAACTTACCGATGACCTACTAACCTTTTCGATAAAGTTTCCACTAATTTTGAACTAGTACACACAAAAAAAAAACTAACTAACGACACTATCACTTATACAGTTATCGACGTTACATCACTGTGTTTTTTTTTGGAATTTATACGACAACCTATTGGCGAATTGTGAATGATGTTAACAGTACCAAAAAAAAAAAAAAACGTGTTAGCTGTACCAGCGACAAATAAAATTTCGAATGCGCGTAGTTACCAGCTCGGCTCGAAGGCGTGTTGCAAAATCATCGGAGGTGAGAATGGAGACAAAAAAAAATCCGTGGCGACGGATATCGGCGCAATGAGATATAGCGATAAACGTTGATAAGAAGTAGCTAATTGTTTATATGCGAATTACATGTACAGGGTCCTTCGCGACGAGCTGAGTCGACATGCATGCGGGAAAGTGTGTTTTGAAAATTTGCTTGCATGGGTTTTCCGAAATGCTCGTCGAAGCGGACCCAAACTCCGTTATTTTGAACGGAATGCTACGGTTTTTATTACATTTTTGGAATCTACGCGAAATTTCAATACAACTTTATATAAGACATAATAGGCCTAAAGTCCATCATTTTTTAATTATTTCACATTTTCGAAATTTTCGGACACGTGCAGCGCTCCAGTAAAAAAATTATATTTCTAAATTTAAGTGAGTCAGGGCTAATTTTTTTTTGAGATTTGGACAAATAATATTTATAGCTTTCAAAAACTGTGAAAACCTTGACGAAAATTTATATAGGGTGTTCAGAAAATGGCGCTCCGAAATGCTCGTCGAAGTGGACTCAAACTTTGTTATTTTGAACGGAATGCTACGGTTTTTATTACATTTTTGGAATCTACGCGAAATTTCAATACAACTTTATATAAGACATAATAGGCCTAAAGTCCATCATTTTTTAATTATTTCACATTTTCGAAATTTTCGGACACGTGCAGCCCTCCAGTAAAAAAATTATATTTCTGAGTTTAAGTGAGTCAGGTCTAATTTTTTTTGAGATTTGGACAAATAACATTGACAGCTTCCAAAATTTGTGAAAACCTTGACAAAAATTTATATAGGGTGTTCAGAAAATGGTGCCGAAATTTGCTATCTAAAAACTTAATTTTATCAAATGGCAACCTCCATTTTTCTCTTTACCACCATGAAGATTTTAATTTTTTTCATGTTTCTACAAACACCGTTAATTTGAGATATATGAATTGACTAACGAAGTCGCCTTAATTTAAATCGTAGAATAGTAAAGAGAAAAATGGGGGGGGTTTAGATAGCGAAATTCGGCATCATTTTCTGAACACCCTATATAAATTTTTGCCAAGGTTTTCACAAAGTTTGGAAGCTGTCAATGTTATTTGTCCAAATCTCAAAAAAAATTAGACCTGACTCACTTAAACTTGGAAATATAATTTTTTTAGTGGAGGGCTACACGTGTCGAAAAATTTCGAAAATGTGAAATAATTAAAAAATGGTTAGGTTGTAATGTTTCAGATTTACTGTCGTATTTAATGGCTATGCAGAACAACATCGTCGAACTTTAGCAACATCTTCGTCGATTGATAATTTCTTATAAACACTCACAACAAGTCTCGGTTCATTTCAATGTTGTGAGAAAAGTTTACTGCTGAAAATACACTGGTAACACCATTAAATACGACAAATTTTTGAGTCATTATATCTCAGAAATAGTGGCTCGTAGGAAAAAAAGTATTGACACGTTTTATGTAGAGAATTTTATGATCTACATTTTTTGTCTGAGGTATTTTTATGATAAAACTAACAGTTTTGCTAAAAATTGCGAAAAACTTTTGACCTTGAATAAAATTTGTTCAAATTGTATTTTACTAACTTTTTGACTCATTATATCTCAGAAATAGTGGCTCGTAGGAAAAAAAGTATCGATAAGTTTTTTGTAGAGAATTTTATGATCTACAATTTTTGTGTGAGGTATTTTTATGATAAAACTAACAGTTTTGCTAAAAATTGCGAAAAACTTTTGACCTTGAATAAAATTTGTTCAAATTGTATTTTACTAACTTTTTGACTCATTATATCTCAGAAATAGTGGCTCGTAGGAAAAAAAGTATCGATAAGTTTTTTGTAGAGAATTTTATGATCTACAATTTTTGTGTGAGGTATTTTTATGATAAAACTAACAGTTTTGCTAAAAATTGCGAAAAACTTTTGACCTTGAATAAAATTTGTTCAAATTGTATTTTACTAACTTTTGAGTCATTATATCTCAGAAATAGTGGCTCGCAGGAAAAAAAGTATCGATAAGTTTTTTGTAGAAAATTTTATGATCTACAATTTTTGTGTGAGGTATTTTTATGATAAAACTAACAGTTTTGCTGAAAATTGCGAAAAACTCATTTTTTTACCCTTTGACCTTGAATAAAATTTGTTCAAATTGTATTTTACTAACTTTTTGACTCATTATATCTCAGAAATAGTGGCTCGTAGGAAAAAAAGTATCGATAAGTTTTTTGTAGAGAATTTTATGGTCTACAATTTTTGTCTGAAGTATTTTTATGATAAAACTCACCGTTTTGCTAAAAATTGCAAAAAATTCAATTTTTTGACTTTTGACCTTGAGTAAAATTTGTTCAAATTGTATTTTACTAACTTTTCGAATCATTATATCTCAGAAATAGTGGCTCGTAGGAAAAAAAGTATCGATACGTTTTTTGTAGAAAATTTTATGATCTACAATTTTTGTCTGAGGTATTTTTATGATAAAACTCACCGTTTTGCTAAAAATTGCGAAAAACTTTTGACCTTGAATAAAATTTGTTCAAATTGTATTTTACTAACTTTTTGACTCATTATATCTCAGAAATAGTGGCTCGTAGGAAAAAAAGTATCGATACGTTTTTTGTAGAAAATTTTATGATCTACAATTTTTGTCTGAGGTATTTTTATGATAAAACTCACCGTTTTGCTAAAAATTGCGAAAAACTTTTGACCTTGAATAAAATTTGTTCAAATTGTATTTTACTAACTTTTTGACTCATTATATCTCAGAAATAGTGGCTCGTAGGAAAAAAAGTATCGATAAGTTTTTTGTAGAGAATATTATGATCTACAATTTTTGTCTGAGGTATTTTTATGATAAACCTAACAGTTTTGCTAAAAATTGCGAAAAACTTTTGATCTTGAATAAAATTTGTTCAAATTGTATTTTACTAACTTTTTGAGTCATTATATCTCAGAAATAGTGGCTCGCAGGAAAAAAAGTATCGATAAGTTTTTTGTAGAGAATTTTATGATCTACAATTTTTGTCTGAAGTATTTTTATGATAAAACTCACCGTTTTGCTAAAAATTGCAAAAAATTCAATTTTTTGACTTTTGACCTTGAGTAAAATTTGTTCAAATTGTATTTTACTAACTTTTCGAATCATTATATCTCAGAAATAGTGGCTCGTAGGAAAAAAAGTATCGATACGTTTTTTGTAGAAAATTTTATGATCTACAATTTTTGTCTGAGGTATTTTTATGATAAAACTCACCGTTTTGCTAAAAATTGCGAAAAACTTTTGATCTTGAATAAAATTTGTTCAAATTGTATTTTACTAACTTTTTGAGTCATTATATCTCAGAAATAGTGGCTCGCAGGAAAAAAAGTATCGATAAGTTTTTTGTAGAGAATTTTATGATCTACAATTTTTGTCTGAAGTATTTTTATGATAAAACTCACCGTTTTGCTAAAAATTGCAAAAAATTCAATTTTTTGACTTTTGACCTTGAGTAAAATTTGTTCAAATTGTATTTTACTAACTTTTTGACTCATTATATCTCAGAAATAGTGGCTCGTAGGAAAAAAAGTATCGATAAGTTTTTTGTAGAGAATTTTATGATCTACAATTTTTGTCTGAGGTATTTTTATGATAAAACTAACAGTTTTGCTAAAAATTGCGAAAAACTTTTGACCTTGAATAAAATTTGTTCAAATTGTATTTTACTAACTTTTTGACTCATTATATCTCAGAAATAGTGGCTCGTAGGAAAAAAAGTATCGATAAGTTTTTTGTAGAGAATTTTATGATCTACAATTTTTGTGTGAGGTATTTTTATGATAAAACTAACAGTTTTGCTAAAAATTGCGAAAAACTTTTGACCTTGAATAAAATTTGTTCAAATTGTATTTTACTAACTTTTTGACTCATTATATCTCAGAAATAGTGGCTCGTAGGAAAAAAAGTATCGATAAGTTTTTTGTAGAGAATTTTATGATCTACAATTTTTGTGTGAGGTATTTTTATGATAAAACTAACAGTTTTGCTAAAAATTGCGAAAAACTTTTGACCTTGAATAAAATTTGTTCAAATTGTATTTTACTAACTTTTGAGTCATTATATCTCAGAAATAGTGGCTCGCAGGAAAAAAAGTATCGATAAGTTTTTTGTAGAAAATTTTATGATCTACAATTTTTGTGTGAGGTATTTTTATGATAAAACTAACAGTTTTGCTGAAAATTGCGAAAAACTCATTTTTTTACCCTTTGACCTTGAATAAAATTTGTTCAAATTGTATTTTACTAACTTTTTGACTCATTATATCTCAGAAATAGTGGCTCGTAGGAAAAAAAGTATCGATAAGTTTTTTGTAGAGAATTTTATGGTCTACAATTTTTGTCTGAAGTATTTTTATGATAAAACTCACCGTTTTGCTAAAAATTGCAAAAAATTCAATTTTTTGACTTTTGACCTTGAGTAAAATTTGTTCAAATTGTATTTTACTAACTTTTCGAATCATTATATCTCAGAAATAGTGGCTCGTAGGAAAAAAAGTATCGATACGTTTTTTGTAGAAAATTTTATGATCTACAATTTTTGTCTGAGGTATTTTTATGATAAAACTCACCGTTTTGCTAAAAATTGCGAAAAACTTTTGACCTTGAATAAAATTTGTTCAAATTGTATTTTACTAACTTTTTGACTCATTATATCTCAGAAATAGTGGCTCGTAGGAAAAAAAGTATCGATACGTTTTTTGTAGAAAATTTTATGATCTACAATTTTTGTCTGAGGTATTTTTATGATAAAACTCACCGTTTTGCTAAAAATTGCGAAAAACTTTTGACCTTGAATAAAATTTGTTCAAATTGTATTTTACTAACTTTTCGAATCATTATATCTCAGAAATAGTGGCTCGTAGGAAAAAAAGTATCGATACGTTTTTTGTAGAAAATTTTATGATCTACAATTTTTGTCTGAGGTATTTTTATGATAAAACTCACCGTTTTGCTAAAAATTGCGAAAAACTTTTGACCTTGAATAAAATTTGTTCAAATTGTATTTTACTAACTTTTTGACTCATTATATCTCAGAAATAGTGGCTCGTAGGAAAAAAAGTATCGATAAGTTTTTTGTAGAGAATTTTATGATCTACAATTTTTGTCTGAGGTATTTTTATGATAAACCTAACAGTTTTGCTAAAAATTGCGAAAAACTTTTGATCTTGAATAAAATTTGTTCAAATTGTATTTTACTAACTTTTTGAGTCATTATATCTCAGAAATAGTGGCTCGCAGGAAAAAAAGTATCGATAAGTTTTTTGTAGAGAATTTTATGATCTACAATTTTTGTCTGAAGTATTTTTATGATAAAACTCACCGTTTTGCTAAAAATTGCAAAAAATTCAATTTTTTGACTTTTGACCTTGAGTAAAATTTGTTCAAATTGTATTTTACTAACTTTTCGAATCATTATATCTCAGAAATAGTGGCTCGTAGGAAAAAAAGTATCGATACGTTTTTTGTAGAAAATTTTATGATCTACAATTTTTGTCTGAGGTATTTTTATGATAAAACTCACCGTTTTGCTAAAAATTGCGAAAAACTTTTGACCTTGAATAAAATTTGTTCAAATTGTATTTTACTAACTTTTTGACTCATTATATCTCAGAAATAGTGGCTCGTAGGAAAAAAAGTATCGATAAGTTTTTTGTAGAGAATTTTATGATCTACAATTTTTGTCTGAGGTATTTTTATGATAAACCTAACAGTTTTGCTAAAAATTGCGAAAAACTTTTGATCTTGAGTAAAATTTGTTCAAATTGTATTTTACTAACTTTTCGAATCATTATATCTCAGAAATAGTGGCTCGTAGGAAAAAAAGTATCGATACGTTTTTTGTAGAAAATTTTATGATCTACAATTTTTGTCTGAGGTATTTTTATGATAAAACTCACCGTTTTGCTAAAAATTGCGAAAAACTTTTGACCTTGAATAAAATTTGTTCAAATTGTATTTTACTAACTTTTTGACTCATTATATCTCAGAAATAGTGGCTCGTAGGAAAAAAAGTATCGATAAGTTTTTTGTAGAGAATTTTATGATCTACAATTTTTGTCTGAGGTATTTTTATGATAAACCTAACAGTTTTGCTAAAAATTGCGAAAAACTTTTGATCTTGAATAAAATTTGTTCAAATTGTATTTTACTAACTTTTTGAGTCATTATATCTCAGAAATAGTGGCTCGCAGGAAAAAAAGTATCGATAAGTTTTTTGTAGAGAATTTTATGATCTACAATTTTTGTGTGAGGTATTTTTATGATAAAACTAACAGTTTTGCTGAAAATTGCGAAAAACTCATTTTTTTACCCTTTGACCTTGAATAAAATTTGTTGAAATTGTATTTCACTAACTTTTTGAGTCATTATATCTCAGAAATAGTGGCTCGTAGGAAAAAAAGTATCGATACGTTTTTTCTAGAGATATTTATGATCTACAATTTTTGTCTGAGGTATTTTTATGATAAAACTAACAGTTTTGCTGAAAATTGCGAAAAACTCATTTTTTTGACTTTTGACATTGAATAAAATTTGTTCAAATTGTACTTTAAGCGATTTTACCGATTTTGGGAATTTATCTAACTTCAAATGTTATCCAATGCTATCCAATAGGTGTACAGTTCAAATCATTGTTATTTCGCGAAATCTAGATTTATTATAATAACAATATTAGTGCCTTCACCTACCTTCCTTTTTTATGAAGAACAATCGCGAAAAACTTTTACCGAACCGACTGATATGCTAACAAGCACGCGATGACTGAAAAGCGCTTAAAGCTCCTGTTATCCCAGTGCTAATTTATGTCATTAATATTTTCATTAATTGTTGTTAATAAAAATGTTTATTCTTTTATGAGGATGTGTGTGTATTACGTATTATTTAAATTAATTACAGTTTTTCATTATAATTCGTTATATTCGCGAAAACGAATGAATGAATTGTGGTTACCATGTTAATTTGTGATATAATTTTCGTCGAGGCTAATTCGGTGGTTAACACCAAAAATAAGGTATTAGTCCGGTCAATATAGACATTTAATATAACAAAAAATTTATAAAAACTAATACAAATAAAGTTTCAAAAATCTCTATCGAGGTTTTTTGGATTTTTCTCGAAAACAATATGTTTTATAAAAAAAAACCTCCGACTAAAGTTGTAGATCTTGAAATTCTCTACAAAAATGGTCGACATGATTTTTTTCCTAACTGTTACCATTCCTGAGATATCGCGATTCTAAGAGTCGCATTATACATGGTATGCACACATTTCCATGTCACCTGTGATGTAGTGTACTCGGCGTGTTTTTTTACCGTGGTTTCCCCTGTAGGTCTACTCCATTAATTGTCATGTCAATTTTAGAATAATTTAAGGAAGCAATACCCGTCAACTTCTAGATATTTCCTAATAATTGATAAGAAACTCTTGGAAATCTACTTCAACAGTTTTGTCTTCTTCGATTTCTTCGTCTTCCTCTTGATGTATGTTGATAAATCGTTCAAAAGGGGCTGAGTTATTGGTCTCTTCAATAAAATCACAGGAATATTCCTCTGGACATTTGAGCAAGACTGACCAACACACAGAGTACCTAGGACACCAGCACCAATGAATAACGCTTGGACTGATGCTGGAGGTTTGATGAAGGCTAACGTTGGATTAGATTATGAAAATGTTTACTAGATTTGAACCAAAAACATAACTAGACACCCAAATGTCTAGTTATACATCGGGGATAGCAGTGAAGGTTGGAAAGAGTTTATTCAAGGTAGCGAAAAGACCCAAACACATTAAGTCTCCAAGGACTAACTCTTAACAAAAAGAAAAGACTTTTTTCGAATTTTCCTTATAGCTTAGGGAAGAGGAAGGAATCTACGCGTAAAAATGTTATATTTTTAGTTTGTCACAACAAAAACAAATCTATAAAATAAAAATTTCGAATCAGGGAGTACCTCAACGTTTATTCCCACAACATAAATGCGAATGATTACGAAAATTTAATCTAAATTAATTTAATGTATTTTCCATCTTCAATTACTTCATTTGAGATAATACTTGTCAAGTCAAAGTTGTAAATATGATATTTCCATGCGAAATATTTACAATTAATAAATCTAGCAAACAAATAAGTTGAGGAACGTTCTCGACGACATTATCAAATAGATTTATACTATGTAAATTCTAAGTTTAATTTAAAAATAAATTTGCCTCGAAAATATTTTTTTATTGAGTTATTTCGTTCTGTACGCTATCAAGATTTTATAAACTAGGTCTGAAAGCAAAAAATACATTTTTTTGAAAAAAAATTGATTCATACACTAATCGACCTTTAATAACCACCATCTAGAGTCCATAGTGATTACCCACCACAAATAATGGGAAAAATCGTTTTTCTGCTTACCCCTGGTCCCCACAAGGGCGGGGCTGGTGGAATTCTGGTCGCAATGATCGGGATCCCGCGAATCCTGATTAAATATTTGTTAACTGAAATGCAGGTCTTAAGAGATTCATTGGAAACCATCCTCAACCACCAGAATTCTCACTCAAAAGAAAATTTGGTATTGGAAATAGGCCCGGGCAACTTCAGCAACAACTCTCCTATTTCGGATTGCATCATGGCTGATTTGAAAACTTGTTTGCTCCAGTTTTAGTGCTCATGGATCCAGAAAACGAGGAACTGAAGCTTAAAACTGCCGAACCTTCGGACTTTGCTGATCCTATTTGAAGAAATTCTTCATGTGAAGTACGGTTTTCTCCAGTCGGAAAAGGGACAGACAAACCCTTCATGGGACCTTAACTCTTCTGTGGTACCAACCAATTATTGGGACAACCTACAAGGTCTGAGACAGGCCAAGAGTCTCCTGGGAAATTGTAACCAGAAAAAATCTGTCAACAAACACCTGCAGACGTTAGACTCCGGAAAATAATGGTACGGAACTCCAGAGCACTACACCCTGGTGCGCTTGGAATAGAAGACGAAGATCTCTGGAAATTAGAGCCATCTCACATTCTAGACTTTTTAAAAGGAGTGGAATTGATGAATCAGCTGTAAATACAGGGTTTTCCAGTATTGGGGCAAGAAAAGCAGACACATTAGATCCTTTGGGTCGCGGTGTATATGATACCCCAATATCCACATAAATATACGAGGTCTGGCTATTAAATAAAGAGACTAGTTACGAAAAAGTGCCTTCAGGGTCCCTTTCAAAGCAGATCTTTTTCTAACCTTTCGAGGAAGTCTGAGTTTTTGTCAGGATTTTTGGCACCAACAATCATCCGGATGCTCATTCGACGTTCGGCACGTACAATTTGGTTGATTTTGGTCACTGTTTTCAAAGTTGAAACAGTGACAGGGCGACCTGGGCTCTGGTCATCTTCAGAGCTCTCTCGGCCCTCACAACACCGCTCAAAAACACGCGTACGTGTTAGAGAATTGTCCCCATAGGCCTCTCGTAACAATTTACGTGTTTTGGGACGGTCATAGACAAGATATCTAGATACCCAACGCGTCTAGGGCGTCCTCTAGGCGCGCAGTCTCGTTATTTAATAACCAGACCTCGTATAAATACATAATATTCCACTAAGAAATGTTTTTGGAGGAAGTTAGGATCTTTCAATTTTGTGTTTGGGTTAAATATAGAATTCCTCACTTGGATGGATTGAACAGGGAGAGGAAATTTGTGCATTTGAATTAATTAAATACCCAATTTAGTAATTAGGATTATTATCGATATTTTTTCCAAATATTCTACTTACGTTTGATCCAATATATTATATTAGAGTTCACTAGAAATTCTATAGAGTAACATCGAAACGCGACTAGAATATACAAACCAAATTGTTAAACATGTAATTAATGATGAAAGATAACAGCGTAGCATGAGCGATAACCTTTTATAGGCAAATCATATTTTGCACTCGAACGAGATGAATTATATTAAATAAAAAATTTTGTGTAAATATTTTTTATCCGCAGTCACCTTCTAACTGAAATTTCAATCACACTTTTCAACCGTACAAAGGACCATTGCATCTACTATTGACGTATTCTTGAATTCGTGACATTTCATTGATGTCGGGCCACCGCTTAATGGTCTGCACTTGATATACACTACCGGTCAATAGTGTTGGCCCACCCAAAAGGATCCTCAGCATTATTTTACTCCACTTATTATCTATAATATTATCAGTTCTGAATAATTTTTACAACGTCAACATGAATTCCTTTAAAAAACAAGAAACTAACCTAAAAGGTCACATTTTGGGCTGATGTGTGTTGTCAGTGTTTGTTGTAAGATTTTGCCGTGCTTAATATGTACAGAAATTTGGTATTCAAAGTTCCACTCAGGTTTTTAACCTGAAATGAGAAAAGTATAGAAATAGGTTGAGGTATATTTAGGAATAAAGGTTAAAAAAAGTTACCCGCAAAACTAAAACGAATAAATGTCCATTGCATAACCTTAAATTTTCGAAATATCCTACTGACTGCGCCAATTACGTTACCGAACTTCGAGAAGACGTCACGGATAAATCGTTTCGCCCTAAATTTTCATATTCCGATTTCCCGTGTTCTTTTGAACTATATTTAGCCAGTTGTCATCAATTATTTGGTTGAAATCCGACAAAATATTTTATTTTGATCGTCTACCTTGTACCAAACCTGGTCGAATCTCCGTCCATTTAGTACCATCGCGAGCCACTTCAGTGTTGGTTCATGTTGATTGATTTTCATCTGAGTTTTCGCTTTCAACTATAAAATCGGGATCCTCTTGAAATAAATTCAATGATTGAGTAGCATCGCTTGTGGACGGTTGATTTTTTCTTCATCCATTTCCCGTAATGCGGCGAGAGCTTCTCGCAAACACCCTGTATATTTCTTCTGAAAGACTCATAGGTGATAGAATAGAAATTATATTCCTGCGTTTCCTACGGTCTGGTCAAGTAAGCCTAGCCGCATTCCACGGCCAAGTTGACCCTTCTACCTCATAATATTCGCCGTCCGATCAGATGCAGCGTTGCCGATACCACCAAATTCATTTCTCAACATTTTTCTAAACAATTGATTTGTTAAGGTGTTAAGGTGGTATTTAAACGTGAGTTACTGTTGTTTGCGTCGAATAAGTACAATAGAATTCTTAGGAATGGAAAAATATTTTTATCTGCGATCGCCATTGAAAAATAACCTAGACGGGTGGGGTAAAAAACGAGTTTTTTCCTCGTGCCCAAAAACCGTGTCTGACGAAAAACAGACGCAACGTGTCAATCTCAAATTTCTCTTTAAATAAAAAAAAAATCGATCGAGTTTCAAAAAACGTTGCAAGAGGGCGTATGGGGACAATTTTCCATCTCGCGCGCGTATTTTTGAGTGGCGTAAGCGCTTTAGTGACGGGCGAGAGATCAAATTAAAATTCAAAGCAACGCAGAACGTTTTTTTTGCACATTAACGGTATCGAGATGTCTGAATGGGTTTCAGAGGGTCGGACTGTCAACAAGACTTACTATTTGTCAGTTTTGGCAACACTGCGAAAACGAGTTGTACCAGGAAAACGCACCTGCCCAGTATTTGGGCAGTAAGCGCTCGAACACCCGTCGTACTCACCAGATTTGGCACCGTGTGACTTTTTTTTGTCGTCGAAGTTTAGGTATTAGGTAGTTTAGTTCTCTCCGAGCATTAACTCTGATAATATTCCAATTGATAACGTCGTTAAGCTAAATAAACATGAAAGAAGAATCTGATTGCACTACTTCTCAAATTGTAGATATAACTCAAAACCTGCTTCCGGGAACGTCAAGAAATTGTTGTAATACTAAAAACATCAAAACTTTTAATTCCGTTTTCGGCAAAAGTATTTTTGAATGTGGTCGTGGATAAAATATTGTATGATACTCATGCGTGAAGTACTTTTGCGCCCGAGTTGTACACTTTAGTAAATCCTAATTGACTGGAAAGGCAAGTGAATCAGTTACATCGAAACGTAGGTTGTTTTAAACTGGTTTTTCAAACAATGTATCCACCCCTGTACCCAAAAGGTTTTGCCAACCTTATAGTACAATACGCGAAGCTCCAGGAAAACAAAAATTTTATCATTTGAAAGAAACACTTCGATGGAAATGCTTTAGACAATAATTTCCGTTAACTTTCTGAAAATTTTATCGCATTGGCAACATCGGTATCGCACGCATTCCTGCTGTTAACCACTAATTCCTAGAATCCTTCATTCACAACCGGGCCTATAAACGAAGAGAATGGAACTTAGGTATTCTCGTATTTTTTTATTATTTTGTTATTAGAGGGAACATACACTTAAGGTTCACTTTTAAAAATTAAATTTATTAATAATTAATAAATGGAGGGAGGAAAATCATTAATAGAATTTTAATTGTTCGTTTTATACTTTTTATTGATCAATAATTGTGAATAAATTTGATATAAATATGAAAGTACGAAGATCGGTCCGCGTAGAAGCTACGCGGGCTGAAGAAGAAGCTCGAATGACATTCAGGCGTCAGTCGGCGTTGTGCTACATAATAATTTCCAAACGCATGTTTTAAAAACAAGTTTTCCGGTTATTAATGAACTTATAGAACTTAAAATAGAAAAAAAATATGTAAACCCTCCCACAATAACGTAGGGAAGGCTCTAAACTATTATAATTTCCGTCTGCGTGTTTTCTTTTTGTGTCAAGTCTTCGTCATGGACATTTGCCTAACACATGTCGACATGGTGACAAAGTAGTTTATCCTTCCACTGACAGAGTGGTGGAACTGGAACGTTGGGCCAGATACTTCTGGGACCATCCTCGTATCTAAAGTTTTCAGTAATAAATTATTCTTTAATAATTCACTTTTATATTGACTTTGCTGACCCGGTGAATTAAGTACCGGATATCCGGTCTCTTTACATAATTTTCTGGTATTAATCCCTTTTTTTAAGCATTATTTGTTTGTGTTATTCGAAATTTTTTTAACTAACTGGCGATTATCAATCCGTGAGGCGTAAAAATAACAGAGGGGATGAATAACTGAAAAATTAAAACGCTTTAAAGAAATAATGAAGATTTACTACTGACAACATTAAAAAATATAAAAATAAACACATTTTGTTCATTAAATAGCTTAATCTATGTAAAATAGGTACTGAGAATAATATAATCAGCATATAAAAGACTGCGGTTTTAATTTAATTTAATTCGTATAAATTAATTACCAACAGATATTTATTACTAATTGACAAAAAAAACTAACCGAAAAGTACCATGGAGATCCAAATATGAAATTGTAAATGTATTAAACACTGTAATGAAATAAAAACAATTTTTTTTCAAATATCTCATTGCAAGATCAACTGGGATGTCTTGAGATAATTTTCCGTCTTCTAAGAAATTTTATTCGAGTTTATAAGTTCAGGAAATGCAGTCAAATTCATACTTTGATGCGAATCAATAATTCTCATGCTTCAAACAACTTCTGGGCAGTAAAGCATCCCATTAGACTCTTGTTGGACTCGATCAAAAGTGCTCCAGAGCGTCCCGAAAGTGTTTTGCAATACTGTCACTTTCACTACATGGAACGCTCAAAACGCACATCTTCAGGTTAAAAGGTCAAAAACTTTTAATACAAAACTCGTACGTCCACATTCTTAAAGCGGCTTTGAAATTAAAATTTTTAAATTGGTTTTTATTATGAATCCATGCAAAATCATCGAAATGAAACTGTCAACTGTCAACGTTGAAGTGGTTACTCCAGAACGTTCCGAAAGCGTTCCGCAGTACGGAACTGTCACTTTCACTACATGGAACGCTCAAAACGCACATCTTCAGGTTAAAAGGTCAAAAACTTTTAATACAAAACTCGTACGTCCACATTCTTAAAGCGGCTTTGAAATTAAAATTTTTAAATTGGTTTTTATTATGAATCCATGCAAAATCATCGAAATGAAACTGTCAACTGTCAACGTTGAAGTGGTTACTCCAGAACGTCCCGAAAGCGTTCCGCAGTACGGAACTGTCACTGTCACTACGTGGAACACTCAAAACGCACATCTTCAGGTTAAAAGGTCAAAAACTTTTAATACAAAACTCGTACGTCCACATTCTTAAAGCGGCTTTGAAATTAAAATTTTTAAATTGGTTTTTATTATGAATCCATGCAAAATCATCGAAATGAAACTGTCAACTGTCAACGTTGAAGTGGTTACTCCAGAACGTCCCGAAAGCGTTCCGCAGTACGGAACTGTCACTGTCACTACGTGGAACACTCAAAACGCACATCTTCAGGTTAAAAGGTCAAAAACTTTTAATACAAAACTCGTACGTCCACATTCTTAAAGCGGCTTTGAAATTAAAATTTTTAAATTGGTTTTTATTATGAATCCATGCAAAATCATCGAAATGAAACTGTCAACTGTCAACGTTGAAGTGGTTACTCCAGAACGTCCCGAAAGCGTTCCGCAGTACGGAACTGTCACTGTCACTACGTGGAACACTCAAAACGCACATCTTCAGGTTAAAAGGTCAAAAACTTTTAATACAAAACTCGTACGTCCACATTCTTAAAGCGGCTTTGAAATTAAAATTTTTAAATTGGTTTTTATTATGAATCCATGCAAAATCATCGAAATGAAACTGTCAACTGTCAACGTTGAAGTGGTTACTCCAGAACGTCCCGAAAGCGTTCCGCAGTACGGAACTGTCACTGTCACTACGTGGAACACTCAAAACGCACATCTTCAGGTTAAAAGGTCAAAAACTTTTAATACAAAACTCGTACGTCCACATTCTTAAAGCGGCTTTGAAATTAAAATTTTTAAATTGGTTTTTATTATGAATCCATGCAAAATCATCGAAATGAAACTGTCAACTGTCAACGTTGAAGTGGTTACTCCAGAACGTCCCGAAAGCGTTCCGCAGTACGGAACTGTCATTTTCACGACATGGAACACTTAAAACGCAACTTTCGGTATATAAACGAATACAGAACGAACAACTTTAAGATGGCGTCGTCTAAAAAATGATTTGTTTGATATTGAAATCTTTATCGTAACTTTTAAAACTTTTTAAAAAGCTTCTCTAAAAAATATGCACACGCTGAAAACGAACACGGATGCAAAACCATTTTTCGACGTGGGTTTTATAAGTTTTAAGATTGACACCTTGTAAATGACATACTTTCCGATATAGATTAATGGAGTTTTCGTTTAGTTTTTTAACATAGCCGGGTTGGAATGAAATTCTCGCCGAACAGTTTCGGTGGAACGTGCAAAATTGTTATATAAAAAAGGCCACACATCGAACTACACTTATTGGCAAAGCCAGCTAATCATACCGCCCAGGGCGCCGACATAAATATGCGTGCGTCTTTAGCACGACGTGATGTTTGAAAGGAGCACACCACTTTCATATATCGCCAAAAATCATTTAAAGAAATCGTTGAAAAAGTAACGTTACGGTTTGATAACTCCGTTCTCAATTAATTTACCTTTTTCGAGATACACCCAGGCACTTCCCTTATTGTTATTTATACGATTGTTTGTTACTTTTGAAGGCCATTCTTGCTCTCACCGGATGGTCGAAGTCGCGTTGGAAAGAAGAAGAGTTGAACCAAAAATCCGTCAGTTTTTTGAATTTTTTTTTACCTCAAAAAAGGGGTAAAAAAATTTATAAACAATTTATTATATAATCTACAATAAATTGTACAGATTCGAGCTGAAAAATTATTGTTTTGCGGTATTGGGGTACAAATAAAAATATTTTTGTGAACAACATACAAAAAAAGTAGTATTTTTAATTTTTTTTATATGAAACATGTAAATACGTTCAAGTAAAGCAGTAAATACGAAATATTTCCCCATATTTACACCTAGAATGCAAAGTATTTTACGTCAGTGTGAATAACTGTTTATTTAGTTAATAAATAAGAATTGCAAAATCCATAGAGGGGAAAATTCTGGAAAAATTATTAATTTTAGCAAAAAACTAATGCGACAGTTTAAAAAAAATCAAAATCAGCCCAATATTTACTGAGATAATTAATATTTTTCATCGCCCCGCATTTATGCTGCTACCAAATTCACATTTTCCATAAAAGATTATTGAAACTTTTATTGATAAAAATTTCAAGATTCCCCTACAAAATGACGTAAAAAACATTCCTCAATATCGAAAAACAAAGCCGCAGTGAATTTAAAAAAAAATGTCAAACTTCGCCCCAAATTAAACTGCCAGCTGTCCGAATATGACATTTGGTATTACGATATTTTTATAAAATGTTTAAAAAACAATAAATTGCTTATATTTTTTTTGAGGTCAAAAAAAAATCAAAAAAATAAGGGATTTTTAGTTCAATTTTTCTTCTTTTCAACGCGACTTTTCAAAAAAAGGTCCTCCAATGGTTTAATTGCCATTTTGCGAAAACTATTGGGGCCACAGGGCCCATCTTTAGAGCATTGATTAAGTACATCGAGATCTCGGTTTTCAGTGAATAACAAACCTTTATATTAAAAATTAAACAAATTATAAACAAATTATAAACAATTTAAAAAATTAAAAATTTTCTCCTTTCGGTTAAATTATCTAAGCAACAAATTATCGAAATTTAATTTATAAAATCTCATTTTGAAGATTTTTCAATTCTCTACAATATTGCCGATAATAACAAAAACGAATGTTGTATAGGTTAAGCGAAAAAAGCAAAAAAACAAGATTTGTACCGATTTTTTGGTGTTTTTATTGTTTAAAAAAAAAGTAAACGCATTGACAAATAATGTTGAATTTTATTTACATAACTTTTATTTAACCCCTAGAACACGATGGCGTTGTTTTTCCACTATTAAAATTTTGTCACCAAGGCAATGACTTACCCTGTTTAATAGGATATTAACTAACCACGATAATCGTTCGAATGCAACTCAAATTGCTCAATTCGATCATTAAATTATTACTGTATATAATAAAATCGAATGTCCTCCTTCCACATAACTAAATAGAAATATTTAACGATATTAAGGACAAATATAATAACCACATTTATTGTTTATTAATGTTTTTTTTTTTATATAAATTGATGCTAATTGTTATTACCAGGAATTGTTGAGACGTAAGAATCGACTTTACGACCGTAATTCATAAATATGTATTGACACAGATTACTAGTGGGTTATCTAAGAGTTTTAGATTATCAAACTGTTATTAATTACATATTTTATGTATACAGAGTGAGTTTTATGTATGGAACGCCGCAGTTATCTCGAAATCGACAATTTTTGAGCCCGTTCGCGTTAAATGATATTTTATAGTAATGGGCCAAACGGCGTTTCGAATTTAGCCGAACAAAAAGAAACCAATTACTGCCCATCACTATCATTAACAGTAAAAGCATATAAGTTGAATGGCGGCGCGGCGATCGACAGTCAAAGTTTCGTTCTCGGTTCGCTGTTTGATCAAATAATAATCAGCTGTTTCTTGGTCATTGACAGCAAGAGTGAACTTGGTCGATGGTAGTCTGCGTGCCTAATTAACATTGTTACGCTAAGATCATAGACAGACGGTTAGTTTTGAATCGAACTAATAGGATAAACGTTTGCTCTAATAGATAATATAGAATAATTAAAATAAAAAATATTTTTATCTACGAATCGTTTGAAACTGTTTCTGATCTGCTGGCGGTGCTCCTTAACTTCCCTTCTGGGGTGCCTCAGGTGTGATTCAATTTGATCCAATCTTCAAACTACAAAAGAGACTTGATAGACATTCACTAGAAACTAAACCGCATGGCTCACTAAAGGGACTTCTCTAAAATATTCAAACTTCATCTTTGAATCCGTTTGCCAGAAAAGACGTCGCACTATCCTATTAGAGGCGAATCAGTCTTTATCTACCTACTCCACGATCGGAATTATTTAAGGGCTCGATAGTTTACAATGCAAAAAACATGAACAATCATTTGCCAATTGAAATCGATATCAACTTTTCCTTTAATACTTTGAGGGCGTATTTACTTGAAACTACCTTCTACTAACTACAAAAGAGACTTGATAGACATTCACTAGAAACTAAACCGCATGGCTCACTAAAGGGACTTCTCTAAAATATTCAAAATTCATCTTTGAATCCGTTTGCCAGAAAAGACGTCGCACTATCCTATTAGAGGCGAATCAGTCTTTATCTACCTACTCCACGTTCGGAATTATTTAAGGGCTCGATAGTTTACAATGCAAAAAACATGAACAATCATTTGCCAATTGAAATCGATATCAACTTTTCCTTTAATACTTTGAGGGCGTATTTACTTGAAACTACCTTCTACTAACTACAAAAGAGACTTGATAGACATTCACTAGAAACTAAACCGCATGGCTCACTAAAGGGACTTCTCTAAAATATTCAAACTTCATCTTTGAATCCGTTTGCCAGAAAAGACGTCGCACTATCCTATTAGAGGCGAATCAGTCTTTATCTACCTACTCCACGTTCGGAATTATTTAAGGGCTCGATAGTTTACAATGCAAAAAACATGAACAATCATTTGCCAATTGAAATCGATATCAACTTTTCCTTTAATACTTTGAGGGCGTATTTACTTGAAACTACCTTCTACTAACTACAAAAGAGACTTGATAGACATTCACTAGAAACTAAACCGCATGGCTCACTAAAGGGACTTCTCTAAAATATTCAAACTTCATCTTTGAATCCGTTTGCCAGAAAAGACGTCGCACTATCCTATTAGAGGCGAATCAGTCTTTATCTACCTACTCCACGATCGGAATTATTTAAGGGCTCGATAGTTTACAATGCAAAAAACATGAACAATCATTTGCCAATTGAAATCGATATCAACTTTTCCTTTAATACTTTGAGGGCGTATTTACTTGAAACTACCTTCTACTAACTACAAAAGAGACTTGATAGACATTCACTAGAAACTAAACCGCATGGCTCACTAAAGGGACTTCTCTAAAATATTCAAACTTCATCTTTGAATCCGTTTGCCAGAAAAGACGTCGCACTATCCTATTAGAGGCGAATCAGTCTTTATCTACCTACTCCACGTTCGGAATTATTTAAGGGCTCGATAGTTTACAATGCAAAAAACATGAACAATCATTTGCCAATTGAAATCGATATCAACTTTTCCTTTAATACTTTGAGGGCGTATTTACTTGAAACTACCTTCTACTAACTACAAAAGAGACTTGATAGACATTCACTAGAAACTAAACCGCATGGCTCACTAAAGGGACTTCTCTAAAATATTCAAACTTCATCTTTGAATCCGTTTGCCAGAAAAGACGTCGCACTATCCTATTAGAGGCGAATCAGTCTTTATCTACCTACTCCACGTTCGGAATTATTTAAGGGCTCGATAGTTTACAATGCAAAAAACATGAACAATCATTTGCCAATTGAAATCGATATCAACTTTTCCTTTAATACTTTGAGGGCGTATTTACTTGAAACTACCTTCTACTAACTACAAAAGAGACTTGATAGACATTCACTAGAAACTAAACCGCATGGCTCACTAAAGGGACTTCTCTAAAATATTCAAACTTCATCTTTGAATCCGTTTGCCAGAAAAGACGTCGCACTATCCTATTAGAGGCGAATCAGTCTTTATCTACCTACTCCACGTTCGGAATTATTTAAGGGCTCGATAGTTTACAATGCAAAAAACATGAACAATCATTTGCCAATTGAAATCGATATCAACTTTTCCTTTAATACTTTGAGGGCGTATTTACTTGAAACTACCTTCTACTAACTACAAAAGAGACTTGATAGACATTCACTAGAAACTAAACCGCATGGCTCACTAAAGGGACTTCTCTAAAATATTCAAACTTCATCTTTGAATCCGTTTGCCAGAAAAGACGTCGCACTATCCTATTAGAGGCGAATCAGTCTTTATCTACCTACTCCACGTTCGGAATTATTTAAGGGCTCGATAGTTTACAATGCAAAAAACATGAACAATCATTTGCCAATTGAAATCGATATCAACTTTTCCTTTAATACTTTGAGGGCGTATTTACTTGAAATTACCTTCTACTAACTACAAAAGAGACTTGATAGACATTCACTAGAAACTAAATCGCATGGCTCACTAAAGGGACTTCTCTAAAATATTCAAACTTCATCTTTGAATCCGTTTGCCAGAAAAGACGTCGCACTATCCTATTAGAGGCGAATCAGTCTTTATCTACCTACTCCACGATCGGAATTATTTAAGGGCTCGATAGTTTACAATGCAAAAAACATGAACAATCATTTGCCAATTGAAATCGATATCAACTTTTCCTTTAATACTTTGAGGGCGTATTTACTTGAAACTACCTTCTACTAACTACAAAAGAGACTTGATAGACATTCACTAGAAACTAAACCGCATGGCTCACTAAAGGGACTTCTCTAAAATATTCAAAATTCATCTTTGAATCCGTTTGCCAGAAAAGACGTCGCACTATCCTATTAGAGGCGAATCAGTCTTTATCTACCTACTCCACGATCGGAATTATTTAAGGGCTCGATAGTTTACAATGCAAAAAACATGAACAATCATTTGCCAATTGAAATCGATATCAACTTTTCCTTTAATACTTTGAGGGCGTATTTACTTGAAATTACCTTCTACTAACTACAAAAGAGACTTGATAGACATTCACTAGAAACTAAATCGCATGGCTCACTAAAGGGACTTCTCTAAAATATTCAAACTTCATCTTTGAATCCGTTTGCCAGAAAAGACGTCGCACTATCCTATTAGAGGCGAATCAGTCTTTATCTACCTACTCCACGATCGGAATTATTTAAGGGCTCGATAGTTTACAATGCAAAAAACATGAACAATCATTTGCCAATTGAAATCGATATCAACTTTTCCTTTAATACTTTGAGGGCGTATTTACTTGAAACTACCTTCTACTAACTACAAAAGAGACTTGATAGACATTCACTAGAAACTAAACCGCATGGCTCACTAAAGGGACTTCTCTAAAATATTCAAAATTCATCTTTGAATCCGTTTGCCAGAAAAGACGTCGCACTATCCTATTAGAGGCGAATCAGTCTTTATCTACCTACTCCACGATCGGAATTATTTAAGGGCTCGATAGTTTACAATGCAAAAAACATGAACAATCATTTGCCAATTGAAATCGATATCAACTTTTCCTTTAATACTTTGAGGGCGTATTTACTTGAAACTACCTTCTACTAACTACAAAAGAGACTTGATAGACATTCACTAGAAACTAAATCGCATGGCTCACTAAAGGGACTTCTCTAAAATATTCAAACTTCATCTTTGAATCCGTTTGCCAGAAAAGACGTCGCACTATCCTATTAGAGGCGAATCAGTCTTTATCTACCTACTCCACGTTCGGAATTATTTAAGGGCTCGATAGTTTACAATGCAAAAAACATGAACAATCATTTGCCAATTGAAATCGATATCAACTTTTCCTTTAATACTTTGAGGGCGTATTTACTTGAAACTACCTTCTACTAACTACAAAAGAGACTTGATAGACATTCACTAGAAACTAAACCGCATGGCTCACTAAAGGGACTTCTCTAAAATATTCAAACTTCATCTTTGAATCCGTTTGCCAGAAAAGACGTCGCACTATCCTATTAGAGGCGAATCAGTCTTTATCTACCTACTCCACGATCGGAATTATTTAAGGGCTCGATAGTTTACAATGCAAAAAACATGAACAATCATTTGCCAATTGAAATCGATATCAACTTTTCCTTTAATACTTTGAGGGCGTATTTACTTGAAATTACCTTCTACTAACTACAAAAGAGACTTGATAGACATTCACTAGAAACTAAACCGCATGGCTCACTAAAGGGACTTCTCTAAAATATTCAAACTTCATTTTTGAATCCGTTTGCCAGAAAAGACGTCGCACTATCCTATTAGAGGCGAATCAGTCTTTATCTACCTACTCCACGATCGGAATTATTTAAGGGCTCGATAGTTTACAATGCAAAAAACATGAACAATCATTTGCCAATTGAAATCGATATCAACTTTTCCTTTAATACTTTGAGGGCGTATTTACTTGAAACTACCTTCTACTAACTACAAAAGAGACTTGATAGACATTCACTAGAAACTAAATCGCATGGCTCACTAAAGGGACTTCTCTAAAATATTCAAACTTCATCTTTGAATCCGTTTGCCAGAAAAGACGTCGCACTATCCTATTAGAGGCGAATCAGTCTTTATCTACCTACTCCACGATCGGAATTATTAAAGGGCTCGATAGTTTACAATGCAAAAAACATGAACAATCATTTGCCAATTGAAATCGATATCAACTTTTCCTTTAATACTTTGAGGGCGTATTTACTTGAAACTACCTTCTACTAACTACAAAAGAGACTTGATAGACATTCACTAGAAACTAAACCGCATGGCTCACTAAAGGGACTTCTCTAAAATATTCAAACTTCATCTTTGAATCCGTTTGCCAGAAAAGACGTCGCACTATCCTATTAGAGGCGAATCAGTCTTTATCTACCTACTCCACGATCGGAATTATTTAAGGGCTCGATAGTTTACAATGCAAAAAACATGAACAATCATTTGCCAATTGAAATCGATATCAACTTTTCCTTTAATACTTTGAGGGCATATTTACTTGAAACTACCTTCTACAAAAGAGAATCTTCTATTTCATACGCTTCCAGGTGTAGTGTTCTGGAGTTCCGTAGTGTCTCACACTTCTGGAGAATGTGGATAGAGTTTTCGTCCTCTGTAGAGCAGAGAATCTGCACGTTGCATTCTCTGTTAAATCGGGCGTCTTCAGGAGAGACAACAGTACCCCGAAAGGACTTCTGTTAGTTGTCCTTACTTAGGTTAATACACTTAGCAGATCTTCTTTGGTAATAGCTACCTCTTTCCAGTAATCTGTAGCTGATACCACAAAAGGGTTCAGGTCCTATGAAGGATTCGACTGCTCCTCCTTTAGATATTTCATTTCCCCTTCATCCTAGTGTGTATTCGAATCCATCGAAGGGTAACTTTATTCTTCTTGCCTAGCTCGTTGAGCTTGTCCAGGCATTTTGACATTGGAGCTTACAGATCCCATGGATGGTTGGCTATTGCTTGAAAAATGCTTGGTACGTTGCCCAGGCTTTCTAAATGTTTGGTTCTGGTCACGTTAAACTGAGTATTATGAATATAAGAATATGCACATTACGTAAAAATATGCATTTGCATACAATTCGAGCCTTTGCTTCGCATTATTAATTATTAATTATCATTATTTCTCGATCTTCACAATTCGTGATGAAACTTTTCATCACACCCTGTACATCTATTAATATTCAAATTATGAATTTCGATTCTGTATTAATTTTAATCTCAAATTTCACATTAACTAAATGTAAGATGCGCCGCTTTAATAAACTATCAATTTCTAAAGATCTTCTCAGTTGTTTGTCGAGGTGTATGAATGCTTGGAATGTCGTATTGGTGCGGTTATAGTGGTGGTACTGGTACTTACTGTCAGAGGTACCGCCCGCTGCACGGTTCCCGCACCACGCTGCGACTGTTTATTTCCCAGAAACGCCAAACGCCACCAAGGAAGAATATACGAAGCGCTTTGGTACAATATTGTCGGCTTAAACATTGATGACATTAAATAAGTATTCTTGTCGAATAATTTAATCCAACTAACCCACTATCACACTTTACAGAACGTCCGACTAAACTAAACCACTATAAATATATTTTGCATTTAATTTTTTACCCCCTAACTCGGTCTTCGGCTTTCCGAATAAAAAATAGTCGAATGGTGCCAGATCAGGGCTATATGGTAGATGTTCCATCTCTCAGAAGCCGATTTCGTGTACTTGGAAAGCGGAAAGATTTCTTGGAAGGTTAGAAACAGATCTGCTTTGAAGGGGGACCGATTTAAGTCGTTGGAAGCGATAAAGCAAAAAACGGCAGAGCTCCTGAAGGCCCTCACCAAAGAAGACTTCCAGCACTGCTTCGATCGATGGAAAAAACGTATGGAAAGATTTGTGGCGAGTGGAGGGAAGTATATTGAAGGGAAGCATTCGACTGTAGAATAATTTTTTTAATAAAACCGTTTTTCGTAACCAGTCTCGTTATTTAATATCCAGACCACGTAACATATCATTTTATTCGACTTATTAATTCTGATTCATTTGATTTCAGAAACCTGGCTTTTGGTGTTGGTATCCAGAACTTTCCCGAAGGTTTGGCAGTTAGTTTACCTCTTCAAGCTGCAGGTTTTTCAACATTCAAAGCCTTTTGGTATGCAATATAAATTTATATATTCACATAAAACTTTTTTCCAGTTCTTTGCCTAACTTTTTCTAACTTACAAACTGAAATCCAAGGGACCTTCCACAACTTTCTAATTTTCGCCAAGATCGAACTTTTTACCAGTTCTTTGCCTATTTGTTTCTAACATTCGAGTTTTTATTGTGTATGACAGTTCCCAAATATCCTGGGGAGTTCCGCAAATCGTTATCAAATTTTATTGTATCCTTGCAGGTATGGTCAACTAAGTGGTATGGTAGAACCGATATTCGGTGTATTAGGTGCGGTCGCTGTGGGTCTAGCAACACCTGTACTTCCTTACGCACTTTCTTTTGCTGCTGGCGCTATGATATACGTAGTAGTGGACGACATTATTCCAGAAGCAAATACAGAGTAAGTAATTGTGGCAGAAAACAAAGTTTGATGTCTTAGTCCCAAAAATATGTTGACGTATAAGTTACGTCCCGTTTTATTAGGCATCTCCACTGAAATTTCACTCAAAATATATTTGAAAGTCATTTATTTTCTATTACAATAAAAGTGTAGCTTACGTAACCGGCAGATTGATTTTCAAACTTTTCTAGAAACATTTTCTTTGCATTTCCGTATGTTATTAATATTCTTTGGTTGTTTCGATTGAATTTGCCTCATAAATAAACATTTCAAAATTGTTTAACAATTTTCTTAAAATTAGGAAATTAATTATTCAATTTATCAGAAAATTTAGGCATATTACATCACTCGATAAGTCGTGTGACTGACTCACAGATGGCGCTGTCATTGTCAAATCCAAATGACGTTTACGAAGTACCAACTTTCAAAATTGACAGGGAAAAGTGACAGCCATGGTGAACGATCCGGTCTTCACTACATAGAGTTGTCGTATCGTTTGAATGCAAAAATCAAGGAAAAACGGCTTAATATGTAAAAGATAAAAGCAACGTTTCACCAAGATAATGCACCGATTCACAAGTCGATGGTTAAATTGAACGAATCGCTTCCTCGTCCACCGTATAGTCCAGTTCTGGTCTCCAGTGACTACTGATCACAATTTTTTAGTCACACGACTTTTCGAGTGATGTATTAATATTCCCAATGAAGGAAAATTGTTAGACGGATTTTTTTGGTCCTTACTTCCCCGGATTATCCCTTTAAAGGGTGAAGTAACTCAAGTTCTGTTATTTTTTCAGCGGTAACGGGAAACTCGCCTCGTGGGGATCAATTGTGGGATTTCTTCTGATGTTAGCGTTAGAAGTTGGATTAACGAGCAGCTGAAAATATATTAGGCACAATTTTGACTTGATAATTTATACGAATTTATATATAGAAATTATTTAATTGTTTCCAATTGAACGATTGTATTTATTATGTTTTATATTTTTAATTGGTGACCGTAAAAAGTTGCAGGGGCAATATTTATCAGTAATTTAGTTTTATATATATATATATATATATATATATATATATATATATATAAACGGTGTGACAGCTCCTATCTTGGGACCTTTGTAACATAAATTTAGTTAAATATTAAAGTTTCTTTGATCGGTCAATTTTATTGTCGTTCGATGAAGCCGCAGATTCGGGGCCATTTAACCCTCAACTGGTATGGTGGTTTTAAATGACGTAACTGGTATGGTCGGTTCACCCACGACCCTTAAACGGGCATGGTATCACATATGATACCATCTGTTCGATAATTTTTTTAAAAATCGGCGGTAAACTTTTCGAACTGGTGTTGGTCACACTGTTTTACGTCCAACGAAAGTTGTAACAACATTTTTCAACAAAAAACTTTGATAACTCACATTTCATTAGTGAAATGGCGTCTCGTCCTAAAAATGTAAATTGTTTTTTGTTGTTTTACAAACAATGCAGTGTTTTATCTTTATAATACTGCATTGAATGCAATTATGGAGCGGAAAAATCGTGATAACTGATTTTCTGCATTTTGGGAACGTATCATATTTGATATTTTGCCCGTTTACACTAAAAGTTAAAGTTTGATACGCGTTTTTGATAACTAAATTGTTTATTGATGTTTATTAGATCATTTTGTGTATTATTATATACATAAATTATTATTTTTAATAAAATTATTTTGAGCTAAGATGCGTTGTTAATTTATTCCTCTCATCTAACCGATTTGGATGCCTATTTTACCATTATTTAAACAAAAATATACAACAAAAGCAATCAAAACTAATTCCTATCTAAATTTAATGGCTTGCGCAAAAATTATTCAAATTTATTGTCATCTTTGTATGGTAATTTGAAGAAAAAAAATTAAAAATACTATTTAAAACTATAAATCCCAGTGCCCCCTAAGCCGGCGTGGTATCATAAATTGTTAAAAAATTGAAAAAAAAATTTTTCTGACATTTTACTCGAGGTCTAAATGATGAAAACAAGAAAAAAGTCGATATTTTCCTCGTTCAAGGGTTAAAGAACCTAATAAAGATTTTATTTTTCTCATATAATCAACTATTTATAGAGTAAACTAACAGTAATAAAACAAGTTTTTGTTAGGAAAAAAAATATTTATTTGTTTACGATGCTTGAAAGAAAAATGATTTCACAAAATTAATAACTCTATTCATGGGCAAAAAGAAACAAAAAAATTGTGTTATTGTGTCAGATTTGCATATTTTTTTATATTGTCATTTAAATATATCAATACAAATACACTCCATATGAATATTGACAAGTTTTAACTGACAATATAGAAATAATATGAAAATCTGAAAAAATCATATACAAATTGACAGTTGACAGTCTTAGACTACATGCGAACAGTGTGTGAATCGACACATGACAGGTAGGGGTAGGCAAAATAATCGATTAATCGAAAAATAATCGATTAATCGGGTGATCGATTAATATGTCTTGTTGTTAAGATAAGTTGTAGCTTCAACTTTGTCCCGCCAAACCGATACTTTGTACAAATATAAGAGGGCGGTTTTTTCACAACTATAAATAAAAGACAAGTTCATATAAAACAATAATTTTATTACCAAAACATTGGTACATTTACGGTTACTACTAGACAAAGCAGTAATGGTGAATCTGCGGTTTTCTTCAACCGTTCTGTCGATTCATTGAACCTGGTCATCAGAAACGACAGATTCACGCACAACACCATCACTCTAGAAGTTTTCCCCATTCCCACGACTCATTCTCCCATGGATTCCTGCAGCACTATGTCCTTCAGCCTGTAGAAAACAAATCATGTTTACGCGGCTGTAGCACAACGCCGACTGACACCTCAATGTCAACAATGGCGAAGTGTGTAGTCCGAGAACTTCGTAGTGTGCGTAACGTCTGCACGGAGCGATCGGAGGTTGAAAAAAAAACGCCTGATAAACCAAGATGATTTCCAAATGTCAAACAAAAAGATTTTCAGCTAAATTTTATCACAAGACGTGAGTTTCTAGGTGGATACTATGGTAAATAAGTGAAAACCAACTGCTGCTGTGATAGTTAATTAATTTGTAAATTTCTAATACAATTTTCAGCATACATATTTGTGTTTTATTTGAACACCCCATCTGAATCATACCATACAGATTGTCATGTCTCTTCACGAAGTCGTTGGAGTGCACAGCTACCGACTGGACATACTATATCATCAACAGCGTGTGTTCGTCTACAGCTTTGTTCAGAGGACTGATTCCGAATCAGTTTACAGATCAATCGCATGCGTGCTTTAAAAATTCTAGCTCGAGGGAGTGGGAGAAGTCATCGGTTTGCCAAGATTAATAATACTAGTCAAAGTGGGGTTTATTTGAACAAGCTTTGATTAGTGGCTTCATCATGAAAATGTTCCAACAGCAGCGAGAGCAGACGAGCCCTTCTGTGGTACTGGAAATGAAGGTAAATGGGGGCAAAACCGATTATTGGGATAACCTACAGAGGATGAGACAAGCAAAGACTATTCTGGGAATCTGTAACCGAAGTAAATCTGCCGAAGGTATCAACCTAAGTCAGAACAATCTACGAATACCACCAGGAGTTCTATCGGGTCGCTGCCGCCTCAACAAACGCTAGACCCTGGAAGATAATGCGTCGTGCAGGTTTTGTTGCATAGAGGAAGCAACTTCTATCCACATTCTCTCGAAGTATGGAACTCTAGAGCACTATACCCTGGTGCGCTTGAAATAGAAAACGAAAATCTCTGGAAATTAAAGCCATCCCACATTCTAGAGTACTAACTTCCGTACAGTTTGATGGATCAGCTGTAAACACTGGGTTTACAAGTACATACAGCTTTGCTAACTTCCGTACAGTCCGGACTTAGCGCCCCGCGTGTTATGGCTCTTTTCCACGTTAAAAAGATCGTTCAACTGGCACCGGTCCGATGACTAAGAGATGTTCGAGATGATGCGACGAATGCACGAAACCCAATTTCGAAATCAACTTCTGCTTCAGGTAGTGGAAAAGCAGCCGAAAAAATTTTCCTGTATCGATGAAGTTCTAGCTGGAGTTTCCGTTTTCTAAACTGTCTATGATCTTGGAAATCTCAAACTTAAGATGTCAGCACTTATCAAAATAAGTTGGGCTTCAGCTATTTCGGATGCTTGGATTCTGTTTGACAATCGGAAATTGTGTCGTTGTAAAAGGAAAAAGTTTATATCAACCGACGATGAAAGTTGGAGCATTCTGTTAGGCTCAAAACGAGGTTAACGAACTATTTCTTCGGACTATAACATTTCCAAGGTCGCTATTTGTTTTTATATACAAATCAGTCAACACAAAAAAGAATCCATTCGATATAAAATATCAGAGACGCGTTGCGAACCATTTAATTGAAGTTAGACTTAAATTAGGTCATCGGTTGTTTTAATTGTACCATTTGGGAAAATCATCTAAAAATATAACTGACCGGATATGTGACATAAAACTTCGTATTATACACATACCATCGTGAAGGTCGATGCGTCGAGAAATTACACGTGTACACAGAATTGCCTCTCGCTCTAATATACGCGTACAATTTTCTCATCGAAAATTAACTGCCCAAACTTTTCATTAACATCCGAAATTTCAACAATTTACACTCGACAGATCACGAGCGTAGATAACCAGGAGCAACGAGGACGCCGTCCATGTCTAGGAGCAACATAAAATTAAATGGTATTAATGTGTTGAAACAAGAAAGAATGGAGTGGATGACAGGAAACAAATTTGACATTTTACCTCTTCTGATAAGTATCAAAATGAGTCGTTCTTCCCGGATATTTCATGAATCTGCCTAGGTCGCGAATCTGGTGTTATGCCAGCACTACCACACTATCTAAACGCTATTTCTGTCCTCGTCAGTCTCATCAAGTCTCCTCCAAATTCAAGTGAAGGTGGTAGCAAACGATGAGTCTGCATTTTCAAGTTGTTAAAGAAAATTATCTTGGGAATCCGTTTTTAGATACATAGGCGGCGATCCTTTCATGCTGCTCTACGAAGGGCTCACAACATTCTTTGTTTGGGTTACCTGGTTGATTTCACAACCTCTACAAGCTCCTGCAATCCCAAATACAACAACAACCTTGACCATTAAATTAAATTCATCGGGAGCATTATTTGAAAAGTCATACTCGTAAAAATCGCAAGTTTCTTAGGCGTGTAGCCTTTCCCAGATAGAGATAAACATTTTTATTGTTAAGAATATGATAATAGTAAAATCGATGTAACCCTTTTTGGGTTTTTTATTATTTAGGTGCCGAATTTTGGTATATTTAGTTGGCAATTCGTTTTTCAAAATATTCCAAAGATGTGAAGTGGAAGTAGGACATTGCCTTCTGATTTCCCTAGCCAATTAATCCAATAACTCAATCGGGTTGAGATCAGGCGCTCGTGATAGCCAAATCATTACAACTTTTTTCCCAATTTTTTCAAATTTTATTTGCGTCGCCTCGAGGAATGCTTGGAATCGTTGTCCTAGAAGATGCTCTGCCAATCAGTGGCTGGTCAGAACGTACTACATTTTGCTTCAATATTTTTTATAGTTTCGCATCCCCAAAATCCCTCCAAAACATTCGCAAAACCTCTCCTAGCCTCCGATGTGTTTTACAGTCGAGATTACACATGGACTCACTATTTCTGAATCCCTGAGTCATCGACCACGTTTATTGATTGATCGAGACCGCCCTGAACGTTTTCCATTCCAAAAACTCCTGGTGGATGCGTATTTTTTCCGCGTTGTAGTCCACGGTACGCCGAGGTCTTTGTAATTTGGCAGCGGTTACTTTTGTCTAGACTATGAAGACTAATTTACGTTCCGTTCTTGCTGAGACTAAACTACAATCACAAACACTGAAGTTGAATAATAATAAATAAATCAGCCAGTAAACAAATAACGGCCACTATTATCTTTGGTTTGTAAAACACCGTTTCGACTTCCTATTGAAAATTTGAAAGAGTATACATTGAAAAAGAACGAATTAATATTCAGAAGTCATTAAGAAAGAATTAGTAAAAAAGTTGAAACTACTTCAGCAAAAGATTTATCCAAATCAGAAAAACTGCAACTATAAACGTAAATCGGCATAATTGTAGATGCTGGTCACGTAACAATCCTCGTTAGATGCGTGAATCCCACACCGAATATCCCGAAAAACTGAATGTATGATAAAATAATTGGTCCCTTTTCATTGGGGGGTAACTTAAATGGTCCGGCGTATTTTCAATTACATTTGAAAGGAATTTCTTAAGGATTTCTAAAAACACAAAATATATAACAATATTCATTATTTTTCCGAAAAAAGGAACGATCTGACAACAATGTAAATACCACCATAATACCCGTAGTATCACAAAAGTTTATAAAAATTATAGAAGCGGTTTCCGTACATAAAACTCTGTATTTTACATCACATTCATGCATAATTGCGTTCACTGTATAGGCAACTCAATATACTGATAAGATTTTAGGATTGTCGGCTAACTGGCGCCTAATAAAGTTTCATTGTTGTCTCATTTATAAAATTAAGGATTAAAATAAAATTAATTTAAATAATAACAATAATAATAATTGATAATAACTCGATTCAAATATATTTTGGATAAATCAGTGATTTGCTTGTTTAGTTTTATTTAAATGAAGTATAACAAAAACGAGGCCGTGTTTTTCGGATAATCCGAACTGCCAATCGATAAAAATTTGTTTAAATTCTTTTTTCGCGCTCAAAACAAGGCGAGGCTAATAATCGGGACCTCAATAAATACGATTTATCGAGGTTTTACAATTAATTTTGCGAACGGTTCGTCGTGTCGGTCAATTTAAATTGCTCCAAAGAACAAAAACCTGTTTGATTCTAGGATGTTGCGCCATCGACGTAGAAACAACAGGTCAGCAAGTGTAGACATAGAGCGCTCTGTTCTGGGTACAACTTCATTGCCACCAGTGCCGTTTTCCTCGTGGTCACTGCTCCCGGTTTCCGGTCCTCGACGGTTTACTGCAGCTGCTATGTTCTCGTGCCATCCAATCATCGATGTCTGATTCGCTTGTCTCTCACAATTGTTCTCACCAGTTGAAGCGGAGGTCCTTGGTTAGAACTGTCATTTGGCGAGTCAACAGCTTCCTAGAAGACTTTTTAATAGCTTGATCAGTAACTTTATTCCATGCTTTAGCTGACCAACGAGCTACATCTTTCGCAGTCACATTCTTGATGTTGCTCGAAGGCTGCAAACAGATCTGTTGGTAATGTCCGAATAAGCCTACAAACAGAGTGCCAGCTAGAGATCCACGTCTTACCAAAGAACATCGAGTAGCAAGATTGGAATATTCAAGATTGATACAATATTTTATTCACGGATGAATCAAGATTTTGTATGTATTCATCAGTATATAGGCGACGTGGTGATCAGGTTAATTTTTGTCAAACTGAAAGCTTTGGTGGTGTACCAGTGAACGATGGAAGACTAAATGTTGTCAGGTACATAACCTAGAACCCCATGTAGTGCCCCATATGCCTCATATCGGTGACAACTTTGTGCTAATGCACGATAATACTCGTCCACACGCTGCTAGGTGGTTCGGCTGTACTTAGAAGAGGTCGAGATACCCATCCCGAATTGGCCTCAACGTAGCCCGGACCTTAACCCGATAGAGCATGTCTGGGACCATCTAGGATGACAAATTCAGTAACATCCGGCACCAATAAGAACACTAGATGATATTCTTTTTAACTTCTGGGAATACATGCCGCAAGGATACGTCCAGAACCTGTTTAGAAGCCTTCCAAGATGAATTGAAGCGGTAATTAGAGCGAGGGGCGGTAACACACACACACACAAATGCTGTAAAAGACGTATCTATTGGTGTATTTTCGAAAAACAGGCAAATATTTAAAAAATAATGAGTGATGCGATAATTTTTGTGGGGTGTATACTTTGAAAACTGGTTTAAACTGAATTGTCCTGGTTTATTTAACCTCAAATCCTGGTTTTTTAAATTTTGGGGTTGGCAACCCTATTAGTCCTGTGGTATCGTGTATATCTGTTTATATCCAGTTTTTTTTTTTTCATATCGTTTCATCAATGCGATTCTCTATTAACCTACTTCTGGTCATTTTAAAATTGTACGACTCAATCAACAATTGTTTGTATTCATATATAGCTGCACCTCATTCTACATGAGATCATAGTTCAGGGTCGACTCATACATATATAGATATTTCTTTTAAAAGTTTTATTTTCAATATGACATACCGACGTACACCCACGTTCGCGTATTTTCACGATTACGAAGAAACGACATATCGTGTAAGAAATGCTTCTAATTGCTATTTAAATATAATAATTGTCTATTCAATAAACATTTATTGAGTTGCATATACATTTAGTCCGGGAGCCGGCAATCATAAGACGAAGGATTCTATGCCCGACGTTTTAAACAAATTTTACTAATTTTTAGGTCTTGTTTGACTGTACTATAAACGTTTCAAATTCATTTGAATCCTGATTAATTCATTTAGGAATTTCAGTTTTTGTTATTCTAGTAGAGGAAATCGTATTTTCTACACGAACAATTATGATTTTATTGTGTTTTATTGTTTTTACGGCGTTTTTACCGTTTCCCCATAATCTAATAGGTTTGTTCGTTCCGAGGGACAAGATACTCCTTGTCAAATGTTTTTTATACCTTCGATAACTGTACAGAATTCTTTACTTATGTTCATTTCTCACTTCTTAATGACGATTGAAATTATATTGTTTTTAGATAATTATACACTTTACCTATCAATTTTGCGCTTTGCAAACATCTCAAAGTACTTGAAACGTTCTCACTTTTTTTACTGTTTACCTACTCGTTTTAAAACACTTAATATAATGCGGTTTTCATTTTTAATGCACATACCGTGTTTAAAATTTTATTACCGAATACTATATATTTCAAATGAAGCTGATTATTATATCGTCAACAATACATTTAATGTATTCATCGACAAGCGTTTTATACGGTTTCAAAGAAATCCTTCCATTCTACAATTCCGCTTCTTTATAAAAAACAAACGTGCAAATAACGAAATACGAGGATAGTCCCAGAAGTACCTGGCCCAACAACGAAAACACGAAAATTTCGGAAATGATATTTTTATTTTCAGCGTTTCAGCTTCGCACACTTTTCCCAGCGATTTTCAATAAGTTCGACACCCTTTTTGTAACGAGTTAATAATAGTCAAGCTTCTCAAAGCTCAAGTAAAAAGATTTAGAACGTTAATCAATTCCGTTTAACCTTCACAGCTCCGATAACCTTGAAAAGTATGTTTTAGAGGTGGAATTGTGGAAATCATACGTCACATAGTTGTTTTTGAGTTGAAAATTTAATCAATATACTGATTTCTTTCCATGGAATATCCAAGAAATTAGTGCAAAATTCAATAGTCTTTGTTTACATTTTCCGAATATATGTTATTTTTACGATATATCTTCATATAAATTTGGAGCAATTCATTAGTCACAAAAGTGAAATCCTAACCTAACCTTTTTTTTGTGTGGGTGGGTAAATCTTCGAAAGACCTCCGGGAAGATGTCCCAGGTGTGCTGGATTCGTCCTTGCAGTAAAAATCCACCCTCCACCGATGCATGTGGAACCTAACCTAACCTTTTTTTTTTTTTTTTTGAGGAGAAACCGCATGCCGCCAGAACTTCTTTTATCGGGCGATACTCCGATTAAAAACTGACAATCGTTGGTGACTCAGGAAAACCAGAGACAGTTGAGTTTCACAACTCGACAAAAGGTGGTGTAGATGTCTTGGACAAACAGAAAGAAACAGGCAGGAGATGGTCTATGAGGTATTTTTTTTTTGGAATGCTCGACATGGTGTAAATCCTTTTGTAATATTCAAATGCAGCTTTTGAGGAATTCCCAGTCCACGCACGTACAAACTTTCTCAAAAGTCTTGCTTTTGAACTGGCCGAACCATATATGAATCAACGCATTTCTAAAGAATTCGAGCGAGGAACCGCCACAATCGTTAGCTATTGCACAAAGAAGAATTTGCAGTTATTGGCAACAATTTTTGTGCAAGATGCAACAGCATTTTATGTCCCAAATGATGAACATTTTGATTAGCACCTTATTATTTGTCATTCAAATTTTTTTATTGGTTTATTATTATTCATTATTTTTATTGATTGTAATTTATCATGTTTTTGAAACCGTGATTGTTCATAAATAGAATAAAAACTATTATCACAAACTACCAAATGACAAAAGTTTCTTATGAAAACCACAGTTGTGGTTAGAGGGTTAAACAAAAACGTTTTCGAACAGTCGAAACAGTCATCGGCCGCTCAATTTTCGTTTGGCGCCCAATTATTATTCCGTTTTCATCTATTTCGAAACTTGAGTATCAACCCTCGTATAATACAACACGATAAACAAAAATTACACCAATAAAAAATATTTTTAACTTGTTATGGTCCGGTGCGGCGACCATCCGGCATCGTTTTCTAGCGACATCTAGTACCGAATCTGTAAACTATGTTCTGTCTGACATTCCGATTGAAGGACTGGAAAAAAATCACAGAATTTTCTATTAAAATATTCGCATTCGTACAAAAGCGTACGCGAATATAAGATGAAAATTATATCGATAGATTCCTAAATACGGCCCTGTTCGAAACTATTCCGCTCCGTGAGAATGAATGGAATTCCATTCATGAAAGTGCACAGTTACTTTTAACGTTGTCGTCGCAGTCGCGGAGGTGGAGAAGAGGGAAAAGGGGTAGGAGGTGACTGCGACTGGTGCTGTTGCGGTTCGAGCACAAAAATGTCGATAGTGGTGCTGTTTGTTGTTTGTCGCAAGGCCGCAACTTTACATTCTTTTTGCGGGGGGCGGCATTTTATATAAGGAAAAAAGATATAGACGCACCGGAGACAAAATTCGTATATTTTTATACTAATCCCTTCAGCCCTGTCTATCCGCCACTTGAAATTTATACCCACTAGTCAATCATTCCACCAATAAAACTTTTCGACGACACAGACCTCTCACCAACAAGCCCTTTTCCTATTCCTTCTACCCCACCATGGACCTAAATTCAAAACGTCCCTTAATAGATATGGCAAACACTCAACACGGCAAACAAGAAATCGAAAATGCAGTGTTTCAACCACGGCTTATACAACATTTTTTAGACGACGCATAAGATCCAAAACTTTTCGAATTACACTGAAGAAAAATCGAGCGTTTCGATAACGAAACTATTAGTTTACCTTTGGTCTCTGAAGACGATAACATGGTTATCGAAACGCGCGACAGTGTAATTGGGAATGTTGGTGTAGATAGTGTCCAGTCTCGTCGAAACGCGCGTCAGACAGTGTAATCGTGAGTGTTGGTGTAGTGACTGATGGTAAACTCTACCTTCAGCCTCTGAAGACGCAGAGCTGATAAAGAAACTAGTCGGGACTATGATTTATACTGACTGCTGGAAAGGATATTTGGCGCTACCGGCGCTTTACAGATGAAACCTCTGAAACAGGGGCCTACACCCAAAATATTGAATCCAGCTGGAGGCACACGTGACGAAGAATATCGATAGGGGGGAATCAGAAGTAACTTGGACCGGCATCTTTGTGAATTTCTATGGAGAAGGCGGAAAGCGGAAAAATGTGGATCCAATCGATGAAATCATTGTAGACATAAAATTTTTGTATCCTGGAAAGAAAGATCGACCTCCAATGGAAGAGGACGAGGAAAGTGACTGAATTTTTGTGGAATAAAATTGTTTTTCATTTATTTCTATTGTTTTTATTGCTCTTTCGGGATCGGGAAATACGCCGATGCTATCGATTCGGTTAGGTTAGGCGTTTTTCGGAAGTTTACCCTCTTTTCTTTATTTATTTTTCTCTCTTTTAGGATAATATATTTACCTCACCATCATCAATTTCCTTCTATAATTTTCTGATAAAATAATTCTCTTTAATTTTGTGTATATCAGATCTTTATAGTTAATTTTGAGTTCCAAACACATTCTGTATCTAATTAATACCTGATTTGTATCAATAATTATTTATTAGTACAAAATCGGTGTTAACTTCAATAGAATAAAAATTTGAACGAATCTGTCCGATCTAATTGAAAATTTTGCGAATATCAAACATTTATGGTGGCAGCGCAATTTTGCGAATACACCAATTTTGTTGAATATTTTTTGTATATCGTAAGTTGTTACAGTCACATTTCTTATTATCAGGAAACTAATCAATCTCATAAAATGTGTATTTGAACCATATTCTAATATAATGTAAACATCTACTGCATCTTAACCAATGAAACAGAAAATGATAAAGAAAATGATACAGAAAATGATACGGAAAATGATACAGAAAATGATATAGAAAATTATACAGAAAATGATATAGAAAATGATAGAGAAAATGATACAGAAAATTATACGGAAAATGATACAGAAAATGATACAGAAAATTATACAGAAAATGATACAGAAAATGATACAGAAAATGATACAGAAAATGATATAGAAAATTATACAGAAAATGATACAGAAAATGATAAAAAAAATGATACAGAAAATGATATAGAAAATTATACAGAAAATAATACAGAAAATGATACAGAAAATGATATAGAAAATTATACAGAAAATGATATAGAAAATGATAGAGAAAATGATACAGAAAATTATACGGAAAATGATACAGAAAATGATACAGAAAATGATACAGAAAATGATACAGAAAATGATAAAGAAAATGATACAGAAAATTATACGGAAAATGATACAGAAAATGATACAGAAAATGATACAGAAAATGATATAGAAAATTATACAGAAAATGATATAGAAAATGATAGAGAAAATGATACAGAAAATTATACGGAAAATGATACAGAAAATGATACAGAAAATGATACAGAAAATGATACAGAAAATGATACGGAAAATGATACAGAAAATGATATAGAAAATTATACAGAAAATGATACAGAAAATGATAGAGAAAATGATACAGAAAATTATACGGAAAATGATACAGAAAATGATACAGAAAATGATACAGAAAATGATAAAGAAAATGATACAGAAAATGAAACAGAAAATGATACAGAAAATGATAGAGAAAATGATAAAGAAAATGATACAGAAAATGATATAGAAAATTATACAGAAAATGATACAGAAAATGATACAGAAAATGATACAGAAAATTATACAGAAAATGATACAGAAAAAAATACAGAAAATGATACAGGAAATGATACAGAAAATGATATAGAAAATTATACAGAAAATGATACAGAAAATGATAAAAAAAATGATACAGAAAATGATAAAGAAAATTATACAGAAAATGATACAGAAAATGATATAGAAAATTATACAGAAAATGATACAGAAAATGATAAAGAAAATGATACAGAAAATGATATAGAAAATGATACAGAAAATGATACAGAAAATGATACAGAAAATGATACAGAAAATGATAAAGAAAATGATACAGAAAATGATACAGAAAATGATATAGAAAATTATACAGAAAATGATATAGAAAATGATAGAGAAAATGATACAGAAAATTATACGGAAAATGATACAGAAAATGATACAGAAAATGATACAGAAAATGATACAGAAAATGATACGGAAAATGATACAGAAAATGATATAGAAAATTATACAGAAAATGATACAGAAAATGATAGAGAAAATGATACAGAAAATTATACGGAAAATGATACAGAAAATGATACAGAAAATGATACAGAAAATGATAAAGAAAATGATACAGAAAATGAAACAGAAAATGATACAGAAAATGATAGAGAAAATGATAAAGAAAATGATACAGAAAATGATATAGAAAATTATACAGAAAATGATACAGAAAATGATACAGAAAATGATACAGAAAATTATACAGAAAATGATACAGAAAAAAATACAGAAAATGATACAGGAAATGATACAGAAAATGATATAGAAAATTATACAGAAAATGATACAGAAAATGATAAAAAAAATGATACAGAAAATGATATAGAAAATTATACAGAAAATGATACAGAAAATGATATAGAAAATTATACAGAAAATGATACAGAAAATGATAAAGAAAATGATACAGAAAATGATATAGAAAATGATACAGAAAATGATACAGAAAATGATACAGAAAATGATACAGAAAATGATAAAGAAAATGATACAGAAAATGATACAGAAAATGATACAGAAAATGATACAGAAAATGATAAAGAAAATGATACAGAAAATGATATAGAAAATTATACAGAAAATGATACAGAAAATGATACAGAAAATGATACAGAAAATGATAAAAAAAATGATACAGAAAATGATATAGAAAATTATACAGAAAATGATATAGAAAATGATAGAGAAAATGATACAGAAAATTATACAGAAATGATACAGAAAATGATATAGAAAATGATATAGAAAATTATACAGAAAATGATACAGAAAATGATACAGAAAATGATACAGAAAATGATACAGAAAATGATACAGAAAATTATACAGAAAATGATACAGAAAATGATACAGAAAATGATACAGAAAATGATATAGAAAATTATACAGAAAATGATACAGAAAATGATAAAAAAAATGATACAGAAAATGATATAGAAAATTATACAGAAAATGATACAGAAAATGATACAGAAAATGATATAGAAAATTATACAGAAAATGATACAGAAAATGATAAAGAAAATGATACAGAAAATGATATAGAAAATTATACAGAAAATGATACAGAAAATGATACAGAAAATGATAAAGAAAATGATACAGAAAATGATACAGAAAATGATACAGAAAATGATAAAGAAAATGATACAGAAAATGATATAGAAAATGATACAGAAAATGATACAGAAAATGATACAGAAAATGATACAGAAAATGATACAGAAAATGATAAAAAAAATGATACAGAAAATGATATAGAAAATTATACAGAAAATGATATAGAAAATGATAGAGAAAATGATACAGAAAATTATACAGAAAATGATACAGAAAATGATATAGAAAATGATATAGAAAATTATACAGAAAATGATACAGAAAATGATAAAGAAAATGATACAGATAATGATATAGAAAATTATACAGAAAATGATACAGAAAATGATATAGAAAATTATACAGAAAATGATACAGAAAATGATAAAGAAAATGATACAGAAAATGATATAGAAAATTATACAGAAAATGATACAGAAAATGATACAGAAAATGATACAGAAAATGATAAATAAAATGATACAGAAAATGATATAGAAAATGATACAGAAAATGATATAGAAAATGATACAGAAAATGATACAGAAAATGATACAGAAAATGATACAGAAAATGATACAGAAAATGATACAGAAAATGATACAGAAAATCATAAAGAAAATGATACAGAAAATGATATAGAAAATGATACAGAAAATGATACAGAAAATGATACAGAAAATGATATAGAAAATGATACAGAAAATGATACAGAAAATGATATGATATAGAAAATGATACAGAAAATGATACAGAAAATGATACAGAAAATGATATGATATAGAAAATGATACAGAAAATGATACAGAAAATGATACAGAAAATGATACAGAAAATTATACAGAAAATGATACAGAAAATGATACAGAAAATGATACAGAAAATGATACAGAAAATTATACAGAAAATTATACAGAAAATGATATAGAAAATTATACAGAAAATGATACAGAAAATGATACAGAAAATGATACAGAAAATGATAAAGAAAATGATACAGAAAATGATACAGAAAATGATACAGAAAATGATAAAGAAAATGATACAGAAAATGATATAGAAAATTATACAGAAAATGATACAGAAAATGATACAGAAAATGATACAGAAAATGATAAAAAAATGATACAGAAAATGATATAGAAAATTATACAGAAAATGATATAGAAAATGATAGAGAAAATGATACAGAAAATTATACAGAAAATGATACAGAAAATGATATAGAAAATGATATAGAAAATTATACAGAAAATGATACAGAAAATGATACAGAAAATTATACAGAAAATGATACAGAAAATTATACAGAAAATGATACAGAAAATGATACAGAAAATGATACAGAAAATGATATAGAAAATTATACAGAAAATGATACAGAAAATGATAAAAAAAATGATACAGAAAATGATATAGAAAATTATACAGAAAATGATACAGAAAATGATACAGAAAATGATATAGAAAATTATACAGAAAATTATACAGAAAATGATAAAGAAAATGATACAGAAAATGATATAGGAAATGATACAGAAAATGATACAGAAAATGATACAGAAAATGATACAGAAAATGATAAAGAAAATGATACAGAAAATGATACAGAAAATGATACAGAAAATGATAAAGAAAATGATACAGAAAATGATATAGAAAATGATACAGAAAATTATACAGAAAATGATACAGAAAATGATACAGAAAATGATAAAAAAAATGATACAGAAAATGATATAGAAAATTATACAGAAAATGATATAGAAAATGATAGAGAAAATGATACAGAAAATTATACAGAAAATGATACAGAAAATGATATAGAAAATGATATAGAAAATTATACAGAAAATGATACAGAAAATGATAAAGAAAATGATACAGAAAATGATATAGAAAATTATACAGAAAATGATACAGAAAATGATACAGAAAATGATATAGAAAATTATACAGAAAATTATACAGAAAATGATAAAGAAAATGATACAGAAAATGATATAGGAAATGATACAGAAAATGATACAGAAAATGATACAGAAAATGATACAGAAAATGATAAAGAAAATGATACAGAAAATGATACAGAAAATGATACAGAAAATGATAAAGAAAATGATACAGAAAATGATATAGAAAATGATACAGAAAATGATACAGAAAATGATACAGAAAATGATACAGAAAATGATACAGAAAATGATAAAAAAAATGATACAGAAAATGATATAGAAAATTATACAGAAAATGATATAGAAAATGATAGAGAAAATGATACAGAAAATTATACAGAAAATGATACAGAAAATGATATAGAAAATGATATAGAAAATTATACAGAAAATGATACAGAAAATGATAAAGAAAATGATACAGAAAATGATATAGAAAATGATACAGAAAATGATACAGAAAATGATACAGAAAATGATACAGAAAATGATACAGAAAATCATAAAGAAAATGATACAGAAAATGATATAGAAAATGATACAGAAAATGATACAGAAAATGATACAGAAAATGATATAGAAAATGATACAGAAAATGATACAGAAAATGATACAGAAAATGATATAGAAAATGATACAGAAAATGATACAGAAAATGATACAGAAAATGATATGATATAGAAAATGATACAGAAAATGATACAGAAAATGATACAGAAAATGATATAGAAAATGATACAGAAAATGATACAGAAAATGATATGATATAGAAAATGATACAGAAAATGATACAGAAAATGATACAGAAAATGATACAGAAAATTATACAGAAAATGATACAGAAAATGATACAGAAAATGATACAGAAAATGATACAGAAAATTATACAGAAAATGATATAGAAAATTATACAGAAAATGATACAGAAAATGATACAGAAAATGATACAGAAAATGATACAGAAAATGATACAGAAAATGATACAGAAAATGATACAGAAAATGATACAGAAAATGATACAGAAAATGATACAGAAAATGATATAGAAAATTATACAGAAAATGATACAGAAAATGATGAATATTATAGTCATTGCTCAGTTAAAGCCAAACACATCTGGTGATAATTTTATAAAAACCTGTTTCCTTACAACCAGATTTATTAGATGGCATCTTTTCTCAAAAAAGTGATCTAACTCTCAGTCTAAATTATAATTTATTCCAATTGTTCATATTCCCGATTTATCGAAAAATCAATGACCAGTAAATGCATCGATTACGTCAGTTATGGTAAAGATACGGCCCGCGGGCCGTTTCCGGCCCGCGGGCCGTATTGATAAGCCCCGCGATCGCAATGTGTCGGAGAAAGAAGAATCGTGTTTTTAGAGCTTTTAGACTTTATTCAATTCCTGTACGAAAGGTAAATCACTGTGTTTGATTTGTAATCGAACAGTTGCTGTTTGTGAGGAGTTTAATTTGAAGATATGCTATGATAGGAATGAAAATTCGATTTTTACACTGAAAAAATAAGAATCGACACATTGTCATCTTTAAAATCTGTACTTCAAGGTTAACAATCTTGAAATTGAGATTTTATCAAAGCATGTATGTTGAAAGTCAATAAGTCAAAATATTTCGCTCTCAAGAAACACTGTTGCTTCAAGAATAAACGATTTATCTCAAAATTTGGTTCGTCAACTGAAGGGCCTCTTTTATGCACGCGTTTTTTATCGCTGGTCGCGGGGCGACAAGAAACCCGACGTTATTTTATGAAACAATATCATCCAAGCATTTCTTGTCGCGTGCCGCTTTAAAATTTGATCAGTTTCAACTGTTACAAGTGGGCCACACAACGGCAATGGTTAAAAGTGGATCCGTGTGTTTTGATATATAAAAATTTCATTGAAAAAAGACGCCAGAAACGTGGGGGTGTGCAATCAATTAATAGTGCAAGACTTCTCAGTGGCGCATATTATACACTTCATGTCCCGCGACCAGCGACAAAAAACGCGTGCATAAAAGAGGCCAAAAACCTACAAAAATCCATGACTTCGCATTGAATGTCCGCGCCTAGCTCCTCTCCAACTCAACCGATTTGAGTGTTCAAAAACTCAAAATAAAGAAGGTGTTTCAGCGAGTGGTTTTAAATCAAAAAGAACTCTATAGCTATATTAAAACCTGAGATATAGATCTTTGAATGTAGAAAAATTGCCAAAAACCTACAAAAATCCATAACTCCGCATTGAATGTCCGCGCCTAGCTCCTCTCCAACTCAACCGATTTGAGTGTTCAAAAACTCAAAAGAAAGAAGGTATTTCAGCGAGTGGTTTTAAATCAAAACGAACTCTGCAGCTATATTAGAACCTGAGATATAGATCTTTGAATGTAGAAAAATTGCCAAAAACCTACAAAAATCCATGAATCCGCATTGAATGTCCGCGCCTAGCTCCTCTCCAACTCAACCGATTTGAGTGTTCAAAAACTCAAAATAAAGAAGGTGTTTCAGCGAGTGGTTTTAAATCAAAAAGAACTCTATAGCTATATTAAAACCTGAGATATAGATCTTTGAATGTAGAAAAATTGCCAAAAACCTACAAAAATCCATAACTCCGCATTGAATGTCCGCGCCTAGCTCCTCTCCAACTCAACCGATTTGAGTGTTCAAAAACTCAAAAGAAAGAAGGTATTTCAGCGAGTGGTTTTAAATCAAAACGAACTCTGCAGCTATATTAGAACCTGAGATATAGATCTTTGAATGTAGAAAAATTGCCAAAAACCTACAAAAATCCATGAATCCGCATTGAATGTCCGCGCCTAGCTCCTCTCCAACTCAACCGATTTGAGTGTTCAAAAACTCAAAAGAAAGAAGGTATTTCAGCGAGTGGTTTTAAATCAAAACGAACTCTGCAGCTATATTAGAACCTGAGATATAGATCTTTGAATGTAGAAAAATTGCCAAAAACCTACAAAAATCCATGAATCCGCATTGAATGTCCGCGCCTAGCTCCTCTCCAACTCAACCGATTTGAGTGTTCAAAAACTCAAAATAAAGAAGGTATTTCAGCGAGTGGTTTTAAATCAAAACGAACTCTGCAGCTATATTAGAACCTGAGATATAGATCTTTGAATGTAGAAAAATTGCCAAAAACCTACAAAAATCCATGAATCCGCATTGAATGTCCGCGCCTAGCTCCTCTCCAACTCAACCGATTTGAGTGTTCAAAAACTCAAAAGAAAGAAGGTGTTTCAGCGAGTGGTTTTAAATCAAAACGAACTCTGTAGCTATATTAGAACCTGAGATATAGATCTTTGAATGTAGAAAAATTGCCAAAAACCTACAAAAATCCATGAATCCGCATTGAATGTCCGCGCCTAGCTCCTCTCCAACTCAACCGATTTGAGTGTTCAAAAACTCAAAAGAAAGAAGGTATTTCAGCGAGTGGTTTTAAATCAAAACGAACTCTGCAGCTATATTAGAACCTGAGATATAGATCTTTGAATGTAGAAAAATTGCCAAAAACCTACAAAAATCCATGAATCCGCATTGAATGTCCGCGCCTAGCTCCTCTCCAACTCAACCGATTTGAGTGTTCAAAAACTCAAAAGAAAGAAGGTATTTCAGCGAGTGGTTTTAAATCAAAACGAACTCTGCAGCTATATTAGAACCTGAGATATAGATCTTTGAATGTAGAAAAATTGCCAAAAACCTACAAAAATCCATGAATCCGCATTGAATGTCCGCGCCTAGCTCCTCTCCAACTCAACCGATTTGAGTGTTCAAAAACTCAAAATAAAGAAGGTATTTCAGCGAGTGGTTTTAAATCAAAACGAACTCTGCAGCTATATTAGAACCTGAGATATAGATCTTTGAATGTAGAAAAATTGCCAAAAACCTACAAAAATCCATGAATCCGCATTGAATGTCCGCGCCTAGCTCCTCTCCAACTCAACCGATTTGAGTGTTCAAAAACTCAAAAGAAAGAAGGTGTTTCAGCGAGTGGTTTTAAATCAAAACGAACTCTGTAGCTATATTAGAACCTGAGATATAGATCTTTGAATGTAGAAAAATTGCCAAAAACCTACAAAAATCCATGAATCCGCATTGAATGTCCGCGCCTAGCTCCTCTCCAACTCAACCGATTTGAGTGTTCAAAAACTCAAAAGAAAGAAGGTGTTTCAGCGAGTGGTTTTAAATCAAAACGAACTCTGTAGCTATATTAGAACCTGAGATATAGATCTTTGAATGTAGAAAAATTGCCAAAAACCTACAAAAATCCATGACTCCGCATTGAATGTCCGCGCCTAGCTCCTCTCCAACTCAACCGATTTGAGTGTTCAAAAACTCAAAAGAAAGAAGGTGTTTCAGCGAGTGGTTTTAAATCAAAACGAACTCTGTAGCTATATTAGAACCTGAGATATAGATCTTTGAATGTAGAAAAATTGCCAAAAACCTACAAAAATCCATGACTCCGCATTGAATGTCCGCGCCTAGCTCCTCTCCAACTCAACCGATTTGAGTGTTCAAAAACTCAAAAGAAAGAAGGTGTTTCAGCAAGTGTTCTTAAACCAAAACGAAGTCTCTATCTTGAATAGAACCTGAGATATTGAGGATAGAACGTGTGTATGTGAAAAACTCCCATAAGTAATGTAGAGGGGGAAATCGCATTTGAGTATAACTTGAGAATGGTGAAAATTAGATGGAATCCGATGGTTGATGGCTGATCTGTGCATCAATACCTTTAATTAAATTGGCATTAAAACATTTAAAAATGGACAATATCGTGTAACCTATAATTGAAATTGTAAGTTTTATAAGGACCAGAGGACTAAATCACCGAGAGTTCGGGCAATTTTTACAAGATTTGGACGAAAAATTTTCCCTTATTTCCCCGAAGTTCGATGGCTCAATCGAGGAATAGTTTTAGAAAGATTTTTTGCATTACGTGACCCTATTCAAGCTTTCATATTAGAAAAAGTCAAACCAATTGATTATGACAATGACTGGTGGATTGATTGTGCCTTTTTGGTATATATAAATAAACACTTGACTAATCTGAATATAAAGTCACAGGGTAAAAATCTGATTATCACTGAAATGTTTCCATATATTCAAGCCTTTGAAACAAAGTGAAAAATCAAACTTTTAACCATTTCCTTCAATTAAAATTATTTGGCACAGTGAAGGAGAAAAAAATTGGTTGAATATTCTCAACTTCAGTAAAATTTGATTACGAAATTCAAGACTTTCACAAAATAAATGAAATTGAAGTCCCAATTTTCAAAAATCCATTCAATTTTGAAGCTTCGCAGGCACCATTTGCAAATGGAGTTGATAAATCGTTAATTTTGAAAGAAAAATTCAATATTTCAATAGTTTGGATAATTATCCGGAATTGAAAAAGCATGCATTCTCTGCATATTTGGTAGCAGATGTTTTTTTGGAGTTTACTCCTTAAGAATCGATTTGCATATATAAGGGGCCCGGTATGAGAAAAATGTGAGGAGTAAAATCTATCGATGAATGACCTCGTTACGTTTTTGGTGCGCAACTTTCTAATTTGTCAGTGTCGACATACTTATATTGCTGTTTTTATTATAAAAATCAATAATTAATATTGTTATTGTGACGTTTTAATTTTTATCATTGTGTTCCGCTAAAGTGAACTGAAAGAGGTGTAGATGATATTGCCGGAACATCTAACAAACACGTGGTTGCAAGGTACGTTATAATTCATGTATTATATGTATGAGCATGTGCAATTTGTATTTATTAAATATTTTAATAATCATCGATGTAGTTGATATAAATATATATTTGAAAACAACACATAAAATTAGATAATCGACCCAATATGAATTATCGAGATTATTGACTATTGTAAAAAGTTTAATGTAAAATATTTCGTCGATTAGTTATAATAAATGTATATGGAATGAATAAATTGAAGTTAAATAAACTCTTTTTGCGTCTAGTTAGACTATTGAACTTAAGGAGTAAACTCCAGTGGTGCGTCGGAGCTGACACACACAATTTTTTCCAGGGGCGTAGCTACCCTAACGTTTGTAAAGAAAAATTAGCGAAATGTCATCCCCGATGTCACTTAATCTCGAGTTTTCACTTCAGAAATGACAAAAGTCAAAAAAGCAATCCCGTGTTAAGCACTACGAATCCAAGTTTGTTATTGTTGTACACAAAAAATAGTTTTTTCACACACTATAAAACGTATACAAAGTGTCATACAATAAACGCATTTTTATACGTTTGTGAAATCTTGGGATTAAGTTGGCAAAGTTGCGGGACTTCCCCGCTTAAGTCAAATATTTACATTTAATTTGAATTGTTTTCCCAGCTCAATTTCTAGGAGGAAGCGATAAAAATATGCATTTTTGTTTCTTTTTGATACAAATTTTGATACAGGTTCCCTCCAAAACACGCTACGCCACGGGTACGAACGAACATCTCCATCCCGACAACAATGAGATTGTCAAAAACAAGACAAGTCAAGTATGCGGATCCTCCAGTTCAAAATAATTACCTACCAACTCTGATACGTCAAAAAATTCAATATGAGACCTCTGGACTACGCTATTCTTTTAATAATAAAATGAAGTTTGTGGTAGTATGGGCCAGACCGACAATGTACTATCGACCTTTCACTGAGTACGGACTATGGTCTGTTGAATTGTTGTATCGGCGTATCTCTCTCGTAGACAATTTCCCAAATATGCTCCTTTTTGAGGTTAATGCCTAACGGTTATGCGCGATCTCTTTTCGTACATTAATTTTTTAGTAAACGTTTCCACATCAATTTTTTGCGTTTGTTGAATAGTTAATTTGGTGTCGGAAGAATGCCATTCACATTTTTTAACCAAATTGACGAAGGAGATTTTGTTTAATGAAAATCTCTAGTCGTGCGTTCTAGACATTCCGGCAACTATTCGAAAATACGAAGAATTTAATGGTATGTAAAAACAGGAAGTGAATAATAATGTGTGTAAAATTTACACAGGTGCCGAAACAGGCCAACTATGTAATTGGAAAATTGATGTTTGTTTATGACATTTTTCTGAATTTCCGACATTTTTTATTGAGAAATATAGTAAATTACATCTCAAATGCACGTGAATATACGGGGTGCTTAAAAAAACAGTGATTTGCTTAGTAAAACAATTTCGTAACGCCATCCGGATTCAAGATGAAGAATAATCATTTATAGAGGTTTTTCACGATTTTTCCGTTACTACTGGACACAAAATAATGAAATACGAGGGTTGCTACTTAAGTTTTAATATATGGCAACAATTTTTAACGGAGAACGTCCTCAGAACTTGTTGGTCATTCGAGTTATTTCAATTTTGTCAAAAAATGGAATTAAATCAATTTGGTGCGATTATTTCCTATAACTTTCGACGTGGATTAAACCAACAGAAATGTGTCGATTAATCCGATTCGCTGGTTTCCCCGAATCATGGTCGCACTTCGCTGCAGGATGAATTTTGTTGAAGGTTATCGAAAATCATGTTGCAGTTGGACATCGATCTTGTGCGTAAACTGATCGTCAAGTGACATTGAGGCGTACTTGGACGTTAGCTCCACTTCACGAACATTTGGCTGTCGAAAATATTTGTCCGCGTGGGATACCGTATAATTTAACAATCGCTCAAAAAGGCTCGCGTTGATTGGTGCAAAGGAATGCCGAAAAATTAGATCTATTAGATCGCGATAGGCGACGAATCATGGATCTATGCGTGTGAATAACAATCGACTGTATAGGTCTTTGAGACGATCCAAATCCATCAAAAGTTGTTCGCGTACGAAGCACTTGCAAATGGTCGCCTTTAGAGCAACGTAGAACGGTCAAAAAAAAACCAATCAGCACGACAATGCGGGCTCTCGCATATCAGTTCAAACAAAAACGTTTTTGTACAGTCAAAACATCGAATTGATGGATCATCTGCCATAAAATCCTTATTTGGTGTCTAATGATTCCATAATTGCGAGGTCACCGGAAGAAACGATTGATGCATTCAAATCACATGTTTTGGAAGGTACCTCAACCGACACAATAAAAAATGAATAGTTATATTATGTGTTTAGGGTGCATTTTGTTGTTGTCAACAATCCTCTGCCTATCGTAGTAGCCCAGTTTTTCTCCTCAACACTCCCCACACTTGTGTACGGGTTTTTAGTAACTACGAATCATCAGTTTTATTTTCTTGTGTCGTAGAAGTTTTGAAACGCTCCATCGATTTCTCCAAGCTTGCTTTTGTAGGTTGCCGCCTTTTAAAAAAAAGTTTTTCGCGGAGTTCGCAGAGACCAAAAAAGAGGTTCACCTTTCAAAAGGTGGGGTAGAAGATTTTATTTCGTTGTAATGGGTACAGAAAGTAAAATATAAGAAATGTGAATAAATCTGAGCTCGACACAACTTTCGGTAGCCGAAAAACCTCGAAAATTTCGGACATTCCAAACCCTCCAAACAATGCAAAAGCTCGGCTTTTTCTCACATCGTATTGGATCCGATTTAGTCACATTTTCGATATTTTACTTACTGATATTAATAATTTCATCAACAGTGCCGAATATCAGTTTGATAATTAAATGAAAGCCAACTTACAATCATTATTTTGCAAACAAAAATCAAGATATTTCAAGAATTAATAATTTTAGGAAATGCTAGTCACAAAAAGGAGTATTTTGGTAGTACTTTACGATACTCATGTAAAATAAAAGTCTGGAAAAAAAAACGAGAAAATATTGTATTAGTATTTTGATTCACCCTGTATCAGATTCAACGAATATTAACGAAATAAATAATTTTCAAAATCTTAGACGTTAGTTTCCGAATATGCAATAATATATAGGGTGTTTTATCAAAAAAAAAAATGTAACTTTGATGTAGCATAGCATTCTGGATCACCTTATAAAATTGTAAAAAATTTGAGGACTGCTAACGGCTGTCAAATGACAGAGGGGGCTCTAAACTTTATCACACTAATCAATCATCCTGGTATCGTATTTTGAAACGGATCAAAAAACAGGAAATAACAAAAAAATTTGGACCGAACTACGCCACTGGTTAGTATACACCAATTGGTGAAATAACCCGCAGACACCGTGGTAAAAACTTCGAAGAAAAGACGATTTGATCCTATACATATTGACGCTCGACGCCGAATAAATGAGAAAAGCTTTGATAGCTGTAATAGTAATTAACGTAATTTTACCGGAAAGAATAGACAACAGGTGTAAAATGCTAATATTGAAGTCAAGCTTGCAGTTCGTTGTTACCGAGGTTGCAGATTGCCAGCAGGTGATTCTTAATTATTAAAAATGTCAAGTTCAATGGGTAATTACACCGCGTCGGGTTTTAACTCTCTTCGGAGATCGCAGATTAATGCAGGGTGAATTGTTGTTGAATTTTGGCATTGGAAAGTTTATTACACATTCATTCATCCCTTAAACTGTAGACACTATAGACGTATAATGTTTAAAATCTTCATTATTCCGGTTACCGTTCGAGGGTAGCTGCTTAAATCTTGAGATGTGGCAACACTGATGTAAATATAACAATTTTGACAATGACGTCATACGAGGATGGTCCCAGAAGAACAAAACACAAAAACCTTGGAAGAAAATATACTTATTTTTCAACGCAATCCACTTTTAGCTCCATACACTTTACCCAGCGTCGTTCAATTAGTTCATTGTTGGAAAATCTTTTACCGCCGAACCATTTTTTCAAATCTGGGAAGAGAAAATAATCCGAGGGGGCTAAATTTGATGAATAGGATGCTTGAGGTAGCAATTCAAACTTTAATTAATCAATTTTGGTCATTGCAATAACGGATGTTGGAACTGGTGCATTGTCTTGATGAAGCAACAATTCCTTCGTAGCAAAATGCAGTAGTTTCTAAAAGAAAACACAAAAATGTTGGATAAAATCGTCAATCTTTCTCAAAATAACCATTAACTGTCGAAATCTTTTACCGCCGAACCATTTTTTCAAATCTGGGAAGAGAAAATAATCCGAGGTGGCTAAATTTGATGAATAGGATGCTTGAGGTAGCAATTCAAACTTTAATTAATCAATTTTGGTCATTGCAATAACGGATGTTGGAACTGGTGCATTGTCTTGATGGAACAACAATTCCTTCGTAGCAAAATGCAGTAGTTTCTAAAAGAAAACACAAAAATGTTGGATAAAATCGTCAATCTTTCTCAAAATAACCATTAACTGTCGAAATCTTTTACCGCCGAACCATTTTTTCAAATCTGGGAAGAGAAAATAATCCGAGGGGGCTAAATTTGATGAATAGGATGCTTGAGGTAGCAATTCAAACTTTAATTAATCAATTTTGGTCATTGCAATAACGGATGTTGGAACTGGTGCATTGTCTTGATGGAACAACAATTCCTTCATAGCAAAATGCGGTAGTTTCTAAAAGAAAACACAAAAATGTTGGATAAAATCGTCAATCTTTCTCATAATAACCATTAACTGTCGAAATCTTTTACCGCCGAACCATTTTTTCAAATCTGGGAAGAGAAAATAATCCGAGGGGGCTAAATTTGATGAATAGGATGCTTGAGTTAGCAATTCAAACTTTAATTAATCAATTTTGGTCATTGCAATAACGGATGTTGGAACTGGTGCATTGTCTTGATGGAACAACAATTCCTTCATAGCAAAATGCGGTAGTTTCTAAAAGAAAACACAAAAATGTTGGATAAAATCGTCAATCTTTCTCAAAATAACCATTAACTGTCGAAATCTTTTACCGCCGAACCATTTTTTCAAATCTGGGAAGAGAAAATAATCCGAGGGGGCTAAATTTGATGAATAGGATGCTTGAGGTAGCAATTCAAACTTTAATTAATCAATTTTGGTCATTGCAATAACGGATGTTGGAACTGGTGCATTGTCTTGATGGAACAACAATTCCTTCGTAGCAAAATGCGGTAGTTTCTAAAAGAAAACACAAAAATGTTGGATAAAATCGTCAATCTTTCTCAAAATAACCATTAACTGTCGAAATCTTTTACCGCCGAACCATTTTTTCAAATCTGGGAAGAGAAAATAATCCGAGGTGGCTAAATTTGATGAATAGGATGCTTGAGGTAGCAATTCAAACTTTAATTAATCAATTTTGGTCATTGCAATAACGGATGTTGGAACTGGTGCATTGTCTTGATGGAACAACAATTCCTTCGTAGCAAAATGCAGTAGTTTCTAAAAGAAAACACAAAAATGTTGGATAAAATCGTCAATCTTTCTCAAAATAACCATTAACTGTCGAAATCTTTTACCGCCGAACCATTTTTTCAAATCTGGGAAGAGAAAATAATCCGAGGGGGATAAATCTGGCAAATAGGGTGCATGAGGTTGCAATTCAAACTTTAATTAATCAATTTTGGTCATTGCAATAACGGATGTTGGAACTGGTGCATTGTCTTGATGGAACAACAATTCCTTCGTAGCAAAATGCAGTAGTTTCTAAAAGAAAACACAAAAATGTTGGATAAAATCGTCAATCTTTCTCAAAATAACCATTAACTGTCGAAATCTTTTACCGCCGAACCATTTTTTCAAATCTGGGAAGAGAAAATAATCCGAGGTGGCTAAATTTGATGAATAGGATGCTTGAGGTAGCAATTCAAACTTTAATTAATCAATTTTGATCAATGCAATAACTGATGGTTAATCTGGTGCAAACAACAGTTTCTTCTTAGTTAAATGCGGCTGTCATGACCTTGCCGGCAGATGGAACGGTCTTTGCTTTCTTTTAAGTCGGTTCTTTCTTCGCAGTCCATTGTTTTGTTGGTCCAAAAATTCTGTGGAAGCATCTTCACCACGCTGTTTTTGTTCCATTATGAGCAAACGCAGCACCATCTTGTCCATAGCTCTCTCATGTCCAAATTTTCAATTAATCTACGATGTACTGCACTTTTTGAAATGTCTACTAAATCTGCGCACGTAAAAAAGCTGAAGCTCAAGCTCAACCAGACAACGTGGTGTCTTCAAACTTGAAACATATGCTACTATAGATTGTGTACTAGAGTAGAACAACTACTAACTAGGTTTAATATTTCTAGGTTAAGTTGCAGATTTTGTTCAAATTTCACTTAGCAAAGACAGCTTACACATTATCTGATAGGCCACTTTGATGAGAGAATAATAATGGAAAAATGTCTGTAAGTTTTGCGGAAAAAATGCCGACGACACACCTGAGCATTTAATTTTTGATTGCACCAAGACAGCAGACACACATCAAGGTCATCTCCAATAATATTTCAGTTCGCACTGCATGCTCAAACTTTTTATATCTCAATCTCAAGTTTAAACTGCAATCTTGGAATAGTTGGTTTAGAAAGGGAAGGAGTTTGAGTCAGTCGACATCATTTTGTTTTTTTTTTTTTATTTATTAAGGATCTAATATACAGTTTAGTTGATTTTTTGTAACTTCAATGTTGATATTATAATTTTTAACTTTTTCAAGCTAATTTTTATAATATCCAAACAGGGAATATTCAGAAAAGTTTTCAATGAAACTATGTTAGATCGGAAATATCCAATCGTCTTAATATGAATCGTTTTTTTTTTGTCAAAGTGCGTAAGTCCAAGAAAGTAAACCCGCGGAATACTAAAAAAACTGTTTAAATCAAAATATTTCACTTGAAACATGTTTACAATTCACCACAAAGATATCAAAATTACTTAAATGAGTTTAAAAGAGTAAAAAAAAAACATCAAAGATATAAATTTTAGGCCATATTTTTGATTTATGGATCATCGTTGGTTTCTTCAACCTCGACATCGCTGGTAATCTCTTAAGATCAGTCATCAGTTGGTTTCAAAAAATCCACGATGCTCGTTTGGAATGTAGGCTCTCAGTTTTTTAATATCTTCCATCTTTGCAGTTTTAATTGGCACTTAACCTTAAGACAACACTAATCTGAAAGTACATTTTATCCTTCCCATCTGTGTTTTTTCCTTTTGTTTCTTGTGATGTACGAGATTTTTTGTAAAACCATTTCTTGAAATCTGGAACTTATGTCAGATGATGCAAAATTATTTCAGTTATTTCATGGTCATGCTTTAAAGCCTTAGATATTATTTTCAAATCCCTGGCCACGGAAATACTGAGTGACCTTCTGGAAACGACCTGAATCTTGATATCGCTTGGTTTTTGTTTTGACCTGAACGGTGTATTGCTCAGTGTATTTGGCTTGGTATGATTTAAGATATTCATCAAGGAAAGAGCAAACCTCATTAAGGCTGCAGATAACAGGCGAAATTCCAGAAATTAAGCAACAGAATCCGTAGAGGAAGTGGATTCACGCCTTTTTGAAAAAAACCAAAAAATCAAAATGCTGATTTGACCCATTTCCGATCGTATTAGAACCGCCCTTTTAACAAAAATCGATATATTCTGATATTTAAAACCACCAAAACCTGAAAATTGAAAAAGAAATGGATTTACTCCCGTTTAAAAAAATAGCGATTCATATATAATTAAGGTAAAAGGTATATAGTTTCGTTAAACACCCGGTATACCGTTATAATCGAGTCGATCAGTAATTATAATTGCTAATTTTCGATTAAATTGCATCTAAGTAGAAGTAAGAAAAGAATCGGTGGCGCATTGAGCTCGAAACGCAGTGGCGCGTCGTCTGCAGACTGTGAACCGTATCCGATAACCGTCAGACAGACCTCGAGGACCAGTCTAGTGAATATCATAATACACTGTTGAAAAAATAATATTCCTGATGAAGTCCTCCAACAAAACTCTCATCATTCATACTTTATGAGTGCTGGAAATGACATACATAAATTCTGATGCCAGCAGGATTCTGCTTTTTCCATAGTTTGGAGTCGATTCATCACGTGCAATCCACTTGGCGCTGATCGTCGATTGGACTTCAATGTGAAACAGATTGACACCAAAATTGAATTTATTGCGACTGAACAACAGCTCAAAATAATCAATTCGTTGTTTTTTGGTCGATTGTTACTTCTCGCGACACCCGCGCTTTGAACAGAGCTGTAGCTCAATCTCAATCAACTCTGCGGTTATTTGAGATGATTTGGTGGAGTTTTTTTAAAAATATTTTCGTCTGTTGGAGCCTCTGTTAGTGCGTCCACTTTGTGCATCGTGGCATTGTGCCCATTTGGCCTTCTAAACGAACCGATTTGATCTGGTGTGAAGCCTTTCTTGCAAGTAAGCAATAATTCATTCACTTTACATCGGATTTTGAACGATCAAGTTTTTCTATTGATATACCTTCTAATGTGACTGTATGCTACTACATAAGCTTGTCTACTAGCTAAATAGATCTTGGTTAAATAAAACGTCCAGCTATACATTTTGTAGACGGTCGATACAAATATTTATATTAATATAAAGCGAAAATCTTAATCGACAAACTTAGAAAAGGTACAAGTCGTTAAGAATTGTATTTTATACAACAAGCGAAGATAATTTCAGTGAAATCAAGTACAAAGATGAATTTGTCGAAGTTTTATTTGTAACTTAAAAACTAGAATGAAAGGTACGTAGTATTTTTTGATGAAAATTACTCATAGAACTACAGGATAATCCTTGGCAATGATTTTGGTTTCTTAAACCTCCATAAGTTGCTTCTTTGTACGTCTGCTTTGGAAGAATGTTTAGTAGGAATTATCTTGAATAACACGAGGCGTTATCAGACAAAATTACATGTGGAGCTGTGGAGCAGATTTGCTTCGAACTTTGAATCAAAACGGTTCCTTCAATATCTAAAGAGCCTATTTTCAAAATGCGTTTACCACTGGAACGGGGTGCTTCCGAGCTACCACCCCTTTGCAGCATACCTTGAAGACTGTAGATTGTTTCACAAATTTGGTGGTTGATCTTGAAACCACGGTTATCAAATACTTTATTGCTCATAAAACTTTTATTTAAAAATAATTTGACATTAAAACACCGCTCACAACTAAGTAAAGACTGTGAACCGGAAACCATGATGATTTGTGTAATGTTGTTGTTTATCTATACTCTTAAATGATGCACTGATTCCGAAATTTGAATATTATAATGCGAACCCAGACAAGTTTTTACAGTGTATGTGTATGGTTAATGTGCAATATGCTGAAAAAGTGCCGTTTTTAATGATCCGTTCTTTTAGTTAATTGTTAGACTAATTATTAATGCCGTGCGCTACGGATTTTCGTACCGATCCAACCATTTCAGGAGATATATTGTGTACGTTAAACTTTGCAGAAAACATCTCTTTACTTTGTTTTTACTTTCAAGTTATTGTACCAATGAATATCATTTTCTCGAAAACCATTTCATTTCATTTACTTCCGATATTTTTTCAAATTTTCCCAAAAAATTAATCCGATCATGTCAAATTTCATCCAAATCCTATGAATCGTCGCTTAAAGAATGTGGACGTACGAGTTTTGTATTAAAAGTTTCTGACCTTAACCTGAAGATGACACCACTTAGAAATACAAGTTGGGAAATATATTTTTTAGATGACGCCATCTGAAAGTTGTTCGTTCTGTATTCATTTATATACCGAAAGTTGCGTTTTGAGTGTTCCATGTTGTGAAAGTGACAGTTCCGTACTGCGAAACGCTTTCGGGACGTTCTGGAGTAGACAACTTCAATATTGACAGTTGACAGTTTAATTTCGATGATTTTGCATAACCTCAAATTTTCTATTTTCTGAAATTATTAGTTTGGCAGCGTCTCTGTAAGTTTAGGTCATTATGGGTCTTACCGTGGCTTTGTATATTCTCGATTTGGTATATGTGGTAGAAAACTGTGAAGATCTTTTACAGACATCTTGCATATGGCATATGTAGTCTGTATTTTTGATTCTATTTGTATCCCTAGTTACTCGATATATTTTCCAAAACTCCAGTAGAGTGAACCAAGCAAATTACTTCGCAATTTTAAATACTTCCATGGATTAGTTTGAAATTTTGAAAGAAGCTCCAAAATGATGCAAATAACAAACTTGATTTGGTGCTAATGTATGCTTCTACACCAGGGGTGAATGCCACCCTTACCCGGGGTTGATACAGATTTAAATTTTATGAAGAAAATGTAAAATGAAGTTTTTTGTTTATGAGAATAAACAAGTTTTTCGACATTTTTTCACGAAAATCTCGAAAATTACGCATTTTCTGGAAAAACTTATTCCTATCAAAATTGAAGGTTATAAAAAAACAAAGAAATTAGTCGGTTTAAATTGAATTTTTTAAATAATATTCAGCAACTTATGAGTCACTGAAAACCAATTTTTGCTTTTTCGTAAATTTACGCAGAGGTTTGGGCTCAAATAACGGAAAAACGATCAATTTTTCATAAAAAACTGTAATAGACATTTTTAAAGTACTTTTTCAGACCTTTAAAATGAGCTTTTATAAAACCGTCTAGCCCGAAAATTAAGCGAGTTATGGTGAAAATAAGTTAAGTAGCTCGAATTCGAAAAACTAAACCACGTTTTTCGACATTTTTTCACGAAAATCTCGAAAATTACGCATTTTCAGGAAAAACTTATTCTTATCAAAATTGAAGCTTATAAAATAACAAAGAAATTAGTCGGTTTAAATTGAATTTTTTAAATAATATTCAGCAACTTATGAGTCACTGAAAACCAATTTTTGCTTTTTCGTAAATTTACGCAGAGGTTTGGGCTCAAATAACGGAAAAACGATCAATTTTTCATAAAAAACTGTAATAGACATTTTTAAAGTACTTTTTTAGATCTATAAAATGAGCTTTTATAAAACCGTCTAGCCCGAAAATTAAGCGAGTTATGGTGAAAATAAGTTAAGTAACTCGAATTCGAAAAACTAAACCACGTTTTTTGACATTTTTTCACGAAAATCTCGAAAATTACGCATTTTCAGGAAAAACTTATTCTTATCAAAATTGAAGCTTATAAAATAACAAAGAAATTATTCGGTTTAAATTGAATTTTTTAAATAATATTCAGCAACTTATGAGTCACTGAAAACCAATTTTTGCTTTTTCGTAAATTTACGCAGAGGTTTGGGCTCAAATAACGGAAAAACGATCAATTTTTCATAAAAAACTGTAATAAACATTTTTAAAGTACTTTTTCAGACCTTTAAAATGAGCTTTTATAAAACCGTCTAGCCCGAAAATTAAGTGAGTTATGGTGAAAATAAGTTAAGTAACTCGAATTCGAAAAACTAAACCACGTTTTTTGACATTTTTTCACGAAAATCTCGAAAATTACGCATTTTCAGGAAAAACTTATTCTTATCAAAAGTGAAGCTTATAAAATAACAAAGAAATTAGTCGGTTTAAATTGAATTTTTTAAATAATATTCAGCAACTTATGAGTCACTGAAAACCAATTTTTGCTTTTTCGTAAATTTACGCAGAGGTTTGGGCTCAAATAACGGAAAAACGATCAATTTTTCATAAAAAACTGTAATAGACATTTTTAAAGTACTTTTTCAGACCTTTAAAATGAGCTTTTATAAAACCGTCTAGCCCGAAAATTAAGCGAGTTATGGTGAAAATAAGTTAAGTAACTCGAATTCGAAAAACTAAACCACGTTTTTTGACATTTTTTCACGAAAATCTCGAAAATTACGCATTTTCAGGAAAAACTTATTGTTATCAAAATTGAAGCTTATAAAATAACAAAGAAATTAGTCGGTTTAAATTGAATTTTTTAAATAATATTCAGCAACTTATGAGTCACTGAAAACCAATTTTTGCTTTTTCGTAAATTTACGCAGAGGTTTGGGCTCAAATAACGGAAAAACGATCAATTTTTCATAAAAAACTGTAATAGACATTTTTAAAGTACTTTTTTAGATCTTTAAAATGAGCTATTACAAAACCGTCTAGCATGAAAATTAAACGAGTTATGACGAAAATAAGTGAAGTAACTCGAATTTGGGAAAAAATAAATTTGACACCACGTGCGGCAAAATTAAAATTAATCGTAGCCCATGTAAAATTATTTTTGTTTAAGCCCTAACAACACGTTGTAAAAGTTTGAATGGTTTAGAACACGTATATTTTGAAAAAAGTTGTTAAATGTGAAATTTTTTTTTCGATTTTTTTTACTTTTTCAAAATATCTCAAAAACTATTGGATCAACGAAAAAATTTTGTTGTAATTAAAATTTAGCTTTAATTTTTCTGAACATTTTGCTTTTTTTTTTAAGTAGCTTGAAAATTAAACGAGATATAAGCGTTTAAAGTATTGATTTCAATGCTAAGGGACAGTCTTTTTCACCCTTTAACATCTAAAGAAAAGGGCCTAGAAGGGTTGCAACTCTCATGGTTTTGTAGTTTATGAAATTCCCTACAAAATGGTGTATGGATAAATGCAAAAAGCTGGGTAGTTTTTAAGGGTAGTTACATATAAAAAAAAGAAATATTACTTACATTGTAAAAAAACAACAATAAATTCATAAATTCACATGTTTGAACATAATGAGCCCCCATAATCGCTTCCATTTAGTAATTTGTAATTTTTTTCATTCTGAGGGATGGTTTTTGGTGGTTGCATTATTAAAAATATCGAGGATCAGATTTCTTACACTTGAAGAAAAAAATTTTCCTATTACGATCCAAAATAAAACAAATTTCATGTTTTCTACCACATTTTTTGAATAAATCTTTGTATGAGGGGTTGTTTTTAAGGGTATCTGAGCTGTAAAATATCAAAATATTAAAATTATGATACAAAACAATCAACATTTATTATATTTGAACATAACTATAGTCCATTACTGCTTTAATTCATTAGTTTCCAATTTATTGGAGTAAGGGGTGATTTCCACCCCTTAAAAATGAAAAGCATATTTAGCGATCAAGTCAGGTTTGTAGGTAAGATGAATTTAATTCCAAATTTTCAAAAAGATCGATAAATGTCTTTAAAATTGCGAGGTTTCGGTCGATTTTGAGCATGAATGTTTTGTACTAGTTTCCAGCCGTGTCGTCTGAGAATCTGTTAATCAATTTTAAGCGTGGCTGAAATTTGTTTGTTTTCCCATTACCTTGTACTACTTCTACTTACTCGACTATTAGTAGAATTTACTATTTTTTATTCCAGTATATCAGATCAGAAACGAAATCTGCATTTATTTATATTTTTTTGTAAAATTTTAAACCGTTTTCTCTATCCTTTTTGTATCGGCAAGTTTTGTTTGGATGTCTTGATAATTGGACATTGCAATTAATTATGACTTGACAGCTATTTCGGTGGAAATTATTATTTTATTCAATTGCCCTAAAATAGGGGCGTGACCTAATGCAATTTACCACGGTATGGTAGTCAACTACCCTCAAAATTAATTTGATTCGTTCACCAAATTGTTAAGTAAAATTATTATTTAAGCGGTTTTGGTCCCCTTTACTTTATTATTGCTTACTAATTACAAGGAAATGTTAAACTCGCAACATGAAAATGAACTTAAGGGGCGAAGCTCACGTGTTAAATATACAATTATCTCTGGGAATACGTCACTAAACACATAATCAATTTTTCATCATTTAAACAACGTTTTTCAAGTAGTCGTTGTATTCACTCAACTCATATAGAAAATTTCTATATAAAAAATAAATTTTATTATTAAAAATTTTTTGTTTCATTGTTGGATATCCTAAAATCCATATCTAAATAATTCTACGCTACAAATCTATTTATTTAAAGAAATTTGTGAAGTAAATAAATCTCACCGAGCCACGCCCCTGCTTATCGCAGACCGTCTGGCAGGAATATTTCGAAGAAATGCATTTATGTTGAAGATTCGATGTTTTCATTGGTGAACAGTGAAGATCATAAGTTTTACCAGACGAGACCAATAAAAGGACTTCGTCTTATGTTTTATTGATTACGAAAAGGATTACGACAAACTAAGACACGATAAGCTGATGGACTGCCTTTACAAGAAGTGTCTAGACGAGAATGATCTCAAAATAATACGGGCGCTCTATGCAAACCAAACCATGATGCGTTTTGTCTTCTCTACTCTTCAATATTTATGCAGAAGAAGTCTTTGCCAGAGCGTTAGGTACGCTGATGACACGGTCTTAATTAATGATAGTGAAAAGTAGTCTTAGATCGAAAAATTATAGGCGAAGATTATGGCTTTAAAATCAACATCAAAAAGACCAAAACTATGATTTCCTCCAGCAAATCCAACCATTCTCACATCCAACCATCCGAATGTCGAGAAATTTAAATATCTGGGGTGTTGGTTAACCAAGACCCAGACATGATGTAAAGACTACAAGGTGTCTTCTTCCCGAGGGCTCATTTTCGACTTATTGGCTGCTTCCCAGCTGGTGTACTACAGCACACCTTGTAGTCTTTACCATCTTGGACCCAGACATAGAAATTAGATCACGCAAGAAATGTCTTTCTAAAAATGAGACAATTGGAGGCTTGGACCTTCAAGGTGAACTCACTAAGGCTCTTAGAGAGTTTCGAAACGTGGATCTTTCAGAGGATGCTTAGAATTCCCTGTTGAAGTTATACAAAAAATAGACATCGACAGGGAACTTATAGAATTAGTAAAAACACGAAAAATCCCATATCTGGGACACATATATAGAAATGACAAATACAACTTCTGATAGGAGGAAAAATCGAGGGAAAACGTGGTCCTGGCTTCGTGGCTGAAGAATATTCGCGAATGGACCGGTTTGGAGCCTCAAACGCTGGATAAGAAGGGCCGAAGCGTTATGTTCATTAGAAGACTGCACCCAAAGAAGAAGTCATACTAGAAACGAGGTCATCTTTTTTGAAACACCCTGTACAATCCCGAGATTATTATGGAGAATATCCATGAGAAAAAGTCTGGAGGAAATGGGAAAGTCAGTTCGAGAAAATGAAGCTATACAGTACAAAGTATAGCATATAGATTTTAGTTTCCTCCTGCTGCTCGATCAGCAGACTTCATCATCGTAAGTTTCTTTGGATAACGATCTATCGAATTAAATATAATTATGAGCTTATGTAAACATAGATGCACTGAATAATGTACTGAATGAATTTATTTGCAGCAATAATTCATACTCGCACTACACAGACTAATTTATATTTGCAATTATTCGTACCGTAATTAATTTCACACCATATTTATGTGGAGTTTGTTATCTCCAAATTGTGAACTCTTTGTAATTGTTTGTGTGTTATTATTGAGGGGAAGTACAAGTACACTCAAAGTGCTGGTTGTTGAATTTGTTATTGACAGTCACCTAAAAAATTTCACACAAATTTTTGTGTCTCAATTATTCATTCCAGTTATTCGTCTAGAAATCGTCATCACTAGAAACTTATTTCTGTAATAATTTAGAAAAGATTATTAGTTCAGTTATTTAAGGTAGTCCGCCTAGGAAAATCGAGCTGTAAAGTCGTTTAAACTCGTTCATTTAACTTCCTAAAACTTCTCTCAAAACTCACATTTAATTCGATATGAGGAACTTTAGAAATCGAGTGTCAAAAGTCAAAAAAATCGATTTTTGGCATATTTTTTACAAATAACTCGTTTACTATGGGTTTTAAGCTATTTGTATTTCTTATTAATATTGTAGAGGGTTAAATTCTCTACAACTTTTGTTTGAAAAATTTTTTCATACGGTGAATCGTTTCTGAGATAGAAGCTTATAAAGTTTATAAATTATTGCTGAAAATATAATTATAAATAATTTTCATTTTTTATTAACAATTACATCTCAGAAACGATTCACCGTATGAAAATATTTTTCAAACAAAAATTGTAGAGAATTTAATGCTCTACAATATTGCTAATAGATACGAATAGCGGAAAAATCACAGGAAACGAGTTATTTGTAAAAAATGTGCAAAAAATCGGTTTTTTGCATATTTTTTGCAAATAACTCGTTTACTTTGGGTTTTAAGCTATTTGTATTTATTAGCAATATTGTAGAGCATTAAATTCTCTACAATTTTTGTTTGAAAAATTTTTTCATACGGTGAATCGTTTCTGAGATAGAAGCTTATAAATTTTATAAATTATTGCTGAAAATATAATTATAAATATTTTTCATTTTTATTAACAATTACATATCAGAAACGATTCACCGTATAAAAATATTTTTTAAACAAAAATTGTAGAGAATTTAATGCTCTACAATATTGCTAATAGATACGAATAGCGGAAAACTCACAGGAAACGAGTTATTTACAAAAAATGTGCAAAAAATCGATTTTTGGCATATTTTTTGCAAATAACTCGTTTACTATGGGTTTTAAGCTATTTGTATTTCTTATTAATATTGTAGAGGGTTAAATTCTCTACAACTTTTGTTTGAAAAATATTTTCATATGGTGGATCGTTTCTGAGATAGAAGCTTATAAAGTTTATAAATTATTACTGAAAATATAATTATAAATAATTTTCATTTTTTATTAACAATTACATATCAGAAACGATTCACCGTATGAAAATATTTTTCAAACAAAAATTGTAGAGAATTTAATGCTCTACAATATTGATAATAGATACGAATAGCGTAAAACTCACAGGAAACGAGTTATTTACAAAAAATGTGCAAAAAATCGATTTTTTGCATATTTTTTGCAAATAACTCGTTTACTATGGGTTTTAAGCTATTTGTATTTCTTATTAATATTGTAGAGCGTTAAATTCTCTACAACTTTTGTTTGAAAAATATTTTCATACGGTGAATCGTTTCTGAGATAGAAGCTTATATAGTTTATAAATTATTGCTAAACATATAAATAATTTTCATTTTTTATTAACAATTACATCTCAGAAACGATTCACCGTATGAAAATATTTTTCAAACAAAAATTGTAGAGAATTTAATGCTCTACAATATTGATAATAGATACGAATAGCGTAAAACTCACAGGAAACGAGTTATTTGTAAAAAATGTGCAAAAAATCGGTTTTTTGCATATTTTTTACAAATAACTCGTTTACTATGGGTTTTAAGCTATTTGTATCTATTACCAATAATGTAGAGCGTTAAATTCTCTACAACTTTTGTTTGCAAAATATTTTCATACGGTGGATCGTTTCTGAGATAGAAGCTTTTAAAGTTTATAAATTATTGCTGAAAATATAATTATAAATAATTTTCATTTTTTATTAACAATTACATCTCAGAAACGATTCACCGTATGAAAATATTTTTCAAACAAAAATTGTAGAGAATTTAATGCTCTACAATATTGATAATAGATACGAATAGCGTAAAACTCACAGGAAACGAGTTATTTACAAAAAATGTGCAAAAAATCGATTTTTTGCATATTCACACAATTCACACTTAGCGGTAGCATTAATAATTGCGTACATGTTTACGTGGCTGTAGCATAACGCCGACTGACACCTGAAGTTTCGCAGTCGTCTACCAACAGATTCCAACTGGTTTCAAATGAACGTAGAAATTAATTGTCCAGAAACCTGACACTTTCTAAATGTTTATCAAACCTGTGAGAACAAATCCGCTACCTCCTACGACCTTTGTAGAATTATCTACTCCATAAAATATGTATAAAATAAATAAAAAATTAATTTTTTCCGTTGACGGGCATACTTTTAAATAACATTGTGGAATTGCGCCTCTTATGGGTGTTGTGTACTTTATTTTTCGCAATATCAAACGCAAGGTGATACCGAACAATTTTGTGTCTGTTATATTTGCAAAATATTTTGGGTCAAGGAGAAATTTTTATCTAATGCGTATCATTTCGGTCGCAGATTTAGCGTGTCTGGTTTATTTAGAACAGTCATAACATTTCATTCTAAATTCATGCGAAAAAATTCAGGAGGTGATTGTCCGTATAAAATAATTTTCTATAACAAATTTTCCCTTCAGATATGTCACTACTAAAAGGTGTGAACAAGATAAATATTTGGAATTCTATAATTTTATTTAACATCGCTGTTTACTTAAAACTATTCCTTAATTTTAGATATTTAACATTTCTTGCATAGGACCAGTGTATGTCTTGTCCAGATTATTATTTAGGGCTTTTCTCTATGTCCTGAGTCTCACTAGAACTGGTCTGAATACCACGAGGAACAACCTCTCAAAGATACAAAGACTGGCTTGCTTATGTACAGCCGTAGCCATTAAATTCTAATCGTTGACGCTTGTGGACAAGGACCTATACTCCCACGAGTATAAGACCAAAACTACCCCTCCCCCCAAAGGTCCATTGTGTAGGGGTAAAAGCTTCAATACAACAGGCTTCGCCCTGATTACCCGAGGCGCAAAGCTAGCGAGATGAATTGTTTATACACCTTCGTAACATTCATCATTCGGCACGTGTGGATCTTGACATTGTGTCCTTCTATCCTTCTAATTAGACATAATCCACATTCATAACAAACGAAACAAACTAGTTGGGGTTGCGTCGTTCCTTTGGCCACCTACCAGAGATCCATCATAAGGTCCTGGTTATCATCTAGTATCAAAGTAATCACCAAGACGAATTAAACGAGACCAAACTCGATGAGGTTGCATCGTTTAATAACGAAGTTCCTTTGGCCACCTACCAGAGATCCATCATAAGATCCTGGTTATCATCTAGTATCAAAGTAATCACCAAGACGAATTAAACGAGTCCAAACTCGATGAGGTTGCATCGTTTAATAACGAAGTTCCTTTGGCTACCTACCAGAGATCCATCATAAGATCCTGGTTATCATCTAGTATCAAAGTAATCACCAAGACGAATTAAACGAGTCCAAACTCGATGAGGTTGCATCGTTTAATAACGAAGTTCCTTTGGCCACCTACCAGAGATCCATCATAAGATCCTGGTTATCATCTAGTATCAAAGTAATCACCAAGACGAATTAAACGAGTCCAAACTCGATGAGGTTGCATCGTTTAATAACGAAGTTCCTTTGGCCACCTACCAGAGATCCATCATAAGATCCTGGTTATCATCTAGTATCAAAGTAATCACCAAGACGAATTGAACGAGTCCAAACTCGATGAGGTTGCATCGTTTAATAACGAAGTTCCTTTGGCTACCTACCAGAGATCCATCATAAGATCCTGGTTATCATCTAGTATCAAAGTAATCACCAAGACGAATTAAACGAGTCCAAACTCGATGAGGTTGCATCGTTTAATAACGAAGTTCCTTTGGCCACCTACCAGAGATCCATCATAAGATCCTGGTTATCATCTAGTATCAAAGTAATCACCAAGACGAATTGAACGAGTCCAAACTCGATGAGGTTGCATCGTTTAATAACGAAGTTCCTTTGGCTACCTACCAGAGATCCATCATAAGATCCTGGTTATCATCTAGTATCAAAGTAATCACCAAGACGAATTGAACGAGCCCAAACTCGATGAGGTTGCATCGTTTAATAACGGAGAGCCTTTGGCCACCTACCAGAGATCCATCATAAGATCCTGGTTATCATCTAGTATCAAAGTAATCACCAAGACGAATTAAACGAGACCAAACTCGATGAGGTTGCATCGTTTAATAACGAAGTTCCTTTGGCCACCTACCAGAGATCCATCATAAGATCCTGGTTATCATCTAGTATCAAAGTAATCACCAAGACGAATTAAACGAGACCAAACTCGATGAGGTTGCATCGTTTAATAACGGAGAGCCTTTGGCCACCTACCAGAGATCCATCATAAGATCCTGGTTACCATCTAGTATCAAAGTAATCACCAAGACGAATTAAACGAGACCAAACTCGATGAGGTTGCATCGTTTAATAACGAAGTTCCTTTGGCCACCTACCAGAGATCCATCATAAGATCCTGGTTATCATCTAGTATCAAAGTAATCACCAAGACGAATTAAACGAGACCAAACTCGATGAGGTTGCATCGTTTAATAACGGAGTGCCTTTGGCCACCTACCAGAGATCCATCATAAGATCCTGGTTATCATCTAGTATCAAAGTAATCACCAAGACGAATTAAACGAGACCAAACTCGATGAGGTTGCATCGTTTAATAACGGAGAGCCTTTGGCCACCTACCAGAGATCCATCATAAGATCCTGGTTATCATCTAGTATCAAAGTAATCACCAAGACGAATTGAACGAGCCCAAACTCGATGAGGTTGCATCGTTTAATAACGGAGTGCCTTTGGCCACCTACCAGATCCATCATAAGAACCTAGTTACCATCTTTTATCAAATTACTCATCAATTTGCCAAAAAAAATCTTCAAAATAAGATATCGAACGCCTCAATTGATTAATTATGTCAACAACAGTGAAATTATTTAGTTTATTAAAATATAAATTATCAAATATTCAGATTAAACTAGTTTATTCGATCATATAATTGTTTTATCATTCCAGAAGCATCTGTCATCTTATTTCTGAAAACAATCTTAGAATTAGTTAAGGGCTCAATACTGTACAATGCAAAAAATGCACAATCACTTGTCAATTGGAGTGAAATAGACATTTTCTATTCTCGCATTTATGGTTTTCTTCTGTATATTGGAATTTTATATTATTTATATCATTATTTGGTTATATTTTGTACGTTTCATGAATTTTCTGCATAATTTTTTTGTAATTTGTGTAATCCGCCACTGCCACAACGTCGCAAAAACTTTAGTTGGAGATCCAACATTAATTGCCGATCAATATATTCAAAAGTTTAGAAATTAGCCTACATCGACTCATTAACTAGATTTGAAATAATTTACAGCTTTAGGTAACTTATTAAATCAATTTTGTATAATTACTTTTGAGTGGATACGATGTATAATAATTGATAACCAATTAAATAAAACGTTCGGATTTAACTATAATTCTTAGTGGTTAACAACCAAAAGTACCGGCGTATTTTTTCGATCACACCTCGTAAATTTCTTATATACAATGATATTTTGAAGATATTATCTGTAATCAAAAATTCTGTTACTCGAGGGTATTTGATCTACAATAATTTTAGTAGCTTGTGTACTCATCTAATTTGGAATAGAGTTAGCGTATTTGTCACAAAACTAGTTGGAATTTAATGTTTAAACACCGAAATTTCTTCGAAACTAACTGTATATCATCGACCAGTAGCGCAGTAAAATTAAACATCAAAATTTAGTTCATTCTTTTGCCGGAATGATTTTTTTCCTTTTTGGGTATTACGAACTCATCCAGTCATCAATAAAATCACCTACAAAAAGTTAATATTCATGAACTAACTTTTCTTTTCGTTAAAATATTTCCCATGTAGGAACCTCCAGACTTGAACCACGGGGGTTAGCTGAGAAACCTGGCCTGGTTGAATCATAAAAGACAATAAAAAATAGTATTGATGGAAGTCCCACCAAGTCTGCGCGAATAACTTCTTGCAAGCTAGGGCCAGAGTTGTAGATACTTGGTCCAAGTGTGGACCTATATTGGGTCCATCATTTTCTATGTTCAATAGACTTTATTAGCTTCGGCCACCGTTGATGCCTTCGACCCACCGTATCACCAAGTCTCCCACAGATTCAACTAAAAGTGTAGCAGACAATCTTTGAAATGAGTGACCTCATGAAACTCATTGAAACATTTTCCATTGTGATATGAATAAAACAAGCGTCCATCCTTTGCTGCTACTGGGCTAAAAATCTCCTGCTTACATCATTCTTTGATTCCTCAAGTTTCACTATTAATATCGTTCTCGAATCCTCAATATTATCATCACTCCACTTAACAGTGGACAGTCATTAACTTTGTTTAGATGTAAAGAGAAAATTTTTCCCAAGACTTGAACTAGATTTGAACCCGCGACCTGCGAATCCGGAGTTTGACATATTAGCCTGCTCGGTTAACAAACTGTATTAAAGTGGTGGGATACACTAACAGTAATACGCCAAAAAGGCGAGTTACAAACAAACAAAAAACTTATATACCGGTGAAGCTTAAAAAACTATTTTACCACTGATTTCTAGATAGACGATGTCGTTTATAAACAAAATAGGACCTAGTACTGAACCTTGGGGCACTCCACATTCTCTTTGGGCTTCCAAGAAGACATCGTTGTATCAACTCTTACAAGCTGACTTCTGTTGTTGTTCTTTCTTGCCATTTTATAATTGTTGAAATAGTAGTATCTCGACAAATTCTTCAGAGGTGCACGTTGTCTTTCTACTTTAAATATTTGATGTTTCTGTGGGAGTGAATTACCATCGATTGTATCACATTATTTTCTTTCTATTATTGCAATTCATCTTATTCTTATTTCTATGCGTGAAAATTAGAAAATTTGTTATTATAGAAGTAACTTGGGTGTCACCTTTTCACAGTTTTGTTATTCAAAGTGGGGGGAAAAAAGGCCTGAAGCAATCGACACGAATATCTGAGGGTATAATAGCCATTATATGATAGTAGAATATAATGTCCACAACTTAATTGTATATTCATTTTATTATAGCAGTTACGTGGGAATGTAACATTTTAAAACATAATAATTGTATGTGTATAATTAACTGATTATTTATGTTCATGACAACTTCCTAATCATCTAACAATTAGTCACATCAATGACAAATTGGAGAGTTTACGTCTTGAATTATTTGTAGTTACAACTCTTTCATGGTCCATGCTGTACAGGGTAGAAAATCCTATTCTACTACTTATGTAATCATCCAAGAAGTCGGATGGGATTTAGAATTCTTATATTTAGAGAAAATTTCAAGTAAAATCAATTAAAATCAATAAAATAATTAACAACTATCGATACATTGAGTTTAAACGATTTATATTTATGACGTGCTGGTTCTCGATAACATAAAAGTGTTTTTTGTAGAAAATAATCACCGTTCTTCTTGTGAAAAACAATTAACAAACTTCTAGTTTCTTCTTGCCCGATATCAGAACGACCAAAACCGTGGGATCGAAATGGAATCAAAATAACAAACAAATAGATTTAGAGAATTTAGAAAGAAGTTCGGCCACGGCTTCGATGGCATATTCTGAGACATTATTGAGGTTCAATGTCTTTAATATGCCGAATTATCTCATCCTATAGCTCTTGAATTTGTTATTAACTTATTGACGTACACTTTTTCTTTCAAATATCCCCAAAGAAACAAGTTCAACGGTGTCAAATCGCATGATCGTGGTGGTGGCTAATTAACATCATCACGACGTGAATTCCTCGCGCAAAATAACCATTGTTTCGTTGGCTATGTGGCAATTGGCACCGTCCTGTTGGAACCACGTATCGTCCAGGTTCACATCATCAATTTCTGGCCACAAGAAGTCCGTTATCATCTCGAGATAGCGAACATTATTCGCGGTAACTGCTTGGGCGACCTAATTTTCGAAGAAGTACGCCTCCAGCCCATGAACCGCACCAAACAGTCACTCTTTGCGGATGCGTCGAATATGCAACAATCACTCGTGGATTCTCATTTGCCCAAATGCGGCAATTCTGCTTGTTAACGAATCCACTGAGGTGAAAATGTGCCTCGTCGCTGAAGATGTCGCTGTCTGTTTAACCAACCATTCGGCGTATTGGCGACGCTTGAAATCGTCACCAGCTTCAGCTTTTGAGTCAATTGAACTTTGTAAGCTTGTAAATTCAAATTCTCATTCAAAATTCGCATCAGTGATGTTCGTGAGATGTTTAATTGTCGGACACGACGTCGACTCGAGGTTGAGCACACTATCGCGAACAACAGCGAACGGGGCGAGCATGCACATTTCCTACAGACCCGGTTTGCTGAAATTTGCGCACAATTCTCCCGATTGAGGACACATTTGGTCGATTATTCTAACCATAGAAGAAACCCAAACAATAGAAGATGAAATAACTACAAGTAACAATACAGAAACCATAACTTGGAAAGGCACCAAGAATAAAACCAAATACTGACAGTCATGGTAAAAGCGGCAGATAATAAAGATACTAAAAGTCGTACTGAACACAATATATTACATTGTAGAAGCTCTAAAACACAAGAAACTTAAATACTGTCAGCATGATTTATAAGGAAATAATAGAAAAGACGTAAAGAAACTTAATATGTAGAAAAATGTTTTAAAAAGAATAAAAGAATACAGTTGCGTTTAAATATCTTGAAGTCGGAGGAATACAAGAAAGAAAACTAATAAACGTGGTGAGAAAAGACAAGAAAATAATGTGGGTAGTATCAATGATGTTGGAAACAACAAAGGAATTAAAGCGAGGACGTAGACTAAACATGGAATGGAAAACTTATAATTGTCCGTGCGCGAAACAGGGAAACTCCAAGTTGATTCCGCGAACTTCCGACGAATAACCTTGCGATTTATTTATGGTGATTGCAAAGGCCAGACGTACCGGAAATTGTAAACGTTTATAATCGAATCACCGTTATACGCGGGATCAAGATATTTTTGATATTTATGATTGTTACCTCAATGAAGTTATTCATCACCTTTTTCATAGTCAATCGAGTTGATTAAAGTTACGTAGCATGATGATAACTAGTCCCACTTTCAACAGCAAATCGTAAGGTGGTAATCCAGCGAATTTAGAAACTTCTTGGGTCTGGTGTCTACTGATTTGGAGGTAACCGATTGACCAGGAAGAAAATTCTGATTGATCGCATTTAGATCATCGACATTTTTGCAAAAATACTTGTATGTTAAGACTAAAGCGTCATTTCCACGAAGGATCACCGAAATAAAGAAAGTTCTCGCGTAACAAAGATACAAGGATGCATTCTTTATCTGAGATATCGACATAGAGGATGTGGATCGACTTATTATGTGACAAAACAACAAGCGGAAACAAAATTGTTGTTTTTATTTATTTCCGAGCATTTTCATGTTGATTTTAACCTTCTCCGGAATAATTCACGACCAAATCGGTCCAGCCGTTGTCAAGTTTCAGCGAGATTTACGAACATCAATTCATTTCTGAAACTTTTTGATATATTTATGTTTCTAAATTAGTTTTTTTAATAATTTTTGAAAGATAGACAAAATTAGACGTTTCGACTTTATAATTATGGTCAAATACAATATAAGAAATATGTGGGACAATAATGAAATTTTACTTACAATAATTAATTAAGATTTTCGGTTGTTTTGGAATAGTATAAATTTACCAATCAATATTGAACATCATTTATTTCAACTTATCCTTATCTAACCTATAAAAATTCAACGTCACTCATAATCTAACCAATTAAAAATTAATAAAAATTCCTATAGTAACCAGAATAAATATTTCAATCAACAATATTTCTATTTGAATATTGAATTAGGAAACCTAGGAGTTTATACAAGCATTAATACTTGTGTAATACTTGTGTACCAAAACCACCGAAAATTTTATTATTGTCCCACATATTTCTTATATTGTATTTGACCACAATTTCAGTCCCAAACGATGAAAACATAGTACAAGTATTCGAAAGCTCGGAAAATATATTAAAGTTAGTCCACTCTGGTGTTTCATCGCCACGTTCCCAATAAGAAACCGCTCCTTGGACCTTTTGTTTATGTTTCTAAATGTTCTTGATTTTAGGTATTTTGTATTTCAAAATTAGTTTTTTTTTAATAATTTTTGAAGACATAAAAATTTGACGTTTCGACTTTTCTTTAAGTCAAAATATGATATCGACACTGACAATTTGCGTATTTATATTGATCAATTGATCTCCTTCATCATGAAAATCAAAATAGAAATTTAAATTTTCCTCAATCCCTACATCTCGAATATTAAATTATTTGTAGTTTTATTAGAATTTACAAACTAGAGTTACAAATTTTAGTTTTTTCGTTCTTACAAATGTGAACCATTTCGAAAAATTCTTTTTTTCATGTATTAGATTTCCTTTCAAGAATTTTTCAATCTTTCTGATTGAATTTATCTTTTTGTTTTTGATATTTCGGGGTTCGTTAATGCGGTTTTATTTTTATTATCGTATTGATGACCTCAATCAATACAAATTTTCAATCAAAATTTATGGTAGATATAAGTTTCTATGATTATAAAAGTATTATCTGATTTTTGCTTGCTTGAACCTCTTATTCCCACACAAACCAGGAGGAAAATCCCGATGAGGACCATGTAAAGTAATCCTGATAAAGACAAGGATCTTATCATGCAATCTTGATCAGGACCATATCAGGTAAATCTCTTTACTGATTTACGATACATCCTCGTCGGGTCCTTATCCTGACCTATACCTTACCTTTATCTGATAAGGTCCTTATCGAAGTCCTTATCCTACTCGCCTCGTCTGGTTAGTCGCCACCAAACTAATCTCTAGCCTCGTGACATAAATTATGACTTTAGTGTTTTGGTACTTAAATAAATATTTGTCTAGATTTCAGTCCAATATGTAGAAAAAAGTTTTTTACAAATGTTTGCTTCGTCAAATGTTAGTACGACGCCGTTTACGATTCCGATTTAAACTTTTCACTATATCCTGTATATTTTGCATGTTTTTTTTATACAAGTAAAAGTAACGCGATGCTATTAAGTAAGCTAATAATTTATCTGCAACACATCTTTAGTAAGGATGTGCATGCTTCTGTAACAACGTCGAGTTTTTGCATTTGTTCCACCAATGACGACGATTGTTTTCTGTTATAATTACTTCCAGCGGTAACCAGCTACACCGGGTTACCTTTCAAATATTTGCTCAGCCTTATCGTCCGCCCTAAATCGCTGGTACAGAATAATAATTGTGAACTACCTACCTTCCGAATACTGATCCCCCACTGGGTGTTTTATACACTCTAGTGTTGTGTGTATCTGCTATAACTTGCTATAACTTCGGTCCCTAAAATCCATTAACCCAGTTAACACTTCACATACTTTTATTTCTTTATATTTACCTCTATTTTCAGTGGTGTGCATCCTAGCACCGAGTCACTGTTTTTAATGAAACGAATATCGATAAAAAAAAAAATGTTAATTGAGGAAAAACAATTAAAGCAACTTACGGTGATTTGATTTGAAAAAGTTGAGGACGCACAAAAGATTTTTGATTAATTTCATTTATATCATTGGGTACTATTGGGGAAAGCGCAATTTTCTCAAAATAAATTAGACTCGATTTATTGGGGTTGAATGAAAATTTAACATTTTAACGTGATTATGACTTAGTTTCCGTACTTTCCATAACTCAAATTCATATTCATCAAATTTTATCACTCATTTTGTCATTTCGGTCTATAACTTAATTCGTGCGGTTTGATAAGAGATGGCGTAACTTGTATAATATTGCTACGTTCCAATATTACGAACCTGCGTTGGTAATCTACTGTCTTTGTCGAACTTTGTTCCCGAAAAAGTGTTTTTGCGAAGAGTTCTTCTTTATTACTTTAATATGAAGAAAACTACTGCCCCAAGTCATCGTATTTTGGTGAAAGTTTATGGTGAACACGGTCTAGCTAGCCCAAAGTGGTTTGCACGATTTAAAAGTGGTGATTTTGACTTGGAAGTCGATGAACTGGAAGCATTACTCGATGAAGATTGTTCCCAAACACAACAAGAGCTCGCGGAATCTTTGGGTGTCACTCCAGCAGCCATTTTAAAACGTTTAAAAGCAACTGAATATACTCAAAAGCAAGGAAATTGGGTTCCACATAGACTCAAACTGAAAACTGCCGGAACTCCACACAAGGAAGTCATTTTTGCAACGGATTGTTACTGGCGATCCATTACGACAACCCCAAGCGCAAAAAATCATACGTGAAATCCGGCCAACCAGCCAATTGAACGGTAAAACCGAATATCCATGGCGCGAAGGTAATGGATCTCTATTTGGTGGGATCAGAAGGGTGTGCTGTATTACGAGCTGCTAATTCCATGTAAAACCATCAATGGAGAACGCTACCGAACACAATGGAACAACTGGAAACATGATGATTGATGCCAAACACAAGAACAGCTCGCGGAATCTTTGGGTGTCACTCCAGCAGCCATTTTAAAACGTTTAAAAGCAACTGAATATACTCAAAAGCAAGGAAATTGGGTTCCACATAGACTCAAACTGAAAACTGCCGGAACTCCACACAAGGAAGTCATTTTTGCAACGGATTGTTACTGGCGATCCATTACGACAACCCCAAGCGCAAAAAATCATACGTGAAATCCGGCCAACCAGCCAATTGAACGGTAAAACCGAATATCCATGGCGCGAAGGTAATGGATCTCTATTTGGTGGGATCAGAAGGGTGTGCTGTATTACGAGCTGCTAATTCCATGTAAAACCATCAATGGAGAACGCTACCGAACACAATGGAACAACTGGAAACATGATGATTGATGCCAAACACAAGAACAGCTCGCGGAATCTTTGGGTGTCACTCCAGCAGCCATTTTAAAACGTTTAAAAGCAACTGAATATACTCAAAAGCAAGGAAATTGGGTTCCACATAGACTCAAACTGAAAACTGCCGGAACTCCACACAAGGAAGTCATTTTTGCAACGGATTGTTACTGGCGATCCATTACGACAACCCCAAGCGCAAAAAATCATACGTGAAATCCGGCCAACCAGCCAATTGAACGGTAAAACCGAATATCCATGGCGCGAAGGTAATGGATCTCTATTTGGTGGGATCAGAAGGGTGTGCTGTATTACGAGCTGCTAATTCCATGTAAAACCATCAATGGAGAACGCTACCGAACACAATGGAACAACTGGAAACATGAAGATTGATACCAAACACAAGAACAGCTCGCGGAATCTTTGGGTGTCACTCCAGCAGCCATTTTAAAACGTTTAAAAGCAACTGAATATACTCAAAAGCAAGGAAATTGGGTTCCACATAGACTCAAACTGAAAACTGCCGGAACTCCACACAAGGAAGTCATTTTTGCAACGGATTGTTACTGGCGATCCATTACGACAACCCCAAGCGCAAAAAATCATACGTGAAATCCGGCCAACCAGCCAATTGAACGGTAAAACCGAATATCCATGGCGCGAAGGTAATGGATCTCTATTTGGTGGGATCAGAAGGGTGTGCTGTATTACGAGCTGCTAATTCCATGTAAAACCATCAATGGAGAACGCTACCGAACACAATGGAACAACTGGAAACATGAAGATTGATGCCAAACACAAGAACAGCTCGCGGAATCTTTGGGTGTCACTCCAGCAGCCATTTTAAAACGTTTAAAAGCAACTGAATATACTCAAAAGCAAGGAAATTGGGTTCCACATAGACTCAAACTGAAAACTGCCGGAACTCCACACAAGGAAGTCATTTTTGCAACGGATTGTTACTGGCGATCCATTACGACAACCCCAAGCGCAAAAAATCATACGTGAAATCCGGCCAACCAGCCAATTGAACGGTAAAACCGAATATCCATGGCGCGAAGGTAATGGATCTCTATTTGGTGGGATCAGAAGGGTGTGCTGTATTACGAGCTGCTAATTCCATGTAAAACCATCAATGGAGAACGCTACCGAACACAATGGAACAACTGGAAACATGAAGATTGATACCAAACACAAGAACAGCTCGCGGAATCTTTGGGTGTCACTCCAGCAGCCATTTTAAAACGTTTAAAAGCAACTGAATATACTCAAAAGCAAGGAAATTGGGTTCCACATAGACTCAAACTGAAAACTGCCGGAACTCCACACAAGGAAGTCATTTTTGCAACGGATTGTTACTGGCGATCCATTACGACAACCCCAAGCGCAAAAAATCATACGTGAAATCCGGCCAACCAGCCAATTGAACGGTAAAACCGAATATCCATGGCGCGAAGGTAATGGATCTCTATTTGGTGGGATCAGAAGGGTGTGCTGTATTACGAGCTGCTAATTCCATGTAAAACCATCAATGGAGAACGCTACCGAACACAATGGAACAACTGGAAACATGAAGATTGATACCAAACACAAGAACAGCTCGCGGAATCTTTGGGTGTCACTCCAGCAGCCATTTTAAAACGTTTAAAAGCAACTGAATATACTCAAAAGCAAGGAAATTGGGTTCCACATAGACTCAAACTGAAAACTGCCGGAACTCCACACAAGGAAGTCATTTTTGCAACGGATTGTTACTGGCGATCCATTACGACAACCCCAAGCGCAAAAAATCATACGTGAAATCCGGCCAACCAGCCAATTGAACGGTAAAACCGAATATCCATGGCGCGAAGGTAATGGATCTCTATTTGGTGGGATCAGAAGGGTGTGCTGTATTACGAGCTGCTAATTCCATGTAAAACCATCAATGGAGAACGCTACCGAACACAATGGAACAACTGGAAACATGAAGATTGATGCCAAACACAAGAACAGCTCGCGGAATCTTTGGGTGTCACTCCAGCAGCCATTTTAAAACGTTTAAAAGCAACTGAATATACTCAAAAGCAAGGAAATTGGGTTCCACATAGACTCAAACTGAAAACTGCCGGAACTCCACACAAGGAAGTCATTTTTGCAACGGATTGTTACTGGCGATCCATTACGACAACCCCAAGCGCAAAAAATCATACGTGAAATCCGGCCAACCAGCCAATTGAACGGTAAAACCGAATATCCATGGCGCGAAGGTAATGGATCTCTATTTGGTGGGATCAGAAGGGTGTGCTGTATTACGAGCTGCTAATTCCATGTAAAACCATCAATGGAGAACGCTACCGAACACAATGGAACAACTGGAAACATGAAGATTGATACCAAACACAAGAACAGCTCGCGGAATCTTTGGGTGTCACTCCAGCAGCCATTTTAAAACGTTTAAAAGCAACTGAATATACTCAAAAGCAAGGAAATTGGGTTCCACATAGACTCAAACTGAAAACTGCCGGAACTCCACACAAGGAAGTCATTTTTGCAACGGATTGTTACTGGCGATCCATTACGACAACCCCAAGCGCAAAAAATCATACGTGAAATCCGGCCAACCAGCCAATTGAACGGTAAAACCGAATATCCATGGCGCGAAGGTAATGGATCTCTATTTGGTGGGATCAGAAGGGTGTGCTGTATTACGAGCTGCTAATTCCATGTAAAACCATCAATGGAGAACGCTACCGAACACAATGGAACAACTGGAAACATGAAGATTGATGCCAAACACAAGAACAGCTCGCGGAATCTTTGGGTGTCACTCCAGCAGCCATTTTAAAACGTTTAAAAGCAGCTGGATATACTCAAAAGCAAAGAAATTGGGTTCCACATGAACTCAAGTCGAGAGGCGGTTTTGCATGTACGAAATGCTGCTGGAAGGCCACAGAAGGAAGTCATTTTTGCATCGGATTGTTACTGGTGATGAAAAATGGATCCATATACGGCCAAACAGCCAATTAAAGGGCAAAACTGAAAATCCATGGCGGGAAGGTAATGGATCAGAAGGGTGTGCTGTATTATGAGCTGTTCAATCCGGATGAAACCATCAATAGAAAACGCTACCGAACATAATTAATCCGTTTGAAGAGAGCAATAGCCCGGAATATGCGACCAGACACGATGCAATAATTTTCCATCATGATAACGCTCGGCCCCACGTTGCTATTCCAGTTAAAAACTATTTGGAAAACAGTGGATGGGAAGTTTTACCTCATCCGCTATATAGCCCAGACCTTGCCCCTTCTGACTACCATTGAAAACGGTTTACAACAGAGCAAGATATCAAAAATTGGCTTGATTCATTCTTGGTTGCCAACCCCGCGCAGTTCTTTTGAAACGGGATCCACAAATTGCCAGAAATTTGGGAAAAGGTCATAGCTTCAGATAGACAATACTTTGAATAATACTGTCGTACATTTTTTTCTTAAATAAACGTTCAAATTTTGAAAAAAAAAACCGCACGAATTAAGTTATAGACTACAAGCGAAGAAAATTTCAGTAAAATTAAATAAAATGATGTAATTTGTTGCTTCAAAGTTTTTTTTTTTGTAGGTTGGGTTACGTACCACAACCGAGGAGGAATTTTTGCGTGAAGTGTTATTAGTTATTGTCTACTTTTTAGTTGGAACAATATAATTTCGATTGTATTCAAAACAAATTGGTAGGGAGGTAATCTTAAAATTCTTCTTGGTCATTTCGTCTACACGATATTCCTCGGTAATTATTTCGTTTTCTTGAACCTCCTTCTTTGTATGCCTGCTTTGGAAGAATGTTTAATAGGAATTTGACGTATTTGTCTTGATATCTAAAAAAATTTCACTGCATGTAGTGCTGGTACTAGATTTTCTTTGAACCAAGACTTCCCTTCATAATCCTGGTGGTAATTGATAAAAAAACCATGCTTCGATGGTATAGAAACCGGTCAAAGTTGTCCATAATTTCATGGCGAAAAATATTGAATTAATGAATATGAAGAATAAACTCTACAGGGTAGAAAATACTTTCCGGCGCAAAATCGTTCTCGAATAGTACATTTAAATTACATCCCTTGTAGATTTGACGATTCATTTCGAGAATTCAACAAGAATTTTTGTTCTGGCTTTAAAAATCGAATTTGAAATCTACATAACACTTTCTGCCGATTAGAAATTTGAGTTGAGGGATACTTGAACTGATCTTGAATTGTAAATATTTTCTACCTTATGTTTGTTAATTAAAACGACTAGAAAATTCAATAAAAAATTCTATTTTAGAACAAATAATGTTATACATTTCGTTTTCGATATACGCCGTAACTGATTTGAGATTTATATTGGGATTCAACTCCTTAGTCATGATAAATTTTGAAAAAACTTGTGTGAAATACCGAGACGGTAAATTCCTTTCAACTATTCTTCCAATACAACGGTTTAAAAACGTATAGTTTCGGCTAACAAACCATATGTTTTTAAGCCTTTCAAAGACATAGTTTTCGTTACCCTTTTGCGTTGTATTTTCAGATTTTTTTGAATCTTTTATGCATTAAAAAGACTGGGAATATGGAAAATATTAAAATGATTTTTTGAATCTCAAATTATACTTTTCACATAAAATCGAATTTATATTTTGAAACATCCAACTTAAAAATATTGATGATTGTACATTCTTGTATATAAATTGGGATATTTATCGGTTATTTACGTGTACACCCATTTACTATTTTATTTTAAATCCTAATTAGTTGTTATAACAAATATTGAAATCGCCAAAATTGTTTTATTATGAATTTTGAGGCTCTAAAAGTATTCTGTACTCTAGATAATCTCTATCCAGTGGTAGAGATGGATATAACTTGAATTTTTTCATGAAAATATTAAAAAAAAAATGATCAAAATCCATAGATAATTAACTAATTTTTGAATAACAAGTTGAAATATTAAAAAATTATCGATAATATTAAAGATTTTTCCATAACATACATCCTCAATTCCTTCAACCCTCGTACATCCTTACATTAATCAATAAATAATATAAATAAAATATAATTGTTATATATTGATGTTGAGGTTATGTTTTAGTATTATTTCAAATAAAAATTGGGGTTAATACGAATAGAATATACGTTTTTCGTCGGTTTTGAAAAACTTGTCTATTTGCGACTATAATCAGTGCGATCAGTTTTTTTCTTAGTATTTATTGATTGGCGTAATTAAAACTAATATTTATTAAATTAAAATGATGAATTACTTGCCTTTTTTAGGTTTTTAGGGTGTATATATTTATAATTCCATTTTGAAAAACGTTGTAATAAAAAATTGAAAATTGTACAAGTTTATAGAAATAAAAAATGTATAATATTTGTAAGTGTATTTAAATAGTAAATTTCACTTTGGAAAATCATAATTTCTTTAAAAAAAACTAGGTTAAAATGGGTTTTATTATGTATGAAACTGAAACGGGATTAGTATTGAAAACAACGTATTTTTTCGTAGATTTAAGTGATATTTAAGAGGTTTAAGCAGTTTTTAGGAAGTAAGTACGAACAATTCCATTAAAAAAATGATATTTTGTATGAGTTTGCAATAACAAATTAAAACTGCGATATTAGATAGCGGCCATTTTGCGAAATTCCTCACCTCCGACTTGCGAACTTTCGTTCGCTATTCTCGTTCATTCCCACACAAAAAATTCGTACTTTTTAGCGTCGAAATTTTCGCACGTACTTCCTTTAACCCTAAAAACAACTTTTATAGGGGTTAGTGTGTCTATTGTCGATAAAAGGGGAATAAAATCGAGATTCGCCACTCGAAGAGGTGGAGTAAGTCGGATCTGCGCTTGCCCGATGACGTAACTCGAACGGCAGCCTGTCTCTGTCGCGCACATGGTGTCTATGTATTATTAGGAATTTGGTTCGTCTCGGTTGGTTACTATGCAATACCAGTGAGCGAAGAAAACAGTCGCTGCTAAGCAGTCTTGAATTGTGGTGTACGTTCTTGTGACATGGAATTTCTACCCTACAGAAGACAACTACGCAATTTCCGTTGGGATATTTGTTACTGGAAAGAAAAGGTGCGTATCCATCTTCTAATAATGCGTCTTTTACTTTTCACTTTTTTTTTGTCGATAGAATTAACTGCATATTATGAGTGCCGAATATTTTAGAAAAGTTAGTGCGCGATATTATGAAAAATATAAGTAAAATGTGTTGTTGTATTATTTATTATTGCGCGTTAGGTTGTTATTTGTATCAATTCGGAACAGGAAATAATACATGTATATATATATATATATATATATAAATATGTAAGACGTGTTCGATGTCTGGGATCTAAGAATGTCTACAAAGTAACCCAAAATGTGAATCGGTAATGTAATAGATGTGGGGGACCGACAAACGTCTAGCTTGTTGAGGCTCCCTTGAGGAGAAATCACCGAATTACATATACCTACTTAGTCATTGGCGAATTTTTTGTGGACTGGCAGTTCATTAAACTATTCGATTTCGGTTCGCTCCATTCATTATTTTTATAAGACGAATCTTGGCTAACGGTGTCTTCAGACTCGAAATTGAACTTTTCGCCAAAGATTTATCACAACCGGGCACTTGGAAACTGTTACATTTGTCAATACGAAAAAAGGTATGTCACTTTTATTCATTATAATATATTCCTTTTCCAAAATTTACTCGTTATCTAAAATAACATTTCTTCGGAATGTTATAATTAAAATTTGTCGCGAGCTCCAAAGGAAAATAATAGTCCAGGAGCAGGTAACACCGAGAGTCCCGTCAAATTGAAAAAATGTTTTACCGTCGTCGCGGATATTAATTTTTTTAAATGTATTCGACAGTAAATTTTATTGGCTTTTAAAAAAAAACACGTAAACCACTTTTTTTGCCGGAACTGGCATACGTATTTGAACTTGAATCCGCGTATTTCGAGTTTTTCATTCCGTCTGAAGCGAAGCGCACTTTGACATTTTTTAAACGATTTTTCTTTCGAGGAAAACGAAGAAATTTTCTCCTTGGTGCATGTATTGCTAATAAAACGCTTCGTTTTGCAGTTACATTAAGAAAACACAAAAATCTGTCTTTAAAACTGATCTAAAATAAAGAGAATTTAAATATATGAATTTTGAATGATAAAATTTGACGTTTTCGACTTTTTATTTAGTTTTTATAATAATTTTTGAAGGATAAAATTTGTCTTTTCAAAATATTTTGATAAAGAATTAAGGAAAAGTTGCGAAACGTCAAATTTTATCTTTCGAAAATTATTGAAAAAACTAATTTTAAATCAAAACAGATCCAAAATAAAGACATTTTGAATATATGAATTTTGAAAGATAAAATTTGACGTTTTCGACTTTTCTTCAAGTTTTTTCAAAATGTTTTGACTTTGATTTAGTTTTTCCAATAATTTTTGACAGATAAAATTTGACGTTTTCGACTTTTCTTCAAGTTTTTTCAAAATGTTTTGACTTTGATTTAGTTTTTTCAATAATTTTCGAAAGATAAAATTTGATGTTTCGCGACATTTCTCAAGTTTTTTCAAAATGTTTTGACTTTGAATTAGTTTTTCTAATAATTTTTGACAGATAAAATTTGACGTTTTCGACTTTTCTTCAAGTTTTTTCAAAATGTTTTGACTTTGATTTAGTTTTTCTAACAATTTTTGACAGATAAAATTTGTCTTTATCAAAATATTCTGATAAAGAATTAAGGAAAAGTTGCGAAACGTCAAATTTTATCTTTCGAAAATTATTGAAAAAACTAATTTTAAATCAAAACTGATCCAAAATAAAGACAATTTGAATATATGAATTTTGAAAGATAAAATTTGACGTTTTCGACTTTTCTTCAAGTTTTTTCAAAATGTTTTGACTTTGATTTAGTTTTTCTAATAATTTTTGACAGATAAAATTTGTCTTTATCAAAATATTCTGATAAAGAATTAAGGAAAAGTCGCGAAACGTCAAATTTTATCTGTCAAAAATTATTAGAAAAACTAAATCAAAGTCAAAACATTTTGAAAAAACTTGAAGAAAAGTCGAAAACGTCAAATTTTATCTTTCGAAAATTATTGAAAAAACTAATTTTAAATCAAAACTGATCCAAAATAAAGACATTTTGAATATATGAATTTTGAAAGATAAAATTTGACGTTTTCGACTTTTCTTCAAGTTTTTTCAAAATGTTTTGACTTTGATTTAGTTTTTCTAATAATTTTTGACAGATAAAATTTGTCTTTATCAAAATATTCTGATAAAGAATTAAGGAAAAGTCGCGAAACGTCAAATTTTATCTGTCAAAAATTATTAGAAAAACTAAATCAAAGTCAAAACATTTTGAAAAAACTTGAAGAAAAGTCGAAAACGTCAAATTTTATCTTTCGAAAATTATTGAAAAAACTAATTTTAAATCAAAACTGATCCAAAATAAAGACATTTTGAATATATGAATTTTGAAAGATAAAATTTGACGTTTTCGACTTTTCTTCAAGTTTTTTCAAAATGTTTTGACTTTGATTTAGTTTTTCTAATAATTTTTGACAGATAAAATTTGTCTTTATCAAAATATTCTGATAAAGAATTAAGGAAAAGTCGCGAAACGTCAAATTTTATCTGTCAAAAATTATTAGAAAAACTAAATCAAAGTCAAAACATTTTGAAAAAACTTGAAGAAAAGTCGAAAACGTCAAATTTTATCTTTCGAAAATTATTGAAAAAACTAATTTTAAATCAAAACTGATCCAAAATAAAGACATTTTGAATATATGAATTTTGAAAGATAAAATTTGACGTTTTCGACTTTTCTTCAAGTTTTTTCAAAATGTTTTGACTTTGATTTAGTTTTTCTAATAATTTTTGACAGATAAAATTTGTCTTTATCAAAATATTCTGATAAAGAATTAAGGAAAAGTCGCGAAACGTCAAATTTTATCTGTCAAAAATTATTAGAAAAACTAAATCAAAGTCAAAACATTTTGAAAAAACTTGAAGAAAAGTCGAAAACGTCAAATTTTATCTTTCGAAAATTATTGAAAAAACTAATTTTAAATCAAAACTGATCCAAAATAAAGACATTTTGAATATATGAATTTTGAAAGATAAAATTTGACGTTTTCGACTTTTCTTCAAGTTTTTTCAAAATGTTTTGACTTTGATTTAGTTTTTCTAATAATTTTTGACAGATAAAATTTGTCTTTATCAAAATATTCTGATAAAGAATTAAGGAAAAGTCGCGAAACGTCAAATTTTATCTGTCAAAAATTATTAGAAAAACTAAATCAAAGTCAAAACATTTTGAAAAAACTTGAAGAAAAGTCGAAAACGTCAAATTTTATCTTTCGAAAATTATTGAAAAAACTAATTTTAAATCAAAACTGATCCAAAATAAAGACATTTTGAATATATGAATTTTGAAAGATAAAATTTGACGTTTTCGACTTTTCTTCAAGTTTTTTCAAAATGTTTTGACTTTGATTTAGTTTTTCTAATAATTTTTGACAGATAAAATTTGTCTTTATCAAAATATTCTGATAAAGAATTAAGGAAAAGTCGCGAAACGTCAAATTTTATCTGTCAAAAATTATTAGAAAAACTAAATCAAAGTCAAAACATTTTGAAAAAACTTGAAGAAAAGTCGAAAACGTCAAATTTTATCTTTCGAAAATTATTGAAAAAACTAATTTTAAATCAAAACTGATCCAAAATAAAGACATTTTGAATATATGAATTTTGAAAGATAAAATTTGACGTTTTCGACTTTTCTTCAAGTTTTTTCAAAATGTTTTGACTTTGATTTAGTTTTTCTAATAATTTTTGACAGATAAAATTTGTCTTTATCAAAATATTCTGATAAAGAATTAAGGAAAAGTCGCGAAACGTCAAATTTTATCTGTCAAAAATTATTAGAAAAACTAAATCAAAGTCAAAACATTTTGAAAAAACTTGAAGAAAAGTCGAAAACGTCAAATTTTATCTTTCGAAAATTATTGAAAAAACTAATTTTAAATCAAAACTGATCCAAAATAAAGACATTTTGAATATATGAATTTTGAAAGATAAAATTTGACGTTTTCGACTTTTCTTCAAGTTTTTTCAAAATGTTTTGACTTTGATTTAGTTTTTCTAATAATTTTTGACAGATAAAATTTGTCTTTATCAAAATATTCTGATAAAGAATTAAGGAAAAGTCGCGAAACGTCAAATTTTATCTTTCAAAAATTATTAAAAAAAAACTAATTTCAAAACAGAAGCTTAGCAGGTTTGAAACCTTGTCAAATACCTGATCTACATCTAAAAACACGTTAATCTATGGCAGTGTGGCCTTACATGAAGCTAAATTGAGTGGTAGTGATTTTGGCCCCTTTGGATTTCATACAGGAAAATTTGACACAGATATATAAATGTCTTACCACAAACTACAACACACCGAATTAATTGTCACTACGACACAATACAACTGAAATGAGTTGATGATATTCGAAAATCAAAATCAAAATAATTATGAAACAACGGTAAATCGACAAAAAGCGGGATTTTTTCGGCAGTTTTTAGCAATTTTCCGGCATGGTAGAGAATTTTTACCCATCATCAAATAGGTATTTCAAACCCTTCCTGTAAAAAAAGTAATTTGCGTGGGTTTTTTTCCAGAAGTCTTTTAGGCATTAATTATAAGATTGGGAAAAATTTGTAGAAACATTTAATGGAAAAATTAATAAAAAAAAATGGCGAATAGTCGAAAAAAGTCATTTTTTACATTATGTAAGATATATTTTCTCCGTTTTCGTATAATTTTATGGAAAGTCTAATTCATCATTATTCATTCGACTTTACAAGGTCATAATTTTAATAACTGCAGTTGATTCGATATCAAGAAATAAATTGTGGGTCTCAACATCGAATGAACAATTTTTCCGAAACTTTTGAGATTTTTTTATGTTAATATAATATTTTATTTATGTTCTTCATGATATATTTCAACGAAGGAAAAAGTTTTAATGAAATTTTCCGTTAATTTGGTTCGATAAATTTTTGTCTAGAACGTTTCCCAAAACTTATGAGTTTTGAAATTATCTCACCAATATTTTTGCGTGTTTCATTGATAAATTTTGAGGTTTTATTTATAAGAAATCTTTCGTCAAAATATTAAATGTTGAAATTATCTTATAATAATCGATGGAAAGGTCGTTATACCGTCATAAAGAATTTATTTCGAAGGACCTTTGAACCTAAACTAAAATCTTTGATTTCACTTCTAAACATTCCCCAGAACATTATTTCCAATTGAGAGAAAATTTAAATAACTACAAACATTCAAAAATTCACTTTTAATATAGATTTTTTTTCTGCACTGACTTAACAAATTAATTAATTTTACTTATACCAGTTCGATAATTTTCTATGGAATTTATTAGTAAAATTTACAGTTGAAGTTTTAACTATGGACCTTATTCTGAACGATATTGACACTCTGGACCTTCGAACCTTTTATAAATTCGTAGATAAACATATTCAAAAGTGTCCTTTCAGTCTAGAATGAGTTTTTCATTCCTTGTCGTACTGATTAATGGAAATTAATAATCGAAGCTTATTTATTTCAAACATGGACCCTATTTTCAAAGACATTAAAGCCTTGGACCTTTGTACCTAATGTTGAATTCATAAATTTCACTTATAACATTCCGAAGAAAATATTTTTCTTTGTAGAATGTTTTTTCATACTTTGCTGTACTGAATTAAAAAAAATTACAGTTGAAGTTTTAACTATGGACCTTATTCTGAACGATATTGACACTCTGGACCTTCGAACCTTTTATAAATTCGTAGATACACATATTCAAAAGTGTCCTTTCAGTCTAGAATGAGTTTTTCATTCCTGGCCGTACTGAATTATGAAAATTAATAATCGAAGGTTATTTATTTCAAACATGGACCCTATTTTCAACGACATAAAAGCCTTGGACCTTTGTACCTAATGTTGAATTCATAAATTTCACTTATAACATTCCGAAGAAAATATTTTTCTATGTAGAATGTTTTTTCATACTTTGCAGTACTGAATTAAAAAAAATTACAGTTGAAGTTTTAACTATGGACCTTATTCTGAACGATATTGACACTCTGGACCTTCGAACCTTTTATAAATTCGTAGATACACATATTCAAAAGTGTCCTTTCAGTCTAGAATGAGTTTTTCATTCCTGGCCGTACTGAATTATGAAAATTAATAATCGAAGGTTATTTATTTCAAACATGGACCCTATTTTCAACGACATAAAAGCCTTGGACCTTTGTACCTAATGTTGAATTCATAAATTTCACTTATAACATTCCGAAGAAAATATTTTTCTATGTAGAATGTTTTTTCATACTTTGCAGTACTGAATTAAAAAAAATTACAGTTGAAGTTTTAACTATGGACCTTATTCTGAACGATATTGACACTCTGGACCTTCGAACCTTTTATAAATTCGTAGATAAACATATTCAAAAGTGTCCTTTCAGTCTAGAATGAGTTTTTCATTCCTTGTCGTACTGATTAATGGAAATTAATAATCGAAGGTTATTTATTTCAAACATGGACCCTATTTTCAACGACATAAAAGCCTTGGACCTTTGTACCTAATGTTGAATTCATAAATTTCACTTATAACATTCCGAAGAAAATATTTTTCTTTGTAGAATGTTTTTTCATACTTTGCTGTACTGAATTAAAAAAAATTACAGTTGAAGTTTTAACTATGGACCTTATTCTGAACGATATTGACACTCTGGACCTTCGAACCTTTTATAAATTCGTAGATACACATATTCAAAAGTGTCCTTTCAGTCTAGAATGAGTTTTTCATTCCTGGCCGTACTGAATTATGAAAATTAATAATCGAAGGTTATTTATTTCAAACATGGACCCTATTTTCAACGACATAAAAGCCTTGGACCTTTGTACCTAATGTTGAATTCATAAATTTCACTTATAACATTCCGAAGAAAATATTTTTCTATGTAGAATGTTTTTTCATACTTTGCAGTACTGAATTAAAAAAAATTATAGTTGAAGTTTTAACTATGGACCTTATTCTGAACGATATTGACACTCTGGACCTTCGAACCTTTTATAAATTCGTAGATACACATATTCAAAAGTGTCCTTTCAGTCTAGAATGAGTTTTTCATTCCTGGCCGTACTGAATTATGAAAATTAATAATCGAAGGTTATTTATTTCAAACATGGACCCTATTTTCAACGACATAAAAGCCTTGGACCTTTGTACCTAATGTTGAATTCATAAATTTCACTTATAACATTCCGAAGAAAATATTTTTCTATGTAGAATGTTTTTTCATACTTTGCAGTACTGAATTAAAAAAAATTACAGTTGAAGTTTTAACTATGGACCTTATTCTGAACGATATTGACACTCTGGACCTTCGAACCTTTTATAAATTCGTAGATAAACATATTCAAAAGTGTCCTTTCAGTCTAGAATGAGTTTTTCATTCCTTGTCGTACTGATTAATGGAAATTAATAATCGAAGGTTATTTATTTCAAACATGGACCCTATTTTCAACGACATAAAAGCCTTGGACCTTTGTACCTAATGTTGAATTCATAAATTTCACTTATAACATTCCGAAGAAAATATTTTTCTATGTAGAATGTTTTTTCATACTTTGCAGTACTGAATTAAAAAAAATTACAGTTGAAGTTTTAACTATGGACCTTATTCTGAACGATATTGACACTCTGGACCTTCGAACCTAACCTAAATTCTTTGATTCCACTTATAAACATTCCCTAGAAAATAATTTCCAAAAAAAGTAATTTTGTTAAGTTATTCGGTAACCGAAAACATCTGAGATGTTAGAAAATCAGAAGCGTCCAATTTAATTTCGGGTTTAATCCTGAAATTATTGACCTAAGTCGTTTTAACCCTTACAGTTTCTAGTTTTAAATACCCAGATCGAGGATGTTTCGTCAAAACCTTCATCTTCTATCCTCAATTTAATTTTATCAAGGTAAAACCGATTGTGACTTTTTTAAATGAAAATATTATTGTACTAAGTTACCTGATTTCAAAATTTCTCCACCACCTGCGATTCGGCAGCTGCTGAACTGCAAAACTTACGACGCGCACAATTTTCGTTTGCACCTGGAGTTTGTATTATGATACGTATCATTTCGAAATTAGAATTTTACTATTTTTGTTGGGAAAGCCGATGAAAGTAGGAAATTTGATTTTGAGCCTGAAAATCTAGAGAATCGTTAAGTAAAAGCTTCAATAAAGAATTCGGCAAATGATGGATTGAATTCAGAATTATAAATAAATAAAAGTAAAAAGAAAACGTGAATATGACAGAATTAACTAAATTAAATTAAAAGAAATCTATAAAAAAGCGAAAAATAAGCAAAGGATGTAACAAAATGACTCTTTTATAAAATATGTATGTATACAAGGTGTCCCACGACGAGATAAAACAAAATATTTATAGTAAAATCATGAAAATTCGTTATTTTAAATAGAACTCCCTGTATATTAATACATTTTTAAAATCTACGTAAAATTTTAGTATACTTTTGTCTGAAAAATGTTTTCGAAAAATGCATACTTTTTGAGTTATTGATTTTTTTGTAAAAAATTTAACCGTTGCAGCCCCTTATAAATTATTTTTTTACGACTACACCCTTAAAAATATGAAAATGGTTTCTATTCGATTGCTTTAAGCAAGGTCAGATGTATTTGAATCTGTATTGAAATTTTTTTTATTTTATACAGGGTGTGTATGAAAAATGTTCAAAGTTTAACTTCGAAAATATCAAATTTCTTTATTTTTCCAATTAGAACCACCCGGTTTTTTCTGTCCGGCCAGACTGGCTGGTCTGTCCAGCTATTAGGTTGACCACCTGGCAACCCTACGCGGGACTATAATTTGTCTCTTCAAATGGTCTTAATGGTGTAAAGCTGAGGATAGAACTAAAGGAGGCTTGTGAAAACCACTTGGTTCAGTTTTTGGTACGGAAACCGTTTCATCAAAAAGTTGCAGAATATTATAGATCGGAATCAAAAACTCTGTTCCCTGCTGCATTTGTATTACATAGATCCATAAATAATTATTTTCTATAAACTTTTTGTTCTAAAAATCGATTAACATATTATAGTACAGGCAAATTAGGCGATTTTGAGCTAAAACCTCAAAGTACATTGGGCGGTTTTGATTTTCTAGATTCTGGGAGATTTTGGGATACTGAATAAGTCTAGCAACTCTTGAAAAAGTCACAGGTACGGATTTTCGAAATTATGGGGCTTAAAACTCGAAAAAAAATTTTGAAACGCGAATAACTCTAAAACTATGAGGAAATCGTGAAAACTTTTGTAACAAAAAATGTAGAGTACAAAATTCTGTACGAAAAAGTATCCTATGTATTTTTTCCTAACCTCAAAATTTTCACCTTAAATTGGGTTTATAAACTCAAAAATATTTTGAATCGCGAATAACTCGAAAACTACCAGGAATTCGAAAAAAAGTTCCTGTGCAAAAAATGTAGAGTACAAAATTCTCTACAAAAAAGTATTCTAGGTATTTGTTCATAACCTCAAAATTTTCACCTTAAAATGGGTTTATACACTCAAAAATATTTTGAATCGCGAATAACTCGAAAACTACCAGGAATTCGAAAAAAAGTGTTAGAGAAAAAATATACAGCACAAAATTCTCTACAGATTAGTCTCTAAACATTGTTTCCTAACCTCAAAATTTTCGCCGTAAAATGAGTTCATGTACTCAAAAACATTTTGAATTGCGGATAACTCGAAAACTATGAGCATTTCAACATAAACTACGGGGACAAAAATGTGGAGCACAACATACTGTACAAAAAATGTTTAAATTTTTTCCTAACCTCAAAATTTCCATTATAAAATGGGTTTTGAAGCTCAAACAAATTTTGTAACGCGAATAACTCGAAAACTGTGAGGAATTCGTGAAAAACTTTTGTAACAAAAAATGTAGAGTACAAAATTCTGTACAAAAAAGTATCCTAGGTATTTTTTCCTAACCTCAAAATTTTCATCGTAAAATGGGTTTATACACTCGAAAAAATTTTGAATCGCGAATAACTCGAAAACTACCAGGAATTCGAAAAAAAGTGTTAGAGAAAAAATGTACAGCACAAAATTCTCTACAGATTAGTCTCTAATCATTGTTTCCTAACCTCAAAATTTTCGCCGTAAAATGAGTTCATGTACTCAAAAACATTTTGAATTGCGGATAACTCGAAAACTATGAGCATTTCAACATAAACTACGGGGACAAAAATGTGGAGCACAACATACTGTACAAAAAATGTTTAAATTTTTTCCTAACCTCAAAATTTCCATTATAAAATGGGTTTTGAAGCTCAAACAAATTTTGAAACGCGAATAACTCGAAAACTGTGAGGAATTCGTGAAAAACTGCTGAAACAAAAAATGTAGAGTACAAAATTCTGTACAAAAAAGTATCCTAGGTATTTTTTCCTAACCTCAAAATTTTCATCGTAAAATGGGTTTATACACTCGAAAAAATTTTGAATCGCGAATAACTCGAAAACTACCAGGAATTCGAAAAAAAGTGTTAGAGAAAAAATGTACAGCACAAAATTCTCTACAGATTAGTCTCTAATCATTGTTTCCTAACCTCAAAATTTTCGCCGTAAAATGAGTTCATGTACTCAAAAACATTTTGAATTGCGGATAACTCGAAAACTATGAGCATTTCAACATAAACTACGGGGACAAAAATGTGGAGCACAACATACTGTACAAAAAATGTTTAAATTTTTTCCTAACCTCAAAATTTCCATTATAAAATGGGTTTTGAAGCTCAAACAAATTTTGAAACGCGAATAACTCGAAAACTGTGAGGAATTCGTGAAAAACTGCTGAAACAAAAAATGTAGAGTACAAAATTCTGTACAAAAAAGTATCCTAGGTATTTTTTCCTAACCTCAAAATTTTCATCGTAAAATGGGTTTATACACTCGAAAAAATTTTGAATCGCGAATAACTCGAAAACTACCAGGAATTCGAAAAATAGTGTTAGAGAAAAAATGTACAGCACAAAATTCTCTACAGATTAGTCTCTAATCATTGTTTCCTAACCTCAAAATTTTCGCCGTAAAATGAGTCCATGTACTCAAAAACATTTTGAATTGCGGATAACTCGAAAACTATGAGCATTTCAACATAAACTACGGGGACAAAAATGTGGAGCACAACATACTGTACAAAAAATGTTTAAATTTTTTCCTAACCTCAAAATTTCCATTATAAAATGGGTTTTGAAGCTCAAACAAATTTTGAAACGCGAATAACTCGAAAACTGTGAGGAATTCGTGAAAAACTGCTGAAACAAAAAATGTAGAGTACAAAATTCTGTACAAAAAAGTATCCTATGTATTTTTTCCTAACCTCAAAATTTTCATCGTAAAATGGGTTTATACACTCGAAAAAATTTTGAATCGCGAATAACTCGAAAACTACCAGGAATTCGAAAAAAAGTGTTAGAGAAAAAATGTACAGCACAAAATTCTCTACAGATTAGTCTCTAATCATTGTTTCCTAACCTCAAAATTTTCGCCGTAAAATGAGTTCATGTACTCAAAAACATTTTGAATTGCGGATAACTCGAAAACTATGAGCATTTCAACATAAACTACGGGGACAAAAATGTGGAGCACAACATACTGTACAAAAAATGTTTAAATTTTTTCCTAACCTCAAAATTTCCATTATAAAATGGGTTTTGAAGCTCAAACAAATTTTGAAACGCGAATAACTCGAAAACTGTGAGGAATTCGTGAAAAACTGCTGAAACAAAAAATGTAGAGTACAAAATTCTGTACAAAAAAGTATCCTAGGTATTTTTTCCTAACCTCAAAATTTTCATCGTAAAATGGGTTTATACACTCGAAAAAATTTTGAATCGCGAATAACTCGAAAACTACCAGGAATTCGAAAAATAGTGTTAGAGAAAAAATGTACAGCACAAAATTCTCTACAGATTAGTCTCTAATCATTGTTTCCTAACCTCAAAATTTTCGCCGTAAAATGAGTCCATGTACTCAAAAACATTTTGAATTGCGGATAACTCGAAAACTATGAGCATTTCAACATAAACTACGGGGACAAAAATGTGGAGCACAACATACTGTACAAAAAATGTTTAAATTTTTTCCTAACCTCAAAATTTCCATTATAAAATGGGTTTTGAAGCTCAAACAAATTTTGAAACGCGAATAACTCGAAAACTGTGAGGAATTCGTGAAAAACTTTTGTAACAAAAAATGTAGAGTACAAAATTCTGTACGAAAAAGTATCCTATGTATTTTTTCCTAACCTCAAAATTTTCGCCGTAAAATGAGTTCATGTACTCAAAAACATTTTGAATTGCGGATAACTCGAAAAACTATGAGCATTTCAACATAAACTACGGGGACAAAAATGTGGAGCACAACATACTGTACAAAAAATGTTTAAATTTTTTCCTAACCTCAAAATTTCCATTATAAAATGGGTTTTGAAGCTCAAACAAATTTTGAAACGCGAATAACTCGAAAACTGTGAGGAATTCGTGAAAAACTTTTGTAACAAAAAATGTAGAGTACAAAATTCTGTACGAAAAAGTATCCTATGTATTTTTTCCTAACCTCAAAATTTTCGCCGTAAAATGAGTTCATGTACTCAAAAACATTTTGAATTGCGGATAACTCGAAAAACTATAAGCATTTAGACATGAACTGGCGGAACAAAAAATTTAAAGCACAACATTCTGTACAAAAAATGTTTCAATTTTTTCCTAACCTCAAAATTTCTATTATAAAATGGATTTCGAAGCTCAAAAATATTTTAAAACGCGAATAACTCGAAAACTATGAGGAATTCGTGAAAAACTGCTGGAACAAAAAATGTAAAGTACAAAATTCTGTACCAAAAAGTATACTAGGTATTTTTTCCTAACCTCAAAATTTTCATCGTAAAATGGGTTTATACACTCGAAAAAATTTTGAATCGCGAATAACTCGAAAACTACCAGGAATTCGAAAAATAGTGTTAGAGAAAAAATGTACAGCACAAAATTCTCTACAGATTAGTCTCTAAGCATTGTTTCCTAACCTCAAAATTTTCGCCGTAAAATGAGTCCATGTACTCAAAAACATTTTGAAGTAGATTTACTCAGAAATAGTGGCTCCAACGAAAAAATGACCGGAGACTTTTTTTATAGAAAATTTTATGCTCTACACTTTTTGTTCGAACACTTTTTCTCGAATTCCTCTTAGTTTTCGAGTTATTGTCGTTTTAAAAATGCTTTAAAAAAAGCTGCTAGGCTTATACAGTAATTTCGGTTTGAATCCTATTTTACCTGTACTATTCAAAACACGCTGCAATACAAACCCGTGTAATTTTATTCATTTACAATTATTCAATTTCAACAAAAATGATTTTGTCATGATGTCATCAAAGAAAAAGAAACTGGTATCAAATATCCTTTAAAAATTCTATTGAAACAACGTAATACGTATGTGAATCATTATTAGCACCTTCATGGGTGTTTCTGTATCACATCCGAGAAGAGTTAGTCACAGATTAACAGCTCATTTATGCATTTGAAGAAATTTATATTCGCGATAAAATAACAAACTCCAAATAACTATTCCAATGATTTTCCGCGAATAAATTCGATGTCCATGCTATAGTCAAATGTATATCGATGTCTGAAGATGATAATTAGGTTCACGAAACGCAATTCAATGGAGAGTTTGTATAGTTTATTATGAGTATCACGGTACCAGAGCTTGCAAAACTACTATTAGATTAGACAAGTAGATCTAGTAGATCTCCAATTTAACGCAATATTCTGCGGCTCTTTTAGATAACGGAAATTGCTGGGATTCTGGTATTCTTCTTATACTGTCCACCATTGGCTCAACTGATTCATTTATATATGACGGCAAGAAAACTGTTACTTAGACAACGTTTTGACACCATCCGTCGGATCTATTGAAAAACTTTTTTTATCTCGTTAGTTTTTAACTACTTTTTGTAGAAGAACTTTAGCCTAAACCTTTTTAGACGACGCCATCTTAGAGTTGTTCGTTCTGTATTCGTTTACACACCGAAAGTTGCGTTTTGAGTGTTCCATGTTGTGAAAATGACAATTCCGTTCTGCGAAACGCTTTCGGGACGTTCTGGAGTAACCACTTCAATGATTGACAATTGACAGTTTCACTTCGATGATTTTGCATAACTTCAAATTTTTAATTTTCTGAAATTATTTGTTTTATCCGTAATTTTGTCTAAATTATGAAGTGGTGTCACCAGAAAAAGGCGAAAAACCCAACGGAAAACGTAGATTTTTCAGAAAAATCTAAAATTTTGAAAAGTTCTACTTTATGGTTTACATTCTCGATGATTAAAAGTACTCTTGAGATAAAACAAGATATTCACACGAACAAATATTCAAAACGCATCAATTTCTTGAAGAAACAAACACTGCAAAGAAATCAAAAACTTCAACCAGAAAAAATATAATATAATCCTTGTTACATTCTAATGCGTCGTCTAAAAAATGTTGCGTCTTCAGACTCGTCCAACAAAGAGACCCTTGGCATACAAATAATGATTATAACCTCCAAATCACTTAGTGACAGTTTCTTTTCATCATTTTCCAAACGCGTTCCACCTAAGACGTTTCAATCTTTGGTCTAGGGCGCCCTCTAGACGCGCAGTCTCGTTATTTAATAACCAGACCTCGTATAGTTTAAATTAGTAAAACTATTGGGGTGTAAATATATTTTCAAACTATTTTGAGCAGTGTATTTACCTGCAATTTTCCATGGACTGATACGAATCACTTTATTATAACGCGTATTTTGAACTCCACCTTTTTTTATTGAAAAAATATTTCAATTGATATCAAATAATATATAATTATGGTTCTACTACGTTTTTTTTTTTTTAGTATTAGAAACAATACCAAATTAGTGAAATGGCCCACGCTAAAAACGGACACCGGTACGCTCGTGGTTTTCATTCATGTTTCAAATTCGGTCTCTTTTCCGTATTCATGAATGGCAATATTTTGATTCATCAATGGATCGGAATTAACGGAAGTACTATAAATACGCAAGGCAAAACTATATTTTATATATATATATATATATATATATATATATATATATATATATATATACGTTTCCGCCTAAAAATATTTATGACGTGTAATTAATACGTGCCTTTCCATGATTCATTCGCGAAATATTTCGTTGAAGAAGTTCGAAGAAAATTCGATTTGGAGAAAAATCTATTTTGCATAAAATTTCGCATTCAGTTGCAATTATACCACGTCTTTGGAATTTCGGTTACCTGTTTGACATTGAATATATACCTATATGTCTGATGTCATTAAACCAGTTTTAAAAATGTTCAAGATGTCGGAAAACGGTCTTAGAGTTTGACTAGGATAAAAAGTTGTGGCTGGCACTTTGTTAATAGTAAAAATAAATAAATAAAATATCGGAAAATAAGGTACTAATTCCGCGAAAATGAATTTTGGTAGATAATAATCAAGTTATTTTTCAATAAGAAATAGAAATACTGTAAATAAACCGTCTGCTACTAATAAAATTATATACAAATAAACATCAAACGAGCTCCGCGATAGCAAAATTGATAAAACGAAACCTACTGAAATGAAAAATATAATTTGTACGCAATATACTAAACCCCTAAACGTTTGAACCTCGAATCGGGATGAAATTTCGTACAAATAAAGCAACTACAACTAGCAGAGATATAGCTCTCCCAATCTGCAACAATTTCGATTCAGTCCAGGTCATAAATGCCGTGATCGGCCCTTTAAATTGGTATTTGAGGATGGCCCAACAACTGCAGACATCACCCCTCTTTATCCTTGGAAAAAACTCCGACCACCAAGTGTGCCCCGAGGGGGCTCAATCTAACGAATACGTGGGGTAGCAATTCGAACTCGGAATCATTTTTTTTTCGACAGTTTTTTTGACGCAATCACCTTAGTAAGTCAATAAGATTGAAGTCGATCAAAAAAATGCCTTCTCAGGCCCAAAATATTACAACCATCACTCTTTTAGTGGTTTTGCTTTTTTTTGGCGTAAGTTCTCTTTACCCACGCCACTGCATGAATCTCTTTGGGATGTCGGATCATCATAATTTTCGTCACCCGTTGCTATTGATCAGCCTACATTGTCTTGCCGGAAAATCAGTAAAAATCGTTCACAATTCCTTTTGTTTTTAGGGCTGGTCACTTATATCAATCTCTTTCACTATTTTAATGTTATCTGTAGTAGTTATTGTCTTTCCGAGACCTTCCGCACGTGGGTCATCTTCAAATGATTCCAATCGAAACAACTATTGAAAATGATGATCACAAATCACCGGAAACATCCTCCATTCTGTTTTTTGGTTTGTGTCGGTGTAAATCCTTCGTTAGAAGTGCGAACGCACTCTATTTATAGTATTTCCAATATCAATTGTAGATTATAAAAAACTGGTTAGAAACCTTTGTCGACAATGTGGCAACCCTGTTCTCCTTATATAAAATATAAATTGTCCTACGTAAAAAATCTTGAGTAGCTTTGTCAACTGATTTGGGTTTTTCTTTACACGTTTTTCGGTTTTTCTCACTACACGGTGCAATTTCATTGTCTTCATTCGCCAATAGTCTAAACAACGCCATGTTTCTATTTATTTAAAGAAATTTATGAATTAAATAAATCTCACCCAGCAAAGCCACTGTCTATCACAGACTGTCTAGCAAAGAAATTATGTACGTACGCCTTCCGACAGCTTCGGTCAATAGAACTGCATTTATGTTTACGATTCGATGTTTTCATTGGCAAACAGTGGAGATGATGAGTCCACGTGGACTGACGGTTTTATAACTGTCTTTTGCAATTGATATTGTCAGAACTCTACTATATGAAGCCAAGAACTCATAGACCGCACCACGCATCATATTTTAAAGTTATTTAATGTGGTCTAAACCAAGTTGCCAGTGCTAAGGAATTCTAAGAGTTGAATGGAGTATTAGATTTGAAGACAGGATTTTATAGAGGGAAAATGAAATAGTACAAGTACAACGAGAAAAATATCATCGATATATTTGTCTTGATTACAAACCAAATTATGTGAATAGATATTTTTGTGGGACGTATACAATTTGTGCCATTCACCCCGTAATCGAAAGAAAGGTTTTCTATTTCAAACTAGTTCACAAGAAATACAACAGAAATTGTATACTAGTTATATATTTACGACGTATCTAGACTTAGACATAACTAGAGAGGCCAGGTCAGTGACCTCCTCATATATGAATTCTTGCTATTTGAAATGTCAGTCGGTATCGATGGAATGCAAGACTTTTCGGGTTTATTTGCCAGAATCGTTAAGGTTTTTCAAAACTTTGACCGATTACGTGTGACGTATATGCGTTTTCATTTACATGCTAAACATAAAAATAACTAAAATAAAGATACAAATAAAATTTCAATATACAGAGAAATAACCACAATAAATAACAAAATTATTGGTAATAGTAATAGATAATAATGTGCACTCAAATTATTACGGAATGCGGGATTGATTTCAATTGGCAAATGATTATGCATTTTTTTGCATTGTTGAATATTGAGCCCTTGGATACCAAACAAGGACTGAATGGCAGATGACGCATCAATTCGATGTTTGAACTGTTCAAAAAGGTTTTTGTTTAAATTGGGGAGCTCGCATTGACGTGGTAGAGATGCGATGGTTTGGTTTGGAATACTGGGGTACCATTCAGAACCAACTGTTCCTAATTGCTCTAATGGAACGTCTACAAATTCGGCGATTTTCATGCTATTTCCTTCAAATTTCAACCCTACAATCAAGAGAATATTCGAACAAATAATAAAAAAAGCCCAAAATTAGTTTCGTTTATTACTAGATAGATTTTTTCGTAGGGTTAATGTTTTTCGTATTTATTTACACCCTTTCCGCTCGTGGGGTTAAATAATAAACTCAGTCTCTCACGTTCTCAATTTATTTACACACTCTAACTACACTAAACTAATAATTCACGTGTCACTATCACTTCACTAATTTATTTAAACTAGTTTGCTAATTCGTTTTGTTCACTACAATATACTACAAGTATAAACCTAAATAAAATATCTGGAACGAAAACAAACGAATAAAAATGAATAAATAGACTTTTCTAGAAATTATACAGGAGAAATAGTGTAAATAAACCGTCTGCTACTAATAGAATGGCAGATGACACATAAATTCGATGTTTTGATGTTTGGTTTGGAATACTGGGGTACCATTCAGAACCAACGGTTCCGAATTGTTCTAATGGAACGATGTATCATCTACAAATTCGGCGATTTTCATGCTATTTTTGTGTGTCGTGTCATATTCACATTTATCATCAAAAAAAAACGTTCGAAGGAAAAATTTCCTTCAAATTTGAACCCTACAATCACGAGAATATTCGAACAAATAATAAAAAAAGCCCAAAATTAGTTTCGGTTATTACTAGATAGATTTTTTCGTAGGGTTAATGTTTTTCGTATTTATTTACACCCTTTCCGCTCGTGGGGTTAAATAATAAACTCAGTCTCTCACGTTCTCAATTTATTTACACACTCTAACTACACTAAACTAATAATTCACGTGTCACTATCACTTCACTAATTTATTTAAACTAGTTTGCTAATTCGTTTTGTTCACTACAACACACTACAAGTATAAACCTAAATAAAATATCTGGAACGAAAACAAACGAATAAAAATGAATAAATAGACTTTTCTAGAAATTATACAGGAGAAATAGTGTAAATAAACCGTCTGCTACTAATAGAATGGCAGATGACACATAAATTCGATGTTTTGATGTTTGGTTTGGAATACTGGGGTACCATACATAGTAGATATAGAACTGGGTAAAAAATTTTTGCTTTTGGCACTTCCTCTTCTATTTATTTTAGCTCAGAGTATTCAATATTATTCCATCTTTAATCCAGATTCTTGGAACATGCTTGCCATTTGTTTGTTCTGTCTTTCTTTGGTTCTTTGTCTTCTTCCACTAAAGCAGAGGTGTCAAACTCAATTTTGTAGAGGACCATATATAAAATTTTGGATTCGTAGGTGGACCAGGTTGAAAATAAATAAAGATGAACTGAATTCTCTTTCTGTGGCACATTGCGATCGCGGATCTCATTCATACGGCACGGGCGGGCCGGAAGAGGCCCGCGGGCCGTATATTTGACATGATTGTATTAAAGCTTTTTGTTGCTAAAGAAACGGTCGTTGAGTTCAAATCACAAGTTTTGGAGGTACCTCAATCGAGATGAAATGCTTCGACACTATATTTATTTGGATTTGGATTATTTTGAAGGACAATAAACAAATATTTGTTTTTATTTGTCTCTCGAAAGTTAAGTAGTAATCCTGGTATTTTTTTAACAAAATTATTACAATAAATGTCAAATTTTTTACGTACACATTTTCTGTAGCAATTATTATAAACCGTGTTTTAGATTATATTATAGAATTTAAATTGATTACAAACCTACTTTTAACTATTGAAATAATTGATACGGGAAAAACTCCGTACTATTTCAAGTCCAATTGTGTGTCTATTTTAATTTGTCTCGGCAATACACCGACATAAAGAGGCCTACGCAGGGGGGCTCTAAATTCAGTTGGAGGGGATCTCTAACAGACATACTCCGAACCTGACTCACTATAGAGGAGTTTAAAATTTAAATGCCTGAAAATTACGTCATTAGAGGAGGCGTTGCTAACCCAAATATTATCGTATCAGCAAACATTCTGACACGGAAATTTTTCATAGGCGTAGGAAAAAGGTAGCGCGGGGTCAACGAACTTCAAGGCCAAATTTTCGAAAATAACATCTCTTTTGTTTGGAACTATTAATTACCTACATATAGTTGATTTGATAAACTCTGCGCATTTTCCGACGTATTTATTAAAAATACTTCAATCCCAACAATAAATTAACGCGTAAAATATATTCTACAGGGTCGGGCAAAATAATTTCAATAACTTTTATACAAAAACCTTCAACACGTCGATTTTTATTATTAAAATGAGAATATTGAATAAGAAAAGGGGTCGTGGGGCACCTTGTTGGAAAGGAATTTCGGTTCTCTGCTCACCAATATAAAGTTTTTTAAATTTGGTGCAATCATAACTGAGAAAATTCATTTTTAAGATGTAACATTTTGATAATATCACAAAACTTTACTTTATTTAGAATCTATGTTTCAATGTACTTTGTTTATGTACAATGCTTTTTTTTTTCAACCTCCGATCGCTCCGTGCAGACGGCTGCAGTACACACTCCGCCGTTTTTGGCATTCAGGCGTCAGTCGGCGTTGTGCTACAGCCACGTAAACATGTCCTTCAATTATTGATGCAGGCTACAGGCGATAGTGCTGCAGAAATCCATCGGAGAATGAGTCGTGCGTATGGGGAAAACTTCATGAGTGATGGTGCCTGATTAATGGGGCCAAAGACGCAAATCTGTCGTTTAGAATAACTTGAATCAACGAGTTGATAGAATGGTTAAAGAAAACCGCTTTTTCTAAGGAAGTTCCGGAAGTTTCAAGGTCTGTTCATTGGCGACAACTTTCTTTAAAGAGGTTATTGAAAAGATAAAAAAAATTCAAGATAAAAATCATCAAAAATTAACAATCAAATATCAATCTAATAATCAAAATAAAATAAATTACAAGTTGATGATAAACAAGAATTGAGTAAAATTTATTATACGAGGAGGTACCCAAAAGTAACCGTAATTATTTTTTAAATGCTATATATTTACAAAACAACCTTATCCCCTCCAAAATACTCTCCATTACAAGTAATATATTTATCCCAGCGGTGCTTCCACTGTTCGAAACATCGTTTGAATTCATCTTTAGAGATGTGATTGCAAGCTCCTGTCTCGTTCTTTTCTTGATGTCTTTCAATATTTTCAAATCGCCGTCTTTTCATGCCCCTTTTCATGCGTGGAAACAAGAAAAGTCGCACGGAACCAGATCAGGCGATTAAGGTGCGTGGGGCAGCGTTATTTTCAACCAAAAACTGGTTAACAGTGTAGGTGCGTTGTCTTGGTGGAAAAACCAGTCACCTGTTTGCTGAACGGAGCTCCAAGATATTCCACTGATTTCAGACAGTTGATCAATTGTCTGTGGGCACAAACTCTCGAATTATTTTCATCGATTCGGGCAGTTGATGGACGTCCAGAACGAGATTTGTCATCAATCGACATGTCGCCATTTTTAAATCGAGAAAACCACTCATACACTTGATTTTTCCCCACAGCATCATCTTTGTGAACGGTTTTCAACATTATAACAGTTTCAGCAACGTTTTTACCGAGTAGAAAACAAAATTTTACAGCGGCAAGTTATTCACGGACGGTACGTGGCAGGTCAACGGCCCGCGCGGTACTGAACTGGCGGCGAGTTGCGCTAGGTAGGCCCTAGCGGTAGAAATCAGTACTACGAAAGCTCCATCCATGGGAAAGCTATTCCGGTTACTTTTGGGTGCCTCCTCGTCATTAAATCAATGAAATTTTCAATCTTATATATCGTTAAGTACCTCTGGGTGAAGAAGATATCGAAAAACTTTGGTACTTTCGCCGGAATCGCTTATTTACGACCGCAGTAGTTGGTTTAAAGGTTCAAAGAAATGGACTAGAAAAAAGCAATTTCAGAAGAATGAGGAGGCGGTGGCGGCGGCGGCGACATTCACATAGGGTTGCCAACCTAAAATTTAAAAAATCAGGATTTGAGGTTAGAAAAACCAGACAATATTTAGATATTATTAGATACTATAAAATATAGTTATAACTAAAAAGTAATCTGACTGGATAGCTAGCTCTGTATGTCTAATGCAAGATTTGAGACGAAGCGCGCGAATTTTAAAATTTGAAAACCCAGAACGCTGCTTAAAAACTATTCAAGACGTCCCGAGACACTACAAAAACTAGGACTTGTCCTGGGAAAACAGGACGGTTGGTAAACGTACATTCACATATTATGCGGAACTTTCAAAATATTATTTTTTAAACGGTTTCAGATAATTGGAAACTGATTTAACCAGCTTCTTCGTAGAGTCGGATTTATAGTAATAAACGGATCGTTAGTTTTATCCTATTGATCCAACATATTCATCTCTTTGCAAAATATAAAAAGTTTGTTTACATAAATTTCCATTCCGGAGATGACATACACGAAATAATTTATAAAATACCTTGTATATTGATAGCAGTATAATTGTCGTCAGAAGGTAAACGTACACGGGGTGTATTAAATAGTGACGTTGCTAATTTCACTTGTTATCAACGAAATACGTCAGTAGACTTGGTGTCTATTGTTTAAAAATAATCAACGGTTTGTTAAATGTTCGTTGCGTTTGATATTTACAATTACCATTAGTTACTAGTTATTATACCAGCGTTCTATTGTTTCTTACATGAAGTCAATGCGATAAACAAAGAGGTCACTGTGATCCTATTTTGAAAATTCGAGATTTTGTTTATATGTTTCGGTCGAGAAAACAACACGCGACTTTTTTTTTACCGCATTGGTTTATCGCTTAATACGTTTTGTGGAAAATAATCAATTTTACCATTTTCTAAAACTCATTGGTCATATTTATCATTTCTATTTAAATATAAAATACTTACTATCCATCAATTTGGGGTAACAAATACACAAAATTCTCCCTCTTAAATAATATCTACTCCAGCTTAATCAGCCATCATTTCAATGCTAAAACTTTTCGTGATTTGTCTAAAGCTTTCGATTGTGTTCATCATAATATCGCGTGGTTTAAGTCGGTACCATACTATCAGAACTCGGAAAAATGCATAATCACTTGCCAATTGAAATCAAATCGATAATTTGAGGGTATATTTACTTACCTATAATTTTATTACTCGTTGTGGTTTTCTTTCTTTATTTAGTTATTTTCATGTTGGTTTTCCAGTTTTTACAAGCTTTTGTCTACAAATTGTAACTTGTAACTTGAACTGTTATTTATTTTTCAATATAGTCTCCATTTTTCCAAACAGTGCTAAAGACCGTATTCCTAAGTCTTTTTCAAAATATTTTGAAAGTCGAAATTTTTATTTTTCGTTAAAAATAGAAGATTTCTACTATTCACCTCTGAAATAATTTCGAAAATGTTTTCCTAAAGGAGGAAACAACTACTTTCCTGGCTAATGCGTGGACGAATATTGAATTACAACCCGTCTGTCTATACTAACATCCCCAATGGCTCACTATTGCAAGGAGAGGCTGTAATCACTGACTAGTTTCGACGTTATTACGTCTCATCAGAGCAGTTTAACAACCATCGTTCAGGCTTGAGTCCCGAACTGAAGACAACGTCGAAGAGCGTCGCTATTTGGTACATGTAGTTAAATATTCCCCAGCGAACGCTAAGTGGCGCCCTCCAACTGCGAACAAGTGATAATGTAGAAATCTAGAGCGTAGTCGTCGATAATATAGATTCCGATGGTAAATGAGGTGTGGGAAATTTATCAAAATAGAGGATTTCTACTATCCACCTCTGAAATAATTTCGAAAATGTTTTCCTAAAGGAGGAAACAACTACTCTCCTGGCTAATGCGTGGACGAATATTGAATTACAACCCGTCTGTCTATACTAACATCCCCAATGGCTCACTATTGCAAGGAGAGGCTGTAATCACTGACTAGTTTCGACGTTATTACGTCTCATCAGAGCAGTTTAACAACCATCGTTCAGGCTTGAGTCCCGAACTGAAGACAACGTCGAAGAGCGTCGCTATTTGGTACATGTAGTTAAACATTCCCCAGCGAACGCTAAGTGGCGCCCTCCAACTGCGAACAAGTGATAATGTAGAAATCTAGAGCGTAGTCGTCGATAATATAGATTCCGATGGTAAATGAGGTGTGGGAAATTTATCAAAATAGAGGATTTCTACTATCCACCTCTGAAATAATTTCGAAAATGTTTTCCTAAAGGAGGAAACAACTACTTTCCTGGCTAATGCGTGGACGAATATTGAATTACAACCCGTCTGTCTATACTAACATCCCCAATGGCTCACTATTGCAAGGAGAGGCTGTAATCACTGACTAGTTTCGACGTTATTACGTCTCATCAGAGCAGTTTAACAACCATCGTTCAGGCTTGAGTCCCGAACTGAAGACAACGTCGAAGAGCGTCGCTATTTGGTACATGTAGTTAAACATTCCCCAGCGAACGCTAAGTGGCGCCCTCCAACTGCGAACAAGTGATAATGTAGAAATCTAGAGCGTAGTAGTCGATAATATAGATTCCGATGGTAAATGAGGTGTGGGAAATTTATCAAAATAGAGGATTTCTACTATCCACCTCTGAAATAATTTCGAAAATGTTTTCCTAAAGGAGGAAACAACTACTTTCCTGGCTAATGCGTGGACGAATATTGAATTACAACCCGTCTGTCTATACTAACATCCCCAATGGCTCACTATTGCAAGGAGAGGCTGTAATCACTGACTAGTTTCGACGTTATTACGTCTCATCAGAGCAGTTTAACAACCATCGTTCAGGCTTGAGTCCCGAACTGAAGACAACGTCGAAGAGCGTCGCTATTTGGTACATGTAGTTAAATATTCCCCAGCGAACGCTAAGTGGCGCCCTCCAACTGCGAACAAGTGATAATGTAGAAATCTAGAGCGTAGTCGTCGATAATATAGATTCCGATGGTAAATGAGGTGTGGGAAATTTATCAAAATAGAGGATTTCTACTATCCACCTCTGAAATAATTTCGAAAATGTTTTCCTAAAGGAGGAAACAACTACTTTCCTGGCTAACGCCTCGACGAATATTGAGTTACAACACAATTTGATTTTATTTATTTGCATTTTTATTAATAGTTTTGTTGTTTCTTAATATTTTTTATTTGCATTTATACATATTTTGATAAAGACTAAAAAACGTCAAATTTTTATCTTGGGGACAAAAAATTCATGGATATTTAGACAGGTTAGCATGTAAAGTAGGCGTTGACTAAGAATATTGACTGTTCCTAGTAATTTGACAGATGTCAAATGTCTATTTTAGAAGTTCAGTTTCAAGAATTGAAAATTTACAAGAAAACCACGACGTAAAATATTTGCCGAGTTTTATGAACAAAATCTGAAAAATTCGTTTACGGTTAATCACTTTCTAAGAAATTTTGTGTTTTGAATATTCCGTTTATTGTCTAGGAATGTTCCTAAAGTGCTTCAACTGAGATCAATTGGACGTTTTTAGAGAAATTTCAGACGAAACGCATATTCAGAAGGGAACTTTCAGCAAACTTTGGCAAACGCCAGGAAGCCAGTCGACTGGAAATTGTCTATTTATAGTGTAGTAACTAACCATTGAGTAATTAAATTAAAACGAAGAGTTTGTACAGATTTTTCGTCCTCATACCCATATATTGTATAAATTGTTTGAATAGAAAGTGTGTGTCTGCATTTGGTTGTTACCCATATCAAATAATTTCAAGTTAACGAAGAAAAAATCGATTTTCAATTTTGTTCCTTAATCTACGAATTAGTCGTCATTGAATCTTTGTGAGTAAAATAATTTCAATGTACATGTATATTCTACTACTTGTTAACAATGCCGAGTGTTACGAAGTTCATTATTTTCTTGTACTTTGGACATTCATTGACACATATTGAATATAATAACCGGTCGATATAATTAGAATCGAAATGTCTTTTTTTCTTTCGTAATCGTTCAGTGAAGTCCACAGAAATAAACGTACATACATTTATTTTGAGCCTATAGAAATAAATTTGAATTAATATCCTTCAAAGGACTGTTCCTTCAACGACTCGTGAGTTTTTTCTGCTCGACTTTCATACGATGTTTTGCAGTGTTAAAAAATGTTCGAAATTGGGTCGAGGGCCGTTTTCATTCAACCTCATCAAGCAATCAAGAGATTGAGACGTTTTTGTCATTTCTGTGGACAAGCTTTTCAATACTCTCTACAAAGAGATTTGGCGCCAACGAACAGACCTTGAAACTTTTGGAAATTCCGTAGACAAAGCAGTAACGGTGAATCAAAACAGTTTTCTTTCACCTTTCTGTCAACTGGTTGAACTAGATCATATGAAACGACAAATTCACGCACAACACCATCACTCTTGAAGTTTTTCCCATACCCACGACTCATTCTCCGATGGATTTCTGCAGCGCCATGGCCTTTAACCTGTAAAAAACGAATCACACTTGGCGGGAGCATCGATAATGGCGGACATGTTTAAGTAGTTGTAGCACAACGCCGACTGACAGTGTAGTGCGAGATCTTCGCAGTCGCCTGCAGCGCATCCCAACGTAGCGTCTGCACAAAGCAATCGGAGGTTGAAAAAATTTCTTCTCGCGATAGGAACGCTCCCTCCAAAGAGGAAAATTATAATTGTATACAAATCATTTTTAAGGGATTGTAGTAATGCTCGATCTGTATATTGGACTACTGGAAAAACTAGAAGAAGCCGAAGAAATTGTCGCAGAGCCCCATTGAGTTGTTTAAAGAGACCCTCTAATTCAACTCAGTGATGATCAATTTAAGAAAACGTTTCGACTAACCAAAGAAACTTTCAGATATGTTTTGACACAATAAATATATATTTTGTTTATGGGGGGGGAAACCTGGGGAAGTAGTCCCTAGTTGCGGATTCACCTGGTGGTGTTGCGTTCCCTTCTGGGTAATCCTGAAGGGTTACTCCGCCCCAATAAGGCGCCTACCAGCTAAAACCCTTCCACCTGGTCCTCATCTTCTTATTTTATAAATCCTTGCGGGACAACATAGTTTGGATTATGTTGTCCGAATCAATCATCAATCCATTCAAAAGTTCAACGAGTCTTATCCTTACATCCCTTACATCCTCATGCAGTTCTGGTTCTCCCTTTTGCCTCAAGATACGCTCAAAAACTCCCGTGGTATATAAGGAACAGAGTAATTGATCCTCCTCAATCCACACTCTTACATCTCCAATCAGTCTTTTCGTCCATTGGGCTTTCTCTGTTTCACTATACCATAATCTCTGCCATTTATTCATTGTTTTCGTAATTCGTGGAGGTGTCCTTCCCCGCTCAAGTTTCCAAACTGCATAAAAGAGACATCTTTTATATGATAGAGTAAAGAGTTGGCATAGAGGAGTTGTCAGCTCAGCTGCGCTTGGTGGTAGTCCAACTGGACCAGTGGCATTATTGATGTCCAAGTTTTGTCCCATATCGGTTTATAAATTCTATTTGATGAACCAACTCTAGGCAGAGAATCCGGAGTTGAATTTGAAGGAAAAATATGGATGATCGCTTCTATTGCATACCAGAAAGACCTTGATCCATTTGGGCAATTGAGAAGTTTCTATCTATGGTCTGCAAGACAAGTTTATACAATTTTAAGTACTAGAATTTCAGCGTCATTTTGTTGTTGACTGCTCTATGTGTTTTGAAACCAAATTTTTTTTGTTCAAACTATTTTTTTCAACTACTCTACCAGGTGATTCAAATTTAATATACATCAGTTCTTAATCAATGTCCAATATCTTGTTTTAAATGTAATTAAAATGTCGAGTACGAGGAGCAAAGAAAGTTCTGATCGTTTTCATTATATTTTTGGACAATTAATATTTTCTAAGGATTTTTTGAGTGAATCATTAGTGCGAAGCGTTTCCGTTCTTCCAATGGAAAATTGGACTGTATCAGAAGCTTTCCATTTTATGCATCAACACTGTATATGCATACCTAGATATTAATAATAATTATTGTGAAATTGTACTTTGTTGATTTAAAATCGGGAAGGACGAACATAAAAAAACCATTAACGATTTTGCTTTATAATGAAACTCGATTCATTAGCTCAGTTTTTAAGTGCATTATTAATAGTTTCACGAAGAAAAACGTTCGTTACTACAAGTTTTTTACAACTAGTAAGTTTGTTGTTTTTCATATTATGTGTCGATGTTTTTATTTAGCGATTATTGAGTTTTACAAGGTAAAAATTATACGCATTGTTATTTAACTTCCACAACGTATTTTCATATAAAGTTATTGATCTTCTGATATTGTTAATGGATTGAAGCGGATTATCTAGGAGCCTTGAAAACCGGGAGAAAGACGGGGGGTTCGCAGAGCCGGTAAAACCCGGGGATTCCACGAGAATTTTCAGTATATGATATTGACATCAATTCTGGGAGAATTGAAGAAGCCGAAATGTGCTGTGTGCAAGATGGATGCCGCGTTTGTCGCAATGGAACAAAAACAGCGTCGTGAATTTCCATCGAGTGTTTGGCAATGTTTCATGATCATGGATGAAACGTGAGTCCATCATTTCACACCCCAACAAGTCCAAAATTAAGAGGAAAGGGAAAAAACTTAAAAACAAGGATCCACTTGGAGATGGTTTCACTCAAGCTAAAACTTAGAACCAAAGATTACAAAAACCTGCCTCAATTCATCGCTGACAGTAAATCTAAGGCTGCATACTGATAAACCTTATTGAGTAGCTTTAGTATCAGATAATATTAAGATGCTGACATCTCCGATCCTGTCAAAATGGAGATATTCAACTGCTATCAGGAACTGAACTTGCAAGGAGTTACAGATTCAACTATACGAAAATAAACAATCCAGAGGATTGCGAAGGGATGTAGGTATCGGGTGATTCGTATAACGAGCGAGGTTTTCATTGTTTCATTGACCAAAAGCTCTTGCCTCAACTCTCTGAAGGGGGATGAAAGGAAGAAAGAATATCCTTGATCGTCCGTTGATGCTGGTCGATTGATTATTTTCTTTTTATCCACATTTTCTCAGAATCGATCCAAGTATCGCTAATAGTCACGATTAGAATTATATTATCGTCGTTTTACCAGTTTTTTTAACGTTTTATTTTGTTGCAGAATTGGTGATATCTGGTCTAGTTGATGGTGAGTATCTGATCTTATTTGCGTCATAACTTTTAATTGGAATAAAGTAGCGATTTGTTCCGTCGAGAATTTTCGATGTAACTTAGTCATCAGTCCCGCAAACTCTAATCCAAATCTTTATCTTCCAACGGCGTCCATTTTTGACCAAACCAATTATTTATCTACTTCTATCAACATTTATTTTTAATGAGATTGTTTCATGGGACATAGATGTTTCCAATAAAACAATCTATTCACGATACTAAATAGTTCAGATACTGAATCGTCCTCATTAAAGTCGAATTACTTTTTAGACCAAATAATTACCGGAAACGTCTTGTTAGATATTTGTTTTTGTAGTTAACGTCATGTTGACTCAGATTTTTTTTAGGAATACCATGTTTCCTATGTAGTTAATTAATGACATGTACAACGTACTTTCCTTGAAATATGATCGATTCTAAAATTTGTTAACTAGCCTTTCAACTTATCTTAGAATAAAAATTATATTCACATCTAATGGTGGGTCCACACGATACAGACTTTTGTTCGTACAGACTATGAAGTCGCAGTGAAAAATTTCACCCAAACATTTGGATAGAAAGTCTGCACATTTAAATTTCTTAGCTACGATAAATACGCAGACTTATGGATTCCATAGAATTTTATGGAAGTCTGTATCGTGTGGATAAAGAAAGAATTTTTGAAAATATTTCGTGTACATTATTATCATCATTTTTTTTGCTGTTGAATACGGAAGAACCGATTGTGGTTACTAGAAATTGCTGGTAGTATGAACAGGTGTGTTTATACCTGTTATCCTGGTGCCAATAAGGTCGAACACGAAGAGACGTAGACACATATTGAGTGAGCCGTCTCATCGACTATATAAAAATTAGCACAACATGGAAAGATTCCTTGAACTGAATTTCCCAAATCAAAATTTCGCTTCCAACCATTGAAAGATCTTTCAACACCCTGCCTCGAGTAAAAACCTGGTTGCGTTCAACCATGTCTGAAGAAAGGCTTTCAGGTCTCTGTACGAGGATGGTTCTAGCCATTATGGGAAAAACTTTGACCGCCGAACCATTTTTTCAAATCTGGGAAGAGAAAATAATCCGAGGGGGCTAAATTTGATGAATAGGATGCTTGAGGTAGCAATTCAAACTTTAATTAATCAATTTTGGTCATTGCAATAACGGATGTTGGAACTGGTGCATTGTCTTGATGGAACAACAATTCCTTCGTAGCAAAATGCAGTAGTTTCTAAAAGAAAACACAAAAATGTTGGATAAAATCGTCAATCTTTCTCAAAATAACCATTAACTGTCGAAATCTTTTACCGCCGAACCATTTTTTCAAATCTGGGAAGAGAAAATAATCCGAGGGGGCTAAATTTGATGAATAGGATGCTCGAGGTAGCAATTCAAACTTTAATTAATCAATTTTGGTCATTGCAATAACGGATGTTGGAACTGGTGCATTGTCTTGATGGAACAACAATTCCTTCGTAGCAAAATGCAGTAGTTTCTAAAAGAAAACACAAAAATGTTGGAAAAAAATCGTCAATCTTTCTCAAAATAACCATTAACTGTCGAAATCTTTTACCGCCGAACCATTTTTTCAAATCTGGGAAGAGAAAATAATCCGAGGGGGCTAAATTTGATGAATAGGATGCTTGAGGTAGCAATTCAAACTTTAATTAATCAATTTTGGTCATTGCAATAACGGATGTTGGAACTGGTGCATTGTCTTGATGGAACAACAATTCCTTCATAGCAAAATGCGGTAGTTTCTAAAAGAAAACACAAAAATGTTGGATAAAATCGTCAATCTTTCTCAAAATAACCATTAACTGTCGAAATCTTTTACCGCCGAACCATTTTTTCAAATCTGGGAAGAGAAAATAATCCGAGGGGGCTAAATTTGATGAATAGGATGCTTGAGGTAGCAATTCAAACTTTAATTAATCAATTTTGGTCATTGCAATAACGGATGTTGGAACTGGTGCATTGTCTTGATGGAACAACAATTCCTTCGTAGCAAAATGCAATAGTTTCTAAAAGAAAACACAAAAATGTTGGATAAAATCGTCAATCTTTCTCAAAATAACCATTAACTGTCGAAATCTTTTACCGCCGAACCATTTTTTCAAATCTGGGAAGAGAAAATAATCCGAGGGGGCTAAATTTGATGAATAGGATGCTTGAGGTAGCAATTCAAACTTTAATTAATCAATTTTGGTCATTGCAATAACGGATGTTGGAACTGGTGCATTGTCTTGATGGAACAACAATTCCTTCGTAGCAAAATGCAGTAGTTTCTAAAAGAAAACACAAAAATGTTGGATAAAATCGTCAATCTTTCTCAAAATAACCATTAACTGTCGAAATCTTTTACCGCCGAACCATTTTTTCAAATCTGGGAAGAGAAAATAATCCGAGGGGGCTAAATTTGATGAATAGGATGCTTGAGGTAGCAATTCAAACTTTAATTAATCAATTTTGGTCATTGCAATAACGGATGTTGGAACTGGTGCATTGTCTTGATGGAACAACAATTCCTTCGTAGCAAAATGCAGTAGTTTCTAAAAGAAAACACAAAAATGTTGGATAAAATCGTCAATCTTTCTCAAAATAACCATTAACTGTCGAAATCTTTTACCGCCGAACCATTTTTTCAAATCTGGGAAGAGAAAATAATCCGAGGGGGCTAAATTTGATGAATAGGATGCTTGAGGTAGCAATTCAAACTTTAATTAATCAATTTTGGTCATTGCAATAACGGATGTTGGAACTGGTGCATTGTCTTGATGGAACAACAATTCCTTCGTAGCAAAATGCAGTAGTTTCTAAAAGAAAACACAAAAATGTTGGATAAAATCGTCAATCTTTCTCAAAATAACCATTAACTGTCGAAATCTTTTACCGCCGAACCATTTTTTCAAATCTGGGAAGAGAAAATAATCCGAGGGGGCTAAATTTGATGAATAGGATGCTTGAGGTAGCAATTCAAACTTTAATTAATCAATTTTGGTCATTGCAATAACGGATGTTGGAACTGGTGCATTGTCTTGATGGAACAACAATTCCTTCGTAGCAAAATGCAGTAGTTTCTAAAAGAAAACACAAAAATGTTGGATAAAATCGTCAATCTTTCTCAAAATAACCATTAACTGTCGAAATCTTTTACCGCCGAACCATTTTTTCAAATCTGGGAAGAGAAAATAATCCGAGGGGGCTAAATTTGATGAATAGGATGCTTGAGGTAGCAATTCAAACTTTAATTAATCAATTTTGGTCATTGCAATAACGGATGTTGGAACTGGTGCATTGTCTTGATGGAACAACAATTCCTTCGTAGCAAAATGCAATAGTTTCTAAAAGAAAACACAAAAATGTTGGATAAAATCGTCAATCTTTCTCAAAATAACCATTAACTGTCGAAATCTTTTACCGCCGAACCATTTTTTCAAATCTGGGAAGAGAAAATAATCCGAGGGGGCTAAATTTGATGAATAGGATGCTTGAGGTAGCAATTCAAACTTTAATTAATCAATTTTGGTCATTGCAATAACGGATGTTGGAACTGGTGCATTGTCTTGATGGAACAACAATTCCTTCGTAGCAAAATGCAGTAGTTTCTAAAAGAAAACACAAAAATGTTGGATAAAATCGTCAATCTTTCTCAAAATAACCATTAACTGTCGAAATCTTTTACCGCCGAACCATTTTTTCAAATCTGGGAAGAGAAAATAATCCGAGGGGGCTAAATTTGATGAATAGGATGCTTGAGGTAGCAATTCAAACTTTAATTAATCAATTTTGGTCATTGCAATAACGGATGTTGGAACTGGTGCATTGTCTTGATGGAACAACAATTCCTTCGTAGCAAAATGCAGTAGTTTCTAAAAGAAAACACAAAAATGTTGGATAAAATCGTCAATCTTTCTCAAAATAACCATTAACTGTCGAAATCTTTTACCGCCGAACCATTTTTTCAAATCTGGGAAGAGAAAATAATCCGAGGGGGCTAAATTTGATGAATAGGATGCTTGAGGTAGCAATTCAAACTTTAATTAATCAATTTTGGTCATTGCAATAACGGATGTTGGAACTGGTGCATTGTCTTGATGGAACAACAATTCCTTCGTAGCAAAATGCAGTAGTTTCTAAAAGAAAACACAAAAATGTTGGATAAAATCGTCAATCTTTCTCAAAATAACCATTAACTGTCGAAATCTTTTACCGCCGAACCATTTTTTCAAATCTGGGAAGAGAAAATAATCCGAGGGGGCTAAATTTGATGAATAGGATGCTTGAGGTAGCAATTCAAACTTTAATTAATCAATTTTGGTCATTGCAATAACGGATGTTGGAACTGGTGCATTGTCTTGATGGAACAACAATTCCTTCGTAGCAAAATGCAGTAGTTTCTAAAAGAAAACACAAAAATGTTGGATAAAATCGTCAATCTTTCTCAAAATAACCATTAACTGTCGAAATCTTTTACCGCCGAACCATTTTTTCAAATCTGGGAAGAGAAAATAATCCGAGGGGGCTAAATTTGATGAATAGGATGCTTGAGGTAGCAATTCAAACTTTGATTAATCAATTTTGGTCATTGCAATAACGGATGTTGGAACTGGTGCATTGTCTTGATGAAGCAACAATTCCTTCGTAGCAAAATGCAGTAGTTTCTAAAAGAAAACACAAAAATGTTGGATAAAATCGTCAATCTTTCTCAAAATAACCATTAACTGTCGAAATCTTTTACCGCCGAACCATTTTTTCAAATCTGGGAAGAGAAAATAATCCGAGGGGGCTAAATTTGATGAATAGGATGCTCGAGGTAGCAATTCAAACTTTAATTAATCAATTTTGGTCATTGCAATAACGGATGTTGGAACTGGTGCATTGTCTTGATGGAACAACAATTCCTTCGTAGCAAAATGCAGTAGTTTCTAAAAGAAAACACAAAAATGTTGGATAAAATCGTCAATCTTTCTCAAAATAACCATTAACTGTCGAAATCTTTTACCGCCGAACCATTTTTTCAAATCTGGGAAGAGAAAATAATCCGAGGGGGCTAAATTTGATGAATAGGATGCTCGAGGTAGCAATTCAAACTTTAATTAATCAATTTTGGTCATTGCAATAACGGATGTTGGAACTGGTGCATTGTCTTGATGGAACAACAATTCCTTCGTAGCAAAATGCAGTAGTTTCTAAAAGAAAACACAAAAATGTTGGAAAAAAATCGTCAATCTTTCTCAAAATAACCATTAACTGTCGAAATCTTTTACCGCCGAACCATTTTTTCAAATCTGGGAAGAGAAAATAATCCGAGGGGGCTAAATTTGATGAATAGGATGCTTGAGGTAGCAATTCAAACTTTAATTAATCAATTTTGGTCATTGCAATAACGGATGTTGGAACTGGTGCATTGTCTTGATGGAACAACAATTCCTTCATAGCAAAATGCGGTAGTTTCTAAAAGAAAACACAAAAATGTTGGATAAAATCGTCAATCTTTCTCAAAATAACCATTAACTGTCGAAATCTTTTACCGCCGAACCATTTTTTCAAATCTGGGAAGAGAAAATAATCCGAGGGGGCTAAATTTGATGAATAGGATGCTTGAGGTAGCAATTCAAACTTTAATTAATCAATTTTGGTCATTGCAATAACGGATGTTGGAACTGGTGCATTGTCTTGATGGAACAACAATTCCTTCGTAGCAAAATGCAGTAGTTTCTAAAAGAAAACACAAAAATGTTGGATAAAATCGTCAATCTTTCTCAAAATAACCATTAACTGTCGAAATCTTTTACCGCCGAACCATTTTTTCAAATCTGGGAAGAGAAAATAATCCGAGGGGGCTAAATTTGACGAATAGGATGCTTAAGGTTGTAATTTAAGCTGGTGCATTGTCTTGATAAAACAACACTTTCTTCTTAGCCTAATGCGGCCGTTTTTTTGTCAATTTCTTCGCTCAAACTTTGCAATAAATTCGAATAATACTCGCCGTTGGAAGTTTTTCATTTTTCAAGAAAATTATTCCAAATAACAGTCGCCATGACTTTGTCAGCACGTGGAACGATCTTCGGATTCTTCGGAGCCGGTTCCCCCTTCCTTCAATCCATTATTTTATTGTGACAGGTTCAATCTATGTGAGGCAAACCTTGGACTACTTGCACCAGGTCCTTTAGAAACTCCAGTTTTGTTTGTGGTAGAAGTTTAATCATTTACAACTTCCTCTCCAAATCCTGATCGCTCTTAAATATGAAACGATATAATCTGAGGGGATATTGGTCACCAGGAAATTATGGGTAATCTTCGGCTTCAACGCAAATCACGTTTTTTTTTTCTCGTATCAACATTCTGATACCATTAGACACAAAATTTCAATTATTTATACGTCACGAACTCCCCGATATATTATATGCCAACTATTACCGAAATAAAATTATTTTTACTGGGTGTTTGGGTTTCTATGTCATTGAGTATATTATAAAAACACGAACTGTTTCCGGGATGTGTTAAAAATACATTAAAAACGCCGTAAGAAAACATAATTATTTGGAATAACTTTCTTGCCGAAGATAAAAAATTAATTGCCTACTTCTGCCTAATTGATCAATTGGTCATAGCCATATGTATCCAAGTTATAACTGTCTAGTCAAACTATAATATTTTACCTTTGTGAGTTGAAAATATAATTCGGCAAGTGATGGCTTGAGGTAGGTGTTACTCAATGAGATAAATATTCAAACACTACATTTGTACATCTGCGATGGTGGTCCTAGAAGTACATCTTCGACCACCGAACCATTTTTTCAAGTTTGGGAACAGAAAATAATCCGAGAGGACTTAATCTGACGAATGTCTTGATGAAACAACACTTTCTTAGCTACCTTAGCCAAACGAGACCGTTTTGTCTTGATTTCTTCGCTCAAATATTGCAATAAGTTCGCATAACACTAGCCGTTGATAGTTTTTCAAGTTTTTTCAAGTTTGTCGATGAAAATTAACCCACGCGGATCTTAAAAAACCGACGCCATGTCCTTTCCTGCAGTTGGAACGGTCTTTGCCTTCTTTGGAGACGGTTCTTCCTTTTTAATCCATTGTTTTGATTGTTCTTTTGTTCTTGGTATGAAGTCACGTATGAAACATTACCAAACACTCGATGGAAACATCTTCAAGACGCCATTTTTTGGAAAGTCTTCTGAGTCTACTAGCTCGCCCACTGTCTGTCGATGATCATTGAGTACCGCTTTGTGGGTTTTCTTCTGCATTTATGGAGTCGTCCTCTATCGGAATGGACTTATTTAATTGTAAATATTTTTTTATCGATGTCAAAGCAACCCTCGTAGAACAAAAATAAGGCAACATCATCAATAAAACTTACTATCAGTGGCTATTATTCTTACTAGGTGCGAAACCATATGGCAAAATGATATTTTTAATGAACTACTACTTGTATAAGCAACATGCCGCACACAATTTTTTACTGTTTACGGCGTAAACATAAGTACATTCCTTTTGCATTAGCGTATAAATCTAAAATTAGTTATAATGGTAATTTAAAGCTGGAAAAATTACATTCAGTGTCGGTTTAATAGTAAAAATCAAAATTATTTTACTCGTTTATGAAGAGTTAGAATGAAAGAAATATTTTAATATGTTTTTTAACATAACAAAAGAAAAGATGATTATTCTTGCGACATAGCAGGAGGAACGAAGAAAATTAAAGCCCAATATGGCATATGAAAACTCGACAGAGAACAGTATAAGGCTTAATCAACTATTTTTTAAATCCCCTTGTAAAGAACCGCGTTCAATTCTTATAACTGTGTTAATATAATTACTATACAACTTTGATAACTGTAACCACCTGAGCCGTTTGCAGATGAATCCCTTGGCTATTGATTTCTTTAATTCAGTTTGAAACTTTTTGTTAAACGATAATAAAATTCAACAAAACGCCACAATCTTATATATTAAAAAAATTGATGATTTCCATTCCGAGTCCGTTCAGGCGTTCTACCCAACCGATTTGCTTAATTTTTTTTTTTTTCAATGAAAGGTATTGATGCACAGATCAGCCATCAACCATCGGATTTTATCTAATTTTCACCATTCTCAAGTTACACTCAAATGCGATTTCCCCCTCTACATTACTTATGGGAGTTTTTCACATACACACGTTCTATCCTCAATATCTCAGGTTCTATTCAAGATAGAGACTTCGTTTTGGTTTAAGAACACTCGCTGAAACACCTTCTTTCTTTTGAGTTTTTGAACACTCAAATCGGTTGAGTTGGAGAGGAGCTAGGCGCGGACATTCAATGTGGAGTTATGGATTTTTGTAGGTTTTTGGCAATATCTCTACATTCAAAGATCTATATCTCAGGTTTTAATATAGCTACAGAGGTCGTTTTGGTTTAAGAACACTCGCTGAAACACCTTTCTTTTGAGTTTTTGTACACTTAAATCGGTTGAGTTGGAGAGGAGCTAGGCGCGGACATTCAATGTGGAGTTATGGATTTTTGTAGGTTTTTGGCAATTTCTCTACATTCAAAGATCTATATCTCAGGTTCTAATATAGCTACAGAGTTCGTTTTGGTTTAAGAACACTCGCTGAAATATCTTCTTTCTTTTGAGTTTTTGAACACTTAAATCGGTTGAGTTGGAGAGGAGCTAGGCGCGGACATTCAATGTGGAGTTATGGATTTTTGGCAATTTTTCTACATTCAAAGATCTATATCTCAGGTTCTAATATAGCTACAGAGTTCGTTTTGATTTAAAACCACTCGCTGAAACACCTTCTTTCTTTTGAGTTTTTGAACACTCAAATCGGTTGAGTTGGAGAGGAGCTAGGCGCGGACATTCAATGTGGAGTTATGGATTTTTGTAGGTTTTTGGCAATTTTTCTACATTCAAAGATCTATATCTCAGGTTCTAATATAGCTACAGAGTTCGTTTTGATTTAAAAACACTCGCTGAAATACCTTCTTTCTTTTGAGTTCTTAAACACTCGAATCGGTTGAGTTGGAGAGGAGCTAGGCGCGGACATTCAATGTGGAGTTATGGATTTTTGTAGGTTTTTGGCAATTTTTCTACATTCAAAGATCTATATCTCAGGTTCTAATATAGCTACAGAGTTCGTTTTGATTTAAAACCACTCGCTAAAACACTTTCTTTCTTTTGAGTTTTTGAACACTCAAATCGGTTGAGTTGGAGAGGAGCTAGGCGCGGACATTCAATGTGGAGTTATGGATTTTTGGCAATTTTTCTACATTCAAAGATCTATATCTCAGGTTCTAATATAGCTACAGAGTTCGTTTTGATTTAAAAACACTCGCTGAAATACCTTCTTTCTTTTGAGTTTTTGAACACTTGAATCGGTTGAATTGGAGAGGAGCTAGGCGCGGACATTCAATGTGGAGTTATGGATTTTTGGCAATTTTTCTACATTCAAAGATCTATATCTCAGGTTCTAATATAGCTACAGAGTTCGTTTTGATTTAAAAACACTCGCTGAAATACCTTCTTTCTTTTGAGTTTTTGAACACTTGAATCGGTTGAATTGGAGAGGAGCTAGGCGCGGACATTCAATGTGGAGTTATGGATTTTTGGCAATTTTTCTACATTCAAAGATCTATATCTCAGGTTCTAATATAGCTACAGAGTTCGTTTTGATTTAAAAACACTCGCTGAAATACCTTCTTTCTTTTGAGTTCTTAAACACTCGAATCGGTTGAGTTGGAGAGGAGCTAGGCGCGGACATTCAATGTGGAGTTATGGATTTTTGTAGGTTTTTGGCAATTTTTCTACATTCAAAGATCTATATCTCAGGTTCTAATATAGCTACAGAGTTCGTTTTGATTTAAAACCACTCGCTAAAACACTTTCTTTCTTTTGAGTTTTTGAACACTCAAATCGGTTGAGTTGGAGAGGAGCTAGGCGCGGACATTCAATGTGGAGTTATGGATTTTTGGCAATTTTTCTACATTCAAAGATCTATATCTCAGGTTCTAATATAGCTACAGAGTTCGTTTTGATTTAAAAACACTCGCTGAAATACCTTCTTTCTTTTGAGTTTTTGAACACTTGAATCGGTTGAATTGGAGAGGAGCTAGGCGCGGACATTCAATGTGGAGTTATGGATTTTTGGCAATTTTTCTACATTCAAAGATCTATATCTCAGGTTCTGATATAGATAGAGAGTTCGTTTTAGTTTAAGAACACTCGCTGAAACACCCTTCTTTCTTTTGAGTTTGAACACTTAAATCGGTTGAGTTGGAGAGGAGCTAGGCGCGGACATTCAATATGGAGTTATGGATTTTTGTAGGTTTTTGACAATTTTTCTACATTCAAAGATCTATATCTCATGTTCTAATATAGCTACAGAGTTCGTTTTGATTTAAAAACACTCGCTGAAATACCTTCTTTCTTTTGAGTTCTTAAACACTCAAATCGGTTGAGTTGGAGAGGAGCTAGGCGCGGACATTCAATGTGGAGTTATGGATTTTTTTTAGGTTTTTGGCAATTTTTCTACATTCAAAGATCTATATCTCAAGTTCTAATACAGTTACAAGGTTCGTTTTGATTTAAAAACACTCGTTAAAACACCTTCTTTCTTTTGAGTTCTTAAACACTCAAATCGGTTGAGTTGGAGAGGAGCTAGGCGCGGACATTCAATGTGGAGTTATGGATTTTTTTTAGGTTTTTGGCAATTTTTCTACATTCAAAGATCTATATCTCAAGTTCTAATACAGTTACAAGGTTCGTTTTGATTTAAAAACACTCGTTAAAACACCTTCTTTCTTTTGAGTTCTTAAACACTCAAATCGGTTGAGTTGGAGAGGAGCTAGGCGCGGACATTCAATGTGGAGTTATGGATTTTTTTTAGGTTTTTGGCAATTTTTCTACATTCAAAGATCTATATCTCAAGTTCTAATACAGTTACAAGGTTCGTTTTGATTTAAAAACACTCGTTAAAACACCTTCTTTCTTTTGAGTTCTTAAACACTCAAATCGGTTGAGTTGGAGAGGAGCTAGGCGCGGAAATTCAATGTGGAGTTATGGATTTTTGTAGGTTTTTGGCAATTTTTCTACATTCAAAGATCTATATCTCAGGTTCTAATATAGCTTGTTACTGTTAATAATTTATGATATTATTATAATTTTACACATTTCTTTATATTTTACTTGACCATAATATGATTCCTGGAAAAATACATAAGTATTCGAAAACTCGGAAATATATTAGAGGTAGTACACCATAGTAGACCTTAAAACCACCATGAATGACGTACTAAGTTCCAGTACATATTCCGGTCCTGTGGATTTCGAGAAATCCCCAAAAAAAATTTTTAAACGTTGTTTTTTTAATTAATAAGTATTTAATTTTATGTCAGTCTTCAAAACGGAAAAATCCCATCTAAGACTTGGTGGTTTTAAGGTCTCCAAACTGTCTTCTAATTATGTTTCCTTTTTTCCGTTAAAGCACTTAAATATTCAGCATTTTAAGTACATAATGTTCCTGCTTAGTTGATTCCTGATTGAGTATTGAATCTTAATTTTAGAGATACCTGATTTTTAGATACGGAAATTAAGTCGTTTATTAATTATTTGAGCACGTTCACGATATTGACTCTTCATTACCTTATTTTATTACTTCAACAAACATTGTATTGGAATTATTTTCATTGCGTCTTCACCGCAACTTTCGAGTATTCCTTTCAAATTTTTAAATCAAATCACATAATTAAATTGGCAGCACAGCCTTTTAATTTCAAAATTCCAGTTTCACATCGATAATTTTCCGACTTGTATTGTGTATTGTACACGGTGAAACTACTAGATTTTAGCTTTTTTTGGTTTTTCGTAGTACTTTATTTCCTTTTATAATAAATAACTAATTTTCGATTAAGTTTATCCATTTTTTTCTTTCGATACGTACACAAATTCAAACGACTTTAAACTGGATTTGAATAAATTAGTCGCAACAGAAATATTGATTTTTCAATATTTCTGTCCTACATACACGTGTACAAAAACGCGTATTTACAATTTTCATCTCACTATAAATATATTAAATTCTGGTCATGGTCTTTCTCTAGCACGTGTCGTACATATATATATATATATATATATATATATATATATATATATATATATATATATATATATATATATATATATATATATATATATATATTACGCGTATAATTTTTATTTTCATTGATTAAAAACTTGTCCTTCACCCGAACATAAAGGTATATATTTACTATTTTCTTTTTTCAAATGGAAATTGAAGAATGTGCGGCGTAGCGCTGTTTAGTTATATTTGTGAGACGTTGACCAGGTAGACTAAAATCAAAGTGATGAATATCTACCGCTTAATACGTCTATTGAAAAGCTGATAGGCCAGGTACGTTGGGCTTCAGACTAAATATATAAATCGTCAGAACAATTGTCGATCGATTAATTTTTTATTGATAAAACCAATTGCATTTTATGTAGAAGATGTCATATTATCTATTATTCCAACAAAAATTTCCTCAGGAATGTTCAGAATGTAAACCTTTGACTTTGAATATTTTTCTCACTATTTCAACATAATTATACAAATTTTGGAATAATAGGAAATGAATCAAATGTAAAATTTCACTAATACAACATAATTGATTTATTTGAAAGACTTTTTTCAATCAGATTTCAATTCAAGGCAGAACGTTCTTTGTCTTTTTCACCTCGAGTAGGTGAAATCTACAATTAGAGGTTTGTTGTATCTACAATTATTGTGGCACAACTGATTCTAATCAAGCTGATCAAACAATCATTCATTTTTCAAGATAAAACAAAACTGAGTGAAAATATATTGATCGCCCGACTACCACAATGAATGAGAAGAAGTTTTAGAGTTCATAAACTTGCTTAAGCTTGACATGATGCAATAAAATGCAATATTTCATGCAAAATCTCGCGTTTGCAACATTATCGATTTGGTGCAACTTTTATTGCGCTCAAGCTGCAATTATATAAAGAAATCTTGTTACTTTTGGCTTAATCAACCAAATGTCAGTCCTAAATCAGCTGATTTTCTTAAAAGGTGCTTGAATTGATGCAATACAACGTGCAATGCAATGCAAAATGCAATATTTCATGCAAAATCTCGCGTTTGCAACATTATCGATTTGGTGCAACTTTTATTGCGCTCAAGCTGCAATTATATAAAGAAATCTTGTTACTTTTGGCTTAATCAACCAAATGTCAGTCCTAAATCAGCTGATTTTCTTAAAAGGTGCTTGAATTGATGCAATACAACGTGCAATGCAATGCAAAATGCAATATTTCATGCAAAATCTCGCGTTTGCAACATTATCGATTTGGTGCAACTTTTATTGCGCTCAAGCTGCAATTATATAAAGAAATCTTGTTACTTTTGGCTTAATCAACCAAATGTCAGTCCTAAATCAGCTGATTTTCTTAAAAGGTGCTTGAATTGATGCAATACAACGTGCAATGCAATGCAAAATGCAATATTTCATGCAAAATCTCGCGTTTGCAACATTATCGATTTGGTGCAACTTTTATTGCGCTCAAGCTGCAATTATATAAAGAAATCTTGTTACTTTTGGCTTAATCAACCAAATGTCAGTCCTAAATCAGCTGAATTTCGTAAAAGGTGCTTGAATTGATGCAATACAACGTGCAATGCAATGCAAAACTCAATATTTCATGCAAAATCTCGCGTTTTGCAACATTATCGATTTGGTGCAACTTTTATTGCGCTCAAGCTGCAATTATATAAAGAAATCTTGTTACTTTGGCCTTAATCAACCAAATGTCAGTCTTAGATCAACTGACTTTCGTAAAGGCAGCTTGAATTGATGCAATACAACGTGCAAAGCAATGCAAAATGCAATATTTCTTGCAAAATCTCGCATTTGCAACATTATCGATTTGGTGCAACTTTTATTGCGCTCAAGCTGCAATTATATAAAGAAATCTTGTTACTTTGGGCTTAATCAACCAAATGCCAGTCTTAGAACAACTGACTTTCGTAAAGGCAGCTTGAATTGATGCAATACAACGTGCAAAGCAATGCAAAATGCAATATTTCTTGCAAAATCTCGCATTTGCAACATTATCGATTTGGTGCAACTTTTATTGCGCTCAAGCTGCAATTATATAAAGAAATCTTGTTACTTTTGGCTTAATCAACCAAATGTCAGTCCTAAATCAGCTGATTTTCGTAAAAGGTGCTTGAATTGATGCAATACAACGTGCAATGCAATGCAAAACTCAATATTTCATGCAAAATCTCGCGTTTTGCAACATTATCGATTTGGTGCAACTTTTATTGCGCTCAAGCTGCAATTATATAAAGAAATCTTGTTACTTTGGGCTTAATCAACCAAATGTCAGTCCTAAATCAGCTGATTTTCGTAAAAGGAGCTTGAATTGATGCAATACAACGTGCAAAGCAATGCAAAATGCAATATTTCTTGCAAAATCTCGCGTTTGCAACATTATCGATTTGGTGCAACTTTTATTGCGCTCAAGCTGCAATTATATAAAGAAATCTTGTTACTTTTGGCTTAATCAACCAAATGTCAGTCCTAAATCAGCTGATTTTCTTAAAAGGTGCTTGAATTGATGCAATACAACGTGCAAAGCAATGCAAAATGCAATATTTCTTGCAAAATCTCGCATTTGCAACATTATCGATTTGGTGCAACTTTTATTGCGCTCAAGCTGCAATTATATAAAGAAATCTTGTTACTTTGGGCTTAATCAACCAAATGCCAGTCTTAGAACAACTGACTTTCGTAAAGGCAGCTTGAATTGATGCAATACAACGTGCAAAGCAATGCAAAATGCAATATTTCTTGCAAAATCTCGCATTTGCAACATTATCGATTTGGTGCAACTTTTATTGCGCTCAAGCTGCAATTATATAAAGAAATCTTGTTACTTTGGCCTTAATCAACCAAATGTCAGTCTTAGATCAACTGACTTTCGTAAAGGCAGCTTGAATTGATGCAATACAACGTGCAAAGCAATGCAAAATGCAATATTTCTTGCAAAATCTCGCGTTTTGCAACATTATCGATTTGGTGCAACTTTTATTGCGCTCAAGCTGCATTTATATGAAGAAATCTTGTTACTTTGGGCTTAATCAACCAAATGTCAGTCCTAAATCAGCTGATTTTCTTAAAAGGTGCTTGAATTGATGCAATACAACGTGCAATGCAATGCAAAATGCAATATTTCATGCAAAATCTCGCATTTGCAACATTATCGATTAGGTGCAACTTTTATTGCGCTCAAGCTGCAATTATATGAAAAAATCTTGTTACTTTTGGCTTAATCAACCAAATGTCAGTCCTAAATCAGCTGATTTTCGTAAAAGGAGCTTGAATTGATGCAATACAACGTGCAATGCAATGCAAAACTCAATATTTCTTGCAAAATCTCGCGTTTTGCAACATTAACGATTTGGTGCAACTTTTATTGCGCTCAAGCTGCAATTATATGAAGAAATCTTGTTACTTTGGGCTTAATCAACCAAATGTCAGTCCTAAATCAGCTGATTTTCGTAAAAGGAGCTTGAATTGATGCAATACAATCAATTGATTTTCGTAAAGGGTGCTTGACATGTAGCAATACAACGTGCAATGCAATGCAAAATTCAATATTTCTTGCACGTTTCATGGCATCATGTCTAGCGGCCTTCATTATTCTCCATTTTGCTGCTGGCCTAAAATTTGACCTGAAATTCTATGAATACCTAAATATTGGGACGTTGTTCGGAGATTTTAACACCAACAGGTAAAATTATTTTTTTGTGTGTGTGAAATAAGGGTTCGAATATGTTTCTGCCAAAAAGTGTTCTTCCTGGAATAGAGCAGATTCAGAAAATTATTTTCTTTTGTTATTTATTTCCTTATTACTAGGGCTATGCAGATAGTGAAAAGTTTTTCAAATACATATTTCCCAAACAATTCAGTTCAAGCATTGAATTTCCTTCACCATAAATTTTTGCCGCTTGCGATCCTGAGCTTTCGGCGTTGAATAACTGTGTCGAAAACCATTTCAATATCGATAATAAGTGAATAAACTAATTGACGTACCAATCTGATGTCTTCTTAAAGTCCACTGTTTTAAAAACAAAAAAAATTTCCTTGAAAATCATCAAAGTAGGTACGTTTCCAAATACCACTGTGGAACTGGTTTTTTTTATTTGTTCTAACTAACTTTGCCTGGTTTTCCAGATGCCTTTTGAAAGTTGAACAACTATATTTACACTTCTAATGGAAACTAGATCATTCTCCGGGATATCCTTCAAAAATTAAGCACAAGTACTTTTTTTTTATGGACTTATTTCCATTTTTTTTGGCTAGAACAAATTTTCCATAGTGGATAAAAATCTTATTTAAATTATATAAAATATAAACTTCAACTTCTTTGTTTAAGCTTTCTGCTAGCTATAAAAAAAGAAAATTGGGAGAGAGAGAGAGAGAGAGAAAGAAAAATGCTTTATTGTCAAAAATTTTAGGAGGCACTTTCCAGTAAATATGCCCTCAAATTATTACGGAATGCGGGAAAAGATTATATCGATTTGATTTCAATTGGCAAGTGATTATGCATTTCTTTTGCATTGTAAATTATCGAGCCCTTAAAACTTCAAAAAATTACGGGGACATTGTCTGAAAGTACACGAATTCATCTTTCTTTTCCATGTAGAGAATATCTCAAAAGATTAACGGGACATAAGAGAAATGCTGTTTTTTGTACCACTTTTTCGGTCATATACTTTTCCTAATTAATAATAAACCGATTCCAAGGTGACGTTACCAAAAAACTTTGATTGGAAAATAAAAGGAAATCTTGAGAAACGACGTATTTTGACGCCTTTTTCTATGATTATTTTCAACAAAGTTACTGAAATTTGTTTTCCTCGCGGGGACGGCAAAAAGGAAACCCCACACCTTGATTTCCAATCGCTTTTTGTGACAAAACGACTACTTGTACGCAAAAAGGGCAAGGGATCGTTTTACTCGGAAATTTAACAAACTTTTGTATAGTACAGTCAGGGAAACTAAAAATCGAGTGTAGCCTGCGAATTTTTTGAAATTGAATGGATTTGCATGAAAATTTAGAATAAATTTCGTCTAATATCAAAAGTGACATAAGTCCGATTGACGCTTTTTATTTTTTAAGCCCAAAAACTACCCTTGAGAAAGGTGAAAAAAATTAAAAGAATTAGAAGTTTAATTAATTTACTGGTAAAAATCTTGTTCAAGGACAATAATTAAATAGTGTTTCATGTTCTCGAACTTATTTTATTGTATATTTGATGTTTAGAACCCCTTATGTAACTCTCGAAAACAAAAAAATTACGGAAAAACGAAAAAAGCAGCATATTTCTTTAATTCTTATACCTTTTGATATATTAGTGCATCGAAATCTTCTTGATTTTAGGTCTTTTCTATTTTAAAATTAGTTTTTTTAATAATTTTTGAAGAATTTGACGTTCCGATTTCTATTTAAGCCTTTATCAAAATAATATTTGATGGATTGTATACTTTAAACGGCAATAAGCCCTTTATCTACTAAGTTACAGAAATAAAAAACAAAATTTTCTTTCAAATAAAAGCTACATTTTTGTTTTCCTCTCGAAGTTTCAGATTTATTATGCAACTTTTACCGCACATTTTTCAAAAACTACGTATTCTAAACCGGTCTTACTTCAGTATGGTATGAATAACACTAAAATAAAGTATAAATGTGAAACGTCTACATTTAATTTTATTCTGGTACAGCTGTAACTGATAATTTTCCTTTAAATTCCAATTTATTTTTCATTATAACTTCTACAATTTCGGTCTAATTTACTTTTGCAACTGCTCATTTTAAAGGACTTTTTGAGTACTACAAAAAACTTTATAAGCATCAAGTACGTAAAATTAACTTTCTTTCCGTTATTCGAAGTTGAACCCATCGATTCGAATATTCCCAAAAAATAAATCCCCTTCCACTAATCATATATTGGACGTAGAACATTTTATAGAAAATGTTTCTCTTTGTTTTTTCATAAGCTGTAATTTTGTTTATTACACTTTTTTTAATAAATTCCGAGTTTGATTTCTCGAAAAAAATATTTTTTATTCGGAATTTGATTCTATAGCGATTTCTCTAACTATGTGCCAAGTAAATCGTTACTGTTTCAAAAAATTCGGGGGCGAAAAGCTGTTTTTCGCATTTGCTTCCCCACAACTTTTATTTTTCTGTTTCAAATGTTCTTGATGACCAATTGCGTCTTTTCCCTTGTCTGCAAATAACTAGAGGTGCAGTGAATCCTTGTATTTCAACTGAAGATTCATTTTGATAACCAAATTCACGTATTTAGAGACTGAAAGGTTCACAAAACAGCTCCCGTCCATTAGTGCAAATAAAATGCTGAGAAAATTCAATACTAGTGCTTCAAAAGACGTCTATGAATCCGTGAAGAATCATGAATTTATGTATACGAACCCAAAACTAAACAGCAATCTTTCAAGACTAACCAAATCCAACAAAAGTTGTTCGTGCACGAAGCATTTAGAAGCAAATGCTTTTTAGGAATAACCAACGGCCACCAAGTGTTTGGAAAAATTAGGGAAACCAAACGCATAAGACGAATCATTCTTCAGCACGATAAAGTTCAAACAAAACCGTTTTTAAACAGTCAAAACGTCGAATTGTTGGGTCATCCGCCGTAAAATTCTTGTTTGGAACCCAACATTTTTCTACACCCCGTTAAAATAACATGTTTTTGGGAGAAATGGAAATTGATTTCAATGGAGAATATTTTGAAAACCAATAAAACCAAAACCAATTACAAATATTGGTTTTTGTCGATCTCAAAATTTAAGTAGCAACCCTCCTATCTCGAACAACGAACCGCTTCATTTTGGCCAATAAATTGACTCGCTCAATTGAAGATGCGTGCTCGGGCTCTAAGTATGTTATCTGGTGACTATCAGAGATATCAAAAAACCGATTCATTTAATTGTATTACCAAAGTATTTCGTTTTAAATTGCAATCATGATTTGAACTGAAAATTAATATTATTGTTAATGTTCGAATGTGATTACTAAATTAATACTGTTGCCGTCACTTCCTTGGGTGGCCGTAGTTAGACCCTTGAGCACTGAGATACCGTCTTGTTCTCAGAACCGGTAAATACAGTACCGTATCGATATTTTATTCATATTACAATTTAAAAACGACGTCAACTTTTTGGCTTAATATGATTTAGATTACATCTATTTTTGAATCAGCGTCGAAGTAATTTCGGTTTTGTAGTAAAAACATTCCTTAACAAAAAATAGCTCGGTAATAAATAAATTTATAGATCAGATTTGCGGGAATCGGGTTGAATTACAGTCTGGAGATACGGCTCTGCACATCACTTCTCCGAAAATTTCGGTCAGTTCCTTTGAAAGACATTATTTATTGAAAGTTGTGTGTTTGCTGGTCCCTTCCTGTGTGAACACTAAATCACCCTTCACACTGTATAAATATATTTCAGATAATAATACTCCTGATATGTTGTGATAAGTTTTTCTCAGAATTTATATTTTGTCAACGTTTGGGACCGAAATTAATGTGTAAATGTCGGTTTTAAAAATACTGGATCATTGGTAAAACATTCTAATGAAACATCATCATCATCATCACCAGCGCTGTAGTTTTACAAGGCCTCGAACGCCATCCTATCCGGCCTCTTGCAAGTATTATACAGTTTGCTGCATCAATCTTTGTAGCATCTTCGGAGACCCTTAAACATTGGTCTCCCTTTGCCTCTATTGCTTTGTATTATTCGAAGGGACGCCCATACAACTTTATTAACGAAAAAAACTGTTTTAGATAATATTTTGAAAAAGAATTGCGACCATCAGTTACAAAATTATCCACCTGCTCCTGTAACCGGCTGCAGGTATTAACTACCCTTTCGAAAATTTCTGATTATTGGATTTTATTTGGTGTTTTCGTCAATTTAAAATCATTAAAATATATTTTCTGTTTATTAAGTGAAATACGACGCGTTCTTTTTTGGTATAGCGTCGATTATTTAGCCATGATGTGGGTTATTGTTGAAATTAATTGTAAAATAATAAATCAACGAAAGAGAAGGGTCAGGTTTAATGGAATACTTTATATGCGGGATCAACAACAACGTATGATCTCTATTTAATATATTTGCTATTGAATAAATGTCACTTTAATTCAATTCGAACTTGAGATAGAAATGATATACAAATGTGACGGTATATATGACTGACACCTAAAAATAATTATTACTACATAAGTAGAGAAATAAAAAAAAAACGGCATCAGCGCGATTTGAACCTGGGACCTCTCGTATGTGACCCTCGTACTCTACTACACTACGGAGACCTTAATAATACACTTTCTTACGCACCGACCTTAAATAAGGTTTTCTAGTGAGTAAAATAAAGTTTTACGCATTCGAACGGTTTTTTTCGTTAATAAATGGAAAGTTGTATGGGCGTTCCTTCGAATAATACATATATTAAGATTCTAAAATTACTAGTTTCCGTATTTTAAAAACTTCCTACATAATTTTCTTCCTTATTATTATTAAAAATATTAACGCTTTGAGTCCCTTATTATTGAGTGTCGATAACTGATCTATTTCAGAAAGTTGTGGGACCTAACCTACAAAAGATTTTAATTTTTTAATTAATTCGTATCCTGGTGGATAGAAGTGGATAATTTTGTAAGTAACTGTCACAATTCTTTTTCAAAATATTATCTAAAACAGTTTTTTTCGTTAATAAATGGACAGTTGTATCTACTTTTGCAAAAACATTTAGACCAGTGAACAACGGCAAAAAGTTCTGTTTATCTTTCACTTCAAAATCTACCCTATATTAATATTTGCAAATAATTCTAAGGGGTGAAAACTACCACTGTTGTTAAAATTCAATCAAATAAAGTTAAAGCATTTAGAAAATTAAAAAAAAACATTTGTAGGGTTAAAACACAGTTCGCATTATATTTTAGAATACTATATATGTTTTTCAACCCTCAATGAATGTATTTCAACCCTTATAAACCAAACCCTTCTTATAATAAAATTGAAAACAAAAAAATTATAGTACTTTTCCTTCTTGTAAAAAAAACATTTATGATCTTATTTATAGAATTAACTTAAAAGCAGTAGACACGTCGAAAATAATAACAAAATTTTTAGGTTAAGTAACGTCAAGTTTACGAACGTCAAACGTCAAATGTCATCCGCGAACGGCAACTCAATCGATCTTAGTAATTCGAAACGTAATCAACTAAAACTATTCAACGGAACGCGTTTGGTGGTAGATGAATTGATTAAAAATGTGATTTACACGACTTCAATTTAAGGTTTGTGGTCTGGATATGGAAAATCCATGTTTTACCCATGGTTAGGTTATGTATAGCATATTCGCGGGTCAAAAGACCATCCGCGTTATTCGTTCCTGTGTCTGATAAAACAAAAAATGTCTTCTATGCACCAAAATACCTGACCAAAAAAGAATCATCAAAATATTTGATTGTTTTTATTTAATTCCATTATCCTAATAAAAATTTGACTGAGTTGGAAGAAAGTTCGCTGGGTTAGCTATCTATAGTTAATGCAATATCTGGCCGAAAAATCCATTCAATATTATTTCTGTTTGATACAAATTGTCCTCTCGAAACGTATCAGACTGGATTTAAATCTAATTTCCAAAGAAATATGTCGAATCATAATACAATGAGATGAAGCATGTTGTCTCATAATGAAGCGGCATTAAACTACCCATTTACCCATCATTAAATTAAATGAAATCGTTAGTGATACGGTCTAGCGAATTTAATTATATATTTATAAACACAAAACAATTTCGGTACGGTATTTATACCAGTTCTTTTTTTTTTTTTAATGAAGCTACCAATAAATATTCTGGCGTATCAGCTTTTTAATATATTGAAATATTCATCTTCCTTTTCATGGAAAATTAAAAACTTTCTTGGTCGTTATTAAATCTTCCTATTTTATTGTAGTGGTAGTCACAGTCGCGATGACGACGATGATGATGAAGAAGAAAAAGAAGAAGAGAATTAGAACTTGTTCTCGAGTTTTTCATCGACATCAGATAATTCTCTGACCGCGCGTTCTACGCCCTCTATCTCGAAAACAGTTCAAAATTTATCATGTCATGTCATTTAGGAAGAAGTTTTTGTTCGAATTAATGTGTGAGAGTTCGCGTTGTCGTGGTGGAGAATGATTGGATTTCTTCGATTGGTTTTATTGATTTTATTCGAACACTTTCCGCAAAAAAATCCTGGTGTACAATTGGAACGGAAGCAACATGTCCAATTATTCTGTGGAATTGACTCGAAGTGCTTTGCTAGCATAGATCTATGATTCGTCGTCTGTCACGATATTTGCACCAATTGACACAAGCTCTATAAGTACGTTCACCATTAACCTAACCTAAACAAATGTCAAACTTTATGGTGGCGATGTCAGATTTGACATATTCACACCAGTGTTGTCACGCCTCAAAACTAAGTTAACAAATTAATTAAATAATGATAACTTTCGGCTGGGGTACATAAACTTTATTGTTAAAACAATTTTTTTATTAGTTTATTAGATTTCCTACTAGTGTTATAAATTTGTTTTATGTAAGCATCGGTTATGACCTTACGTCAAGTGTTGTTGTTACATAAATTGAGTACTTAATAATAATAATAATAATAATAATAATGATAATTAGTATGGGGAAGATTTTCTTATTAATTATGATTTAAAAAGTAGAAATGTTGAGTGCGTTATAGTAACTATGGGAGGGGCATCGATCAATTTCAGGGCCGCCTAGAGGATTCGCGAAGTTCGGAGCAACGAATGGGAGATTTGGGGCCCCCAATAGGTCATAACAAATACATTCTGTTAGTATCTATGATTTAATCATTTTTTATGCCAAAGATGTTAATTCGTTTTTTTTTTTACTTTATATTGTGTCAATAATATTGTAAAAATTTACTACACGTATTTTATAGGACGTGGGACCACAAATCATTTTTAGACTATTAATTTTTATGAAATTTTGACGTAATTAGATATTTTTTTAATACAAATTCCACAAAAAGTTAGCAATAGATTAAAAATAAAGTGAAAGTTACTATGTAAAACTTTTATCGAAAAAGATATAACAAAATATTAAATATTTTCGTTTAAAACAACAAAATTTGGAGAGAGTTTGCATTCATAATTGAAAAAGAGATATTTCCCATATTTTTGATTTTAACTTTAAAGCATACATTTACGAAAAACATAATATATGACATAGAAAGTTTGTTTTTGTATCTAAATGAACGATTTTTCAAAATCTGTGGTTTTAATTTTTAATTTGATATTACTTTCATTAAATATTACTACGAAATTAATTTACAAAAATGTGGAAAGGAATTTTCATTAATTATATCAATGAATACTGTCTGTCAATAAACCCAACCAACGAGGATGGTCCAAGAAGTACCTCGCCTAACCTAGAGATGGCGGTAGTTGCTTGAAAAATTACCACTGTAGTAGAAAGTACACAATCTCAACAGTATATATTTCAAGTTTGGAGATGCGACGTTGTTAGGTTAGGTTAGGTTAGATTAGGGACATGTGCGATATTCAGGATGTAGTAAGATGGGCAAGGAGCCGCAGAAGAGAATGGAGAGACCATGTTGACAAAATGCCAAATGAACGGTTAGCAAAAATTGCAAAGGAAAAGAAATCAGACACAACTCGACCTCCTGGACGACCACCTATAAGGTGGTATGAAAGCTGGTCCAATCCCAACTACTTCTGGCAAACTCTTGATGAAGACGTTGTTTGGTAGTCATCAAGAACGAAGGTTTTTCTTGGATTTGTAAATATGGAAAAAATTGGTCTTCATTTTCTGATACAAAACTTTTATTAGAAATGCATTAGCCCAATTAATATTAAAGTTGAACTAGATTCTATTTGGGGTTAGACTTCTCGTTCTTTATTAGCAGTAAAATATTCGGTAGCAGAGGCTGTAAGATCTGCAAAGACCAGCATCGTAGAGGTCGACCAAATGAGGTGGCGACTTCAACATAAATGTTGAAGAAAATCCACAATCCACACAGAAATGAAGCGCAATTTCATAACAATGGATGAAACGTGGATTCATTACGATTACATCCATTAGCAGGGAAGGTTTTTTGGAACGCGCTTGGGATAATTTTCATCTTGATTATCTTGAACAAGGAAAAACTATTATGCGGACGTTTGAGCGAAAAAATGGTTTGGTGGTGAAAGATTTTCCAACAATGTGAGGTAATAAAAAGCCTATCGAACTTATTGAATTGTAAATTCAATCCACATAAAATGCGCGCCAGAGCAAAGCCGTCTGCGATCAGCGCGCGGTGAGCGAGGCTTGTCGCCACGCGCTGCAACGCTGAGAAAACGCTTAATCGCGATAAGTGCCAAACGCCGGACCTGCACTAAAATCCAAGTATACCAATTTGAAGAGTAAGGTTCAAAGAAACACAGTACGATTTTTCGATTTTAAAGTTCAGTTTGTCGATAGTTGAACAAATTTTAAAAACAAATCTTACGAAGACCGTAAACAAATTAAATCGTTAAAATGCCTAATAAAACAAATTTACAGAAATGACATAACAGCAATTTCTACACACTAATTCTATACCGACAGAGAATTATTTTCGAAGGCGATTCACAGACAAAAACGCCCGACTTCCCACGGTATTTTCTCACAACTTGGATTCGAGGTTCCCTCAGGAACGACCTCGATTGTCCAGATCCACGGTTCATTCATTATTATCGTTCTCATAATAATATACAGGGAGATATATTGTTTTGTTGTACCGAATAATATATCGTTTTTCACTAATAAATGTTTTATTTGGTTTTCTTCTTGTAATAATTAATAATTATGTGATTTTTAAATTTATTTTTGTTGATTATGATTGATGCAAATGTTTTTAACTGATTTTCTACATTCTGGGAGGTTTTGGGGTACTGAATAAGCCTAGAAACCCTTAAAATGAAACTTGACAAAATTTTGAAACGCGAATAACTCGAAAACTATGAGGAATTCGAAAAAAACCGCCCGAAAAAAAATGTAGAGTAAAAAATTGTCTACAAAAAAGTATTTCAGCTATTTGTTCCTAACCTCAAAATTTTTACCTTAAAATAGGTTTATACACTCAAAAATATTTTTAAACGCGAATAACTCGAAAACTATGGGGATTTCGACACAAAATGCCGGAACAAAAAATGTGAAGCACTTCATTCTATACAAAAAAAGATTAAATTTTTTCCTAACCTCAAAATTTTTACCTTAAAATAGGTTTATACACTCAAAAATATTTTTAAACGCGAATAACTCGAAAACTATGGGGATTTCGACACAAAATGCCGGAACAAAAAATGTGAAGCACTTCATTCTATACAAAAAAAGATTAAATTTTTTCCTAACCTCAAAATTTTTACCTTAAAATAGGTTTATACACTCAAAAATATTTTTAAACGCGAATAACTCGAAAACTATGGGGATTTCGACACAAAATGCCGGAACAAAAAATGTGAAGCACTTCATTCTATACAAAAAAAGATTAAATTTTTTCATAACCTCAAAATGTTTACCTTAAAATAGGTTTATACACTCAAAAATATTTTTAAACGCGAATAACTCGAAAACTATGGGGATTTCGACACAAAATGCCGGAACAAAAAATGTGAAGCACTTCATTCTATACAAAAAAAGATTAAATTTTTTCCTAACCTCAAAATTTTTACCTTAAAATAGGTTTATACACTCGAAAATATTTTTAAACGCGAATAACTCGAAAACTATGGGGATTTCGACACAAAATGCCGGAACAAAAAATGTGAAGCACTTCATTCTATACAAAAAAAGATTAAATTTTTTCCTAACCTCAAAATTTTTACCTTAAAATAGGTTTATACACTCGAAAATATTTTTAAACGCGAATAACTCGAAAACTATGGGGATTTCGACACAAAATGCCGGAACAAAAAATGTGAAGCACTTCATTCTATACAAAAAAAGATTAAATTTTTTCCTAACCTCAAAATTTTTACCTTAAAATAGGTTTATACACTCAAAAATATTTTTAAACGCGAATAACTCGAAAACTATGGGGATTTCGACACAAAATGCCGGAACAAAAAATGTGAAGCACTTCATTCTATACAAAAAAAGATTAAATTTTTTCATAACCTCAAAATGTTTACCTTAAAATAGGTTTATACACTCAAAAATATTTTTAAACGCGAATAACTCGAAAACTATGGGGATTTCGACACAAAATGCCGGAACAAAAAATGTGGAACACAACATTCTGCATAAAAAAAAGGTTTCAATTTTTTCCTAACCTCAAAATTTTCATTACAAATTATAAATTATGTGGTGATTATTACGTTGAAAATTATGCTAGCTTACCCGAGTAGAAAATAGGGATCTTTACCTTTACGTTTTTTGAAAACGAAATAGTTTTTCAAGAGTTTTTCACTGGCGGGAATTCGCGAGAGGATTTCAGGGTTGAGGGAGATTTACTCAGAAATAGTGGCTCCAACGAAAAAATTACTGTAGACCTTTTTTATAGAAAATTTTGTGCTCTACATTTTTTGTTCGTGCAGTTTTTTTCGAATTCCTTTTAGTTTTCGAGTTATTCGCATTTCAAAATTATTTTGAGTTACAACTTGAAGTTTTGTTGAAAAAATAGCTTTAGCTGTGTTTCTTCCAAGTTAACTTTTGGTCCAAATGTAGTCCGAAGTATTTAACTTCTGTTTTCACTGAAATCGGCATATCGTTAATGGTAAATTGCGGACAGACACCTCGTTTTGTGGTGAACGTGATTTGTCGGAGTTAACTTTAGTTTTCCACTGATGTAGCTATTCTTGTAGAACATTTAGGTGGTATTGAAGCTTTTCCGATGCTCTCTGTATCTGAAGACATCATTGCAGTATCATTTTCGAATAAAATATTCATAATTAAAATGAAAATTGTTGGTTTAAATATGAAATCGAATATCTAAAATGGGTATCACATCTTGGGTGATGAGTAATTCTATTTTTACGAAGTGCGAAGTTTGACCAATATAATGTCTCTAACACCATCACACTGATTCACAAATAAAATATTCTCTTTAACAAGCAGTTAAGATGTTTTTAAAGGGATTAAAGGCGGTGAATATACTTTGATAACATTTTTTATCAGGAAGGTAGCGACGAATTTGCAAAGCTACCTGTCTAGGAACTATACGGTTTCTTCTAGCTTCTGCTAGCCTCAAATTCACAGGTGGTTTCTTCTGGTTCCTTGCAGAAACTGATGATAGTGAAAGGCAAAATATATCGTCATTTTCAACAGAATCTCGGTCTGCAGATATTTGTGGTTGCCATTAGTTGCGGTTGAATCCTAAAAAACTTTTTTGAAGCGCCCCGTAGAAATTTAAGGGGAGACAGTCAGTCTAGTTTAATAAAAACCTGTTTCAATGTTTCAGAACGTTATTATTTGGAATTTTCATATCGTTCTAAATCATAGAACGGTGGTTTTCCGAGAAACTATTTATGGAAAAGGCATATTTTGCGTACGTCTCATAATCCAAAAATAAGCGATGTTCTCTTTGAAATTAATCCTATTATTATAAATAAATAATATGCAGACTAAGTCGAGATACGTAATCTTAATGTTTTTGATTCTTGACTACCCACGTATGTGTCGGATACGTTTAGTGAAGTTATTAGAAAATGTCGCGACAAAACGTGATTCATAGCAACAGTCAAAATACTAAATTACGAAATAATTTCGATTCGACAATAATACCACGTCATTTATTTTTTCTCCATATACTTCTATGGAATGTCATAACGTTTGAAAGTTGATTTATATTAAAGTTGATTGATGTCTATTAATTGCACAAGTTGAATAACTTTGAAAAAACTATTTATTAACACAATGGAGATCTTAAAATTATTGAATCAAAATCTCCTTCTATAATACGTCTGAGTCCTCTGATCCTTTCTCGATTTCTTTCGTCGTCCTAGTTCGAAATTGTAACTTTACCTCTTTCGTGGTCGACCTCTACTCCGTGTTCCAATTGAAGATGTATCACTCGCTATTTTAACCAGTTTATCGTCTGTCATTCGACTTATAATTTGGTTCTATTGTTTTTTTTTTAACACTGTGATTAACACCCATTCGTTAATCTTATCGACTTACCTCACATAATCAGCTGATTTTCATTTCCGTGGTCTCCCAGAGTTGATATTTCAGTTTTGATATTTCTGCTCTTGTTTCTGATACAAAGGTCATTATACGATTGACGCCTTGTAAATTCCTGCCTTTATTTCTTGTCTTAGGTGTTTGTTCCTACGTCCTAAAGACATCCCGCTACTTGTCCTCTTAATCCCATTAATCCCAAGGTATTTCATCCTCTGTTGTATTTTTTGATCTAGTTATGATTTGCATCTAATGGGCTCTTCGTTGTCAGCACATATCGTGGTGTCACACGGCATAACACAGGATTATGATTCCTCTGTACCTTTGCCAGCTTTGGTAAACAAACTGAAGGTATAGAAGATGGCAAACCCTTAAATAGGGTTCCAATAAGCTGGAAAGGACGGCCAAGCTCCGCTCCATTTTACATACAAGTCACTATGTCAAAACATTTGTGCTTAAATCGCGTCCACAAAATTTGTATTATTAATTTCGACGTTAATTTCTCTTATTTTAATTCTACCAAAAGCGGTATCTGTTACGTACACCTTCCTTTGAATAATGTCAAATTCGTGTATATACATCTGTGGCAATCACACCGTTTGCCTTCGCGTTCAAAAATACATAATACACACACGTTTTAGGGAAAACCATCATATGTAGACGAACCAAGACGAGACGTTTTGAATCGAAAAGAATTTTTCTCGGAACGACAAGGTTGTAAATCTCGAACGCCTAGATCTAATAAGATCTACGCTGCTCCTAGGGATACGGCACACGCGACTTTGTTCTATTTTTCGGTTAAGTATCCGATGTTGAATGAAGACATTTCTAAATAATCGGCAATCTATAAATTATCTTAGTTTACAAGGTTGGTCTAAGTGATTATTCAAAAATTGAGTCTCGTTTGTTCATGTGACGACAAGGGCGGTACCTCCAGAGCGTAATCTAGTCGAAACGTCACTAAAGTTTCTATCGGTAATCGATTTTCAAATACGATAAAGAAGTCAATATAATTGGAAGGAACGTGTTCAGACCTTATACAATTTTTCAACAAACTCAGCATTAAACACCGTCAAATCGGAGTTTCATTGATAAAACTCGGATGTATCGATAGTAGGCAGGCGGCAATCGTCATTTTCAGGTCAAATAATACAGTCTTACAGAGTGTATCACGAAATTTACAGATGGAAACCGTTGTCGGTTAATAAATTTACTTTAATATGATCAATAAACTTTTCGAAGTGGTTTCCATTTTCTTAACTACATTAACAGAAGAAATACCTGATTTTTCGGTCAGTTCATATTTCAAATGTGCTCTTTAAACCGGACAATAACGGATCTCTTAGTCTGCCCAATATGCTTCGGTATTTTTCGCGGGAGAAGGTTAATTGGTGGGAAAATTCAGTATAAAACGGGTAAGTCAAGTCATTTAGTTTACCTTCAGTCTCTGAAGACGATAACTTGGTTATCGAAACGCGCGTCAGATAGTGTAATTTGTGTAAATTCAGTATACCATAAACAGCATATAAATGCAGATGACTTAGCCTCGATAACCAGATCAAAGAAGGAGATGGAATAATCAACATTCGGTACACTACAAGTGGCTTCCAAAATTATGGACTAATAATAAACCAAGAGAGATCAAAATATAGGATAGAATGAACTTGGCAACACTGACAAGTGAAAGGAAAGAACGTAACGAAATGGAGCAAAACCGAGGGATCATAAACTGAGTTAATGAAATTATGGGAGTTATCTGGAGCAGCCAAAATTAGGGCATAAGTCAGAATAAACAGAACTGGTTATATGAGTAAGGAAAAGTTTTGCTTTTGGTTTGCATCAAAACAACGTTTCACACTTCGAGCATTCACGAAACGCACTTACCACCTACCGTGTCCATCAAAAGTGATTTGCACGATTTAAAAGTGGTGATTTTGGCTTGGAAGACGATGAACGTCCTGGGCAGCCAGAAAAGTTTGAAGATGAAGAACTGGACGCATTACTCGATGAAGATTGTTCCCAAACACAAGAAGAGCTCGCGGAATCTTTGGGTGTCACTCAAGCAGCCATTTCAAAACGTTTAAAACCAGTTGGATATATTCAAAAGCAAGGAAATTGGGTTCCACATGAACTCAAACCGAGAAACGTCGAAAGGCGGTTTTGCATATACAAAATGCTGCTGGAAGGCCACAGAAGGAAGTCATTTTTGCATCGGATTGTTACTGGTGATGAGAAATGGATCCATTACGACAACCCCAAGCACAAAAAATCATATGTGAAATCCGGTCAACCAGCCAATTAAACGGCAAAGCCAAATATCCATGGCTTGAAGGTAATGGATCAGAAGGGTGTGCCCAGAACTTGCACCTTTTGACTACCAATCAAAACGGTTTACATCAGAGCAAGAAATCAAAAATTGGCTTGATTCATTCTTGGCTGCAAAGACGGCGCAGTTCTTTTAGGATGGGATCCACAAATTACCAGAAATATAGAAAAAGGTCATATCTTTAGATGGGCAATACTTTGAATAATACTGTCGTACATTTTTTTCTTAAATAAACGTTCAAATTTTGAAAAACAAAACCGCACGGATCAAGTTATAGACCATAATATTTCATTTCAAACCATGACTTGATTTTCATCTGCTACTTTTTCGAATGAGGCTGCGCTTCGACTGCTAAGGGTCATTACCACTTGACAATATTATAATTCTACTATAATTTACATACTACATACCAAATTGTTTGTACATCACATTCATTAAATTTTAATATATAGTTTGATGCCTTTTAGATAATCAATTGTTTTTCTCTTTTTTATGTTTAACAGTTAGTCTCTCATCGCACTTGCACATGTGGAAAACTCTTCCGATGTACTGTAACTATCACTGGATCTTTATATATTTGTATCAATACGCTAATAATTTGATTTGATTTGAAATATTTCGAAAAACTGCGATGTTGCTTCATGGTTAATTGTATCGGATATACTGAACGCACTATTCATCCACTACACTACACTAATTAGTGTGAGTGTTGGTGTAATGGTAATAATCCAAAATGTTATCTCAGTTTCGCAACCAAAGCCAAATAAAAGTGAAAAAACAATGATGAAACTAAACATTTAATACTTTAATTAACTTATTTGTGACGCCCAGTATACATTGTTCAAGTCTAGGTATATTATTCTACAAAAGTTAAAGGTCTTGTCGGAACTTGGAGTTTAATGACCTGATAGAAGTACCCAGACACGTGTGTATTTCATTCATATCTATCTAGTGTTTAACCAAGTACGTTCCACTGAAAGAAAATATCTTTAGTGCACTTACAAGGTGTCACTTCATTTTTTTAATACTTAAATTTTTTTCGTATATTTGATATAATTGTTTCTAATTATTAAAATATATATTGATTGATTAATTTTCGTTTTTATTAATATTAGATGGTTAATAATTACGAGGATGGTTCCTGAAGTACTCGACCTAACAAGGAAAGCACCAAAATTTTGGTTAAGCCATTAAATGACAACACCACCACTCCATTGTTTGAAAATCTTTCACCACCTAACCATTTTTTCAAGTTTGGGAACAGAAAATACTCCGAGGGGGCTAAATCTGGCGTATAGGCTTGCGTAAAGCAGCAATTCAAACTTTAATTCATCAATTTGAGCTGATGCTGATGATTGTTACTTTATTTCTTTGCTCAAATGCTGCAATAGATTCGCATAACACTCGCCGTTGATAATTTTTCCTTTTTCAAAATAGTCAATGAAAATAATCTCACGCAAATTCCAAAAAACCAACGCCATGACCTACCCTGCAGATGAACGGTCTTCGCTTTCTTTGGAGACGGTTCACCCTTTTCAGTCCATTGCTTTGCTTGTTGGAAACGTCTTCAAGACGCTGTTTTTGTTCCATTGTAAGCAAACGTGGCATCCATCTTGCACACAGCATGCCTATTATGTCTGTTAGCTCGCGCAACTTTCAGTCGACCTTCATCTAATATGGATTTTCTTCAATATTTCTGGAGTCGTCATCTCATTTCGTCGATTACTTCAATGCTGGTATTCGCAGGTTGTACGGGCTTTGTTCAAACCCAATATTTTGCTCTTGGTTACGAAAGAACAGCCTCATCCAAAGTAGAATCTAGTTCAGTGTTTGTATTGGTTAAACTAATGCTTTTATCACCAATTTTTTTCATTAACTAGTTGCCAAACAAATACCAATTAACGTGGACGTCTTCAAACTTGACAAACTTGAAACAGATGCTGTTTCAACCAGTCTCAAGTCTCCTTAAGACAATTCCAAGTAAATCTTACTTCTGTTTCTGGGCAAGTAACTTTCGTATTAGACCAAGAACCAGTGACCAATTTGAGGTGGTCATTTCAATAGTCACGAAACTTTCTACTGTAAATCCTCTATGCCTAAAAACGAAAAGCTACTTCTGGTAGGTAGGAAGGTAAGAAATAAGGTTTATTTTAGTTATCAGTCATAAAATTTTAGGATAATATCTTTCGATATTATTTTTTAATTGTTCAAAGGAGACTGGGGATTGTGTTGTTGTAGTGATATCCTCCAAAACTTCGTGACTTTTGAAATGAAAAAGCTCTGCTTTACATTGTAATAATTCTAGTCTCTAATAACTTCCATTATTATTTTCTAATTTATTTTGACTGGAATTACCGGAATAATTTGAATAGGAAATATCGACATTTAACATTTTCTTTATTTTTGTGTTGTATATTATGTTTGGCTGACCGTTTGTGTAAAAAAATGCTACAGCTTTGACATAACACATTTAGTATCCACCTATTTTATTTTTAAAGGGTGAAAATCGCCCCTTACTTACCAATAAATCGGACACTATTGAATCAAAACGTTGATGGGCTATAGTTATGTTCAATGCTCAATATTTTGATATTTTACAGTTCAGATATCCTTAAAAACAACCCCTCATACAAAGATTTACTTAAAAAATTTGGTAAAAAAACACGAAACAGCATATATAAAAGAATAAATACTTCAAAAAGATCAAAATTTAGATTTTTCGTGATTTTCAAACATTATCTCTAAAAAAATGATTTCGTAAGCTTTTCACATTCATCCAGACACCATTTTGTAGGGAATTTCATAAGCTACAAAACCATGACAGTTGCAACCCTTTTCTTCAGAGAATTTTGACGGTAAAGGGTAAAAAAGACTGTCCCTTAGTATTGAAATAAATACTTTAAACGCTTATATCTCGTTTAATTTTCAAGCTACTTAAAAAAAGGCAAAATGTTCAGAAAAATTAAAGCTAAATTTTAATTACAACAAAATTTTTTCGTTGATCCAATAGTTTTTGAGATATTTTGAAAAAATCGAAAAAAATTTCACATTAAACAACTTTATTTCAAAATATACGTGTTCTAAACCATTCAAACTTTTGGAACGTGTTGTTAGGGCTTAAACAAAAATAATTTTACATGGGCTACGATTAATTTTAATTTTGCCGCACGTGGTGTCAACTTTATTTTTTCCCAAATTCGAGTTACTTCACTTATTTTCGTCATAACTCGTTTAATTTTCATGCTAGACGGTTTTATAAAAACTCATTTTAAAGGTCTGAAAAAGTACTTTAAAAATGTCTATTACAGTTTTTTATGAAAATTTGATCGTTTTTCCGTTATTTGAGCTCAAACCTCTGCATAAATTTACGAAAAAGAAAAAATTGATTTTAAGTGACTCATAAATTGCTGAATATTATTAAAAAAATCTAAATCAAATTTCTTTGTTTTTTTATAAGCTTCAATTTTGATAAGAATAAGTTTTTCCTGAAAATGCGTAATTTTCGAGATTTTCGTGAAAAAATGTCGAAAAACGTGGTTTAGTTTTTCGAATTCGAGTTACTTAACGTATTTTCGTCATAACTCGTTTAAATTTCATGCTAGACGGTTTTATAAAAGGTCATTTTAAAGGTCTGAAAAAGTACTTTAAAAATGTTTATTACAATGTTTTATGAAAATTTGATCGTTTTTCCGTTATTTGAGCCCAAACCTCTGCGTAAATTTACGAAAAAGCAAAAATTGGTTTTCAGTGACTCATAAGTTGCTGAATATTATTTAAAAAATTCAATTTAAACCGACTAATTTCTTTGTTTTTTTATAAGCTTCAATTTTGATAAGAATAAGTTTTTCCAGAAAATGCGTAAATTTCGAGTTTTTCGTGAAAAAATGTCGAAAAACGTGGTTTAGTTTTTCGAATTCGAGTTACTTAACTTATTTTCACCATAACTCGTTTAATTTTCATGCTAGACGGTTTTATAAAAGCTCATTTTAAAGGTCTGAAAAAGTATTTTAAAAATGTTTATCACAGTTTTTTATGAAAAATTGATCGTTTTTCCGTTATTTGAGCTCAAATCTCTGCATAAATTTACGAAAAACAAAAAATTGTTTTTAAGTGACTCATAAGTTGCTGAATATTATTTAAAAAATTCAATTTAAACCGACTAATTTCTTTGTTTTTTCATAAGCTTCAATTTTGATAAGAATAAGTTTTTCCAGAAAATGCGTAATTTTCGAGTTTTTCGTGAAAAAATGTCTAAAAACGTGGTTTAGTTTTTCGAATTCGAGTTACTTAACTTATTTTCGTCATAACTCGCTTAATTTTCATGCTAGACGTTTTTATAAAAGCTCATTTTAAAGGTCTGAAAAAGTACTTTAAAAATGTTAATCACAATTTTTTATGAAAAATTGATCGTTTTTCCGTTATTTGACCTCAAACCTCTGCATAAATTTACGAAAAACAAAAATTTGGTTTTAAGTGACTCGTAAGTTGCTGAATATTATTTAGAAAATTTAATTTAAACCGACTAATTTCTTTGTTTTTTTATAAGCTTCAATTTTGATAAGAATAAGTTTTTCCAGAAAATGCGTAATTTTCGAGTTTTTCGTTAAAAAATGTGGAAAAACGTGTTTTTTTTTAAATTTTCAATCGCGAATTACTCAGAAATTATTCACATAAACAAAAAACTTCAATCTACATTTTCTTCATAAAATTTAAATCTCTATCGACCCCCCGTAAGGGTGGCATTCACCCCTAGTGTATCATTTTTGAGCTTCTGTCAAAATTTCAAACTAATCCATGAAGGTCTTTAAAATTTACTCGGTTCACTGTACTATTTACATTATTTCGCTAAAAGAAATCCAAAATAATCTACGACGGGTCTTCAACGAATCAAAAACAATCAAAACTTTGCCTCTGTTAAATCTTAAACTTTAAGGTTTAAGCAAAGTTTGTTTTGGGGGTATATAAAAAAGATCACAATGAGTTTAACAGTTGTATTGTCGGAATAATCGCCAAGGGGCGTTATTCCAACTATTATTTAGATTTTTTTCTATATAGTTTTCAATAGCGAGTCACTCTATATACATTCCTCGCGTGTTCTACGTTACTAGCTGATAATTTTACCTGCAAACAAATCAGAACTCCAAGAAATGAATGAAACGGTACTAAATATTTGAGATGATTTAAACCTCAGATGAGATGGTTACTTTCTACTTCAAGTTGCATGATTGATTAGGATCTCGGTTGTTTCCTTGTTTTTACATATTAATGAAGAAATTAATTTCGAAATTCGATTATTATCATTTGTTTATATACAGAAATACATTAAAATAATACACAAAATTCAAAAATTTATCTTAGACGTTTCCTGGTAAGAATATTTTCCAATTTTTTAATAAAATAATTATCAATAAGTGTCATTCTCAACCTTTAACCGAAAAAAAAAAGGATAAAAATTCTAATAAAGGCAAGTTTCGAGGTTGTAAAGTTATTTAACAAAAGATACGTCTAAATACAGTAAACAGTTTCCAAATTTAATGGAACAGGAAGCCCGAGGGATGCTTCAAAATCTGGAGAACCACAAATAAGTGAAAATTCAAAAGAAACCCTCTTCCAACTACAACAGAAATTGCCGTACAACAAAGTTAGTCATTGGTTTCAAAAGGCATTGAAAAAATCCAAATTTTGTTAATATATATATAGTATTTCTTCAAGTTGTGGAACTATTAAATCTTCATTCATAACACAATTAATACAGTGGAATGTTAAGCAAAACTATTATGACTCAAAATATTTTGTGTCTTCCTATCTTCCCAAAAAAATGATTTTTATTTGAAACGACAAAAAGAAGAAAGAAACGTAATGAAATAACAAAAAAAAAACAACTCAAACAGCGAAATTTGTATCAATTTGATAAATGATAAATGAAAAGTCGCATTTCGATGTCGATTACATAGTACAAATATCTCGGTATGTGGAAAATAGATTAAAAATTCATAATTTATGAAATTTCTATAAATTGAAAGAATTAAAATCGTCCTGTAAGACACATTATACTTTGATATCAAGTTTATTAATTCCGAAAACTATAAAAAACTTGTGAGTAAGTAGAAAACTGGAAAAATATTGTACAAAAATTCCCGGACTCCACAAAATGAAGTAGGCGGGAAGGTCACGGTAATATAATTATCATTAAACGACTTTACCTACATTTCCCAAGCAACCCACCACTGCCGGTGTTTCACACTCTCGACATCCTCAATATCATAGACAAACGCCCACTTTTTGTTCATATACACATTGAGTACATTACATAAATGGTCTCATAACCTTAATAGGTGACTAAAATACGTTGGGACTTGTACAGAGTGTTAGGAACTCAACGCCGATATTTGAGAAATTCATCTATCTAACATAATCTGGTATAAAAAATCAAAAATTCCAAACGGACGCCCATGATTTTAGTCGATGAGTTTACTACAACATACTTCCATTAATGCCTTTATTTTTATTTATATGACTCACCCATCAATGAAGTTTATATTTAGAAACAATGCCAATCTTCATTCCCACGTTAGCATATTTCTTCGTAATTACAGAAATGTATAGTTTAATTAGCAGCTGTTCTGTACTTATTTTTAGCTTTTTATTGTTTATAAAATGGCTAAATTTAGTTGGAAGATTCGCATTTACACTTTTTCCCGACCTCAAATTAATAGTAGCTCGATTACGGCTCTGTTTTTATTCACTTTCCATATAATTTCGAGCTTCCATAGATTTTGTCGAGACGAACGAATGCGGAATGCACTTTAAATGAAATTTTTATGTATAACTATATACGCTGACGAGACATTAGTCGGAGGAGGGTCCGAAGCTAATTATTTTCAAAACGATTTGTCTTCAGAGAAGTTACAGACTGAAATTAATAGCCAACTGTCTCTTTAGACGACAACCAGCGGCGATAAATGACGCTTAATGATCTGGTCCAATTTGTCATCAATCCCTTACTACAGGATCTTGAAATTCGACACCGAAAATAACTGGAATTACGAACGATACCTGAAAGTTTTGTCGATATTAATCCTCGTGCCCTCCACCCATTTTTTCGATGATGACCAACAAGCTGGTTATTTGTAAATCTCGATTTCGCGTCATTCGCCCCGTAGAGGGCGCTAAACATGTAACTGGTTGATATTTATTACCTGAAAGAAATTTGTCCGACAGGGTAATTATGTCAGTTTACCACGCTTATATTAATAGATAAGCAGCAAGCTGATTTTTTGAGAATTCCAATCCGACACTCGGAACCTGCGTTTTAAACAACCAAAGCTAGATTTTTTCACTGTTAGCTATTAATGATTATTATCCGCTAAATGATTAAACTATAAAAAATAACTCCTCGTATGTGGGATGACACCAACTGTCATTAATAACTTTACCGTATATTTTAACTTCAAGACTTTGAAGTCGTTGATCCACCAACTAGACTTTGAGTTTTCAATTTCATAAATTTGGTTAATGTCAATTATATATTGAGTAATTAGATAAATGATGTATACTGATAAAACTTTGTTTTCAGGACCGATATCGACGGTATCCTTTATTTTGTTGGTAAGTTTGTTTAATTGTTAATATTAGAAATAAGAAATCTTGTGGAGAGAAAATGTAGAAAATGGATTGTCGGTAGTAACTTCGAATTATTTAATTTTAATCTAATTAAAGTAAAAATCGAATGGAAAACACTTATGATTATCTATAGAAAGACATTCGCAATTTTTAGAATAGCTAATAAACTCATTTAATAAATAAACAATGTCAAATATTCCTTTTGGAAATTGCGTTATGGATTTGACAAATTGAACTAAAAATTATCGATTTAAAGAGGTTTCCAAAACAAAAAAGTTTTTTTAACCGTCAACCATCAGTGATATTCTTGCCAAATTTTAGAAAACTCTGCAAAAAAATTAAGAAATCAGTTATGAATGTCATTACGAAAAGGCAAATACACGGAACCGGGCTCAAGAATTTTAATTAAAGCCTCTGATACTGACGTTTTGATGATTTTGTTAGGGGATATGCCCAAGATTATTGAATCAGAAATTTCGCTAGACATTTCAGCAACAAAAAGACTAATAATTAACCTTTAAATTGCATTAACTGCATCGATTTAGCGTTGAAGTTAGGAACCAAGGTCTAACCAAAGTCTTTCCGCCTTCCACGCGTTTATAGGTGTGAAAAATGAAACCTTTCCAGTTATTTTTTGCATCATCAACAGATCCTGCTGTTTTTTTTTTTCATTGACCGACGTAAATGATGCGAGATGGCGCCTTTTTTATAATTTTACGAACTATTTTCGCTTAATAATAAGATAACCTACGACTACAACAAAACTATGAATTGTTTTGACGGTTGAGGTTGATTGAAATATCAAGTTTTATAAGAAAAGTTTATCTTTCAAGTAACAAATAACAATTTTTTTTTCGAATATGCGGGTTTTTGGTAACTGAATGTATGCTCCGTATTTTGGAAAATGGTAGACCTCAGCACGTATTGTGGGATGAACTTGGTTTCACTCGAATAACAGAAGTTAACGATTTGGCCATTTTGGCTATAGAGTACGAAATAACTGATCCAATTAACAGTATTATCTGGTGTAACACGTTGGTACTAGTACTAAATCGTTCACATCTTCTCCATAGTCTCTTAGATCTTCTGGTCAAAATGACGGTACATCTGCTGAGCTCTGATGTTTACCGTCACATCACGTCAATGTTTTGAGTAGCTTCGAGGTTCTGACGATGGATCTCATTGTGATGTATTCCCACACTAGATAAGGATATTTCTGATGTAGCAATTACAGCTATCGATTGTTATCTGGTCCAGTCAATCTCTTGCCTTTCCTGGCTTGTTCACGAGGTATTTTTGAAACAATCGGTAAATCTTTGGATACTCGAACTTGTGCTTTCCTTTCTTAGAATGACCTTCAGTATTCAAAAATAGCAGTCGTCAAAATGGTTAGTAGGTTCCCGCCATACCATTGGAATAACAAAAGGCATGATTTCTTTCTTCCCATTCATCAAGTTTTTTTAACCATCAACCATCAGTGATATTCTTACCAAATTTTAGAAAACTCTGCAAAAAAAATTAAGAAATACAGGATTATTTTTCATGCTTCCAAAGCGGAACCGGGCTCAAGAATTTTAATTAAAGTCTCTGATACTGACGTTTTGATGATTTTGTTAGGGGATATGCCCAAGATTATTGAATCAGAAATTTCGCTAGACATTTCAGCAACAAAAAGACTAATAATTAACCTTTAAATTGCATTAACTGCATCGATTTAGCGTTGAAGTTAGGAACCAAGGTCTAACCAAAGTCTTTCCGCCTTCCACGCGTTTATAGGTGTGAAAAATGAAACCTTTCCAGTTATTTTTTGCATCATCAACAGATCCTGCTGTTTTTTTTTTCATTGACCGACGTAAATGATGCGAGATGGCGCCTTTTTTATAATTTTACGAACTATTTTCGTTAATTCTATGTGGCTTAATGCAACGGATCCAATATGTGTAAAACTTCCGCTTGACCAACTGCTGTTGGTTAGGTTAGACGAATATTTAAAACCAATAGGATTCATTGGGGATCATACACCTTCAAGAATTGACGACATTATCGAAACAACTGAAATAGAAAACGATGATGGAGAAAGTCCAGAAGTCTTCACATTATAAAATCATTTTTGACCCTCCGAGATGTTCCAGAAATGCCGTGCCGTATAAAAATGGTCTAATTTGAAAAAAAAAACCGTTTAATTGTTATTTAAAAAATATTATCTCTCGGCAAACGACTAAGAACGGATATCCCCTTAAACTAACGGTATTTATACTTCATTTCCGCTCCTTGCCAACACCACAATCATTTATATGGTAATAGTAGGTAGATAATTATAATTTTAATAATATGATGCTTTATTCATGTTATAATATATGTTTATGTTAAGTGTAGGTAGCTCCATATCTATAATGTAAATTGAATGTTTTTCTTGATTATCGCGTGCATCTTAACCGATATTAACTTATAGTTAGTTATTAAAGAAGAAGTTTAAAGACAATTAGTAATTTTTTCAGTTTAAAAATCGATGTAATATCGGATTGAATCATGGAAGTGTGAAAGTACGGAACACGCTCTTGTACCGTAAACAGACGCCCGTCGTTTGGAAAACTTATACACAGTGAGTTCACCCTATATTAGAAATCCGCAAGAAATACTTTTTATTTTTCATCTAAATCTTTTGGCTTGGAATTATAGCCACATCTCAGCCGAAAATAATACACGACTGCTACAATAGCAAATTTAACTGTTGAAGTTTATCGAAAGTCACAACGGATCGTTTATCTGGAAAAGAACGAATTGTTATACAGAAATCTACAAGTATAATATCTTTAATAATGTATATCTTAACCGAAACAAGATCTACTGTTAGGAAATTAGTAAAAAAGTTCAACGAAACTGGTTCGGTAAAAGGTTTATCCAGATCGCAGGAAAACTGCATCGACTGATAACAAATCTTTAGATGTTTGTGTCCTAATAGAAGACGATTTAAGTACTAGACAAATATCCAGTAATGAAAATTTTACGTGATACTAAATTCGTGAAGAGTTTACAGACACATTTTGTATTAATGGAAACTTAAATCGACATAATTGTAGATGCTGGTCACGTAACGATCCTCGTTGGATGCATAGGATACATCTTACGCAACCACAAATACCTACTGCTACAGATACTGGTGGGACGTAAAAAATTACGTTGTCTACGCGTAGAAAATTACGTTTACGAACAATTTTCTACATTATTCGACTTTTCTACGTTGGGCGCAGGCGTAGTTCGCATCGATCCGGCTCAATAATAAGATAACCTACGACTACAACAAAATTGTGAATTGTTTTGACGGTCGAGGTTGATTGACATAAATAAAGGTAAAGTTAGAAATCAAGTTTTTTTTTTCGAATATGCGGATTTTTGGTAACTGAATGTATGCTCCGTATTTTGGAAAATGGTAGACCTTAGCACGTATTGTGGGATGAACTTGATTTCACTCGAATAACAGAAGTTAACGATTTGGCCATTTTGGCTATAGAGCACGAAATAACTGATCCAATTAACAGTATTATCTGGTGTAACACGTTGGTACTAGTACTAAATCGTTCACATCTTCTCCATAGTCTCTTAGATCTTCTGGTCAAAATGACGGTAGATCTGCTGATGTTCACCGTCACATCACGTCAATGTTTTGAGTAGCTTCGAGTTTCTGACGATGGATCTCATTGTGATGTATTCCCACACTAGATAAGGATATTTCTGATGTAGCAATTACAGCTATCGATTGTTATCTGGTCCAGTCAATCTCTTGCCTTTCCTGGCTTGTTCACGAGGTATTTTTGAAACAATCGGTAAATCTTTGGATACTCGAACTTGTGCTTTCCTTTCTTAGAATGACCTTCAGTATTCAAAAGTAGCAGTCGTCAAAATGGTTAGTAGATTCCCGCCATACCATTGGAATAACAAAAGGCATGATTTCTTTCTTCCCATTCATCAAGTGCACCAAAGACACGCTACACACAGCACGCGTGGGGGGGCTGCTTGTCTTGATCTCCAATTAAAGTACCAAAATATTTGAAACAGGTTTTTTTCACATTTTCGGAAAACGACCTGGCTCGCTGTTTCACCATAAATTCTCCACAAAATTTGTCAAGAGAAATTTCGTCTTTTTCGTCTTTATAATCACTTTTTGCACTATAAACAGAAAACTACTGAACAGGCTAGTGATTTTGTTGCGTTTTTACTGTTAACTAAAAAAAATTCTGTGTAAACAGGCGGCAATTTGGTTTTTGTTTTTCCATTTCCCGAACGTTTACTTACCAATATTGAAACGCATCGACTTAAATCTTCAATGGAGAATGGTAAATTCATACCACATGTAACAGATACCATCCCGAGTCTACTAATACATACCTTATCTACGTAAATAAACTCCTTTTCATTTGTAATAAAACATATTTATATCTAACAGAACGGAAGTTTGTATTTATTTATATTTTAACATTGTCATAGTTGTCATGACATTTCACTTTATCTAATCTTTAACGATTTTTATTAGTGGTACTCGGGTTTTTCCAACCAATTCTACCTATTCCCTATAAGTAAATTATACGGGCGTATCTGAAAAAATACGATTTTAAATTAATAAACGTTTGTAGCAATTTATACATACATCTACGTGGTAATCCCACACGAAAAAGCGTCGTTAGTATTTCCACAGAAACGGTAATAGTTTCAAAACGTTGGCGTGCGAGTTAGAACTACGAAAAGTTCAAAAATGCGGCAGCAGCTAAATACTTTTATGGCTCTCTCGACCGCTCGATTGGAAGGAACTTAAACGTTCCGCAAGCTAAACCCTGATTGTTAATTTGCGATTAAACTATGCGTTTTAGACATGTGAAACACCCTGTATATATATTCGTAGTTTTAATACAGTTTGTGTTTCTCGAAATTCCCATCACGACACTTACTCATTATCTCCGAGCTCTGAGTTCTTGCGTGGTAAACTCCAAATAACTAATATCGCTCAACAATTTCCAAATTGGGTCAAAATAAAAAATACTACATGGCCTAGAGAAAGTGGTAGTTTCTTCAAAATCTATACTGTTTAGAAAACTCCACGTTGTTCAGCATTTGTATGGCAGAACTAGATTCTACTCTGGGAGACATTGCACCTTCCTTATCAATAAAAACTAGCATAGTAGTGGTCGACCAAATGACGTGAGGACTCCAGAAATGTTGAAGAAAATCCACTGGATGATCGTCGATTGAAAGTGCGCGGACTAGCAGACATAATATGCATTTCAAAAAGTGCTTTGTGAAGATGTTTCCATCGAGTATTTGGCAAGGTTTCGCAGAATTAAAGTAAAACTTTTGCACCGCTCCAAAACCATGGATGAAACGTGGGTCAAACAATGGGAGAACCGGCTCCAAAGAAGGAAAATACCGTTCCACCTGCATGCAAGGTTATGGCGTCGGTTTTTTGAGATAGTTTCAAAAGTGAACTTATTGCAACGTTTGGGCGAAGACATCAAACAAAAACGACCGCATTTGGCTAAGAAGAAAGTGTTGTTTCATCAACACAATGCACCATCTCACACATCCAGTATTGCAATGGCCAAAATTAAGGAATTAAAGTTTGAATCGCTACCTCATGCATTCTATTCACCAGATTTAGCCCCCTCGAATTATTTTCTGTTTCCAGAATTGAAAAAATGTCTCCGATAATTTTGTTTGATCTACCATAGGCGTAGATTGTATAAAATAATTATTTTTTTGAAAACTTTTGAAAATATGTTTATCTTAAGCGAGAAAATATCCGTTGAAATTATTCACCCTTATTTAGACAGATGTATTTGATTGTATTCTTACTTGGAACTCGGAAAAAAATCGAAAAAAAAATTTAAAAGACGAGTAAAATATACCTGCCCGTAAAGGAGTTTGGTTTAAACAGGATACCAGACGTGAACTAAAGCCTTTTTGTATCCGATGCGTTTTTTTTTCTGGAAAACGAAATTTCAAAGCAAAAACCACGAAGGAAAATAAACAAAAGTTCCAAAGTTCCTTTATAAGTAATTGCAATTAATATTGGAAGAACTATAACTTAACTGCATTAGAAACTTTATTATTTATCTCCGTGAGTCCATTAATGAAGCTGAAAATCTGATTATTCATCATCATCAAAAATTATTGAAATTGAATGACTGGATATGGTTTATACCTTTTTCAAGTATACAGGGTGTTTCTATATTCGACCGACAACGTTCCACCACAGAGAGATGTCAATAAATTATTCATTTTGATATACGGGGCCTAATTATTATTATTTTGATTTTCATTGCCAATTTTGTTATTACTGTAATAAATTTTCGTTTGAACATTTGAGATTATGAATAATTTTCATTTGTTTCGAACTTCTTACGCTTAATCGTTATTCGAAATTGAATAAATAATTAATTAATTTGTAAATTACTTACGTGCTTACAGACTTTTGTTTAGACGCAAATTTCTACAACACCGTTCGTTTTATTTTTCCACAAAAGGTTATTAGTTTTTAAACTAAAAATAATCAGGCAAATCAAAACAAAATTAAAAAAAATAATTTCTTCCAGTGGCGTTAAAAATAGGGGGATAAAAATGACAACTAATCCCGAGAGCGCACCACTGGTTAAATTTTTTCAAAATATCGGTCACTAAATTTGAAAAAAAAAATTTAAAGGCGTTATAGATTTATCAAAATGAATAATTTATTGAGATCTCTCTGCGGTAGAGCGTTTTAGATCTAATATAGAAACACCCTGTATAATAAAAGTTTATTTATAAATTATTAATATCTATAGATTAGGAGTCGACTGTATAATAGTAGCTGGTATGGAAAATTGTCTCGTACTCGAGCGTAACATAAATATAACATTTATTTATAGATTTAACTATTTTTCCGTATGACTTTCCGAACTACAAAACAGGAAGGAAGTATTTTTGATGAACGTAGTGATAGTACAAATAACATAAAAGATAATATCACTCTTGCAATCATCAGTTATTTTATACGGTTTATTGATAGTTTTCCTTCTAATATTACAAATAGACTATCGTTATATTAAATTCAAGAAAATACAGTAATGCGCTTGGTGGAACGAAGTCAATGTTTTTAATAAACGTACAGTTAAAGAAAAATATATGTTGCCGGTTTTTTTTATTTCCTTCAATGATTTTAGGGATTTTTAATTATTTGTGTACAAAAGTTGCCGGTTGTTTTGTTTGTCGATGATAATATGTCATTTTTCTAACTTAAAAAAGAAGAAGTTTACGTTGAAGGTTAGATAAGATAGATAGAATTTATCTCTGTTACAATATTATTGTCAACGTTTTTAATAAACGTACAGTTAAAGAAAATTATATGTTGCCGGTTTTTTTTATTTCCTTCTATGATTTTAGGGATTTTTAATTATTTGTGTTCAAAAGTTGCCGGTTGTTTTGTTTGTCGACGATCATATGTCATTTTTCTAACTTAAAAAAGAAGAAGTTTACGTTGAAGGTTAGATAAGATAGATAGAATTTATCTCTGTTACAATATTATTGTCAACGTTTTTAATAAACGTACAGTTAAAGAAAATTATATGTTGCCGGTTTTTTTTATTTCCTTCTATGATTTTAGGGATTTTTAATTATTTGTGTTCAAAAGTTGCCGGTTGTTTTGTTTGTCGATGATCATATGTCATTTTTGTAACTTAAAAAAGAAGAAGTTTACGTTGAAGGTTAAATAAGATAGATAGAATTTATCTCTGTTACAATATTATTGTCAACGTTTTTAATAAACGTACAGTTGAAGAAAAATATATGTTGCCGGTTTTTTTTATCTCCTTCTATGATTTTAGGGATTTTTAATTATTTGTGTTTAAAAGTTGCCGGTTGTTTTGTTTGTCGATGATCATATGTCATTTTTGTAACTTAAAAAAGAAGAAGTTTACGTTGAAGGTTAAATAAGATAGATAGAATTTATCTCTGTTACAATATTATTGTCAACGTTTTTAATAAACGTACAGTTAAAGAAAATTATATGTTGCCGGTTTTTTTTATTTCCTTCAATGATTTTAGGGATTTTTAATTATTTGTGTACAAAAGTTGCCGGTTGTTTTGTTTGTCGATGATAATATGTCATTTTTCTAACTTAAAAAAGAAGAAGTTTACGTTGAAGGTTAGATAAGATAGATAGAATTTATCTCTGTTACAATATTATTGTCAACGTTTTTAATAAACGTACAGTTAAAGAAAATTATATGTTGCCGGTTTTTTTTATTTCCTTCTATGATTTTAGGGATTTTTAATTATTTGTGTTCAAAAGTTGCCGGTTGTTTTGTTTGTCGATGATCATATGTCATTTTTCTAACTTAAAAAAGAAGAAGTTTACGTTGAAGGTTAGATAAGATAGATAGAATTTATCTCTGTTACAATATTATTGTCAACGTTTTTAATAAACGTACAGTTAAAGAAAATTATATGTTGCCGGTTTTTTTTATTTCCTTCAATGATTTTAGGGATTTTTAATTATTTGTGTTCAAAAGTTGCCGGTTGTTTTGTTTGTCGATGATCATATGTCATTTTTCTAACTTAAAAAAGAAGAAGTTTACGTTGAAGGTTAGATAAGATAGATAGAATTTATCTCTGTTACAATATTATTGTCAACGTTTTTAATAAACGTACAGTTAAAGAAAATTATATGTTGCCGGTTTTTTTTATTTCCTTCTATGATTTTAGGGATTTTTAATTATTTGTGTTTAAAAGTTGCCGGTTGTTTTGTTTGTCGATGATCATATGTCATTTTTGTAACTTAAAAAAGAAGAAGTTTACGTTGAAGGTTAGATAAGATGGATAGAATTTATCTCTGTTACAATATTATTGTCGACGTTTTTAATAAACGTACAGTTAAAGAAAATTATATGTTGCCGGTTTTTTTTATTTCCTTCAATGATTTTAGGGATTTTTAATTATTTGTGTACAAAAGTTGCCGGTTGTTTTGTTTGTCGATGATAATATGTCATTTTTCTAACTTAAAAAAGAAGAAGTTTACGTTGAAGGTTAGATAAGATAGATAGAATTTATCTCTGTTACAATATTATTGTCAACGTTTTTAATAAACGTACAGTTAAAGAAAATTATATGTTGCCGGTTTTTTTTATTTCCTTCTATGATTTTAGGGATTTTTAATTATTTGTGTTCAAAAGTTGCCGGTTGTTTTGTTTGTCGATGATCATATGTCATTTTTCTAACTTAAAAAAGAAGAAGTTTACGTTGAAGGTTAGATAAGATAGATAGAATTTATCTCTGTTACAATATTATTGTCAACGTTTTTAATAAACGTACAGTTAAAGAAAAATATATGTTGCCGGTTTTTTTTATTTCCTTCTATGATTTTAGGGATTTTTAATTATTTGTGTTTAAAAGTTGCCGGTTGTTTTGTTTGTCGATGATCATATGTCATTTTTGTAACTTAAAAAAGAAGAAGTTTACGTTGAAGGTTAGATAAGATGGATAGAATTTATCTCTGTTACAATATTATTGTCGACGTTTTTAATAAACGTACAGTTAAAGAAAATTATATGTTGCCGGTTTTTTTTATTTCCTTCAATGATTTTAGGGATTTTTAATTATTTGTGTTTAAAAGTTGCCGGTTGTTTTGTTTGTCGATGATCATATGTCATTTTTGTAACTTAAAAAAGAAGAAGTTTACGTTGAAAGTTAGATAAGATGGATAGAATTTATCTCTGTTACAATATTATTGTCGACGTTTTTAATAAACGTACAGTTAAAGAAAATTATATGTTGCCGGTTTTTTTTATTTCCTTCAATGATTTTAGGGATTTTTAATTATTTGTGTTCAAAAGTTGCCGGTTGTTTTGTTTGTCGACGATCATATGTCATTTTTCTAACTTAAAAAAGAAGAAGTTTACGTTGAAGGTTAGATAAGATAGATAAAATGTCAGAAAAATGTATAATTTTATTGTTTATTTTTATTACAATCTACTTTATTCGACTAGTTTAATTTATTAGAACAGTGTACAATGAACAAATAAGATTGACATCTAACTTTGAGAAATTCATTACAGTTTACTTAAATTTGACGTTAGGACTCTTCTGTTTTTAGAATCTAAGGTTTCTTCTTCTTCTTTATGTTCCGAGAAGGCTTTTCGATCTACGGCTTCTTGCAAAATTGTTGGGTATTTCTCCCACGTCACTTATATTTTCCCATTAATAATCAAGATACAAAATAATGACTCCCTCATTATTTGAGATATCGGGGGCGGTTCTTAGGAGCTTGAGTTCAAGTTTGTAGGACTGTAGCTCTTGGGGAAAACCCGCCATCTCGAAAAAAGGGATAAAATCGTTTTTGAGAAACTTTTCACCGCACAATAAAAAATATTCAGGTAAAGGAAAGGAGAGGAAAAGTTTTTTGCAGTTTCTTCGATGACTTTGGATTTCTTTAAATCTCCTTAGGTATCCTTGGATGTCTTTCAGATTTCCTTCGGTCTGTAGGGATTTCCTCAGATTTTCCCGGTTTTACTACAAAAATCCGGTAAATTCTAAAAAAAACACATACAACATTATTTCATCCTGTTTGAAATTGTACTAGAAAAAATAACAAAATCGATTTGCGGAGATTGTAGACGATGAAAACGAAAGTTTCTACTAGAATTGTTTTCTAGAAGATATTGGAACGAACGGAAATAAAAAAGAACTTATGGAAATCTCCTGGTAAAAGTATTGCGTGTCGTTTCCGTGACATCCTGATTATGAAACGTCACTTCCTAAGTTATTCTCGTTGGAATACTGTACGCGAACGACGTACGCCAATTAACATCCGCAAACATATCCTTTATTACAATAATGGCTCAAATTACAATTTAGTCTTTAGCGTAGGACGGAGGAAAGACCAAAAGTATCCGGAAAGGACCGTTTGCGTTATACAAGTGACTTTATTGTGATATATGTGATGAAACAGTCATACAGACATTACAAAACGTATATTTGGAGGGCGGAAAAAAAGTTTTTTCCATTTCCTTTTATTTATAAATGATCCTAAGACGCTGTTTTGTATAGATTGTTTTCAAAGATTGAGGTTATTTAATTTTTTTTAAAATTCTGCCCATTTGCAGGTATACAGACGGTATCTTCAATCCCTTGAATAAAACGATAAAAATAATAAAAAAGTTAACGACAGAGTCAATACTTTCTCATTAATGCGATTATAGTCATAGTTTCCGAGCCTAACCTACTTACAAAACGTTCCACCACCTTGCCGAGCAGTACCCCTGGTACCACTATCACTAGTTTTCGACAGGTAACTGTTTTCCCAGCCCTCTTCCTCTTTGGCTCTCCACTATTTTACCTATTATTCTTTGTAAATATGAGTTGAAGGATCCGTGTCCTGTTGAGAATTGGGAAAACCACTGTCTGCGCTTGCAGTGTACCCATTCTTCAACTGACTTTCCCTCTGCTCTTTTTTCTGTTGATCCATGGTACGTTCACATACTAGCACGCGAATTGGTGGTTCTTCTTTGAGATCTGAACACCATGTCTCTGTATCTTGCAACCTGCAGTTCCCCATTTCACACTGGGGCTCCGTAAAGCAGGATGGATTGAACGACTCCGTAGAGCATAGCAGTTTTCGAGCTACTGGCACCTCCTATATTTGGCATTAGCCTGCATCTTCTTGACTCATTGATAGCAAGTAATAAGGCAGAAAAAAAGTTGAATATCTTCCACCTGCAAATCTATTACATTAGAAGACATTGTAGCTAGGAATCATGTTTCCTTTCCACTTAATATAGTGTTAATAGTGTTAATGTAGTCTGTTTGAATCGCTTTTCTATCCACCACAAAAATTTTTGTTATGGTTATGTTCGCGTTTGCCTATTTTCAGTGGACGAACGTACGCGTGATGATTTTTATCTTCAATTCCTGGATAATAACTCAGACTGTGAGGAATGTTTCCAAGTCGAAGCAGTTCGACGCCTTTCGCTGCGAAACGGGGTCAATAGAAGTTGTTCCCCTACAAACAAACGAGAACGTCGTCGTCTATGCCAACTAGAAATAGATCGTCGCGCCGTTACGTCATCTACTTTATCAAATCGAAATTTAAAGATTCGAACCAGAACAATGCAGAACAACAAAAAACTCCCAAGACGAAACTATCCAGCGGCGTGTTTAAATTTACATATCTTGTTATGTATCTAATGAGCAGATGACTAGCGAAAATTCCCAGACGATTCAAGATTATTGAAATCTTGCGAAAGATTGGCCAAAGAATTCATGGTCAAATAATGGAAGCTGGTGGCAAAGAAGCAATGAAGAGACAGCGCGTGCCAGTGCAACGTGTTACATTTAAGGGAAGTTTCCATGAATTAGGACGAGTATGAAAAAAGGAAACTGCAAAAGGATTACTAAGAGACTAGGATCGAAAAGATAAATAGTATCTTATCCACTTTTAACAGTCATAGATTTGGTTAATAAAAAGATAAATTATGTTAGGTTAAGAAAATGAAGGATTCTATGGAAGATTATCCATTTAAGGGAAGTTTCCATGGATTAGGACGAGTATGATAACGGAAACTGCAAAAGGATTACCTAAGAGACTAGGATCGAAAAGATAAATAGTATCTTATCCACTTTTAACAGTCATAGATTTGGTTAATAAAAAGATAAATTATGTTAGGTTAAGAAAATGAAGGATTCTATGGAAGATTATCCATTTAAGGGAAGTTTCCATGGATTAGGACGAGTATGATAACGGAAACTGCAAAAGGATTACCTAAGAGACTAGGATCGAAAAGATAAATAGTATCTTATCCACTTTTAACAGTCATAGATTTGGTTAATAAAAAGATAAATTATGTTAGGTTAAGAAAATGAAGGATTCTATGGAAGATTATCCATTTAAGGGAAGTTTCCATGGATTAGGACGAGTATGATAACGGAAACTGCAAAAGGATTACCTAAGAGACTAGGATCGAAAAGATAAATAGTATCTTATCCACTTTTAACAGTCATAGATTTGGTTAATAAAAAGATAAATTATGTTAGGTTAAGAAAATGAAGGATTCTATGGAAGATTATCCATTTAAGGGAAGTTTCCATGGATTAGAACGAGTATGATAACGGAAACTGCAAAAGGATTACCTAAGAGACTAGGATCGAAAAGATAAATAGTATCTTATCCACTTTTAAAAGTCATAGATTTGGTTAATAAAAAGATAAATTATGTTAGGTTAAGAAAATGAAGGATTCTATGGAAGATTATCCATTTAAGGGAAGTTTCCATGGATTAGGACGAGTATGATAACGGAAACTGCAAAAGGATTACCTAAGAGACTAGGATCGAAAAGATAAATAGTATCTTATCCACTTTTAACAGTCATAGATTTGGTTAATAAAAAGATAAATTATGTTAGGTTAAGAAAATGAAGGATTCTATGGAAGATTATCCATTTAAGGGAAGTTTCCATGGATTAGGACGAGTATGATAACGGAAACTGCAAAAGGATTACCTAAGAGACTAGGATCGAAAAGATAAATAGTATCTTATCCACTTTTAAAAGTCATAGATTTGGTTAATAAAAAGATAAATTATGTTAGGTTAAGAAAATGAAGGATTCTATGGAAGATTATCCATTTAAGGGAAGTTTCCATGGATTAGGACGAGTATGAAAAAAGGAAACTGCAAAAGGATTACCTAAGAGACTAGGATCGAAAAGATAAATAGTATCTTATCCACTTTTAACAGTCCTAGATTTGGTTAATAAAAAGATAAATTATGTTAGGTTAAGAAAATGAAGGATTCTATGGAAGATTATCCATTTAAGGGAAGTTTCCATGAATTAGGACGAGTATGAAAAAAGGAAACTGCAAAAGGATTACCTAAGAGACTAGGATCGAAAAGATAAATAGTATCTTATCCACTTTTAACAGTCATAGATTTGGTTAATAAAAAGATAAATTATGTTAGGTTAAGAAAATGAAGGATTCTATGGAAGATTATCCATTTAAGGGAAGTTTCCATGGATTAGGACGAGTATGATAACGGAAACTGCAAAAGGATTACCTAAGAGACTAGGATCGAAAAGATAAATAGTATCTTATCCACTTTTAACAGTCATAGATTTGGTTAATAAAAAGATAAATTATGTTAGGTTAAGAAAATGAAGGATTCTATGGAAGATTATCCATTTAAGGGAAGTTTCCATGGATTAGGACGAGTATGATAACGGAAACTGCAAAAGGATTACCTAAGAGACTAGGATCGAAAAGATAAATAGTATCTTATCCACTTTTAAAAGTCATAGATTTGGTTAATAAAAAGATAAATTATGTTAGGTTAAGAAAATGAAGGATTCTATGGAAGATTATCCATTTAAGGGAAGTTTCCATGGATTAGGACGAGTATGAAAAAAGGAAACTGCAAAAGGATTACCTAAGAGACTAGGATCGAAAAGATAAATAGTATCTTATCCACTTTTAACAGTCCTAGATTTGGTTAATAAAAAGATAAATTATGTTAGGTTAAGAAAATGAAGGATTCTATGGAAGATTATCCATTTAAGGGAAGTTTCCATGAATTAGGACGAGTATGAAAAAAGGAAACTGCAAAAGGATTACCTAAGAGACTAGGATCGAAAAGATAAATAGTATCTTATCCACTTTTAACAGTCATAGATTTGGTTAATAAAAAGATAAATTATGTTAGGTTAAGAAAATGAAGGATTCTATGGAAGATTATCCATTTAAGGGAAGTTTCCATGGATTAGGACGAGTATGATAACGGAAACTGCAAAAGGATTACCTAAGAGACTAGGATCGAAAAGATAAATAGTATCTTATCCACTTTTAACAGTCATAGATTTGGTTAATAAAAAGATAAATTATGTTAGGTTAAGAAAATGAAGGATTCTATGGAAGATTATCCATTTAAGGGAAGTTTCCATGGATTAGGACGAGTATGATAACGGAAACTGCAAAAGGATTACCTAAGAGACTAGGATCGAAAAGATAAATAGTATCTTATCCACTTTTAAAAGTCATAGATTTGGTTAATAAAAAGATAAATTATGTTAGGTTAAGAAAATGAAGGATTCTATGGAAGATTATCCATTTAAGGGAAGTTTCCATGGATTAGGACGAGTATGATAACGGAAACTGCAAAAGGATTACCTAAGAGACTAGGATCGAAAAGATAAATAGTATCTTATCCACTTTTAAAAGTCATAGATTTGGTTAATAAAAAGATAAATTATGTTAGGTTAAGAAAATGAAGGATTCTATGGAAGATTATCCATTTAAGGGAAGTTTCCATGGATTAGGACGAGTATGATAACGGAAACTGCAAAAGGATTACCTAAGAGACTAGGATCGAAAAGATAAATAGTATCTTATCCACTTTTAACAGTCCTAGATTTAGTTAATAAAAAGATAAATTATGTTAGGTTAAGAAAATGAAGGATTATCCATTTAAGGGAAGTTTCCATGGATTAGGGCGAGTTTGATAATGTGAAACTGCAAAGTTTATCAAAATAGTGTATTTTCCAGTTTCTAAAAACTCATTTAATAAAATTTTATGTAGTTGTTTAATAAATAACTTTAATTTTCTTTTTTTTTGTAGTGTCCATAGTTTTTCTTCAATTTTATATGTTTTTTCTTCTTTAATATCTAGTTTCACTCAATACTTACATCCACGAACTATTTTCATCTAATTATTTCCACAAATCGTGCTATTTTACGATTATTTTCTTTTTATTTATGTTTTTATATATCGATTTAATCGTTATATTAATTTCTTTACCAATTGTATCCGTATGAAAGAATTGTTGTTTATATTGGACGTTGTTATGAACATTTTAAAAGAACGCCACTGCTCCTCAAGTGAACATAACAATGCAAAACGACACAAAACGACTAAATCTAAATTCGTGACACAAAAATATTTTTACTCGCCGCTAATTTTAACCGAGACTAAGCCGCCTTCCTTATTTCTGTCATTACTCCCGTCTATGAAAATACTCAGGACCGGCAGTAAACTATGGAAAGTTAACTCTTCATTATACAGGGTGGCGCAATAGATCGTGCATTTATTAAGTATGGGCCGAGGGCCCTTTCGAAGACGGCACTCCTCTAAACACGAACGCAAATTTGTGAAAACTCTTGTCAATAAATCTGGAGTGATATTTTCCTTTAGCTGACTGATGTCCCTCGGATTGTTCATATTTGAGGTGTTCCCACAAAAAAAAATCAAGAGGCGTCAAGTCAGGGATACGTGGAGGCCAAGGGATATCACCTCTTTTGGAAATTAGTCTTGCTAATTCTGGAGTCAAACATCCGCAATATAGTGGTCGATGTTAACGGTGATGTTTCGTCCTCTTGATTGTTCAAAGAAGAAAAGGCGAATAATTCCTGTGATTAACATGAATTTCAAAAAATCTTCTTCCTCTACAACTCTATTGATCCAAAACTCATCATTTTTGGTTGTAATTTCAAAACTATTCGTGTTTTTACAGAGAGAAACTACAACACATTTTATAATATTAATGAATAATTCTCATCTTACATCTAACGTCTTTACTTATCCATAATCCGGTCCTGCAAGTAGAAAAAGAAAGTGTAAAATAAGACTTTAGGTTATAATTAGGAAACAGGGACATTTTGAAGGTATTTGGCATTATTACTTTCGTTTTATTTTTCTTTGCTTTCGGAGTATTTCTAGATTATATAAGTTTGAAAATAGGCTACCGCCTACCGTGCCACTTCTTGATATTAATTGACTAATTAGGCGTGTCTGAATCGAGAAAAACCAAAATGAGATACAGAAATTTGCGTGCACCATATCAAGCGACCTTTATGTAAAATATAATTGCTGCTGTTCACGGACTAATCATGTATATTCACACGAGTCGTTCATTGTGTGTTTTCGATTATAAATCCTTGTTGAGAAACGTCAAATATACACTTGCCGTCGTTGAATTTATTACTGTCAGTAACTAGAATAATTACAATAATTATGACATAAAAACGTTATCACACAAAATGGAGTCCAATAAAATCGTATTAGTGTGTTAATTAGAGAAATGTATTTGCTATAAATTGGAAAATAATTGCACATTTTACGTGTTTTCCTTGTCTCTATATTCCACTTTAGACTGTCGTTATTATATTTTATAAGTCAATTTATCGTGCCTATTAAATTTGAAATTTTAAATGTGTTGATGGAAATTCGATTTGTGATACAGTGCCGGCTTTATTTCACTCCGGGGCCTTAATGCAAAAATCGAACAGGCTCTTGGATACGCTAACATGACACAGCAATTCAATTTCTAACAATAAAATATAGAAATAATAACCAAACAAGAGTATTCCCATTAAAAAAATGCGAAGGTTGTCTGAACAAGATATTTTTTTCCATAACAATTTTTATTTTCCAACATAGACTTATATACAGCGAGGTCCTATCCTTTTTCGCCCTTATAAATGATTTTTTTACCTTTAAATAGGTGTTTTCGGATGCAATAACAATATTTTTGATTACCCATTTTTTCTTTCATTTTCCGAAAAATCTCCGCGACTCACTATTAATATTTCTCCGTTTCACTATTTGAATAACAGTATTCTCGCACGTATAACGATTTTTTGGTAATTTTCTATAGTGGGTTGGTAACAGTTTCATTTTGACAGCTGACTGGACGGTGGTGGTGTGAGGTTATTTCAATTTCAATAAATTATGAGTTTTATACATACAAATCTACGGTGAAGATTTTATCTATGGCAGAAGAGGCGACGACCCGCAATTCTGGTGGTGTAAATTCGAGTTCATCATCCGACATTCCGCTTAAAGGTTGAAATTTTTCGAGACAGACGTCTGTCAAACATGAATCAGTGCTACCAACCGACTACCAAACAGAAAATAGTGACTAATTAAGTTTCTTCTGTATCTGCAGAAGGAATAATTTCTTGATTATTTGAAATTCTAACGACGTGTGTCTAGATATAAAAATTTCTTATACTTGATTTTAGGTCTCTTTTCTATTATAATTTTTTTAGGATAGATCAAAATTTGACGTTTCGATTTGTTTTGGTCTTTATCAAAATATTAATGAAATATAAAAGAAGTCGAAACGTCAAATTGTCATTTGTCTTTAACAAATCATAAAAGAAACTAATGAAGTACTTCTTTACAGTAACTTAATTTTTTATGGTGTCAAAAATACATTAATATAGAAACGTATTCATTATTTAATTGTCTTATTGCACCTTAACTTGTTTAGATAAAAAATACGACAAACATTTAAGTACCAATATGTATTTTCGATCTATTTTCGTACCATAATCGTGTTTACAAGCGTTATCTTTGTTACATTTACAAAAAGAAAGGAAAGGTAATTTAAACTCTTTACATACGCAGTATTTTGTATTGCATTCCATTCAATTACAATTCGGCGGCGGCAATTCATGAACTGGTCACTGGTACTTTTTTCGACCTAAAACAGTTTCATCTATGTTAAATCCAAAATTCCATTGATGCAATTAACCATATTTATCTATTACCGAAATTGTGATAAAATTTCATAAAAGTTTGTAGACTTAGACACTTAATTATAATTCTACTAGGGGAAAAATCATTATTATACCTCGCTAACTTACAACAACTGAATATTAAATTATAAAAGGTAAATTGACGAGTACAATGTATCTGCCTGTAAGGAGGTTTGGTTTAAACAGGATACCAGACGTGAACTGATCCCTTTTTGAACCCCATTCGTTTTTTTTTTCTGGAAAACGAAATTTAAAAAGCAAGTATTAGGCACTAAATCGTCTTTGCCAACCGTTTATTCAGTTTTTTGTGTTTAAAACCACATACTGACAAAATTTAATTGTTTGGTGAGTTAAATATGACTCCGAGATCCCTAAGCAACGTCAACAGTAGATGGAAATGGGAAACGTCTCTAAAGCGATTTCCACACAACTAGCAGCCGACACCCGACAGTCTAAGATTGCCGAATCAAAAAAATCTAGTTGCCATTAAGGCATTTTGTCGTGGTTAAATGATATAATAGTGGTTTTAACATTATGCGCGAGAGAAGAAATAAGAGAAGAAGAATATGGATGAATTGCGACGAGTCAAAGGTCATTTATTTGATCAGTCGTGGGACAATCGCCCCACAATAGTCCTCGGATTATTATTCAGCCTTCCGACAATTTCGACGAGATGTTTTCATTGGTAAACAGTGGAGATAATGAGTCCACGTGGACTGACGGTTTGTTAGAATTTTATACGAGGAGTATTTAGAGTAAATTTAGTGATGCGGCGACACTAAATGACCAGGAAACAAAAACATTTTCATTCTTTGGAATTCACAATAAAATTTAATGTACGCATAATCCACTGTATAAATATTATTGCATTTTCGATTTTCTAAAACGCTAGTAGTAGAAATGACCTCGGTTGTATATTTCAATACGAAATATGTGTAGCTATTAAATATTACATTATTCCAACTTTACGTTTCATTAATTTTTGGTTGTTGAGTTAAAAATACTTGGACTAGAATTTACCACATTAATTATTTACAAAACATCGTATCTAATTACTATCCTATATTAGTTATAGTTATCTTTGAAGAGATTAAATATTATTAATAAGAAAAAAATTGTGTCCACCTGTCGATTTTAACGACCATCTGCATTTCGATGGCGGGTCCCGGCACGTGGCCATTTTGCCGTTCCAAATTTGAATCGTATATGATTAAATTAAAAAAAAAAAAAAATGTAAATTAGTCTTATAGATCAGTTCTAACAGAACGAAATTCATACAAAAATACAATCCGGTCTTAAAGCAATTGATAAATCCTTTTTTTTACGTATTTATAAGAAAAATACCTGCCCTTATATTGAAGAACTGATTAATGGAACCCTGATTTAGGGATTAAGATTAGAATTGAAATGGCAATTGGTGTGGTGTCGAAGTCATCACAGTTTTATCTTTAGTCTCTGAAGACGATAACTTGGTTATCGAAACGCGCTTCAGACAGTGTAATCGTTAGTGTTGGTGTAGTGTTAGTGTTCAGTCTCGTCGAAACGCGCGTCAGACAGTGTAATTTTGTGTGTTGGTGTAGTGGTGGTGTACACAGTGTGTACTAAAAATAGCAGATCATCGGAAAAAATTAGACGAAAGATGCAGTAGTATATATGTCTGAAAATAACTCCACCATGATATTGAATTGATTGCCCTGTTTTGTAAACTTAACACAGACTAAAATGATATCATATTCATTATGTACAAAACTATTTCCTTTTCCGCAATGGTGCAATTGAAAACATTAAATTTGTATCATCAAGTCATTAGTCTCATCGTTTCATATAATCCATTCACATTATGACATAAAGGGTTTCATTAGGGATTTATTTGCCTCTTACAACGTTGATATTAGAAGAGGTTCGTTGGGCTTAGTTAATCTAACTTGTCCTTTGTCTTTAAAATTATACGATTACGGAAAATTCGGACTTTGCTTGCGATACATTCTAGAATATTCGAAACAATCTAATTGATTATAAAAGAGAAACGAAAACTTCCAGACTTGAGTTTAATATATTCGTCATTTCCCACGCCAAGTCCAATATCTCATTTCAAATTTGATGGAAATATATAGTCAAGGGGCCGTTGAGCACGTTCGTGTGAGTGCTGGGCACTTACAGATGACGTGGTCTGCGGTTTCATCCTCCTTCATGCTCCAACGGCACTCCGGACCGTCCATGGTGCCCCTGGCGTGAAATTGGAGTCTTAGATGACGGCGTCTATTCAATTGTCTATATATGGACATCTCCGACGAGCCTGCCTTGCAAACAGACCTCTGAGAACACTTTTAGCTACACCGAGGATGGGTTCAGCGCATATCGATGAGTTAGTCGATCCCAGTCAGGCGAGTGAGTCCGCCTCGTAGTTGCCTTTATTACTGGAGCTATCGAACTGATTTTTGTATCTTTCTTGCACTCTAGCACTAGCCTAAATCATACAATCGTCATGGCTTGTACGGCAGCTCCGCTGTCTGAGTAGATTGATCTTGTGGCGTCGATTGAGTATTTTACCACATCGGTTTAGAAGACGGCAGCGCGCTTTCCAATCGCTTATTTTGAGATGTTTTCCGGTCAAGCCATTCCTCCTGAAGCTGCTCCAGCTCAGTGTTGTGTGTCTTCAAACCTTTATTGTTAACGATAATTCAACTATTATCTCCAAAACGTCAGCTGTCGACGTTTGAATTCATTCCTTTCAATGGTTTGTTTCCAAAAACAATCTCCGATTGTTGATCAAGGATTAACCCATGTCCACGTAGGTTAATATTTGACCATGTATTTTGTTTAATAAGTATCATTAATGAAACTTTTCTCGGTATCCAGTAACAACAATGAAAGTAGATGCCCACGCAGGGCTCTTTACTATCTAACGAACACAATAGTAGTCAAGTATACGTACTCGAGGTACCGTACTAATCCCTACTACCATCATCTAGTAACGCATTCATTCCTATATTTGCCAAAATGTACGTTTTACGTTTTTCCGAATATTTTTTGAACCAACTCTCGTTGGTATTTAGACGCCGTAAACACAAACATAATTGTGTGTTGTTTTCAAATAAATTAAACAATGATTATTGTAGCAGATGAACTATTTTCGGATATACATACATTAGTTGTTTTTACCGTGATTTAATCACTGCTATTTCCGAATAACTATTGTTTGACGACCCTTTTAATGTTTTTTTCTTTTCTGTTCCAGCTGTTCCTCACCTGCCACCTTAGAAAACGAGCAGTCTTTGTATTCCACTTCTTACTTGACTCAGTGCCTTTACTGGCAAACAGTATCGGACTAGCAGATAAGAAAAGGTAAGGTAATTGGCCCAACAAACACAAAAATATATTTATTTTTTCACGTCACCTCCTTTTAGCTTAAACAAAGTTCAGACATCACCTCTTAATTGTTGGAAGGCTGCCGTCCCAAGTCTAGGAACGTAAAATAACTCGAGGGGACTAAATCTGGCAAATATATACCGATTTTCCTCAGTTTTTTCAGAGGTTTTCCTACAAAACTTCTTGCGCTATTACATCGCTCTCATTTGAGGTTTAAACCCCACGTTACAAAAGTTTTCGCGCTCGCATTTTCATATCCTAATTGTGATGACTTTAAGAAGTGGCGTTTGGTGATGTACTAAGTTGGGGCCGCCAGTTTACAAGCTGAAATGGCGCGCACCTTATCGATCCTGTTTTTTTGTAGCCAGCTCCAAGTCTATTAGTTCTCATCAATCAGATGCTTCAAATTTGACCAGTTTTCACTACAGATTCCTCTCTAATAGAGTATTTTCTTTCTTCAAAAAATACCCAAAATTTGTTGATTTTGATTTCCTGTACGGTATTGTACGTTATGTACCTCAACTTTTATTTTTTCCAAACTATCTCTTCGGACAAACGAAATTTTAACAAGTTTTCAAAACGTGTCAAGAAAGCGTCGAAAGAAAAGGTCTTGTCACGTCCTTTTCAATTCATTTAATCACCAAATATGAAAACCTAAATAATAATTTGTCAAAAATTCTATATATTATTTGAAAATTGAGTTAATATCACATCTCTAAAAAACTGAAATAATTCAAGTGCAAGGGACATTATAAGACACCAAATATAACTCCGAATTGATTACAATATATGTGAAAAAAATTATTTTTATTCAAATAAGACGAAATCGTATCATTTTGTGGTAAAATCGAGTCAACACGATGGACATTTTACACTAAGGAATCGGTTCTTTCGCGACTGATTTGTTTCATGGATCGAGGGGACTTAACCTATACCTATACCATAAAAACCATATATTTTCCGTATGTCTTCGTTTCTTCATATTTCAAATTCAATTTCTTTATTTTTTCTTTATGGCGGAAAACATCTTATGATGTCTGAACTAAATACGAATACAGCAACAGCATAGAATCCTACAGCTTTTTTATTGATTTATAAAGTCCGCGTTTTTGTTATGGATTGGATAAAAATGATTGTTATGTAAATAAATTTTAGATTACGAGGTCTGGCTATCAAATAACGAGCCTAGAGGGCGCCCTAGACGGGTGGGGTATCTAAATATCTTGTCTATGTACGTCCCAATCTCAAATTTCTCGTTAAATTGAAAATAACTGCAACTGAGTGCTATAAATTGCTGCAAGAAGCCTATGTGGACAATTCTCTATCTCGTGCGCGTGTTTTTGAGTAGTGTAACCGTTTTAGTGATGGCCGAGAGTGCACTGAAGATCACCAGGTTGCCCTGTGACTGTTTTAACTCCGGAAACAGTGACCAAAATCAACCAAATTAGATCGTCGAAGTTGGTGCCAAAAATCTGACTCCTGACCAAAAGCTGTTACGTCAACGGGTCTGCTTCATATTTCCTTGAAAGGTTAGGAAAAGATCTGCTTTGAAAGGGACCCCATTTGAGTCGATGGAAGCGGCAAAACAAAAAAATACAGAGCTCCTGAAGGCACTCACCAAAGAAGACTTCCAGCACTGCTGCGATCAATGGAAAAAATGTTTGGAAAGGTGTGTGGCAAGGGGATGGGAGTTTATTGAAGGGGGGCATTCGAATGTAGAATAATTTTTATAATAAAACCCTTTTTCGTAACCAGTATCGATATTTATTATAAAAACTTTTACATTTCAATTTAATATTATCGTTTTGGCGGGTTTATCAGTACAATTTTTGAACATTCAAGAACAAATTAATTAAATCAATTGTGGAAATATCCAAATTCAATTTTCCCAACCTCACAAAAGTGCTCGAATATTTAATTTTATTCACTTTTATCAAAAAAACCAATCGAAATTTGTATCAAAACGTTAAATAGATGTAGGTATTGACTTTACGAAACACCGCGCGTATTTATCACGTTTTCGTAGTTTCCCGAGCGGAAAAGCGGAGAAATCGATGAAAATTGTCTTAGACGAAGCTTTTAACGAACAACTGTGCGGTTTGTGGTAATCGGACTAATTACGCGGAGCTTGATAAAAAGTTAAATTTCTAGATGTAATGAACGTACGCCACTGTATAAATAAGTTAGTGACATTTAAAGAGAGTTATTGCGATAAGAAAATGAAGAATCACGCATTCAACGTAAATATTATCTAATATGATAACAACAAAAAAGTGATAATTCTATATAGCGGAAGTTGCGGCGCCAACAACGGGTCATAATTACATAACTGAAAAAAAAAAAATGTTTATTCGCGTTATTCCTGCATTTCATAATCATCCGTTTTGATACAACGAATTCGTTTTTAATGTGTGGTAAATTTTTTGTATGCAGAAAATCATTTCTTAACGACTTCAGCTAAAGATAGGACTGGGCTACGGGAAGGTCATGGAATATATCCTCAATTGGGGAGAGTACGATTTCCGCGGCGATTTAACAGCTTAATTAGGCCAAAATAAATCGAAAATGAAGAATGAAATTTTTCGATATATCGCTTCGTTTTCGAGATATCGATACTTAAAGTTTGATAATCAAAAGTTAGTTCAAAATTGGCTTTATTTGAACAGATGGCGTTCAATACTTCGTTTCAAATGAATATTTTATTAATTCGAATTCAATATGAATCTTTTTATAGCAAAATGAACAATTTTTGATATAACTTAAAATACGATAAATACATAAATAGTTCGATGGCTTTCATGAAGAATTTTTGGTTGTTTTTCATTATTTATAAAATAAAAAAAATATTTAATGATAGTTTGAGGATTTAATTAGTAATTTAATGTAAAAATATCCTATTTCGAGCAAAAAGTACTGAGTTCTGAATGCTTTCCAAAAATTTATTTTCGTTTGTTTTATAATTGAAAAGCCAGACTACTGTAGTATTTCACAATTATCCTGAAAAAGATCTCTAGCAATTATTTTTGGATCATATTTTTAATGACAAAATCATCCGAATAAGAAAAATTCTAAAAATCATTCCAAATCCACCCGCTCCGAATTTATCAGCCCCCAATCACCTCTCTTCAAACTCACCCGTTCCTCGCGTTCTGTGGCTTTTGGGCAGACCAGGATCCAGGGTCGGAGCCCTGGTGAGGGCGAAAAAAAATTTTCTTAGACGTCAATTTTGGCTATAAAAAATTCACGATTTTTGAACTTTTTGCACTCAAAGTGCACCACGAGAAGATTAGGTTAGGTTAGGTTATGTTTGGTTAGGTTTTTCCAGCTTCAAGTGTCGATATCTCGAAAACCAAACGAGATATCGAAAAATTTTCTTCTTCACTTTCGACTTATTTTGGGTCGTTTCTTTGAGCACGGGATATATCTCTTGCTGTAACCACGTTCTTTTTTTATAATTCTCAAAACTTTGGTTGAAAAAAATCCCGTAGCTTTTTGACATACTTTAGAGGGTTAACATTTACCGAATCGTGCGTCCACTTTCCAATAAATGCGGGCCAATTACGCTCTTTTGAAGCTATTTGCGCCAAAATCCGTCACTTTTAGAAAACGTAAACGTCTTTGGTCCTTTCTCAAGTCTAAAATATGAAATATTATGTCATTTCATTTGAGCAACAGTTGGCTTCGTCTGAGTTGGAAATGCTATTAAAATTATCAAAAATAATCGATCATGATTTTTCTCAAAACTGAATCATTTACCTTCATTTTTTTGTACCAATTGTTTCTTAATAGGAAGCAGAAAATTTTCAAAAAGTTGTTCTCAAGTTTTTTGAATATTGCCACACGTAATCATCCTACGGAACCCCATCGCACACATGCAAAACAACCCAAGCCCTGCAGGGAAAAAGCATGCTATATCGGGGCCCTCCGAAAAAAAAAAACGTGATCCATCACTGAACCTAATTGGAAACTCAACCCTAACGAACGTCTCCCTCATCTAACTTTGTAGCTTGTTGTTGAATTTATTTTCATCGTCTCTTTTGTCTTTTGATTTTTCCCCACTGCCCTAATGTCTGTTTTTGAATATTTTATCCGCTTTTTCATAAGTTTCAATCACCATAAACAAAATTTGTAGTGGTAGTAGTAAATAATTTGAATATCAAGAACGGTGTTACAAATTCCAATTTTTATAATAAAAAAGTTTGTTAAGGTCTAGCTGATAACTAAGCCACACTTGAACTTGGTAATATACCCGAAAAAGATGTTGATGAGCAGCCAATAGAACTTGTTTTTTACTTTTAGTAATTTTAACGAAACAAAACTTTTTGAAACTTTATATCTCAGAAACGGTGGCTCGTAGGAGAAAAAGTAATAAGACGTTTTTTGTAGATAATTTTATGATCTACAATTTTTGTCTGAGGTGTTTTTATGGTAAAACTTACCGTTTTGCTGAAAATCACGAAAAACTCATTTTTTTAACCTTTGACCTTGAATAAAATTTTTTCAAATTGTATTTTATTAAATTTTTGAGTAATTATATCTCAGAAATAGTGGCTCGTAGGAAAAAAAGTATCGATACGTTTTTTGTGGAGAATTTTATGATTTACAAGTTTTGTCTGAGGTATTTATATGATAAAACTCACCGTTTTGCTAAAAATTTTTACTAACTTTTTGATTCATTATATCTCAGAAATAGTGGCTCGTAGGAAAAAAAGTTATAAGACGTTTTTTGTAGATAATTTTATGATCTACAATTTTTGTCTGAGGTGTTTTTATGGTAAAACTCACCGTTTTGCTAAAAATTGCGAAAAACTCATTTTTTTAACCTTTGACCTTGAATAAAATTTTTTCAAATTGTATTTTATTAAATTTTTGAGTAATTATATCTCAGAAATAGTGGCTCGTAGGAAAAAAAGTATCGATACGTTTTTTGTGGAGAATTTTATGATTTACAAGTTTTGTCTGAGGTATTTATATGATAAAACTTACCGTTTTGCTAAAAATTTTTACTAACTTTTTGAGTCATTATATCTCAGAAATAGTGGCTCGTAGGAAAAAAAGTAATAAGACGTTTTTTGTAGATAATTTTATGATCTACAATTTTTGTCTGAGGTGTTTTTATGGTAAAACTCACCGTTTTGCTAAAAATTGCAAAAAACTCATTTTTTTAACCTTTGACCTTGAATAAAATTTTTTCAAATTGTATTTTATTAAATTTTTGAGTAATTATATCTCAGAAATAGTGGCTCGTAGGAAAAAAAGTATCGATACGTTTTTTGTGGAGAATTTTATGATTTACAAGTTTTGTCTGAGGTATTTATATGATAAAACTTACCGTTTTGCTAAAAATTTTTACTAACTTTTTGAGTCATTATATCTCAGAAATAGTGGCTCGTAGGAAAAAAAGTAATAAGACGTTTTTTGTAGATAATTTTATGATCTACAATTTTTGTCTGAGGTATTTTTATAATAAAACTCACCGTTTTGCTAAAAATCGAGAAACAACCCCTTTTTTTAACCTTTGACCTTGAATAAAATTTTTCCATACACGTGAATGATGAGGAACTTTCGAATTTTATTTTGAATTATACTTTAACCAACTCTTTACTCTTATTATTTGGTTTAATTTGACCGGACTAAAAGATAATTAACGTTGAGGGATAATATTGAAAATTGGCGTTCAATTAAAACTTTTCCCAGTCGTTAAAAATAAGGTATTTCCATTTTGATAATCCCGTTATTAAGTCGTCGGCGATAATAGAATATTTGTAATAGTTGCGAAATAAACGGAAAATCTCGTAATCCCCTCACGTATTGTTCACTTGAATATTTGACAATAATCTCATTAAAATGCGCAACAGGATATTTGATCATAAACCTAAATGCCGGAGCTATTAAATCATTAAAATAGTTTGTCGTACATTTCACCAGAATCACCATAATCGTTAAATAATAACATTCCTTTGACTGCATTCATACAATATTCATTTAAATTCAAACACAGATAACGGCGCTACGAGAATGTACATAGTTTTATTAACGGTTGGGGAAATCCGGAAAAATTAAAAAAATATTTAAAATATCGTCATTATTATTATTATTATTATTATTGCACTGTACTTCACACAGATGATTCAGTTGAAGTTGATGGCTGTTTCGACAAATATCAGACACGTTTTAGTGTTAAATCACAAGTTTTTTTTTCAATTAATAAACTTCAAACATTTATCTGCAGCAAATATTGGATATCGCACAAGAAACAATACAATTAGTTACTTCCATTATTATAAATGTTTTAGTAAACATAGAAAAACAACATCTAATATCAGTGTATCGATTCTAGAACGAGAACTAATTAGAAATGACTAGATTCGTATGAATTACTGGATTAAATTGATCACTTACTAACTCAAAGTATCTATTTTTCATATTTCACTTCATTAATTTATTTAAACACTTCACTAACTTATAAAATAATTAACTTATCACTAATACTCTTACTAACTTATATAATTTATTCAAATTCTTCGGTTACTTTTCTATTTTGTTCCATTCACTATGACTATTTATTATAAACTAACTTACTCTGATAAACGTGCTCGATTTTATATCAGAAACGGCATAGGAAGTAGAGAAACGAAAAGAAATAAATAAAAAGATCATCATAGAAATTAGTTCTGAAACAAACAACAAACAAGTCAAAATTTGTGGCTTTCTTGACTAGTATCTGACACGTTCTACTGTTAGTTCACAAGTTTTGTACAAAAATGTTTGTAAGTTCCATTTTTTTTTTTCAATTAATAACCTCCAAACATTTATCTGCAGCAAATATTGGATATCGCACAAGAAACAATACAATTAGTTACTTCCATTATTATAAATGTTTTAGTAAACATAGAAAAACAACATCTAATATCAGTGTATCGATTCTAGAACGAGAACTAATTAGAAATGACTAGATTCGTATGAATTACTGGATTAAATTGATCACTTACTAACTCAAAGTATCTATTTTTCATATTTCACTTCATTAATTTATTTAAACACTTCACTAACTTATAAAATAATGTAACTTATCACTAATACTCTTACTAACTTATATAATTTATTCAAATTCTTCGGTTACTTTTCTATTTTGTTCCATTCACTATGACTATTTATTATAAACTAACTTACTCTGATAAACGTGCTCGATTTTATATCAGAAACGGCATAGAAAGTAGAGAAACGAAAAGAAATAAATAAAAAGATCATCATAGAAATTGGTTCTGAAACAAATAACAAACGACACGCCGCTATTTATAAAAAATATACGTCAAAATCGCCGACAAACATCAAACGATTCGGCGCAATCGCCAAATTTTAGAGCTCCAGTATAACCTGACAGTACCGGTTAGTTTTCGGCATAATCACCGAAGAAATTGAGACATTTGTCTCATATGTGGACAATGTCCGCTTCAAAGAAAGTTTCCGCCAATGAACAGATCTTGAAACTTTTGGAAATTCCTTAGAAAAAGCAGTAATGGTGAATCTGCGGTTTTCTTTAACCTCTCTGTCAACTCGTTGACGTTAAGTCATCTGAAAGAACAGATTTGCATCCTTGGTCCACACTTGGCGGGAGCGTCAATAATGGCGGACATGTTTACTTGGCTGTAACACAACGCCGACTGACGCCTGAATGTTAATAATGTCGAAGTACTTATAAATTTGAAATTTATGAATGACATTGAGTTTCGGTTCGCTTTTTATTAATTTTCTCGAGATCTCAACGCAAATTTATTTTTTAGTAATGCATAGAAACAAGCTTTATCAAATAATGTGAAAAAACCTAGCTTCCTTTTGAAAAAATATTAATTGCGACATGACACAAATTTGAAGTTTTATTTTTTTTGGCAATGGCAATAATCATATACGAGGATTGCTACTTAAGTTTTGGAATGCGAACCTTTGAACAGTCAAAACGTCAAATTGATAAGTAATCCGCCGTACAGTCACCCAATGATTTCTTCTTTTTTCCGAAAATCAAAAAGAATTTGCGAGGTCAACGTTTTTCTACCCCCGAAGAAGCGGTTAATGCCTTCAAATAACATGCTTTGAAGGTACCTCGATAATTAGTTCAAACGCACGCAAAAGTTTGTTAATATTGATGTAGAATATTTTGAAAAATAAAAAATCCGTACCCAATTATAAATATTTGTATTTGTCTATGTTAAAACTTGAGTAATAACTGATTTTACTCGATTTAAAACTATCAAAACTAATAAAACCAAAACAATAATTTTGTAAACCTTGCGCACGTAATTACACGCGTATTTCCTGAGCCAAAACTTCTCTAAAAACATCCTCGAACTATGAATTGTAATTATATTCATTGACAAACTCAAAAACTTCCTCTTTCAGTTAATAGTATAGACGCAAAAAAAATAAAAAAAATTCCCACGTAAATGAATTGTTATTTTTTTGTTTTTACTAATAGTTTAAGAGTGTGTCTTTAAAATGTCATGAATAAATATTGATTACTGGCCACGTTTCAGTCATTTGAGTTGCCAAAACTCGAAAAATTTTTTGAAAAAAACAACAATTGTATTCTTACTGCGGTTTTTGAGCCTGTCAGAAAATAAATTTTTGCAGATCGTCCTCTTTGACTAATCAGTTGTTCATTAAATGCCTTATAACTGACCAGAAATTGATTTACTATTGATTTGAGAAATACTTAGGACATTCCGTATACTCTAGGAAGCGGCATCGTACACCAAATTTGCAAACTTCATAATTACTAAGGAATTACAAGCAAGCTATAAGCAGTGACTTACCATCAGAATTTATCTTGAGCGGTGTTGCCGGCTCGTTAACATTCTTTCGCCGGAATAAGAAATAAAAGTGGGAAGGTGGGGTATGGATTTCGAATATATCATATTTGATCCGATATTAAAAACTTGGAAATTTTCAATTCATTGGCCAAAATTTTTATTTAGGTCCATATCGATCGAACACATTCCAAATATTTTGCCACAATCTTATATATAAGAACGAGAAATTCTAATACATACTGCACGTGATTATGAAAAATATGTTTCACATCGCAGGTAATTCAAATAACATGCACAAGGTTGTTACATTACATGCAAATTTATTTACTTTTAATTGTCACTTTCTGAATATCATTAGAATAAATTACTTCTAAAATTAAAGTTCTTTTTCAATTCCAAGTAAAACAAATCAATAATATTCGCCATTTTATTAAAATATGTTTCTAAAAACTTCATTATCGTTACTAATAATCACGTTTCCACTTAAAAGGAAGTCTATTACTATAAGTAATAAAACACCTCCCTGCAAAACTGATTTATCATCAAGTCTTGTAATTTTAGCGCCGCCATGGCAACGTTGCCGGCAGCTGACCGTGGGACAGGCGCCCGTGAAAAAGTCGCACGGTCTTTGCGCATGCGTCGCAGTCCTCTCACAATCGCCAAATATCAGAGACAGAGATACCAAGGGCCACACAATAACATAAGTATATCCGTAAGTTAGAGATGGGCGTAGCTGTTACTTTTGCTTTCTTGTACACGAGCCAGATTGGAATGTAGAGCGCTGCGAGGGTTTCGAATAAAACCGGAAGTATAAAACGTCGGATGCTGTCGGATATTCACCGCTTAGAACATGTGTGTGTGTGTGTTAAACCGGATAAATCTACTTTTGGTTTTTTTTTCTGTTTTCTTCTCGTTTTGTTATTTGATTACGATCTATCGTGCCATCTTTAATGATGGGTTGTTTTAGGTACGAAATTTTCTTCATACATTATTTAAAAACGTGCAGGAATGTCCGCTACCAATAAGTACTTACAAATTATTGAAAATAATGAAACAAAAATTATTTGAATTGAAATTTTTAAATTTCCAGTTTCAATATTTCCTTTCAATAATTAATAATAAACTGATCATGAATGTAGATTGTTATTATTAATCGTAGTTTCCATAAGTCTCGAACAGATGGCGCCTTAAGCGAATTTCTTTACAGAGAACTGTAAAATTTTGTCCTTTGCACCTCATAGATGTCGCCACACTTTAATGTGATAGATTTTATTAGACTACACACTATACACGTCTTATTATGTTAATTTAGCAAAGTACAGCAAACCGTGACTCACTCAACTATCCCGAAAACTAATAAATACAATTTTTCCGAAGAAAATACGTTTATAGAGATTGAAATAGCGTTTGATGCAGTTCATAGAATGAAAAGAAATGGTTGAAAGAGACGGAGAAGAAACAATTATGGAATTATGCAAAACAAATATCACAATAATGAGAAGAAAACAATCTGAAATGAACAAAACAATTATAGAGTGTATTCCTATCTAGTATACATGTCGTAGGCATTCTGCAGACTGCCGGCAGATAGTAGAATTTATCATCGAAATCACCTGTCTAACATACATCTTTTTCTTTAATAACTTTATGTTTGGAACCACTCCTACTAACATAATAATTGTCTCTAATTCAATTTTCACAATACATCTTTAACCTAACCTCACTTAACTTAACTTAACCTCACCTAACTTAACGCATCTTTCAGTTTTTGTTCAAACTCATCTCGGTTCACTGAATCATTACCCATTTTCTAATCACTTATGATCACGAATCACAGAAAAAGTGGGTTTAGGCAGAGCTAAAAGCTGTCAACTGTCAACTGTCATCCGCCGGTAGTCTGTACAAACAGAAAGACTCAAAAATAACATAATCGTAGAAACGTGCAGAAAGACAATAGAAATAACGAAGTGGAAACTAAAATGTAGAAATTTAGTGAGTGGTCAGGACCCCCACAGAAAGCTGTGAAATAATTATATATATCAAGGGATTCAAATCAAACGTAAAGTCATTGTAAATTACCCCAAATGTAGTAAAAAAGTAGAACATAACCTCAAATAACTCATAACTTAAGATAATGAGCTCGTTATCTTTACTTATTAAGATATATGTAATACAGTTTATTGAAGTTACGTACGCGTGAATTAGTAACAAAAATTGTAATTTCACTATACTTTTCATGATAGATCTCGATAAAGGCCCTCATCATCTCATATTTGATTCGAATTCTCTCTGAATCCGTAAGTATATAATAAAACGGTTCTGACTCAGACTCACACGTACCGCATTCTTGGGCGTTTATTATTATAGAGTTCTTGATATTTATGTCTGGTATTAGTTCCTATATATGCGAAACGTTATTGGTTAAACTGAGTTGCATAATAAATCTCCTATTTTCATTACTTATATATTTCTTCATAGTCAGACCGAAACTTATTTTGTTTTTTTTTTGATTCATTGGGATTTAGACTTTCAATTAAAGGAAAAAAAGAAGTTATTTTGTTCCAAACATCTCCCGTTCCACGAATCTCAAGTTTTTATTGTCACTTTAATTCACTTCAATTGTCAATTTGTTAGAAATTTATCAAAGCCCCGAGTTTTTCCTATCAACTCTAAGGTATATTATCATTGACTGGACGGGTCAATCGCAGGGACCGCAAAAGAGGAGGCGGACTTGTTGGGTCCCATGTTTGCTCCAAATTCATCTCTAGATTTGCGGGAAATCTACTACCCAACCCAACACCGAGATGTGCCAAAACTTCTCAAAGTCTTAAACAGCAATAAAGCGACTGGCCCAGATGGAATACCACCGATCGTATTGAAGAATCGTTCAACTGAACTAACAAGTCCTCTATAATATGAAAGAAACTTCTTCCATCTAGGTTGGAAAATTGCTCGGATTAAACTCATACCAAAAAAAAAGTTAAAAAGACGGTTATCAATAACTACCGTCCGATTGCTTTAGCACTAGCAATTGCCAAGGTCGTTAATCACCAAAGCTTGAGATATCTTGAGTCTGCTAACATCCTCGGCGACTATCAATACCGTAAACATAAATCAACCGGAAACCTTCTGGTCACCAACCTATGGATTGGAGCTATACAGAGCAATCCAGGGACGACGAAAGCACATTGCTTGGTGTCGTTGTTCAAAGATGTAGGCCGAACAGATCTTCAACATCTATACAAAACTTGAAAAACTTTTTTAAATGGATTAGAAGCAATCTGATTGAGTTTAATGCAGCATAGATCCAAGGCTGATACTGAAGCTTATGATTTAGTCCCGTCTGGACATTCGTTTGATGGTTGTTGAGATTGGGATAGTCACGTGGCTGATTCAAGCAAAACAGCTTCTTCTTTTTAAGAGCCTCTACAAGATTCGTCCATGTTTGGAATATTGGTTGTTGGACCAGAAACTTGGACAGCTTAGAGCATAGAAGAAAAGTCGGTGACCTGACTCTGTTTCACCACTTTTTATGTTCATCTTCCTATTTTTTTGAAGTAGTAACTTACGTTATCTTTCTTTCATTTCATATCCGATTAACTTTTATTATTATTATTATTATTATTATCAGCATTAATAACATAACCCAAACAAAGTTTGTTCAAATTGCGTATCTTGCATTACGCAACATTAAAACATTCATTTTATAATGGAATGTGCACTTTATTCTTATTTTATTAACTCCATCTCGTTAGTACGATTAAAATTATTAAACTTACTAAAGGATTTATAAAATACTTGACGAAAATAACTCGTAGATTTGACACTGTGACTTCCTAACAATAATTACTCTTCCATCACTCGCCACGTATATACAGTATTCGACTAGTACATTACTGTGAGCTCCAGAACATGGTAGAACCTTCCAAAATGTTTAGTTATCACCACATAGTTCGATTGATGCTCAATAGATGAAGCCACCTACCATTTTTATAGTTATTACTGGCACCGTTAGATGACCTACAGCTGTGTCCGTCCAGTATCAAAGATTCTTAGAATAGGAATGTCTCTTGGTTGTTCCGAGACAAAATGATCTCTTCTATTTAGATTACTAGAGTATGTTGGTTTTTCCTAAAACGTATACCAGGTATATCGTAGAGGAAAGAAAGTAATTTGGAATTGAAGGATTATTGTTTTTTTTTTTTTCGAGATTGATCCTGAGATATATCCTTATGTTTGGCCGCTTTAGAGGTTACTTAGCGGCGACTCGGAAAGTTAGTTACTTCAATATCATATTTTGATTGTTCTTATATGAAGATAGAAAGGAGATCGATAGAAAATCTTTGTGTTATAAAAAAATTAGAATATTCCAACGTACAAAACGTGTATCAGTTTCATAATTTTTTATCGTTTCAACCTTGGGTTGTTACCGCCAGACCTTTCCCTATATAGTAATAGAAACATTCCTGAATACCTGGAGCCGTCTCTGAACGGGTCTCAGTTATCTTTCTGTTGATTTTGCATTCTTCAGGTGACTGCATTCTTTACAGGACGTTCTTCGGATCATTGCACTTGCTGGCGAATAGTTTTTAACACGAAATCTACTCGGACCTTTGATTATACAATATGTTTTTAAAGATAAGACCGTTCTGGGAATAGTTAACAGTGCCAATGATTCGTTGTTGAACCGATAAGGAAAAGTAGATTTGCAGTTTTTGCTCGTGTCTATGGATTAGCGTTGTATATTTTTTTATTCGGCTTTTTTTTTTTATAAAAATCAATTAAATTGTAAGAACTTAGTCTACTAAGAACTAATTCCACAAATTATTTTGATGATTTTGAGACTAACCCTTTGCTTCGGGCACTAAATCTAAGTATTTTCCAACGATTTATGTACACATATATGTACTGGGTGACCAAATAATAATAGCTCTCAGTTTTAGATCAAAAACAGCTAGAGAAAAACAAAATTATAACAAAAAATCGCCTCGAAAAGAACGCGGAAATTATTTTTAATTTGTACGTCTACCAACTAAAAGACGTAATTGAATTTACGTAACATTTACAAAATTAGTTTTATTGAGAAATGAGTTTGAATACGTACATTTCATTTTCCAAAAAAATATCGTAAGTTTGCGAGAATAATTTCGGTTTTACTTAACTGATTTTTGAGGTAAATTATTGAAAACAACTCTTTTTGTGAGTACACAGAAAAGGCACAGCGAAAACCTCAATATATTTCTTTTATTTAAGATATTAAGTGTATTAGTACATCCGAAATTATTCTAATACTGTTATTAATGTTACTGGGAAAAGACGTTCAGGACGTTTTTCCTTAAAGACCTTTTCATATGTCTCTTTTCTATGAACATCAGGTTAATATTATCGAAATGGTTCAGTGAATAGAGAATTAGGTTAGGTTAATATGATCTAGATTGGTTTTTAACACGGAAACCTACTACCTAACCTCATTTTATAGGTTATTTTCCAGCATTTCTAACCTAAAATGGAATTTTTCACTTATGTCATGTCTACTTCTAAACAGGGCACCGACAGAACAGAATCTCGATAGTTTTCTTATCTTCGTTACACTATTGCCAATAATTGTCCGTTGATACCCCCAATTTCCGAAATTTACTATGTATAAATCAACCAAACTAATGGGTTTACCAATAGCGACTTGACAATTTTAAATTTAGTTTGTGAACGCACTTTTCCACTTCAACATCGAACTGTCACCGTCAGTTTATTCAGTAGACATACAACATTTTCATCATGGCCAAGTACACGAATAAACAACGTTTGCAAATCTTGAAAATTTACTACAGAAATTCGGAGTCGGTGGCCGCTACTTTAAGAGCGTTAACTCCGATTTTCGATCGTAATTCACGACCTAGTAGACATGTAATAACGAGTTTAGTAAAAAAGTTTGAATCTACCTATTCGTTGTGTGATATTTCCGTGCCAGTGAGACTACGAAGTGTCGAAAATATCGCTGCCGTAGCAAATGATCCAAATCAGTCAATTCCACGACGTTCTCAAGAGTTCGGCATCCCCAAGACCACTTTAAGGGTGAATTTTGCATAAATATCTTACTCTACACCCATACAAGATCAAACTCACTCAAGATTTAAAAAAAAGATGCGTCAAGACGATCAATTTCATCGCAAAATCATCTTCAGTGACGAAACTCATTTCTGGCTCAATGGATTTGTCAATAAACGAAATATTTGGTATTGGGCGGATGGAAATCCACTTCATGTGAATGGTGACCGTTATCGCGCCATGATTGTCGATTATTTTTGGCCCGAATTGGAATTATATGGACTTGGACAGCATGTGGTTTCAACAGGACGCCGCCACAAGCCACACAGCACACGTTACAATCGATTTATTGGAGAACAAGCTTGAGCGTGTTATCTCAAGAAATGGGCCAGTCGATTGGCCGCCTCGTTCGTGCGATTTAACGCCTCTAGATTTTTTTCTTTGGGGCTACGTCAAGTCATTGGTCTAAGCTAATAAGCCGACGACGTTGGAAGAGCTCAAAGCAAACATTGAACGCGAAATAGTCGCCGTTTCGGCCGAAATGTGTGGCCGAATCATGGAAAATTGGATCCAACGAATCAACCGCTGTAAACGTGCCCGCGGTGGCCATATGAGCAAAGTCGAGTTCTATTCATAAATGTTTTGAATGTACCTCGACCCGATAATAAACTTTGTGAAATATCTCAAATGGTTTTCATTTTATTTTGGAAAAAAGTGGAAATCCTTTTATATATACAAAAATATGTAGGAATCGTAAAACTAAACAAAATCGCGCGTGCCGATTCTCTAAGATCAGAGTAGCTCCGCTGAGATGTAGGCGTTCGAGAATTATCTCTTGGTTGTCACGAAACAAAATGATCTCTTCTATTTAAAACGTCTGGCATGGGTTGTAAAAGTATGTTGGTTTTTCCTAAAACGTATACCAGGTATATCGTAGAGGATTAATTGAATTGCATTATATTAGGACTTTGAGAAGGTTATAGAAGAAATGTACCTTGGATTGTATAATTATGGAAGTTGATCGGATAATTATGTATTTTTAAATGCGAGGACACGCACACGGCACATAATCTTTCTGGATATCGTCCAATCGCTTCTGATTCATCATATATCCTTATGTTTTACTCCCTTGGACTACCTTTGACTGCCCTTCCACTGCATAGTGTCCAAGCTCCCCACAGAAACTTACTTTCTTCTTCTTCTTCTTCCTGTTTCAATAGGATCAGGTCCAGTTCAATCCTGTACGTTTATCTCTCTTCCTGGATCTTCCTGAGAAGTCGAACTCCAACTCTCGTACCACCACTTTGGTGGTCTGCCTACAGGTCTGAGTTTTAGCTCGCTTTGCTTTCTGGCATTCTTTCTACGTGATCGCACAATTCTTTTCTTAAGTCATCACTCTGATGGTTCCAGTTTTTAGTCTATACGATTTTGACTGTTGTACTCGCATGAATCCTTTATTTATTTTCTTCTGTTCTACCCATTTTTCTGCAGGATAGTTGTGTGAATTAGAAAAGTTTTAGATACCCTAAAAACACTTTTCCATTTCTTGAACTTCGAATTTTATTTCGTTTAGAATTCAGTGGTGATAGTGATTATGCCCGTGCCGTGTTTTCTTTTGCTAATATCAATGATGTTATGGCCGATGGTAGTATTGCTATTCAGACTGTTAGTACCTACATCGTATTTATGAATATGACTTATTTTGTAAACATGTTTTTGTATCTTTATATTACTGTTCCCATTACCATAAACTTATTGTCAGTTGATTAAGTGTTATTACTGCCATAAAATTACAACTACATAAAAAACAATAATGTATATATTTGAGTATAACGTTTTCTACCTATGTACATATTATGAATAGTTAACCTACTTCTAAGTAGTTATTTATAGCAAAATTAAAACTATTGTCTTTGTTTTGTTGGTGTAACCGAAAAACGGCATGTCTCACCTATGACCTTTTTTTCGAAAATTGTTGTATTGTGTTTGTTACCCAATACGCCAGACTGAAACTAATTATGAAATATGAAAAAAAAAATTTTTTATTATTATCAACCACCGAAGACGAGAACTTCTTCCATTTCGTCAACTAAATACACTTTCCTCTATTATTACCATTATTCTTTTCCATATTTTCCAAGGTTCACTTGGTTCACAAAAAAAAAGTCCATTTACTCAAAACGAGGCCTGCTAATAAGTTTTGAAATATGTCAATTCTGCCAAAATATGTTGTCATACGAATGTTATTTTCAAGTATTAACCAAATCTAACAAAAGTTGTTAGCGCTCGAATCAAATGGTCGTCTGGGCACCAAACGCATTTTCCACCACGACAATACGATCGAAAATCGTGTACTTTTTCGATTAAAATAATTAGACACATGTCATCTGGGATTTCTGGTAGTACTTGAAGACAATCAAGTGAAATGTCTACGTTTTTTCCGTCTATCCATTCCAAATTTTCATCCAAAACTCACAGCAAGTCTTTAGCACAACGCTTGACTACAGTTTCTCGTCGAAACGTATCTGTGCTTAAGCTAAATTATTTTGATAGTCATGCTATTCATTTTAGCTGTCAAAATGAATTGTTAAAATATTTTTTTCGATATATTTTATTATTTGAAGTTGACGTAAGATTTTTTTTTATTATCCCCCCTCGATTTAAATGAGATTTAGTGGGATTCCATTGCACTCCTTCCCCCCATTCTGAGCTCACGTATTTAATGGATGCCCCATCTATACTTCTTCTTCTTTATCTGTCAAAATGAATTGTTAAAATATTTTTTTCGATATATTTTATTATTTGAAGTTGACGTAAGATTTTTTTTATTATCCCCCCTCGGTTTAAATGAGATTTGGTGGGATTCCATTGCACTCCTTCCCCCCATTCTGAGCTCACGTATTTAATGGATGCCCCATCTATACTTCTTCTTCTTTATCTGTCAAAATGAATTGTTAAAATATTTTTTTCGATATATTTTATTATTTGAAGTTGACGTAAGATTTTTTTTATTATCCCCCCTCGGTTTAAATGAGATTTGGTGGGATTCCATTGGACTACTTCCCCCCATTCTGAGCTCACGTATTTAATGGATGCCCCATCTATACTTCTTCTTCTTTATCTGTCAAAATGAATTGTTAAAATATTTTTTTCGATATATTTTATTATTTGAAGTTGACGTAAGATTTTTTTTATTATCCCCCCTCGATTTAAATGAGATTTGGTGGGATTCCATTGGACTACTTCCCCCCATTCTGAGCTCACGTATTTAATGGATGCCCCATCTATACTTCTTCTTCTTTATCAGTCAAAATGAATTGTTAAAATATTTTTTTCGATATATTTTATTATTTGAAGTTGACGTAAGATTTTTTTTATTATCCCCCCTCGGTTTAAATGAGATTTGGTGGGATTCCATTGCACTCCTTCCCCCCATTCTGAGCTCACGTATTTAATGGATGCCCCATCTATACTTCTTCTTCTTTATCTGTCAAAATGAATTGTTAAAATATTTTTTTCGATATATTTTATTATTTGAAGTTGACGTAAGATTTTTTTTATTATCCCCCCTCGGTTTAAATGAGATTTGGTGGGATTCCATTGCACTCCTTCCCCCCATTCTGAGCTCACGTATTTAATGGATGCCCCATCTATACTTCTTCTTCTTTATCTGTCAAAATGAATTGTTAAAATATTTTTTTCGATATATTTTATTATTTGAAGTTGACGTAAGATTTTTTTTATTATCCCCCCTCGGTTTAAATGAGATTTGGTGGGATTCCATTGGACTACTTCCCCCCATTCTGAGCTCACGTATTTAATGGATGCCCCATCTATACTTCTTCTTCTTTATCTGTCAAAATGAATTGTTAAAATATTTTTTTCGATATATTTTATTATTTGAAGTTGACGTAAGATTTTTTTTATTATCCCCCCTCGGTTTAAATGAGATTTGGTGGGATTCCATTGCACTCCTTCCCCCCATTCTGAGCTCACGTATTTAATGGATGCCCCATCTATACTTCTTCTTCTTTATCTGTCAAAATGAATTGTTAAAATATTTTTTTCGATATATTTTATTATTTGAAGTTGACGTAAGATTTTTTTTATTATCCCCCCTCGGTTTAAATGAGATTTGGTGGGATTCCATTGGACTACTTCCCCCCATTCTGAGCTCACGTATTTAATGGATGCCCCATCTATACTTCTTCTTCTTTATCTGTCAAAATGAATTGTTAAAATATTTTTTTCGATATATTTTATTATTTGAAGTTGACGTAAGATTTTTTTTATTATCCCCCCTCGGTTTAAATGAGATTTGGTGGGATTCCATTGCACTCCTTCCCCCCATTCTGAGCTCACGTATTTAATGGATGCCCCATCTATACTTCTTCTTCTTTATCAGTCAAAATGAATTGTTAAAATATTTTTTTCGATATATTTTATTATTTGAAGTTGACGTAAGATTTTTTTTATTATCCCCCCTCGGTTTAAATGAGATTTGGTGGGATTCCATTGCACTCCTTCCCCCCATTCTGAGCTCACGTATTTAATGGATGCCCCATCTATACTTCTTCTTTATCTGTCAAAATGAATTGTTAAAATATTTTTTTCGATATATTTTATTATTTGAAGTTGACGTAAGATTTTTTTTATTATCCCCCCTCGGTTTAAATGAGATTTGGTGGGATTCCATTGCACTCCTTCCCCCCATTCTGAGCTCACGTATTTAATGGATGCCCCATCTATACTTCTTCTTCTTTATCTGTCAAAATGAATTGTTAAAATATTTTTTTCGATATATTTTATTATTTGAAGTTGACGTAAGATTTTTTTTATTATCCCCCCTCGGTTTAAATGAGATTTGGTGGGATTCCATTGGACTACTTCCCCCCATTCTGAGCTCACGTATTTAATGGATGCCCCATCTATACTTCTTCTTCTTTATCTGTCAAAATGAATTGTTAAAATATTTTTTTCGATATATTTTATTATTTGAAGTTGACGTAAGATTTTTTTTATTATCCCCCCTCGGTTTAAATGAGATTTGGTGGGATTCCATTGCACTCCTTCCCCCCATTCTGAGCTCACGTATTTAATGGATGCCCCATCTATACTTCTTCTTCTTTATCTGTCAAAATGAATTGTTAAAATATTTTTTTCGATATATTTTATTATTTGAAGTTGACGTAAGATTTTTTTTATTATCCCCCCTCGGTTTAAATGAGATTTGGTGGGATTCCATTGCACTCCTTCCCCCCATTCTGAGCTCACGTATTTAATGGATGCCCCATCTATACTTCTTCTTCTTTATCTGTCAAAATGAATTGTTAAAATATTTTTTTCGATATATTTTATTATTTGAAGTTGACGTAAGATTTTTTTTATTATCCCCCCTCGGTTTAAATGAGATTTGGTGGGATTCCATTGCACTCCTTCCCCCCATTCTGAGCTCACGTATTTAATGGATGCCCCATCTATACTTCTTCTTCTTTATCTGTCAAAATGAATTGTTAAAATATTTTTTTCGATATATTTTATTATTTGAAGTTGACGTAAGATTTTTTTTTATTATCCCCCCTCGATTTAAATGAGATTTAGTGGGATTCCATTGCACTCCTTCCCCCCATTCTGAGCTCACGTATTTAATGGATGCCCCATCTATACTTCTTCTTCTTTATCTGTCAAAATGAATTGTTAAAATATTTTTTTCGATATATTTTATTATTTGAAGTTGACGTAAGATTTTTTTTTATTATCCCCCCTCGATTTAAATGAGATTTAGTGGGATTCCATTGCACTCCTTCCCCCCATTCTGAGCTCACGTATTTAATGGATGCCCCATCTATACTTCTTCTTCTTTATCTGTCAAAATGAATTGTTAAAATATTTTTTTCGATATATTTTATTATTTGAAGTTGACGTAAGATTTTTTTTTATTATCCCCCCTCGATTTAAATGAGATTTAGTGGGATTCCATTGCACTCCTTCCCCCCATTCTGAGCTCACGTATTTAATGGATGCCCCATCTATACTTCTTCTTCTTTATCTGTCAAAATGAATTGTTAAAATATTTTTTTCGATATATTTTATTATTTGAAGTTGACGTAAGATTTTTTTTATTATCCCCCCTCGGTTTAAATGAGATTTGGTGGGATTCCATTGGACTACTTCCCCCCATTCTGAGCTCACGTATTTAATGGATGCCCCATCTATACTTCTTCTTCTTTATCAGTCAAAATGAATTGTTAAAATATCTTTTTCGATATATTTTATTATTTGAAGTTACGTAAGATTTTTTTTATTATCCCCCCTCGGTTTAAATGAGATTTGGTGGGATTCCATTGGACTACTTCCCCCCATTCTGAGCTCACGTATTTAATGGATGCCCCATCTATACTTCTTCTTCTTTATCTGTCAAAATGAATTGTTAAAATATTTTTTTCGATATATTTTATTATTTGAAGTTGACGTAAGATTTTTTTTTATTATCCCCCCTCGATTTAAATGAGATTTAGTGGGATTCCATTGCACTCCTTCCCCCCATTCTGAGCTCACGTATTTAATGGATGCCCCATCTATACTTCTTCTTCTTTATCAGTCAAAATGAATTGTTAAAATATTTTTTTCGATATATTTTATTATTTGAAGTTGACGTAAGATTTTTTTTATTATCCCCCCTCGGTTTAAATGAGATTTGGTGGGATTCCATTGGACTACTTCCCCCCATTCTGAGCTCACGTATTTAATGGATGCCCCATCTATACTTCTTCTTCTTCTTCTTCTATACTTTCTATACGTCGAAAAAATTAAATTTATTACTAATAAAAACAATATAATAATCATTCGATTGTTTTAGCAAAACTTATGTTCTAGAGTGTTGGTTAAATTTGATTATATAAAGATAGTATGTGTATTGAGTTTGGGGTGAGGTATTTAGGTTATTATCCATACCGAATTCGGTTCTGTTCGATGGTAGTCAGTTGTTTCGTTGCATCGGTGGTGCGCGATGCGTAAAGGTGTGCGGTAACATCACAGGCGGCCGATGCGATGCCAATGAACGGTGGCCTGATCCGTGATGGTCCGCCGGCCGGAGATGCCACCTACTGACTCTTGCTCTCTCTTCTTCTCTCTCGGCACCGCATTCTTGCCCTACACTGCGCTAAGGCGGATGTCTGAAATGTCGGTTGGACCAATATAACCTATATTTCGCTAGAATTATTTTACATAGAGAAACTAGTCATTCATCATTAGTTACTTACTACAAGGACGAGTCGGAGGACCGTTTCACAATTAAACGAATCGTTATTACGACGACAATTTTCTTCATTTTCAACAATTCAATACAAGTTTGTGAGTAGAATAAATAGTTTGAACAATTGCGGAGCGGAAAATAATTTGTAACGACCCTCAAATATAAAGAAGATTGTGAAAGTTTTTCAGTGGAAACCGTTGGTGGTTGTTTATTTGCTTTTCGTGATTAGTAATAATTCGATGCAAACTTTGGATATTCAATTAAACAATAACGGGTAAGATTGTATCAGTTTAATTTTCTAAAAAAAAAAAAATTTTAAATATCACAACTGTTTGGTAAATCTTCATCATACAAATTAGAGTTAGACACATTGGTGCAAACGATTATAAATATGTGGTTCATCGCATTGTACCAAATAACTATGAGATACAAGAAGTGCAAGTCGTTGAAGAAAAGAAGAAAATACGTGGTCGTATCCCGCATTCTTCTCTCAGCTGCATTCTTAAGGCGGCGGTGCTCTGCTTATAATCACAATCAGCTGCTCTCCACTTCGTAAACGTAAACGGTGCGAATTGTATCCGAAAGCGCCGCCGCGTCCATAGCTGGTCCACCACACAGTGTTGCACTGAGCACTCGTTACCGAATATTTGTAATAAAAAAATTGTTCCAAAAGTTTTATTCCATCACCCACCTATTTCGAGGAAACCCCCCTATTTAATATTAACAATAAGCTTGCAGGGTGAATTATTTTAGCTGGAAACAATTATAAATAATCAAAGATAAATACCAGCATTTGGTACTTGCTTTCCATGATACCCTGAAGTTCTGTCCAGTCCCAAAAACCGACACTACTCCACCAACATTCTTGCATTCCTTTTCCATGAAAATATTTTCTCCATCCCAGCGATTTGTTGATGGAATCGTTCCCCGTGCTCCTCAGAAACTGTTCCTAAATTTTCACGGAATAAATCCAGGTGTTTGTGCAGAAAGGAAGGGACAAGTTACATCCCATGGCTTTTTACGCTGACAGCAATTTGGCAAGCCAAGTTTCCTTTTTGATTCAGGTGTTCAGTAAACGTCGAAAATTGGAAAAGTTCGGGGACACACACGAGGAAATTTAGTTTCCAAAAATCACAAACTGCTCGATCAATCCGAGTCGGATGTGCAAATATTTTCCTTCGGAACCAATTTCATTTATTCATTCAACTATTTTCGAATATTTAAGGGCTAGAAGTTGAAATATGTAAAAAATAATTAGGGGATGTTCCCCAAAAACGGAGGGCGATAGGGGAAACTGAAGTAATATTCAGATTCAGGTCAATTTACATAGGAATCGTCACGAATGGTGTCAGAGCCGATTTTTAATGCAGACCAGTGTAGTCGCACTCAACTCGAACAGAATTAAGTCTCGTTATCGTATTGAAATTTTGTTTTTGAACAAAACGACTTGTTCCCAGGGAACCGTTTACTCTGGCCACTAATATCGCCGGATCTATCTTCATTTAAACATTTCTTGGACATGATTGACCGCAGACTATGAAATTTGCAGCTTAGTTCACAAATCGAGGTTTTTCAGTATACAAGGTACTGTTTTCCAATTTAATAAACTTGTCTGAAAATATTATTTTAAAAATTGATAATACGAAAACGTCGGTGATTAAATATCTCCAGTCCGTCTCTGTTTATATCTTTTTTCTCCCAACTCGTCGCCGATGCTCAAATCGCCGAAAATTAATGTCGATGAATGAACGCATAGGAAGAGGTCGATTGGATTGTTGTTTGCAAGAATGCGGGCTGCTGCTGCATGTGTGTGTGTGTGTGTTATAATTGGTTGTGTTGTAGGTAATTGGGCATTCGGCGTTATAATATTATCCGGTTTTATTAACCTTCGTGTTTAGTAACTGCAATAATAATCGTAGTTAAATATATTGATACCGACGATAGAAAATATACAAAAATAAACTTCGAAGTTGGAAATTTTCAAATAAAATCCAGTTAAGGTTAAGTTATAAGGTAGTCTGAATAGGTCGTAGGCCGACACATAGATGGCGTTACTAGTATTAAATGTCCAGTCCTAACCTTTAAAAGGCGCGTGCATAAATTTGACTGTACTATTATAGCCGCGCGTTTCTACAACCAAAGTTATCGTCTTCTTGGTTATCGAAACGCGCCTCAGACAGTGTAATTGTGAGTGTTGGTGTAGTGTTAACAGTGTGTTCAGTAGGAATATCACAAACGGTTCCAGAAATTCCTAAAATGGGCTTGATAAACATTATTTAGACTTCAAGAAAATCAACCGTTGGGAAGTGACGTGCAGAGTTTAAACAAGACGAAATAAGTAGATCTCAAAGAGGTTGTTACCGAGCAGTTCTGAGTTAGAACTGACCCTAAAGCATGGAAAAACGTAAAATTCGGCAGCCTAGGTGATGACAACAGTAGTTTGGCAAATCGCACTATAAAAGTCGAAAAGTTTTATGACCGCCAAAATTGGTTTTGCCAGGATCAATTAAAAAAAAAAATTACTAAAGACGGTATACACCTCGAACATACCATCATTGCCATAAAACATGCTTTCTACAAGTGATAATAACGATTATTAGAGATATAATGAATTTACTCGGTGGGTAGTGACGATTTTCAATTTTGGCGAAAGCGCCGGAGTATCCGCCATTATTTTAAATTCTCCCGTCCAATATAAATACTAATTTGAAAATTTCTAAATAATCGGATCTGAAATATTTAATTTTTTTTTGCAAAATCTTCGCTGCTGTTTCGTTACCGAGTAAGTAACTTTTATTTTATAGAATTGCGAAAATAACTTGTTCAACATTTTTTTCTATTATGTATTTAACAAAATTAACTGCATTTTCGAAGACTTTTGTTTTGATAACCAAACAGATCGCAATTAACGAATCGCTTATCAAAGAGTTATAAAAATTTTGCTACAAAAATTACGTTTCCCTCGAAATCAGATTTTTTATTCATTATTATTAACTACATATTGAAAATAACACAAAATACCTATAAAGTTCGACACGTTGGGGTGTGAATAAGTCTAAAACGATTTAAGGGAAGAAAACACGTCGAAGAAATACAAGAAACGATATTATGTAACCTTGAAAATATCTTATTTAACTACATTTACAGTATCTTTAACGAAACTTGTGCAGCAAAATATTTATCCAAATCGTGGCGCAAAAAACATACAATAACTGAAGACAAATCTTTGAATGTTTAGATACATAGTTGTGAAGTAGGAAAATTACGAAACATTATAGCAAAATGTTATCCATTCACTTGCGACAATTATTCTTATCTCTGTTGTAATCCCCTCTTTTAACGATGTTTTTTAAATGATCCTTCGGGAAATAGTCTAAAGCAGAGATTCCCCAAGCGGTCAATATCCATTTCCAAGTGGTCGACATAAACGAAAACTGTTTTTGGGGGGTCGACGACGTCTAAAACTCGGACCGTATTAACTAACCCGAGTTCTTATTTATAATTTTTTAGATACTGTATAACTTGTTCTGGGGGTACCGATTTGTTATGAGAATGAATAATATTTTAGTAGGAAGTATCATTCTTGTACTTTTAAAAAAATTTAACAATTACACGTTCGTAGATTCATCCATGGCACTTCGCATTTTTCATTTTTTTATCTTGCCACCATATTTTTTCAAAAAATAATTCCTACTCAAGTATACGTAACTTGTTTTATCGTATTTATTTTGATAAATTTTGAAGACTAAAGACTAAATCACTTAACCAACCGCAAAGTTTCTAAATTAGTATTCAGTATTTTCTATATCAATAGAAAAAAAAAATAGATAGAATTTTTTAATTAATTGTAAAGTAATTACGAGGATCTGAGATATCAGTTCAATTAGGAAAAGTTACCTGAAATGGTTTGGGAATCCCTGGTCTGAAGGATTCACGTCGGGTGATCGCGCAAACATTTTTCCATCTGCAAACTCTTCACGTCTATCAAAATCGTTATTTGGCAACTCTCGAACCAACGTTACATTGTATGGATGGAATTTATTACCACGTAAAATTTTCATTACTGGATATTTGCGAAGTTTTCCTGCGCTCAGTTTCGTTAAACTTATTGACAGAAGATCTTGTTATGGGATTTCGGTTAGGACATAAATTATTAAAGATATTAGACGTTTCTTGTGGACTTTCAACATCGATTGATGGATCATCTACTGCACAGTCTTGTTGTTGATTTATTCTTATTCCCGTTGAACACCTGACGCCTTCAAATCCCATATTTTGAAATACCCTAAAATAGGAATGGAAAAAATGCATCGACAATTGGTTTAAACGCATACCAAAGTATATTGATTTTAATCGAAAATATTTTAAGAACCAATAAAACCATATATAATTATAAATATTGTGAACGTTTTCAATGAATTTGTGATGATTGGTCATCGTACTTTTATTTTAAGGCGTTAGCCCAACTAAGCCCAGTTTAAATTAGGCTGCACGACCTGCGGCATTCCAAAAACTGAAAATTTGAACATGGGAAAGCTGTGCATCAGATGTTTGCTCACAATGGAACAAAAACAGCGTCTTGATGATGTTTCCATCGAGTGTTTGGTAATGTTTCACAGTAATAAAGCGTCGTTTCATAACCATGAATGATCCTTCGTACCAGACACAAAAAAATAATCAAAACAATGCACTGAAAAGGGATACCCAGTTCCAAAGAAGGCAAAGACCGTTCCAACTGCTTACCATCGATTTTTTTTGGGATAATTTTCATTGACTATATTGAAAAAGGGAAAAACTATCAACGTTTGAACGATGAAATCAAGCATTTAATCGCCAGATTTAGCCCCCTCGGATTCTTTTTTGTTTTCCCAGATTTGCTCGCTCGCTGGGTCAAAGAGGTTGCGAGTTGTTGGCTATTTCGATGAGCTTGACGATTCTTATTATAAAAATTGTGTATACAGTGGACATTTTAAACAATACAATTGTAGTTTTCAAAACTGTATACCAACTACTTCCATTTGTTTACTGAAAAATTGATGATGAAATCGATTAATGCGAATATATTTTTCAATAAAACATAATCGAAATTATTTCCGAATTAATAGAAATTCGGAAAATTCGTTTTCCACACTTTATGGTAGGGAGAAACGGTAAACGCAGTAATTTCATATCAAATCTTACCGGCATCGGCAAGTTAAAGTTATTTGATCATTGCTGTAAGGAAAATATTTGTATGTAGCTGTTGGAAGCATTCTTCGAATTCTTCTATTTATCTTTATATATATATATATATATATATATATATATAAACGAGTTCTCTCTCGCTGAACAATCATCTCCAACGTAGATATCTTCTATAATTTTAGTATATTTCTTTTTATTAGTAGCAGTAGCGTCTCGAAGGACCGAAGGACTAATAGGGAAAGTTAATTTTTGTTCAAGATAAATTCCAAACCAGTATTTAATAATAACTTTGGGTATTTCTTTATAATTGGAAACAAATTTAAATTTTGACGTATATTTCTAATAGGTTGATTGAAAAACTGTCAAACCACTTCATTATCCTTACCGACTATAGGGTGGCTAATTCATTAGTTGAATCTAGGTTTGGTTTAGGTAATATCACACTATGATCGACGGTTATCATCCATAAATAGGCGATGTTTTTTGTTTCTGTTTTCGTCCAAGAACTTCTACGAGTTCTATGCGTTCATCTTCAACCTCCTCCAAAGACATTATGTTGAAGATTATGGGGAAATATTGTTCGTCAATCCTTCTACACAAAATCCTGAATGTTTGTTTCGTACATAAATCCATAAATATTATTATAAAAGCTACGGTTTGTCAACAAGTGGATATTAATCGTCTCTGGATTCTTGTGTTCAATGTGCCGTTCCTCCACACGAAATAATGGACATCCTTATGTAATTTTAAAACCTTTAGAATCGAAAAATGATTGTACACGTTGAATTATTACCTACATCAGGACTTAGACACTATGATCATAATCCGAATGTTGGGAAACTATCCAGGATCACGTTCATTGTTGTTCGGAAACTGCCCGAATTAATTCTTTCTACCCTGGTACATCAGTGGGTAAATGCGATTAGCTGACGTGTTGTTTGCTGATAACTGCTCAATTATTAAAAATCTAGAATCTATTCTCTTCTTATTCTGCTGATAATTTCGTTCACTGCAGCTCGGAAGAGTTGAACTAGTTGTCTGACCGAACCACTGACGTGAATTATTCAACCATGATGTTCTAATTCTTCTTCCAGGACTACAAGTGCGATGTAAGATAATTTTCTGGTCTTAACAGATCTTAAAATGTATCTAATAACGTTTGTAAACTTTCCATTGAGTCATCATGGAAGACAGTATCATTTATTTTGATACCTTCTGCAACATCTTCACCGAAGACTTCTCGGTATATATGTTCCGAGTATAAATTGAAAAGTAGTGGTGACAGTATACAGCCCTGTCTGACTCCTCTCCTGATGTTGATATCTGGAGTTAATTTATCTTTGAATCGTAAATTTGCTTTTCGATTCCAGTAAAGATTCGCTATAAAATCAATACTTTTTGCTATCAATTCCAATTACCTGTAGGATATTTATTAGTTTATGATGACGTACCTCGTCTAATGCCTTGTCAAATTCCGTAAAGCATAAATATACGTTTCGATTGACATCTCTACGCATCTGCACCAAGACCAAGAATGCTGAACAAACCCTCTTTAGTTCCTAGTCCTTTTCGAAAGCCAAATTGAGTACTGCTAATGGGTTCCTCTATTTTGGGATTTATTTTTTGATGTATAATTCGCTGGAATTACCACAAAAAATTTAAAGCGACGTCCGGAAACTGTGATCTAAATCTCGTTATGGGTTAGGATTCGCAATCAGCTGATAGATGATCTACCCGAACGTAGTAGTTTACAGTTTCCGAAAAGTCCTATTGTTAGACTTTCCAAAAAATTGTTATCTCTTCCTCAACAATCTTAGTCTTGAATATGTTTGCACTTGACCTTTATTTCGAGGTTATGAAGCTGTGACATAACATTACATTGCACATTATAAAAAGCATTAGTTGCAAGTATTATTCTCGGAATTGTTCTATTTAAGGAAACAACTATCTCTGAAGGCAACGGCACCGGCTGTCGTCAATCGAGACAAGCCAGTGTCGGATTTAGTATAAATAACAATAATTAGATGTAAACTTTATCTACTATCCACTACACTAATTGATATTGAATAGATATCACTGAAATTGTGAAAAAAACGTCCCACTCCATTCATATAAAAATATTAATTATGTTGTAATTTGTTTACCATGCGATACAAAACTGTTTGGTTTGAGGTTTACCTACTAGGATGCCTGTTGTAATACAAGAATGGTTCCAGAAGTACCTGGCCTAACCTAGAGATGTTTCAAGTTTGAAGAAGCCGTCATTCTTCTTCTTCTTCCAGTGCCTGCTTCATTCTAATGAAGGTTGGCAATCATCCTTTGGAATTCCTCACCATGATCTTCAGTCAAACTTATTGGATTTACGGCATGACGTACATGGTACCAATCTCGAAGGTTTTTCAACCATGAAAATCTTTTTCTACCCAGGCCGCGCCTGCCTTACATCTTCCCTTCCATGATCAGCTGTAACAATGGATATTTTTGATGGTAGGAAGATGGTTTGGACATTCCCATCACTTGATTTAAGTTCATTTGGGTGGCCTGGAGCATTGTCAAGTACGAGTTAATGTTTTATGGGCAAATCGGATCTTTTCATAAATTTCTTGACTTCTGGGGTAAAGTCTTTAACATCTCCATTTTATTATTCAAATCTAGTGTCTTATATTTGCGTTTATTTGACATTTCTAACTATAAACTTATTAAAAACAAGTATAGATCTAGCTCAAACATCCACGGAAGGCACAATAATTTTAACTCCATGTTAGCTAAAGCTCTTAATCATCGCCAATTTAAATAGTTTTTATTTGAAATGGATAGTGAGTACGTTGGTTATTAAGAGGATTAAAACATTACGCGTCCCCTTTTTTGAAAAATGCGTTAACTGTCCAAATCTAATAGACCATCAGTGGATCCAAAATTGATGGAGTCCATCTGAATCGACCCTAATCCAACTAAGCAAGATTTGAACCCCGCGTTTTATTGCATTGAATTAGTAAAAAATAAACTTATTAGAGAAGAAATCATAATTGAGATTGCTTTATAATTTAAATTAGTATTTAGCTCCCGATTTATATTTTTTCGCTTATCCACTTGCTGTGGTTATGGAAAATTAGGTAATTATACACTTTCACGGTCAACTGGTTTTTTGGCTCTAGAAAATCGATAAATGGATGGATTTTAATGATCTTGGTCTCAAAATGTTCCATTTTATGGCGGATTTATAAAAAAAATACGAAAATTAAAAAAAAATAAATATTTTTTTACAGTTTCATGACTTTAAATGCAAAAAAACGACTTTCTACATATAATCCTTCGTAACTGTTTCTGACGTCGTGGAATCAAGTTCGTATATTTTTTTTCGCAATTTACATAAAAAAATGAATATTTTGAAAAAAAAAAAGTTTTTCTACTATTTAAGGTTTAAAACTATTAAAAACCGCAAATTCAGCCACTACCCACGTGTTTTTCATAAATTCGTCGTAAAATGGAACATTTTGAGACCAAAATTATAAAATTTATCTATTTTTCGATTTTTAATGGTCCAAAAACTATTAAAATTGAAGAATATAGAACGAAACTATTCACGAAAATTGATTGTTTTTCATCGATTCCATTTTAAGCTATAAAAAATGAAAAAATCATTCTTTTTGGATTTTTTTTTAAATTGTTTATTAATTTATGTAGCATACAAAAAAATATAAGAACTTTATCTGATAATGAGATAATTTTTTGTAAAGGATTATTTTGAAAAACCGTTTTTTTTACGATTTAAAACAGTAAAACTATGAGAAATTTTCATTCCGGCTAATTCTACTAATTTTTTTTATAAATCCTCCGTTAAATGGAACATTTTGAGACCAAAATTATAAAATTTATCTATTTTTCGATTTTTAATGGTCCAAAAACTATTAAAATTGAAGAATATAGAACGAAACTATTCACGAAAATTGATTGTTTTTCATCGATTCCATTTTAAGCTATAAAAAATGAAAAAATCATTCTTTTTGGATTTTTTTTTAAATTGTTTATTAATTTATGTAGCATACAAAAAAATATAAGAACTTTATCTGATAATGAGATAATTTTTTGTAAAGGATTATTTTGCAAAACCGTTTTTTTTTACGATTTAAAACAGTAAAACTATGAGAAATTTTCATTCCGGCTAATTCTACTAATTTTTTTTATAAATCCTCCGTTAAATGGAATATTTTGAGACCAAAATTATAAAATTTATCTATTTTTCGATTTTTAATGGTCCAAAAACTATTAACATTGAAGAATATAGAACGAAACTATTCACGAAAATTGATTGTTTTTCATCGATTCCATTTTAAGCTATAAAAAATGAAAAAATCATTCTTTTTGGATTTTTTTTTAAATTGTTTATTAATTTATGTAGCATACAAAAAAAATATAAGAACTTTATCTGATAATGAGATAATTTTTTGTAAAGGATTATTTTGAAAAACCGTTTTTTTTACGATTTAAAACAGTAAAACTATGAAAAATTTTCATTCCGGCTATTTCTACTAATTTTTTTTATAAATCCTCCGTTAAATGGAACATTTTGAGACGAAAATTATAAAATTTATCTATTTTTCGATTTTTAATGGTCCAAAAACTATTAACATTGAAGAATATAGAACGAAACTATTCACGAAAATTGATTGTTTTTCATCGATTCCATTTTAAGCTATAAAAAATGAAAAAATCATTCTTTTTGGATTTTTTTTTAAATTGTTTATTAATTTATGTAGCATACAAAAAAATATAAGAACTTTATCTGATAATGAGATAATTTTTTGTAAAGGATTATTTTGAAAAACCGTTTTTTTTACGATTTAAAACAGTAAAACTATGAAAAATTTTCATTCCGGCTATTTCTACTAATTTTTTTTATAAATCCTCCGTTAAATGGAACATTTTGAGACGAAAATTATAAAATTTATCTATTTTTCGATTTTTAATGGTCCAAAAACTATTAAAATTGAAGAATATAGAACGAAACTATTCACGAAAATTGATTGTTTTTCATCGATTCCATTTTAAGCTATAAAAAATGAAAAAATCATTCTTTTTGGATTTTTTTTTAAATTGTTTATTAATTTATGTAGCATACAAAAAAATATAAGAACTTTATCTGATAATGAGATAATTTTTTGTAAAGGATTATTTTGCAAAACCGTTTTTTTTTACGATTTAAAACAGTAAAACTATGAGAAATTTTCATTCCGGCTAATTCTACTAATTTTTTTTATAAATCCTCCGTTAAATGGAATATTTTGAGACCAAAATTATAAAATTTATCTATTTTTCGATTTTTAATGGTCCAAAAACTATTAACATTGAAGAATATAGAACGAAACTATTCACGAAAATTGATTGTTTTTCATCGATTCCATTTTAAGCTATAAAAAATGAAAAAATCATTCTTTTTGGATTTTTTTTTAAATTGTTTATTAATTTATGTAGCATACAAAAAAATATAAGAACTTTATCTGATAATGAGATAATTTTTTGTAAAGGATTATTTTGAAAAACCGTTTTTTTTTACGATTTAAAACAGTAAAACTATGAAAAATTTTCATTCCGGCTATTTCTACTAATTTTTTTTATAAATCCTCCGTTAAATGGAACATTTTGAGACGAAAATTATAAAATTTATCTATTTTTCGATTTTTAATGGTCCAAAAACTATTAAAATTGAAGAATATAGAACGAAACTATTCACGAAAATTGATTGTTTTTCATCGATTCCATTTTAAGCTATAAAAAATGAAAAAATCATTCTTTTTGGATTTTTTTTTAAATTGTTTATTAATTTATGTAGCATACAAAAAAAATATAAGAACTTTATCTGATAATGAGATAATTTTTTGTAAAGGATTATTTTGAAAAACCGTTTTTTTTACGATTTAAAACAGTAAAACTATGAGAAATTTTCATTCCGGCTAATTCTACTAATTTTTTTTATAAATCCTCCGTTAAATGGAACATTTTGAGACCAAAATTATAAAATTTATCTATTTTTCGATTTTTAATGGTCCAAAAACTATTAAAATTGAAGAATATAGAACGAAACTATTCACGAAAATTGATTGTTTTTCATCGATTCCATTTTAAGCTATAAAAAATGAAAAAATCATTCTTTTTGGATTTTTTTTTAAATTGTTTATTAATTTATGTAGCATACAAAAAAATATAAGAACTTTATCTGATAATGAGATAATTTTTTGTAAAGGATTATTTTGAAAAACCGTTTTTTTTACGATTTAAAACAGTAAAACTATGAAAAATTTTCATTCCGGCTATTTCTACTAATTTTTTTTATAAATCCTCCGTTAAATGGAACATTTTGAGACGAAAATTATAAAATTTATCTATTTTTCGATTTTTAATGGTCCAAAAACTATTAAAATTGAAGAATATAGAACGAAACTATTCACGAAAATTGATTGTTTTTCATCGATTCCATTTTAAGCTATAAAAAATGAAAAAATCATTCTTTTTGGATTTTTTTTTAAATTGTTTATTAATTTATGTAGCATACAAAAAAATATAAGAACTTTATCTGATAATGAGATAATTTTTTGTAAAGGATTATTTTGCAAAACCGTTTTTTTTTACGATTTAAAACAGTAAAACTATGAGAAATTTTCATTCCGGCTAATTCTACTAATTTTTTTTATAAATCCTCCGTTAAATGGAATATTTTGAGACCAAAATTATAAAATTTATCTATTTTTCGATTTTTAATGGTCCAAAAACTATTAACATTGAAGAATATAGAACGAAACTATTCACGAAAATTGATTGTTTTTCATCGATTCCATTTTAAGCTATAAAAAATGAAAAAATCATTCTTTTTGGATTTTTTTTTAAATTGTTTATTAATTTATGTAGCATACAAAAAAAATATAAGAACTTTATCTGATAATGAGATAATTTTTTGTAAAGGATTATTTTGCAAAACCGTTTTTTTTTACGATTTAAAACAGTAAAACTATGAGAAATTTTCATTCCGGCTATTTCTACTAATTTTTTTTTATAAATCCTCCGTTAAATGGAACATTTTGAAACCAAGATCATTAAAATCCATCCAATTTTTCGATTTTCTAGAGCCAAAAAACCACGTGAAAGTGTATAATTACCGAAAATTAAATTATGGAGATTTGAACGACTGATTTTTTTGTCTTAGGCCCTCCGCACACGGATCGGATCGTTTGCAATTTGTAAACAACTCAAATTGCAAACACTGAAAATGTGTACTTACCATTAAAAATATCAAATTTGAGTAGCAACCCTCGTAGAAAGATACTAGATATGCACCCCGCCAAAATTTTAACATGAGATGAAGGACTTTCAAAATAAATTTTTGCTTTTTGCTCCGTAATAACCAATAATATTTCTAGCCTTCAAATTTACTATTTTTAAATAATCGATACGAAGTGAAAAATGAAAAGGACAACCCTGTAAAGTACGTGTATCTAAACTAAATACGAAACTGATAAAAAGTGAACTAGATTTTGCAATGTATACGACGACTGTCGAGAATTAACAATGTTTTATTGGCATTCCAACATAATAGACGTTTTTCATTATCAAACCGACACTGTCTATAATGTGTATTAACTCATTAGGAATAACTTCCTGTTTATAAATTGGAATTATCGTTGTTTGCATGATCTACATATTTAAAAATATATATATTTCTGGTTATTACGACACCTTAAAACAATTCTATGCTACAACTATTTCTCAAATTATAATATTTCGAATGCATTTTTGACGTTTTGAAACCAAGCATTCATCATCGTTACACAATCCGGTGTATAAACAAAGAATACCTGGGCTCATTGCCATCGCACCGTTTTATTCAAATGTTGATATTCAAGTTATTATTTTGAGAAACGAAACGCTATTTTTCGTAAACAACGTAACATAGAAAAAATCATCTGTATTCAAGATATAGATCGAAAGATACGAGGTCTGGTTATTAAATAACGAGACCGCGCGACGAGAGGTCGCCTTAGACGGGCGGGGTGTCTAAATATTTTGTCTATGCACGTCCCAAAACACGTGTCCGTCACTATTATAGTATTTATGCAGTAGCTGTTTGAAACGAACGTGTTTTTCTTAACGTATCAATCTCAAATTTCTAGTTTAATCGAAAAAAACTCCGACTGAGTGCTATAAATTGTTGCAAAAAACCTATGGGGACAATTCTCTATCTCGTACGCGTGTTTTCGAGTGGTGTACGCGCTTTAGTGATGGCCGAGAGAGCTCTGAAGATCACCAGATCCCAAGTCGTCCAGTGACTGTTTCATTTTCGAAAACAGTGACCAAAATCAACCAAATTGTGCATGCAAATAGTCTAATGAGCCTCTGTATGATTGCCGAGGTTGTAAACGCCAAAAAAGAAACGGTTAGAAAAAATTTACTCGAGGAATTACACATGACAAAAGTTGGTGCCAAAAATCTGACTCCTGACCAAAAGATCTTCTTTGAAAAGGACTCGATTTGAGTCGATGGAAGCGTTAAAGTAAAAAACGGCAGAGCTCCTGAAGGCCCCTCAGCAAAGAAGACTTCGATGGAATGGAAAAACGTATGGAAAGGTGTGTGGCGAAGGGAGGGGAATATATTGAATAGGAGCATTCGAATGTAGAATTTTTCATAGCCAGTTTCGTTATTTAATAGCCAGACCTCGTAGTTTTCGGAATATTTTGATCATCGATGCTGGTATAAAGAAATGATAAAGCCATTAATCAATTATTATAGATTAGTACGCTTTATGTTAATAAAAGGAATACTTGTTGAAAAAATAAGGATCGTGGGTTATGCACACAAAAATCAATTGATCGGTATATCAAGATTTTTGTCATGGAAAACTTTTATTGATAGTTTTAATGATGAGACGACGATAATCATTTCTTTGAAGCGTTTTCATTTGTAAAATATTGTTAATCCAATCAACGGTTTAGTGTTTAGGAATTTCTGGTGCAACTTTGTGCAAAAAAGAAAGTTAGCAAATAAAAATCCATTGTACGACGTTGCGAACGAAACTGGGAATATGAAAACAAAAAAAAAATGAATTCTGATAAGCCAAGAACAACAGGAATAGTTTTCTGATTTTAAATATTTATCATAAACGGTCTAGAAAATCGAAAAATCATTCGATTTCGATGAATTTGTTTTAAATCTTCAGTTTTACGGCGGATTTATGTTACGACGTTTATTTATTAATTTTTTACAAAATCAAATCATTTTTTCTTTGGTCTACACAAAAAAATGAATATTTGATTATTTGGAAAAAAGTACTCAACAATTATACGTTAATGAGTGGATTTTCATGAACATTTAAACCCCTAAAACCAACACGAATTTTCATTTCTTTTTTATTCCTATATTTTTTTCGTAAATTCATCGAAATCATCATGATTTTTGGATATTCTACAGCCAAAAAACCGCGAAAGTATAAAATTATCATATTTCTTAATAACTTTTCGAAATGTGAAAAAACTTGAATAAACGATATTATTTTACAGATACACCGCACGCTGCTGCTCCTGACATCTATAGGACAATAGTGAAAGTATAAGCAGTTTCTCCTCCACACTACGGTTAGTAGAAATCTATTTATCTAATATGAAATATCGTTCATAGATGGTGTTAGCGTGTATAAACAAACTATCCTAAAACTTTTATCAATAAAATATTGAATCACCTTATTTCTGTTCGCGATAAATAGTTTTTGAAACATGGGAATATAGTTTTTTAAAACCACAACTTCCATCCGTTTGCTGGGTATTATGAAAGCGATTCGTTGATAAAATTTTGTACTTTCTCACACGAATTATTCGGAGTATGAATGGGAGGTTAGTGTACAGGATGTTGTCGTAGATTTTGACCAGATCATTTTGAAATATATACGGGAGTAATAAGAAATTTGATGAAATCTATAAATTACTAAAAGTCTGCTGGTCTTTGCAGGTTATGTTATATGATTTATAGACCACAATAATATCAAAATATATGTATATGTTACATAGAGGGGCATAAGAATTTTAAAAGGACTTGGGTCAGGCATGGTACAAAAGAGATTAGGAAACGCTGTCGTAAAGGATTCATTGTTAGTCTAGGAGTCATTACTGATTATTTGGGCATCAATGAGTTAAGTATAGCCACACAATTATATAGTGTGTGATAGAAAAACCTTGAATTTTATATTTTCCAGTGATAACAATCTAAATAGAAAAAGTTTTGGGCACATAACGAATTTTAACGTGGAGCTTGGAAGTTTGTCTTGAAGTCAAGTCCATCAGGCACAGAATTTTCTTATTAAATATTAATTTACTAATAGATCTAAAGTATGTCGGTTGTAGTAAGTCTTCTCTTAAATATCTATATAACAATCGAAACGCATACAGTTTATTTTTGTATAAGTTATAGTAGTAATAAAGATAAATTTAATTTAGCAAAAATTTTTCGCTTATCAATCTAAATTATGTCGTCTTTTTGTCGAACTTTGCGTTGTTTTCATTCAAAATACGAATAAACACAAATATAATGACCATCTCGATAGAAATTAATCGTATTCTTATGTTGTGGATCAAAGGTCGTAGCGTTTATCTCGTCACTTCCTGTCGTAACAGATTGTTGTTAGAATGCGAACGGGATTCAAAAATATGAATGAATTTAAAAATACACGTAAAATTTGCATGTGAAAGAACTACCAGAACATATGAATGAAGTATAGAATTTTACGTAATAGTTATTCTTGGAACCGAGGAAATAGTATCGGAGTTGAATTTTCGCACACACACGGTGTCAATTTGAAGACCTATCACCTTCTATTATTCGGCATCTATAAAAAAGTCGAAAATATACTGAACACACTATTTTCACTACCAAAACTAATTGTTAAAATGTTTGACGCGCGTTTAGATAACCAACTAAAATATTAAAACTTTTTTCTCTGAAGAAGGTATCTAAAAACGGGTCGAATAGTGTTATTGTTAGTATCGGTGTAACGTTAGTTTACACAGTGTGTTCAGTATAAATAATTATCCTCTAGCGACGGTGTACACCATCTCTAAAACCTCAAATGTAAAAGGATTTGACTGATATATTCTTTTGACGAATTTTTCAAATTTACCAAACACTTCACCGTGTTTAAAAGTTCGAAAGACATCTGTAACAAGGTTAACACTTTTTGTGGTTACCGTCCTTTAACGTATCTTTGGATTTATCGATTTTTTCACACGTAAATGTCGAAGATTCTTGATCTGCGGTAATAAGAAGAAATCATTGTGGATCAATACGGCGGATGAACCATCAATCGACGTTTTGACTGTTTGACAAAATTGTTTTTGTTTGAACTGATGTGTGAGAATCATTAGTCGTCTGCGATTGATTTTATTGATGTTTTCAAGCACTTCTAGCCAATAAATGTTGATGTACCATTCGGAATTGACGTCCTCTCCTAATAGTTTGTTATTATATTCCTTCTTGGAATGGAATAATTCAGTTGATTATCAATAACATCCATAGCTGCTTTTATCTTTAAATAATTTTTCCAATAAAAATTGAAAAATTAGCGACATTACCCCGAATCATGGCGAATTAATAATAAAAGAATTTAAATATGTTTACAACTTTCTCAGCCTTGGCGGATAGCAATCAATTGCGGTGGTGTTTCAACACTAAAGCATTTCTTTAATTAATATGCAAATGAAACTTTCCATTTTATTGATAATTCATAACAAGTTGCAGTAGGGTCAAGACATTGTTCAAATTGAGTGAATTGTTATAGGCGAAGAGCTGGCCGCTAGAAAAAGCAACCTGAACGGTTATATATTTTTGTCATAGTCCCCAATCAATCACTTTGTTTTTGTAAATTTTGGTATAGTTGCATAGCTTATTAGTTAAAGCGTGATTTTTGTATCAAATGAAAGCTTGAACTTTCTAGTTTTAGAAAAGAAATGGTTGCCTAAACTCTGATTGTTAGAAATTTTGGCATCCCACTTTAAAGATGGGCAGCTCGAGTGTACGCTATAAGATAACTCAAAAAAACGTTATACCTTAATCTGGGTATTTCCCATTAAATTTTTGACTCGAGTACTATACCTACCTGCTGGAAATCCTTAAAACAAAAGATATTAAGCACGATTTATATTAATTCAATGTGACAAAATGCTACTGAACGAGAGTGTATGGTCATCATCATCATCATCAAGCCTTTCAATCCCACGTGAATTATGGCTATCGCTTTAAATCCTTTTTTTTTGAGGTGGATTACTCCTCGTTTTCTAATTTTTATTTTCTCTATGGTTTATCGTTTGTTTTGGCTGCTTTTGTTATTATTTTCGGTTCCGGCATTTTCCTCTCCAGTTTTCTTTATTGAGTCCTCTTTTATTCCGTTTCCCCAAGTTTTTCTCGGCCTGCCCCTTCTCCTTGGCCACAACGGGCTGCCAAAATTTCTAATAGTCAAAGGCAACCATTTTTTTTCTAAAACTAGAAAGTTCAAGCTTTCATTTGATACAAAAATCACGCTTTAACTAATAAGCTATGCAACTATACCAAAATTTTGCCTAGTCAAGTGACTGACTGAGGACTATAACTTCTAAATAATTATTTTCGTCTATTTGAGTACTACCTTTTCCGATAATATATGTCCTTTAACCTTTTTCAGCGGCCGGCTCCCGGACTATTAATATTTTTCATCGCGTATTTAATTCAAATCTTATCTAATAAAACACACAGTATATTAACAAAATTCAGTTTAAACTACCCTATAGAGAAGTTTGAAGCCTCTACATTTTTTGTTTGGGAAAGTAGTTAAGTTTTTATTAATAGATTTGTAGGTTTCAAAATTACCCATTCAATAATAATCGATTTTTGTGGTTATGTCGTAAAAACTCAATAGAACAATGAAAAAAATATTAGATTTGCATGGAACTGTGTAAAAAAATGTTAGGAAAAAAATATTTCCTTAATCCAAGGGCAAAGAGACACATTGTCTGAAAAATAATCATTTTTTTGTCTTTCAGTTTTGTAAAACACCAATTTGGCATACGAATTTTGATTATTACTATTTTATTTATAACTGTTCTCACAACCGAGAACCTGCAGCTCCAAATTTCGTTTTTCAGCCATTTTCAAATAAAATTTGATAAACTTTTTTTCAGTTTAAAGCCGTCCAAATATCATAATTTTATATAAAATACGCCCACGACAAATATATTAATGTAGAATGAATGATTTTCGTTAGTATCATTCTCATTACGCGTTTTTTTCAACCTCCGATCGCTCCGTGCAGAAAAAAGCAGGCATGCGCTGTAGGCGACTGCGAAACTCTCGCACTGACATTCAGGCGTCAGTCGGCGTTGTGTTACACCCACGTAAACTCATCCGCCATTATTGATGTGTCGGGAGTATGAGGAAATGATGTACATGATGAAGGGGGCCAAGGACGCAAATCTGTCGCTTTGTACTCTATTGGGAATTGAAAAGCTTGCCCACAGATATGACAAATGTCTGAATTTCTCATGATTATGTCGAATAGTAACTAATGTTTGGATCGTTTCAACAGAAATAATCAAATTGGTAGACTACCATTCTTTTTAACGTATTTTTCTTATTATATCTATATATATATATATATATGTAGAAAAATTAAGTATTCTTTCTTGACAAGATACTATGTTTTATGACAAAATGGTTTGTGTTTGTGTGATTTATTTTTTCTCACATCCGTCAAAAGATTTTTCAATCTTTTTCTTCGGTCTTCTGTCACCTCTTCACCTATATTCAAACGATTAAGCCTCAAAGTATCGTTTGTTCAAGTTCTGTGTTCCCCATTTCCGGGACTCGATGCAAAAAATAATGCTACTACATATAAAAAATTGTTTGATTGTGTTTTAATACCTCCTGTTAGTATTTTCATTGAATAATTACAATTTATGATAATTTTTTTCAGAATGTTTCTTTATAGCGAACATGTACAACGATTTAAAAATCTATCATTGGACATGAGCCGTCCCAGGGCTTCAGTCAGTAGTCCCTGAACACCTTGTATACATCTCGAAAAAAATATATTATCCGACCATTATCGATGTTGGATCCAAGTTTGTTTTTCATACTTACAAAGTTAGCTTTAGCATGATTTAATATCTAAAAATTTTTCGGTTTTTGCTCAAGCGTGTTACTTGAAGTCGATAAATTGAGTTCCCACCCAAACCGTCATAATATATTGGATAAGTTAATAACTTTTAAAGAGAATTTGATTATAAATACATAGTTTGCAAACAAAGGTTATGGCGTTGCCATAAAATTAATGACCTTTACATTTCTTTTAAGACGTGTTTTGTAGAATTGCGAGATTGTTTATCATTTTAATTAAAATAATACGCCCACAGCCGTTGAATTAGTTTATAAATAATGAAAGTTTATTCATCAACGTTTTCGAGTCTCACGGGGTTCTGTGTGTCGTAGTAATATTTTTAACGACTCTCCATATCACAATACTCATATTAATCTATAAATTAATTGAAATTGTTTGATAGATTCAATGGAAATTTTTTTAAGGATCATTCCATTCAATAAGTCACTCCTTTTGACAATTTTTGTTTCAGTCGCAATTTCTTTATTTTTCAAACTTCTGCACCTCGATGTGTTTAATTGCAACATCCTCTTGTATAATCCCTTCATGGAACTCGATTGATACAAAGTATCTAGGAGTCATCAGTAATCTAGAAAAAGGAATCTCCAAAGCTACTGTGGCAATATGGACTTTGGTCGCCGAAAACTGACGTCGAAATCTGATACCACAAGGGCCGAGACTACAGCCTTAGAGGCGCTGCTAAACCTGCTCCTTCTTGACCTTACAGTGAATAAAGAGGCATTTTGCAGCGTTCATAAGCTAATCTAGAAAGAAAAATCGGATCTAACAAGTCACTTAAGTATTCTAGAATCGATGAAGCTAGAAAGCAGCGTTAAACGTAATCATCCCGTTCGAAGTGGTAATCAACGACCGCCGATCTTTCGCTCGAAATGCATCTCTGTGGTAAACAGATGTTTTATTGGTAGTTTGCGACATACCACCAAACACATCTTTCCAATAGTAACCTAGATTGTACATTTATATTTGAAGGCCCACAAGGCTATCGAGAGGATGTCGTCCAAGCTACTCAGTAACCCTAATGTGACTATCAGGTCACCAAGGTATACTGGGCAATGAAGAAGCAGACATCCTTGCCGAAAAAGAGGCAACAATTTCCTATTTTGTACCAGAGCCTTTGTACATCTACAACGAACTGAATGGATGGCTAAAGGATCATGAGGTTTTACCGAAGAAACTTTCCCACGCACAAGAATTTGAAAGATTCGTAACTGTATCAATTAAAAAATCTGAGGAACTTCTCGAGATGTCCAGAAATACCTCGGTTAGGTATTTAGGATGTAGGATAATAACATCCAGGCTCAAATTGTTTTAATTTGTAGACTAAAGATTGTAAAAACTAAAAAATTAAAAATAAAAATAACCAAATAAAGATAAAACAAATAAAATAAAATTTCAATATATAGAAGACAAAATTATACACAGAAATCGTTTACAATGTAGAATTCACTTTCTAATAATTACGCCCTCAAATTATTACGAAATACGTGAAAGTGATTGTGCATTTTTTTGCATTGTAAAATAATGAGCCTTTAACTAAATCTGAACGTGGAGTAGTTAGCGTGCTTACGAATTAAGCAAACGGATTCAAAGATGAATTAGAATGAAATAGTTTAAATTTTTAAGATAAAATTTGACGTTTCTCGACTTTTCTTTAAGTCTTTGCGTATTTATATTAATAAATTATTAAAAAAAAATAATTTTATAACAGGATAAACCTAAAATTAAGAACATTTAGAAGCATTAATATTTGTTTATTCTCTTCTTCTCAAAAATGTTCAGCAGCTCCAAAAATTGAGCAGAAAGTTATTTTGAGATATCACTTTTTATGAATAGCTCAAATATGGAAAAAATAAATATTTCGGGGTTCTGAATCCTTTAATTTACCATAAAGTACTGCTGTGATTTTTGATAGAATACGCGTTATAAAAATTCACTAAATTATTTGTTCAATCACTAGTTTATTTCGTGATTCTGATTTAGTCCAATGTGCCAAAAATAACATTATGACTTCAATTCCTGATATGGCATATTACATTTATTCATTTGTGGAAGTAAACCGCGGCTGATAATTTTTTTTTAATCCGCGTTCATTCATGGTTCGGTTTCCTAATCAATGAATGTGTATAATTTCCGCAATTGACACAGTGTTTACGCGCGTCAGTTTTTTTTTTGTTTTATTTTCGGATTTCTTCATTGCATTCTCACAATTTAATTAACAACAAGAAACCTTGAGGAAACAGTGAGTAACTCGAATGTTTGTTGGTGTATCGACAGATATTATTATCTACATTGTAAAATATTTTTCTTTTTCACATTTAATTGCTTCAATTTCTAATAAATTTATGTATGGAATACAATATCAGATTAAATTCTCACACATTTCACGCGGCATTTCATTAATTTCATCACGAATATTTTGTTTGAGTTGCCCCAACGTTTCTGGTTTGTTCCACAACAAGAAGTCCGGAGCAGTCAAATCAGGCGACCGTGGAGACCAATCAACACACACCATCATTTCTTGAAATAACTTGTTGCGGAAAGAGGTCTCGCAGTAATTCCTGTTTGTATGCGATATGGCACCGTCTTGTTGGTACCACATGTTAATGAAGCCCCTAAATTGACAGTTACCATTACGCCGTATTCAGTTTGAAAGAAGTAAAGTCCAATGATTACTCCTGACCAAATTGCACATCATTGACACTTTTAATGGAACGTTTCGCAATAATCATCTACGAGCAGATGAGAATCCTCATGACCACCATTTTGTAGGCGATAACTTAATTGGGCCACATTTACTGTCTCGTCCATTAAATGGAATTTCTCACTCAAGTTATTTCGTAAACCCCACTGAGTATCAGACAAAACATTTGATTTATGCATCCTCGATCTCCAGAGTTAACTCCTTGTGATTTCAGATTGTGGGGTTATTATTTCCATTAAACGTCTAATCTCCAGCTTTTGCACACGCCATTTCTCGAAAGTTCAGAATATTTTGGGCACAATTACAAGACTCAATGACAATAACATTTTATAATTGTTTATCTAGAAACAAGAAAAAATTATTTGAGACCACGGATAAAGATATATCATTGTACACACTTTCCACCATGGAAATACAAAGTTTCACTCATATCGTGGAAAACTAAATGAAGATTTTTGGACTATACATATTATAAACGTGTTTTGGTTGACTTATGGAAAACTTTTTTAACAGATGGGATTTGATATATCGTTAATGATAACTTTAACACATTGAGTCCTGGTGAGGTCCACGGACCCGCGATTAGAGTTTTCTCACAGCCTTGAGCGGACCTACGACATATTTTATTTCAAACCTTCTCCGCGGCCGAAGTTATCGAAAGTATTTTTGAGATTGATTGGACCATCCTGAATCTTTGGAACATTATCTTACACTTGGACTATTTGATTTTGTTCTAGTTTTCTTTGCAGTAACTTCTTTGCTACACTGATTTACAAATCGTTTTTTTTTTTTCGTTATTATTCTATAAAGGGTATAGGAATTTATCGTTGCTGTACCAAATAACAGCTCAATAGCAATTTTCCTATACTACATCAACGTCCATCTCAAAAAAGTGTTGTAACTTACCATTTGGTCAGATAGATGTATAGAAGATTTGTCTTTGTTATAGTAGACCACGATTCGAAGCTTTACAACCGCTTCTGATCGTCTTTTGATGCTTACTGTCTCGTAAGCATGCTTCGTAGAAAGCATCAACACCTCACGCTCTGGACCCTGGGAAAAGTTTCAGCGGTTAACTTCTTTCCCTCGGGCTCTATATACCGCACACAAAAAACATCATTTTTTCGAAATTTTTAGTTCAAATCAACTTTTTTCTTGTATGCACACCCTACATGGAATGTAAAAACACTCGGCCTCTGGGGAGGATCATCAATTTTTGTTGCGGCTCAACGTGTTTACCCTTAAACTGGCAAGATATTAACCGATGATTTTTTTTCTTGTTTCCATGATTTCCTATGAGATGTTGAAGGTTTTTGTTGTAATAACTTTCGTTGGACGTAAAACAGTGTGACCAACACATTCACGATGAAATTCCCGGAGAAAGAACCAGGTCCAAATGTTTGCCGCCGATTTTTAAAAAAATTATCGAATCATATGTGATATCATGTCCTTTTAAGGGTTTTAAAAGTATGAATGATGAACAAAATGGGCGTTTTTAATTAGATATAAAGATAGTATTTTAATATGAGTGCGATATTCTTTTCACGAAAAATAGAAACAAAATTTCATCATGTGTTTGTTGATCTTACAAATCTCCACGTTTGCGTAAAAATTTCTATAGTTTTTAGGTTATCACGTCTAATACGTCATTAGAATAATCCTTGGAATTATCATTATTCAAGAGCAAAGAGTAACCAAATTGTGAAAGTAGCAGGGTACACGTTAAAGGAATAATCAAAAAGATTTATATATCGGATTCAGTAAACTTTTATCTTTAGGGTAGTATTGGAAACCAAATATTAGATTTAACTATTCAGAAACAGAAAAATATTATGAACGGTGAATAGTTTTACAATAAGTACGAGGGGTTATGAGAAAAATAGACCATTAACCATACCCAAAAATTGCCAAAGGGAATCAACAAACATATCTGGAAGTCTACTCGGAAGTTTTGTTATTAGGATGTGGTTGAAGACGTGCTGGTTGTCAATTTGAAAATGCATTTAATTTGTACAACTTTTTACTCATCGGATAACCCAAATGGGACATTCCTTAGAACATAACAACAAATCAAAAACTACGAAGAAACAAAACATTTTTTCTCGCAATAATTTTATTTGACTCCTTTCATTAATCTAGTGATGCCCCAACATTTTTAACAGTTTTAAATAATAGTAGTAGCAAGAGAAGAAGAAACTTTTAAGGTTAAAAAACGTCGAAAAAAGTCACAGGGAGTATATCTGGTGAATGCGGTGGGTGGTTAATAAATGGAGATCACCGAAATATGTGAAAATGCATTGTGCTGATGACGAATTACCTTTTTTTAAATAATCGATTAACACAATTCCATGACTAACCTAAAACCGGTTGTAATCACTTTGTAATCTACTGTATTTTCATTTCAGGATTGTAGTGGTGATACAAGAAACAAATCCGACCATTTCGCTTGAATTACATAATGAGTGTGAAGTGTTTTTCGAAATTTTTGGTTGTCCCGAACGTTCGTTGTTAAGTTGTTCAAACTAAAAAGGCAACGTTTCAATTTAGATGCCAAAAAGGTCGTAAATGATGGTGTAGAGTCTCTTTCATTTGCCTAAACGTATTTTCTTTCAAACAAAAATATCTCATGTTTTTCTTGATAAATCATGTTGATTTTAAGTTTCTTTTTCGACCAATATGTTTATACAGGGCGGGATTGAGATTTATAAGGCCCGGGGTTCCCATTAAGGAATTCAGAAACCAGACAAAATTAAAAAAAATATCAATACGTTAGATTTGTGGTACCAGCACGTCAAAAAATACAGAATCTTTTCCAAAGATGGGGCCCTTTTGGACTTGGGGCCCGGGGCCATAGCCCCCCATAACCCTTAACTTAATCCGGCCCTGTGTTTATATTTTCATATATGTCAATGTCGGGTAGCATTATATACATACATAGAGTGAATGTATATGTGTATGTATTTATGTGTTACGTAATTTTACCTGACTTACATTAATAAAATATTTGAGATAATGTTGAAAGAACCATGCAAAACAAATACGGTTGCACGTGCTATATAACGTTATCAGCTGAATAATTCATTGATAAAATTTAGGAATTTAAAATTTAAAGACCCACTACGTTGTGTAAGTTCAACAGTATTAAACTTTTTGTTTTTTTTTATCGTTCACACCATAGTTCAAGAATAGTGCGTAACTATTTCAAAATATTTCAGAATTCGGTTATAAAAACAAAACCAGCTGTTTTTATTTCTCGAACACCAGAACCGGACTGGATACAAACGATTACGATGAAATTTTTTTTGGTAAGTTCTTTCTGCTTTGGTTTTAATTTCTAGTCTTTTAGACGGTATTCGACAATTATCCAATCACTTTACCATCTTTAATCTCCAACGGGCACTTTCAAATGCTTAACTAAACCTTATCTTCGATTTTTGATCCCTAATTAAAATGGAGGATCTTGGTAACGACTAAGATCTCGAAATAAAGAGGATGGATATTTGAAACCGCAACTTGAAGACGATATTGAAACGGAGCCCAACCAATTTTCTCAACATCGAGTTTGGCTACTTCTCTTCATCTTAGAAACAATTTTATATTTTCTATTTTTTCCCATAACTCAGCTTTGGAGCTTTTGTAGTACTGATTTCTGCCGCCTGCCTAGCGCAACTCGTTGTCAGTTCAGTGCCGCGCGGGACGTTGACCTGCCACGTTCTGTTCGTCACTAGTTACTGTGTGCTGTCACTAGTGATGTTTCACTGTTTATTTATGAAGGGAAATTTAAGTCAACAACGTGCCGATGTAAAATTTAGTTTTTTACTCGGTTTTAAAACGCTGCTGAAACTGTTATAATGTTGAAAACCGTTTACAAAGATGATGCTGTGGGGAAAAATCAAGTGTATGAGTGGTTTTCTCGATTTAAAAATGGCGACATGTCGATTGATGACAAATCTCGTTCTGGACGTCCATCAACTGCCCGAATCGATGAAAAGAATTCGAAAGTTTGTGCCCACAGACAATTGATCAACTGTCTGAAATCAGTGGAATATCTTGGAGCTCCGTTCAGCAAACAGGTGACTGGTTTTTCCACCAAGACAACGCACCTACACTGTTAACCAGTTTTTGGTTGGAAAATAACACGCTGCCCCACGCACCTTACTCGCCTGATCTGGTTCCGTGCGACTTTTTCTTGTTACCACGCATGAAAAGGGGTATGAAAGGACGGCGATTTGAAAACATTGAAAGACATCAAGAAAAGAACGAGACAGGAGCTTGCAATCACATCTCTAAAGATGAATTCAAACAATGTTTAGTTGAAGCACCGCTGGGACAAATATATTACTTGTAATGGAGAGTATATTGAAGGGGATAAGGCTTTCGTAGGAAAAACTTTTTATATACTAATGCTTTTTCGTACTTCGTCGCATTTGGGAAACTGCGGTTGGAGAAGTGACTCCTGGAAATATATTGGAGAGTACGCTACCAACGGAGACTGCCTGGACAGCAACTTCGTTCTGAAGAGAACAAAAGAAAGAGGAAGGAAGTAATTGACGGAAGTGCTGAATAGCTTACCACAAAAACCAAATCCGAAATAAACAAAATCCATCCAACTCCTTTTTTTCTCCAGTTTGTGAGTTCGTTGGTTTATTATTGATTCAATAGTCGGAATCTGCATCATGCCCTGTAAGTTTTTACTTGTTTCTGTATGTAAATTAGCTAATGAAATCATGAAAACCGTTGCCCAGATTTAGTGCTGAGTATCCACGTATTTTGAACCAGAAAATTTTTGTCGATTTCATCGTTTAATTCTCTCCATTTTTGGTTCACTCTTTATCAAATTTCTATTAAATTTTCCATCCAATACAATCAACTTATTTGTTCATTCATATTCATTTTTGATGTTTTTAATCCTTCTTCTGATGAGGATCGCTATCGTTGCTTTCATTTTCGACTTTACGGTATTCCGTTGGTCTGGGCCACTTTTCCAGTTTCTTCCAGTTCTCCCACACGTTCTTGGCCAGACTGGAATTCAAAATTGTCCAGTGATACATAAAATTTCATTGCTTTGTTAATTTCCGGAATTTAGGAAATTCTTTTTTCAGTTTCCAAGGGTAGAATAATACTAAATCTGCTGATCAAGCTGAATGTTGACAGACAGGAAGACTTTTAAAGTCTAAAGATCGTTCCAGGTTCCTTTTTTTGCACGTCGTTGCAAACTTTTCAATACCCCCTTGTGAATTGGAGGTTTAGAGTTGTTCTCCTCGAAAAATAATATAAGAAATCGATGATTTTGATGTTCGAATTTAGTTGGGGTTAATTACAGATATTCCATTGGGACCTCTGCATTTTTATCTTAGGTTTTTAGGCATAGACACAACTTTAATATCCAAATATGACAGTGAAAACAGAATTTATTCGTCAATATTGATGTTTCAAACTAACTTACAACATAAATCCCACCGTTTATCTTATTTTAAGACGTAATAAAAAACGGAAGTTATTTTCAAATCGTCAAAACAAATATTTAGTATGTATGCCTCCCTTGTACGATGATTTCGAGACGGTCCATATATTAATATGAAAACTATCCTTGTTAGATAATTTTTTTTTATATCTTTCTTATCATTTTTTATTTAACTAAGTGATAATATTTGGTAATTTCAACGTAGTCTACTTCTACGATTTCTAAGAATACGTTGCCAAAAACTTGTCACCACCTAAAAAACTTTTCATTACAACAAAATTGATATAACTTAGTATAATGACCGACCCGTTATTATTACTATCGATTTAATGCTAATTGTGATTACTTTTTATGTTTTAGGCCACCTACAAGAGGTATTCGCCGACTTCGTGGACCCCACGTTCACTTCTTCGATGGAATTCAGCGAGTCATAGCTATGAGGATGGAATTTCAAGACGAAACTGGTTTTCACAGTGATTTGACAGATGTATTTGATTCTGAGATCATTGTGAAAGCTGATTTGGTCAACTTTTACGACGAAAACGTTCCGACACCAGATATCACCATAATCGAGGAATCAATTAATTTATTTTGTTGTTTTTTGTAGTTTCTCATTTTGTGTACAAATAATAAAGAAAATTGTTTCTTATTTTACTATGTGAAGTTTTCGGTGCCTTCAGGAATCAAAATTACTTATGCTTATACCGAATTTGTGTCAATGTCAAAAAAATATATATAAATACTACGATTTTTGTTTCTAAAAGTTTTTGTTCTGTTTCAAAATTGACTTATCTAACACTCTCATAAAAGAAATAACAAATATTATATGAAGGCCGAACGTATCAGGAAAAGTCTTGAAAGTAATTTATTTAAGGAGGTAAAAACTGTTGAAATAGGCTCTGACAGGGAGGCTATAGATGCTTGAAGTCCCAAAAGATAGAAAGGTCTTATATAATTATAGAAAAAACTGCGAAAAGGGATTATTTCTTATATATGGATCCGATGATTCCACCACAATCTTCAAGACTATTCCTCGTCTATCTTCACGACCTTTTAGCGTGTGCTTCGAAGGACACACGAATACCAGCTTCAAACTAACGCTAGTATCAGAGGGACTCCCTCCTTCCACAACGCGTATGGTATCGGTTCAGTCGAAGTTGAAGCAGATCTCTCCGCCTTCAGGTCTTTCTTTTCAGTTTGCAGTTTCCAAATAACTAAACTTATCCACCTCATAAACAGTTTATAATGTCCTTATTGAGTCGCGATTCTTCAAACTAAAAAAGAGAGCTGTTAGATATTCACTAGAAACTAAACCGCATGGCTCACTGAAGGGACTTCTCTTTAAAAGATTCAAAATTCTTCCTTATTCATCTTTGAATCCGAATTCGTAAGCACGCTTCTCCAATTTCAGAAAGCACGACACTTACCTACCTACTCCACGTTCAGAAATAGTTGAGGGCACGATATTTTACAATGCAAAAAAATGCGCAATCACTTGCCAATTGAAATCAAATCATCATTATCATATTTTCGTAATAATTATGTTTATGTTTGTTTTTAAGTTTTTACAAGCTTTTGTATACAAATTGTAACAATTTTTTAACAATAAAGAGATCTTGAGACTAGTCCTGTCCCTTGAAGCAGTCGAATGAGAAACGAAGAACCCTTTTCCTAACCTAACATAACCTAATTTAACCTAACCTAATCTATTTTTATTGAACAGTCAAATGAATTTTTTCAATTAATGAGGTAGCCAAATATCAAGCCTCTTAACCAGCCCAACACTTTTTAAGTAATTTTAAATAGTTCAATTGCACCCCATCGAACAGTTATATCATGATCCTCTTCAATTATGACTTTGATTTGGTCATCATCAATTCGACAGTAGACCGACCAGAACTTCGCTCATCTTTGAGGGAAAAATCTCCAGAACGGAATCCGTAACTTTAAATCCTTCAGTGATTCTTCGTCAATTGATATTGGTTTGCCAATATTTCCTGGTGAAATCATTGCTGCGTTAAAATGTACTTAAAAACTTTTATGAGCAATATTTCGTTTGACCAACCGGATTAGCAGCACCCATAGTTCCTGGCGGTGCTCCAGTTAACATAAAGTCTTTAAAATGGACGCGAGGTAACCATGGTAACATTTTTTTCTGTTTTTGCACTTGTCGTTGCTTGGAATCCTTTGTAGCTAGGATTCGAGCCTTGGAAATAATCGTGATTTAATTTGAACAGATGGAATAATTTTTTTTCAATTTTGAATCATTTTAATTGTAAATCATCTCGTGGCGAAAGGTCCATATCTACAAGATATAAAAATAAAAGTCATTCATAAAATATCGAAAACAATCATGAGTCATGACGGAAATTCTCTTTATTTGATAATAATGAATCATTCGGAAATAAATCTATCAACTGATTATTGAATCATTCCATTGCATAACATTGAGAAATAATTTATAAATAGGGGTTGAAAAAATTGGTTCCGTATGTTCATAACAAATCATTAAGCTGGATTTCGAGAGAATATATTTGTAATTTGAAAAAAAAAACACGTAAAAAAATGTAAATACAATAGAAAATGACGCCAAGTAGCATCTTACTTGTAGGATACAAAGGAAACAAAGAAAGAAAATAACAGACATGTCCTTTGTGTCCATAATTTTCTCAATTGATCGTTTAAAGCAAAAATGCGAACAAAGTGCTGGACATAGACATAGTTTTTGAAAAAGCTTTAGAGAAACTTCCGACGTAGTATGTAGAAGATGCAGAGTGCAAACTCAAAGCCAAGAAAAACCAGATAAAAAAATGGAAAACCTACATTTTGGTGGGATGATGAAAACGTGAATCTGAGAAGAAAGTGCCAACGGCTACGAAGGAAAAGGTTGAGAAAGAGAGAGAAAAAGGAACAAATGGACTGAATTAGATAGACGAAATATGAAGAAAAAGCAGCGAGAAGGCATCTAAGTTTAGCCATCAAAAAGAATAAAATCGCTTTGGATAGCAATCCGCGCCGAATTTGATAACGACTCTTGGGACTATAAAGTACTAAATTAAACTAAAAAAACTGCAAATATGCAGAATCAACCACCACGAGATGTCGAAATGATTGAGAACATCTTTCTGTGTACGAGGAGAGACAATTTCGGCAAATAAACTTCCTTGTTGAAGAAGAACTGGAAACAGTAGTGCGATCTGTGAAAAATCAGAAAGCACCAGAACCAAATGTTATTTAAAAGACAGAAACTAGTTCTTATAGCCAAAGCCCAATCCGTGCATCAAGAATAGGACCTCAGTGTATGCAAAATACTAAGGAAAAGGTGCTAGGAATGTTTATGAGACCAAGGCTTCAAATTAATATGTACAAAGATATGATTGTATCCATTTTCTAGTTTTCACATATGAGAAAATGTGATTTTCTTATTCTAAATATACTAGGCTAGAGTTTTCTCGCCAGTATCATCAAACAACTGGACCAATTCTACATTTCTTTGTTAACAATATGATAGTTGAACCATTTTTAGAACCAGCAGCTTTTTTATCACAGCCTCTTAACTGAGAGAGCTCCACCAGAAATAGAGCAAGTGATTAAAAAAAATCAGAAGAAATTATTGATAATTATTCAAAAGTTGTGGTGTTTTTGTGCATATCGGCAATAAAACAATTGATGGTATCCAATATCTTATCTAATAAATATTTCTTCGATTGCTTTTTTCCCAAATAAAACTTTCAGTTGTCGCTTTCATTATCTTTTTGGCTAAAACAAAACCGTTTTTTTTTCAACCTCCGATCGCTCCGTGTAGACGCTACGTGGCCAGAAAGCAGAAGCATCAGTCGGCGTTGTGCTACGTATACATGTCCGCCATTATTGACGTTCCCGCCAAGTGTGAATTGCGTTTTCTGAATTGCTGAAGGCCATAGTGCTGCAGAAATGTGTACGGGGAACCAAGGACGCAATCTGTCATATCACATGACCTGATTCAACGAGTTAATAGAATGATGGCTTTTTCCATGGAATTTCCAGAAGTTTCAAGATCTGTTCATTGGCGGCAACGTTCTTTGATAAAGATTTTGAAAAACTTGTCTACAGATATGACAAATGACAATGATTATGTCGAAAAGTGTACGAATCTTTTGGTAATAAAATTATTGTTTTATATCAACTTGTGATTAATTTATAGCCTATCGGAGGTTGAAAAAAAAACGGCTCTCGTACATAATGGGAATAATCGACTAACCTAGTGTTTTAAAGTGGACTGAACTGTACAAGAAGGCGGCTTAGATCGTTGGGACTGTCCACCCGAACAAGATCTACCTAATCACCTTCACTAGGAAGAAAAAACACTTAAAGCCAATAATTTGAACGGGAAAGCCATTAAGTGAAAAACGGAGGCGAAATATCTGGGACTCCCCTTAAATATCGAACTCCTCTGGAACAAACAAGGTGTGGAGGAACTTCGCATGGAAGAATTGGGGCTGTAACCTAAAAATCCTGCAGTTAGAAAAACTGGCGTGCATATATACAACCGACAACATATCCAGGTGATTCTATATCTCCCATCTCTCTATATAATGTTGGAAAAGGAACTTCGCTCAGAATTTTCAGAGAAATAGTCACTAGGAATCAACTTAAAAAATGACCAAATATGGGACATGTCTTAATATGAAATACCGAACAAGTTCAGCTTTTGTAAAAGATTTACGTCAATCCTTAACTGTGTGAGATACTACAGAACTCCAGAGCGTTACTCGTGGAAGTGTATAAAATAGAAGATGAGGTGCTTTAGCAGCTAAAACTATCCCAAAACCTGAACCCTCTAAAAGCAGGAGACAAGATAGATCCTTTGGGTGTATGTGTATACGAAATTACATATAAAGGGTGCGGCTGAAATGCTTTCAAGTTGCGATTTGAATATATTTTCTAAATGATACTTTCGAACATTATCCTGAACTTTTAGAGGGACAATCCTTACAAGATTTCAGTTTTACCCTGTAATTAACACGATATTCGACTGTATACTGTTCAATTAGAAATATTTGATTGTGTTTTAATACCTCCTGTAAGTACAAAATCACAATTTACGATAATTTTCTTCAGAAAGTCTCTTTATGGCGAACGATCTAAAAGTCTACATATCCCCAAATCATAAATTTTATCGAGTTGATCAAAAGTTGGACCTTTGTTGAAAAATCAATTTTTTTCTAACTATTGATTGTACAGGTTGTCCTTGTAAAAGTTACGAATTGTTAATCATAAACGCCTATAATTCAGACAGGAAAGTTTTTGAGAAATTTTTTTAATATGTCACAGCATTATTTTCACTACTAACTAATTTCTTGCCTCAAGTCCCTGAACACCCTGTATAGAACAACACAGCGTTTAATACGTAAGAATAAGTTTGGTATTTGGAGGTTATGCTTTTGACGCGAATAGTTTCATTTTGGTGGTTTTTCTTGCGCTTCTTGCTGTTATTTTTTCTTTGTATTACGTATAAAAAACCATTCTGTCATATTTTGTAATCAAAAACTATTTAAATACAGAATAATTAGGATAAACATTGATGTCTAATCCAATTTTTGTTGTACGTATTATTGGTTGCATACATAAAAGTACTTAAATCAGAGATATAACTGACATTTCCCTAGAACTGATTCTTAACCACAGTTTCGAATTATCAAAAATATACACAGTGTGGCCGTGGTGTTAGATATAAATTAATTATTTATCATCTAATTAAATAGTGAATTGAAAAATTTCTACACATAGTCTTCGAGTTAGTTTGGCTCGCTCCTCGGCGTTTAACAAACATATTGTGAGTTTAATATTCAACAATTTTAAGACATTCTTTTGTCAATGTCTGGAATTTAGACGAAACTGGATTGTCCATTGTCCATGCTCCTCCAAAGTCAAAAAATGTTAAAATCCGTTCAGTCGGCCCGGAGTTATTCATGTTTAAAGGAAAATGCTTAAAATTTACACATTTCTTAAGATATCTCGTAATACGAAAAAGATATCGACATGCGGTTTTCGCTAATCTATTGCTAATTTGCTCTACTTTTATATTACTTAATTAAAACTGCATGTTTCCATTTAACTTTTTCCAAGGATAGCTAGATTTAAAAAATAAATACGTAGCGCCCTCTAGCGTATACGTTACACATTAGGTTGTTTCGAAATTATAACTCTTATATCGGTAAAAAGGAGCTCTCTACAAAAAGACTAAGTTTGCATGAATAGGTTAAGTAGAACTGGACTTGGAGACGTTTTTTCATAATAAAGTTCCCGCTTCCCTCCATATCTTATTTGAAGAGATAGACTAAAACTTGTAAAATCAAATATACGCCGAATTTATTAAAGAATACGATAATCATAGTTTAAATGCATTTTAATTGGGCAAAATTTGTAAATTATTCATTTTATAATTTTTGGTATTTAATTACGCCCTCTGGCGGTGGACATTATCCGGTTTGATGCCATTTTTATTGAGTACAAGTTGAAATTTTAGAGAGAAAAAAGTTTATAATCTGCTGATATTATTCTCAACTAATTTTTCTATGTTTTCTCATCTAATTTTCCATTTAAACTGTCCATCAGACTCCAAAAATAATAGTAGAAAAGTTTTAGTTTGATTTTATTGTTATTTTGATATTCATGATGTAGGATTAATATAAATACGCAAATTGTCTGTGTCAATATCATATTTTGACTTAAAGAAAAGTCGAAACGTCGAATTTTATCTTCCAAAAATAATTTTTAATTTATATTTACTTTATTTTCGTATATTGAAATTTGAAATACTAGTAATAAGAATAAGAAACTTCCTATAGTTTAAATAATTTTATACTGATTTTTACTTGAATATTAAAGCTCTTTAAAAATCATTATTTATTGAAAGAGATCCAGAATTTATTCTCTATAATTAATATACGAATTGGAAAATCGCAGAACTGATAAATTTTATCAGATTTCTTATTGTTAACCATAAAAAAAACCGACCAAAGTCTGTGTCCAAATTATTTCCCAGTAGCTCGATATGACTTTCAATACACCGGGTTTTTTTAGGTATTTTCTTCGAAACAAAACAGCTGTATATTGTCATGTCTACTAGTCTGTGTTGTATTAACGGATTATGAACTGTATTTGGTTTCAAAAGGGCCGCGCTTGAAAGTTAAATGCATGTCCAGACACTTTTGACGCATCAAAATCACAAATCACAAAAGATCGGTATTATTTGTGCAAATATTTACAATAAATCAGTTGTTTTCAAGTTCTTGATGATGAAGATGAAATAGCCGTTAAAATAATGAAAAATTATTAACTCCCCGTTAGTAATACGAAAAATTTTTAATTGAGTCGAAAATCCGATAGGTGCCAGGAAAATCATTAAAAAAACAACGAGACAACTTTAAGACAGACTCAAGTTGATGTTCACATCGAGTCTTGTAACATAAGCAATAATAAAAAATCCAAAATTTTACACAGATTTTTAACGATCCGTGTAAAGACCTTTCAAAATAAATAATTAGTTAACAAATCCTGACGGCCGGCCGAGTCGAAAAACTATAAAATTTTAACTGTTTCCCTTTCAATCATCGAAAATACGATCGTGCACATTAAAGGCATTAATGCCAGGCGACACTTGTCAACTCAATAATTTTATGACTAAGGTTTATGCCCACTTGACTTCCTCTGGTTACTAACTACATCGCTGGGTCTAACCCTAACATACAGGGAAGTCCATCGAAATTTTTCGGAATATTATATAACATAAAATGTATTCGAATAACTTGGCTTGGCAAATATCGGCAGAATATTTCCCATTTTCGAAAGGCAATGCTCGATTTCGCTTATAACTCGTTTTAGAAACATTCTAGAAATTTCTAGAACGTTCTAGAATATTCTAAATCGATCGTAATAAATTACATTCAATTTGGAAGTTTCCAGTGCATTTTTAGAACAATCTAAATCGATTATGATACACATTTTCGACTTTGTACATTTCAAAAATTTTCAAAAGTCGTCATGGGACTTCTCAGAAGAGATTTCGAAAGTTTGTTAGCATCGAATCTTTATCGGCTTAAAATTTCACACCAAAATTATCTCGCCTTATCAACCTTAATGTTTATCCAAATTTGCACGAACGAAATTGATTCTATTCATTATTGAAGTCTTTATTTTCCATATCTTAATGAACTGGACATACTAAGGAAGGAAAATACTGTTGGAAGATTGAATTTTCCCAATGAGTTAGATTGGAACAAAGTTAGTTAGAGTTAGAACAAAATTTGTACAGTGATTGAAAGTACAGCAATGGTTTTCTCATTGAAAACGACAAAAAATCCTATCTGACATTTTCAGTGTAATAATAATTTGGTCAAAAACGGGATATTTAAAAATTCGTATTTTCTGTAGACAATCCAATCTCTAATCGAACCAATATTGTCCCTAGAATTATTATTGAAGCAACCCTGTACACATATTGACTAGGCCATTTTATAGGCCAATTAAATTCTAACATTTTGTATGAAAAACATCGAACAGTAAACAAAAAGTACAGTCTATTAAGGAAAAATTAAATCTGTATTAATTGATTTGTTATTGTCTACAAAAAAAAAAATATAATTCATAGTTCTAAAGTTTATTTTATTATTTTTGTTTATTCGCCTACCGATTTTTTTCAATGAAAAATTGATATAACAACGTTCGAAAAATTTATTTCGTAAAATTATTTGTCAATTAAAAAAATATTTAGTAAAATCAAATATAAACAGAAATTGATAAAAATCGATTTGATTTGATATCAAAAAATTGCACTAGTAAACATTTTTTGATTTTTTAATGTATTGTATTTCCAAAATTAGTTTTTAGGAACTTTCTATGACCAATTCTACAGGGGCTCGCAAACTATAAATTGTCCTACGTATGAAATATTGAGTAGCTTTGTCAACTGATTTCCAGTTTTTCCTTATTTCGGATCCACAGCAACCCCTTTCGTAAATACTCGATAAATGGAAAATTCAACATTTCTTACTATAATTGCATTAGCAGATTGCTGCATATTTTCCTTTTCCTAACATTCGAATCCATTTAAAATAACTTGCTGTGTTTGTATATCTGAATCTGTATTATTAAATTAATACCTGTCTTTATTAATTATAATTCATGAATCAAATGAACCTCACCCACCCACACCACTGCTTATCGCAGACTTCCATTTATGTTTACGACTCGATATTTTCATTGGTAAACAGTAGAGATGATGAGTCCAGGAGGACTGACGGTTTGTTGGATGTTTACCGTGCGTATTTATGAAATATTGTTTGTTCCCGCTTTACCACTATTCATTGTGCACACTACTAACATGCAGAATATTTAAAATCGTGTTTTAAAACTTGCGAGGAAACTGTATAACGACAAATAACTTCACATAGCAAATAAATCTGCATAACATATTTTAAAAAGGACATCGGAAAATTTTGGCAATTCTCTAGAAACCCAATCGAGTATAATTAATTATTTATATACATAATCAGTAATCATAAACTGTCGTTTAAAGTAAAATAGCGAGCAAATTTATTTGGTGTGAACATTATCATTATTTTTTGACATTCTCCAAGGCATCTGTTTTGAAAAACATAAGTACGTAAGTCAAGTATCTACATATTAATATAAAGGAACCGAGATGTGTCGACATACTAGTCCCATGTCAAAGAACAAAAAATCTGGAAACTTTGAAGTTTTATAAAAATATTTCAAGTACAGAAAATTAAGTTTTAATGTACAGGGGCCTTCACGAGGAGCTGAATCGATATGTGTATGGGAAAGTACTGGGACAAGTGTTCTGAAAATTTGCTTCCTTGGGTTTTCCGAAATATTACTCGTTTCAGCTAAAATAATTTCAGTTTTCTGAAACTTCTCTCTGAAGTGGACCCAAATTTTGTTGTTTATTTTATACAAAATGCCAAATTTTTGGAATCTACGCAATATTTCAATATAACTTTATTTAAGGCATAGTAGGCCTAAAGTCCACCGTTTTTTAATTATTTCACATTTTCGAAATTTTCGGACACGTGCAGCGCTCCACTAAAAAAATTATATTTCTGAGTTTAAGTGAGTCAGATCTAATATTTTTGGGATTTGGACAAATAACACTTACAGCTTTCAAAAACAGTGAAAACCTTGACGAAAATTTATATAGGGTGTTTAGAAAATGGTTACTTTTTTGCTCATAACTTTTTAAATTCGCGTTTAATGGCCAAAAGTGTCATAAACAAAAATGTAGGCAAAGCAATTTGCCACAATTTACGTCTCCACGAATTTTTTGTAGGGGATAATAGTTCTCGAGATATCGTGAAAAATAGATGGGGAACGGGGGACAAGGGGAAGAACCCCGTAAACTTGGGGTTCTCAAAAAAACGCAACGTCCTTTGTAACATTTCAATGGATTATTTGTAAAAATCATTCAACTTCTAATAGTAGTTCTAAAAATATGATGATTTTTATCAATTTTTCTAATAATAAATTTGTAAAAAAGTTATGTACATATATTGAGAGGTTTTTAATCGACAGCTCATTGTAAACATTGCGACACATTAAGACCATTATAGGTAATTTATTCCACCAAACTTTCGTTATACAAACTTTGAACTAAGAATTGAAAATCATCAATGATTCTATTTATAACCATCCTGACCTATGTAATGTTTATATTAACCTCTTTACATTATTTAAAATCAGGTTTCAAAATGCATTTATTTGACGTTAATGGCCCTAAACTAATTTGTTCGGATATGTCTCTCATTTTGGTCTTTTACGACGAAATTCGAACCATTTTCCATCGAACGAAGTATGGGGTGTATAGCCTAGCACTTTTTGTGGTACCATAAAATATAAACCATACAAAATAAAACTCGCTTTTGATTTATAGATCTAGATGACAAATATTACTAAAGGTATTTATTATATATGGTAATGAACAAAAATATTTAATTAATTTTGTAAAATATTAATACGAGGATAGGCCCCGAAGTACCTGATCCAACAAAGAAAACACAAACATTTCAAGCTCCTCAAAATAGCCATCAACTACCGAAATTACCTCTCCATTGTTGGAAAATCCTTGACCACGGAACCATTTATTCAATTTTGGGAATAGAAATCCGAGGGGTCTAAATCTGGCCATTGCAATAACAGATATGTAAGTTGGTGGATTATACTGATCAAACAACAAATAAGCATTATACTCTGCGTCAATAATTATTCCACGAGCATCCCCCGACGCTTAAAAATCGGATATTCAGAAAGTCGGGGAGGAATTAACCCGAATATCCCCTCTCGGAAGCGCCTGTGTTTTTAGTAATATGTATAGGCAGGTGGTGTAAGAAATACCTGGAGTGAACTTGGAAGCACGTGTGATTAAACAAACAAATAAGATTATCTCAGTTAAGCTTTGCTCAGCTTTTATTTGAGAAAATAAAATTGCGTATTTTTATTTAATATTGCTGACATAATATTTTCTCCTTATTTGCCAGTTCCGGCTTCAATAATCGAGAACAAGACATTTGTTATTAAAAAACACGCATTGAAATGAATAAATTGCAGAATTACTTTCATCTGTGAAATATTTTTTTCGAAACTAGATATTACATTGACTCAAACTCAATTTTGCAGAAGGTCGTACATTAAATTTTGAATATTTAACGGTCTATAACTCAGAAACGACGGGTTATATGAGAAAATTGCTTCTGTTTCATTTCAACATTATTTTCATGTCATCAACTCACTCGCCGAATTTTTGCATCAAGTCCTGTAGGTTTTATGTAGAATTTTCGAATGTTTTTGTATATTAATAGATTTGTTTGAATGCCATATTCTTGAAATTTATAAGAATAAGGGATTATAGTTCAAGATACTGCCACCAACTGCCCTTCTAGATCAGGTGCACTACTTTTGAGTATGTCATCGATAAATATCTGCTCAAATATGTCCATCGGACTTGAATCTTTCAAGATAGTCTTAGTCGCTCCAAATAATAATTCGCTGTATTTGCGTTTTTCTTGGAGGATTTATGTTTGACCAATTTATGTCTCATTTTTGTCGTTTCTCTTTGGGTTCTCGTCCGTCTTTCTATTTTGTCAAGATCAAGTTGAATGGACCCAGCAATATATGACACAATCGGTAAAGATGATTCTTGTTTGTCGAAATTCTCTTCCTCCAACGATTCATCTACTTTAGAGGACAAAGTTATAGTTTTTGCCTCAATTTCTTCTTCGACATTTTTGAATAAGTAATTTAATCATAACATATGACAAAGAAATGGAAGTGCACTATGTTATTTGTTAAATGGTGGCGTAAAGTAAAGTAAAAGACAAAATGGCAAATCTCAATGTCTTAGTGTCCTGAAACAAGAACGCTGGATACTAAAGGGTTAACGAAACGCTGGTTTTTGCGTAAAATATAATCAATTTTTCAATGTATTCACATTGTCCGACGTTTTTTTTTAATTATCCACCAAAAAAAGTGTTTGTTTGTGGGATGATTCCATCGAGACTGACCATCTAAAATTATTAAGAAAAAAGCTTCGGTCTTTTTGACAGATTTCATCAATATTACCTATGAAAACACTAATCTCGGGTGGTTAGCATGTATTTTTTGTTAAAAAACTGATTATTTATACGTCGTATTAACCGATGGTACTAAAAAATTATAAATTTCAATCGATACCTCGAATGATCTCATCAACTCACATTATTCATCTCGAAACGTACACTCTAAAACGAAGTAATTTGTCAGATATCGTATATAATTATAATATAGTGTAACGTGATGTATAAAATAACGGAATGATTTGATATTTGGGTAACAATACCACTAATGAATCGACTCTCCACCTGCCTCGTCGAATTGTAGGTGTAGATGAAGGAGTGACTGTAGTATAAGACACGAGCTCAAGAAAAGGAAAATATTTATATAAAAACATTCTAGAAGATTTATTTATTCATAAACAAAAATGTCGATGATCATATTTTCTTTATAGACACCTTCGAATCTAAGGGAATTAAAAGTTGCCACAACTCAATCACGCCACCTATTGTTTGAATGTAAAAACTCAAAAGGCAGCCCTGTAATTCATCAACGACGCAATATTTAGCGGATTTTTTTAATTTAAATTACAGTTAATTAAACGGATTTTGTTTTATCCAGATATTGTAAAATTTTTAGTTGGTTTGTGTTATACCGAACGTTAATTCGTGGATCTAATCAAGATGACAGACAGCAACCGTATTTTCGTGTATATACGTCGCGTATCAAACATCCCGATCTATCTCCTTAAAATTTCAGTCGACAGCAGAAGAAGCCGACGTGGGTAGGCTTTTATGTGTATACTTAAAAAAATATTCGGTTACTTCTAAAAGCAATTACATGAAACACGATATGTAACAAAAACAACGCATCGAGTAATCAAGTAACGCGTTAAAACAAAAGAAGTTAAGCTACTTGAAAATGTCCTATAACAACTTCAATATCGATTCAATCATTCATATGAATCTTATTCTGAAATTTATTCGAACTTCAATACCATTTGGCTTTTCTTGAAAGACTCATATAGTCGATTGTTGTTTAACTGGTTCTGAGCACTTTTGCCATTAAAAATGTCAAACTTCCATGATGTCAATGTCAGATTTGACATATCCACATCGGTGTTGCCATATTTCGAAACTTCGAATAAACGTTTATAATTGGACGATGTTTTAAACGTCATATGGGAGTAAAAATAACATTTCTTTAGATACTTCAACCTTTTCGATATTTTTTAAAAAGCTTCCGATAGTCCTAAAAGAACCACGTGATTTTTAGATTCGGAAAAATAATTATAAAATTAGACTGTTTCGTTCAATAAAATACAAATTTTTTTCTCAAAAATCAAGTTTTTCAAATCATCTGCGTAAAGCGACTAAAAGTGTATAGGTACTGTTACCAAAAAATTATGTTTTTGAACAAATTTATTTTTACTGTTGGAGGTTGTATCTGTTATTTGTAGCGGCTTGAAAATGGGGATCTTATTTCCACGTTGAAAAATATCGATTCTTCGAAATAATGCATTTATCTCTTTTGGCATACACACACAAACTTGCACGAAGCTTGAAAGTTTATTTGAGATTCAAAATTCGTTGGAGATGGAATTATCAAATAATAAGTTCGTTACCTACAAAGGTTAATGATTATTTGCTTTATATAAAATAGTGACTATATTTAAGTTTATTTGAGAATTTTCTCAAATATTTTTTTATCTGTAGATTTACTGCGGGTTTTAAATGACACATATCAAGACACAACCTTAAGAACGCCAAGTGTACGAGGTCTGGCTATTAAGTAACGAGACTCCGCGCCTAGAGGGCGCCCTAAACGAGTGGGGTATCTAAATATCTTGTCTATGCACGTCCCAAAACACGTTTCCGTCACTATTATAGTATTTGTGCAGTAGATGTTTGAAACGAACGTGTTTTTCTTAACGTATCAATCTCAAATTTCTCGTTAAATTGTAAAAAAAAAAAAAAATCCGACTGAGTGCTATAAATTGTTGCAAAAGGTCTATTGGGACAATTATCTATATCGTGCGCGTGTTTTTGAGTAGTGTAAGCGCTTCGGTGATGGCCGAGAGTGCATTGAAAATGACCAGTACCCAGGTCGCCCTATGACTGTTTCAACTCCGGAAACAGTGACCAAAATCAACCAAATTGTGCGTGCAGATCGTCGAATGAACCTCCGGATGATTGCCGAGGCTGTAAACTTCGATAAAGAAACGGTTATAAAAAATTTAGACGAGGAATTACACATGACAAAAGTCTGTGCGAAGTTGGCGCCAAAAAATCTGACTCCTGACCAAAATCTCTTGTGTCAACGGGTCTGCTCAGGTTTATTTGATAGGTTAGAAGAAAATCTGCTTCGAAAGGGACTCGATTTGAGTCGATGGAAGCAGTAAAGGAAAAAACGGCGGAATTCCTAAAGGCTCTCACTAAAGAAGACTTCCAGCACTGTTTTGATCAATGGAAAAAAGGAAGCATTTGAATGTAGAATAATAGAGAATAGAGAATAGAGAAATCAGCGTATTGTGCTTAAGGTTAATCCCTAAAATAACTAATTATTACCATGACTTGAAAAGTCAAATGAATACATGTGAAGGAACGACCATATTCTACACTGTAAAATTTTTTTTGTAAAATTACCATTATTTTGCGAAACATATGATAGATAAAATGACTAATCAATGTGGGTGAATTCAAATTATAATACAATTTGAGTGATTATTTAATATTTATTTAAAGAAATTTATGAATTAAATTAATCTCACCCATCCACGCCACTGCTTATCGCAGAATATCTAGCGAAAATATTTCAAAGATATTGGTAACCATTGGAGATGATAAGTCCGCGTGGACTGACTGTTTACTGTTGAGTCTAAAGCACTAGAGCCTCTTATTTTCAATAAATTTAGTAAGTTGGTAAGTTTCCATCCAAAATGATAATAATAATAATAAATCAAATCAATTAAAATACTAAAAGATTGTATCCTGTATAAACTAAGGAAATGTGATGGAATACTAATCGTCCAACACAAATTCCACAATTTAGCGCAATTCCCGACACCCACGAATATCGGAACTCACACGTCGAACACTATCAACCCTCCGTATTTCATTTGTCGGCGTTTTCTCCAGGTGTCAACGTTAAAGTACGGGTCATCGTCGAAAGATAAAAGTAAATTCTTCGCCTTAATTTCCTGTTTCTCTTCTTCATTAATGACGACGATTTTCAATAACGTTTAGTCATTTCTTAATCCTTGGAGTCGCCTTCGAAATTACGTAAAAATCATTGATTGAACTATTGTTTAGCTTGAAACAAATTTAAAGAAAACGAATCATATATACAGCGTGTCTTCGATAAACACAAAGCTCTTGATATTGTTGCCATTTCTGACCTGATGTTTTCCTTCAATTGGATTATTTTGGGCTTCTGGGAGGCCAGTTGATGTTACCCCATCGCGAAACGACTTTATTATGGAATAATTCATTCAAAACTTCCTTCGAGGTATGGCAAGTGGCCCCATCTGCTGGAACCACGTTCTTGAGTTGAAACCTACAAACTCCTGCCACTCTGGGACCAAAAAATTTCGCAACATATCGCTATAACTGTCATTATTCACATTGATTACTCGGCCTCGTTGATCTTCATGAAAATAAGGACCAATAATTCCCTACAGCCAAAACAACGACCTTTGGGCTGTGTAAGGGTCGTTTATGCATTCGTCTCGGATTCTCGACTGCCCAGTACCGACAATTCTGCTTATTAAACTAAACATTCAAATGGAAATTTGCTTCGTCGCTGAACAGCTTCGTTTTCAAAGTTGTTTAATCGCTGCATCATTTCGTTCGCAAAATTCAGTCGATTGGCATATTCCGTATCCTTCAATTCTTTAACCAATTGAATTTTATAGGATTTTAAATGCAAATCTTTCTTTAAAATCAAATGTAAGGACGATTTTTTAATGTTTAACGCTTGGCTTCGCTTTCGGATGGATAAAGATGGATTTCGATGAACCGACGCCTCAACTTCTTCAATTGTTTCTTCATCTAAACGAGGGCGACCAGAGTTTTGAATTTTAACTGTCGCACCCGTATTCTCGAACATCCCGATCCATTTCCTAATGCTATCGTCACCACTTGGCGTGGCGTGGCGTGTACGATATTCCGCACGATACAGACGTTGAATCACCGTTACGATAATACGATCGTACGCAAAAAGCGATACTATTCCATCTTGACTAAAACTCCACAAAATGGTGGACGCCACGAACCCCTCCCCGGCACTTTTTCCACTAAAACGAGGCAGCTCCAAAAATCCGAAACTATTAATGGCTGCCAAACAAATACTAAACTTGAAACATATGATGTGGGTTTTTTAAAGCAACTTCCGCCATCTCTAAGTCAGTTTAGATACTTCTGAGTCCATCCTCTTAAGATGATTCGGCCATGTAATGACAATGGAAGGATTAAACCAGCTTGGGAAAAGGTATTTAATATCATATTTTTATGTAACTGGTTTCTGAATTTGAAAAAACAAAATGACAGATTTCCGTAGATTTCTTGTCGCTTAGTGTTCGGGAAGGCTGTTACATATAAAAAAAAACAAAGTTTCCTTTTAGGTCTTAATGATTTCGGTTCAATAAAATGTTACTCTATAGGTTTTTTGAATTTCACGTTATTTATATTTTGAATTTAAAAAATACTTCAAGCAATATGTTGAAGTCAACTATTGTGTCTAATATGTGTGAAAATAGAGTGTAGACAGCAAATGTTGGCCATCTGTGAATATTTGCACGTTTCTAAAAGGGCCCACCAAACGAGTTTGTCGGAATACAACAAGAAATTCATTAATCTGCTGATAGGGACTAGAAATTGCTATAAGTAAATCGTGACGTAAAATTTTTTCACCTAATTATCATCCTACCCTACAAACATCCTATTCCAATTAAAACCCATAATAATAAAGTTTATTTTATAATAATATACAAGGTGTTTCGGGCCTTGATGTCCTTTAATATTACGGTATCTCATTTATTCCTTTTTCGTCCTGGAACTAATAATTTTTTTTACGGATCAACGACGCAGGGTTATTAGTGGTTTATTACATTCTATCGATAAATCTAGATTTTTTACTACTTAGTTTGCAGTCTTTCGGGTAGTTCTTTGGGTGTTCTTGAAGTAGCTTTTCCAGTAAATGTGGTAATTGATTCAATTTTCGTTCATTGTCGTATTTTAAACAGTCCATAAGGGTGATTTCATTTTTCGGTTCATTCGAACGAATTATCACTCATATCTACATACCTTTTAACCCTTTTAACGTCAAACTTTACACTTACACTTCTAATAATTTATTGCTATGGTAACGCAATATTTTGTTATTATGTCGTCTTAGAACCTTCCATTTTTCAAGAAGATTCTGAATCCAAGTAACGAATTCCACCAGGAGAGTTGATGGATATCTGGGACTTCACTAAACCGCCATATTCTGTCATCTCCGTCCAACCAGTGACTATTGTGATTTTACTTCCAGTTGATTACGTATGTCCTCGTAGGACATTTCCATACTGAAGGCCAGGGGCGGTTCATACCCAATGTTTAATCCGTGGCCTTTACAGGGATAGACTAAAAATAAGAGATACAACCAGTGGTTTGTTACAGGAATATTGACTCAGAGAAAGCCTTCGGTTGTATAAACAGAAAATATATGGGAAATAATGAGAAATAGAAAAGTTAGTGAATAATTATTATTTTTTTCCAGTCGCGGACGGAAGATAATTTGATAATTTTGAGCAAACTCCGGGAAACACAAGATTCAGTATAAAATGTTTGTAATTAAAGTGTAATAACCACTGTTTTATAGAATTAAGTGTGAATAATTAAATTTAAGCATTAAGCACCCTTATTTCAAATCCTACTAAGGCAGATCTTATCACCTCCGTGTACTTTATTCAAATCGTCAAAGTGAGGTAATATAAAGACCGAAATTTATTCAAATATTCGATTCCTATATTTATTTTATTAGCTTGCACCGCATAATATATTTTTCGAAATGTCGCACACATTCGCCAATTAACATAAAGTAAAATTTTATCGAAATTGCCAGTTTGGCAAAGAAACCTCAAAAATATTAAGATTAATGCCGTCGATGATATCGTAGATAATGCAGAGTTCTATTTAAACAGTCATTAGTGGTAGAGAGATGCAGGTAAGGATAGCAAGGACCGACTGACGACATGCGTCACGGCGTGCGATACGCCCCATAAATGTCACATATGCACCGGCGATGTCGGCACAGGCATCATCGGCCTGACAGCGGCGGTTCCACAGATCTCCATCATTAATTCCTGCAACCATTTGTTTTCCTCTTTCTGGATATGCGGAAGGGAGCGCATTGTTTTGTACATTGGTGTAGGCGCAATGTAAAAAATCGAGATGACAAAAATTGTGTGTACAATGTGAAAAAACAAAAATTATTAATTTAATTAAATATTGATGCGTTTACAAAAAAAAAACGAGAACGTATAATTGAAAATATTTCTGGCAAATTGGAAAATGATAAAAATACTTTGATGAAAAGACCGAAAACGAAAATCGCAATGAATGTATGATTTTAGTTTGAAATTTTGACAGAAGCTCAAAAACGACGCAAATAACAAACTTCTTTTGGTGCTATTGTATGCTTATTTAAAATTTCAAAATAACCGGGATTCGATAGATAATTAAATTTTATGAAGAAAATGTAGAATGAAGTTTTTTGTTTATGTGAATAATTTCTGAGTTATTCGCGATTGAAAATTATAGAAAAAAAAAACACGTTTTTCAACATTTTTTCACGAAAAACTCGAAAATTACGCGTTTTCTGGAAAAACTTATTCTTATCAAAATTGAAGCTTATAAAAAAACAAAGAAATTAGTCGGTTTAAATTGAATTTTTTTAATAATATTCAGAAATTTATGAGTCACTTAAAACGAATTTTTTCTTTTTCGTAAATTTATGCAGAGGTTTGAGCTCCAATAACAGAAAAACGATTAATTTTTCGTAAAAATTTGTAATAAACATTTTTAAAGTACTTTTTCAGACCTTTAAAATGAGCCTTTATAAAAACGTCTAGCCCGAAAATTAAGCGAGTTATGGTGAAAATAAGTTAAGTAACTCGAATTCGAAAAACTAAACCACGTTTTTCGACATTTTTTCACGAAAAACTCGATAATTACGCGTTTTCTGGAAAAACTTATTCTTATCAAAATTGAAGCTTATAAAAAAACAAAGAAATTAGTCGGTTTAAATTGAATTTTCTAAATAATATTCAGCAACTTACGAGTCACTTAAAACCAAATTTTTGTTTTTCGTAAATTTATGCAGAGGTTTGAGGTCAAATAACGGAAAAACGATCAATTTTTCATAAAAAACTGTAATAGACATTTTTAAAGTACTTTTTTAGATCTTTAAAATGAGCTATTACAAAACCGTCTAGCATGAAAATTAAGCGAGTTATGACGAAAATAAGTGAAGTAACTCGAATTTGGGAAAAAATAAAGTTGACACCACGTGCGGCAAAATTAAAATTAATCGTAGCCCATGTAAAATTATTTTTGTTTAAGCCCTAACAACACGTTGTAAAAGTTTGAATGGTTTAGAACACGTATATTTTGAAAAAAGTTGTTAAATGTGAAATTTTTTTTTTCGATTTTTTTTACTTTTTCAAAATATCTCAAAAACTATTGGATCAACGAAAAAATTTTGTTGTAATTAAAATTTAGCTTTTATTTTACTGAACATTTTGCTTTTTTTTAAGTAGCTTGAAAATTAAACGAGATATAAGCGTTTAAAGTATTGATTTCAATGCTAAGGGACAGTCTTTTTCACCCTTTAACATCTAAAGAAAAGGGCCTAGGAGGGTTGCAACTCTCATGGTTTTGTAGTTTATGAAATTCCCTACAAAATGGTGTATGGATAAATGCAAAATGCTGGGTAGTTTTTAAGGGTAGTTACATATAAAAAAAGAAATATTACTTACATTGTAAAAAAACAACAATAAATTCATAAATTCACATGTTTGAACATAATGAGCCCCCATAACCGCTTCCATTTAGTAATTTGTAATTTTTTTCATTCTGAGGGATGGTTTTTGGTGGTTGCATTATTAAAAATATCGAGGATCAGATTTCTTACACTTGAAGAAAAAAATTTTCCTATTACGATCCAAAATAAAACAAATTTCATGTTTTCTACCACATTTTTTGAATAAATCTTTGTATGAGGGGTTGTTTTTAAGGGTATCTGAGCTGTAAAATATCAAAATATTAAAATTATGATACAAAACAATCAACATTTATTATATTTGAACATAACTATAGTCCATTACTGCTTTAATTCATTAGTTTCCAATTTATTGGAGTAAGGGGTGATTTCCACCCCTTAAAAATGAAAAGCATATTTAGCGACCAAGTCAGGTTTGAAGGTAAGATGAACTTGATTCCAAATTTTCAAAAAGATCGATAAAGGTCTTTAAAATTGCGAGGTTTCGGTCGATTTTGAGCATGAATGTTTTGTACTATTTATGGATTTTGGGGTCTCGTATACACTACGACCCAAAGGGTCTATTTCATCTACTATACTTTCATACAAGATTTAATACTGCGGACTACTTCCGATGAACAAAACTAGCTATTCATTGCAAAAAATTTGTCAAGCAAAACGGCGTCAATTTCGGATAAATTGTTATGTTAAATCATGATTCCACAAACTACAATAATTGCTCGAAAAAACCTGGTCACTTTATATGAAAATGTCGATTTTATTTTCCAAAAATATCATTAATCTTTCATTATTTTTGTAAAAAAAGTTGTTTTATTATTTACTAATTATCAAGGTTAATAATTAGGAACTCAAAGTCATCCGATTTATTCTTAGTGGAAACAAGCCTATTAGTTTGCTTTTTAGAGGTAAAGACTCCAGTAATTTCAGTAATTTGTAACAGAAAGTAATCAGTAATCAGCGTCAGGTGTTCTGTAATAATACAACAAACAAATAATATGGAGGTCATAAGTTTTGCGGTAGACGATTGAAAATTCGAATACTTTCTCAGATATTTGAGAAAACGTACGATACGCCGCTGGTTTATTAAGATTGAGAACCTATATTTTGTGAGTTTGTTGATTAATGTGACGTAGTATGTAGTGAGTAGGGGTTCACTTCACTGGCACTGACTTAATTATTATTAACTCGTCGAAATAATTTGCTACCTATTTATCGTTCGAGACTCATTAAATGTGAGAAACCGTATTTTTCATTACACCAAGATCAAAATAGAATTCCGTCGTGTAGGTATCTGCGTACCACTTTGATTGTTGTTTGATTTGAAATTTAACGTTGGGGAATTTCAGAGCCAATGTAAACGACTAATTATCTCAATAAATTTGTTTTAAAAAAATCGCTTACCAGGTGGAAAATTCTGTACTATTATAAGGTGTTTTCCAATAAGGGGACTTGACAACTTTCTTTCAAAATAAAATGAAAACCATTTGAGATATTTCACAAAGTTTATTATAGGGTTGAAGTACATTCAAACTCGATTTTGCTCATATGGCAGCGGTTGATTCGTTGGATCCAATTTTCCATGACTCGGCCACACATTTCGGTCGAAACGGCGACTATTTCGCGTTCAATGTTTGCTTTGAGCTCTTCCAACGTCGTCGGCTTATTAGCTTAGACCAATGACTTGACGTAGCCCCAAAGAAAAAAATCTAGAGGCGTTAAATCGCACGAACGAGGCGGCCAATCGACTGGCCCATTTCTTGAGATAACACGCTCAAGCTTGTTCTCCAATAAATCGATTGTAACGTGTGCTGTGTGGCTTGTGGCGGCGTCCTGTTGAAACCACATGCTGTCCAAGTCCATATAATTCCAATTCGGGTCAAAAATAATCCGCCCAATACCAAATATTTCGTTTATTGACAAATCCATTGAGCCAGAAATGAGTTTCGTCACTGAAGATGATTTTGCGATGAAATTGATCGTCTTGACGCTCTTTTTTTTTAAATCTTGAGTGAGTTTGATCTTGTATGGATGTAGAGTAAGATATTTATGCAAAATTCACCCTTAAAGTGGTTTTGGGGATGCCGAACTCTTGAGAACGTCGTGGAATTGACTGATTTGGATCATTTGCTACGGCAGCGATATTTTCGACACTTCGTAGTCTCACTGGCACGGAAATATCACACAACGAATAGGTAGATTCAAACTTTTTTACTAAACTTGTTATTACATGTCTACTAGGTCGAGAATTACGATCGAAAATCGGAGTTAACGCTCTTAAAGTAGCGGCCACCGACTCCGAATTTCTCCGTTTTCCTCAAAAAAATAATCAATAAGAGTTTCTCTGTTAATTCAGGCTAGTAAATCGATAAGACGTAGTTGTTTTTATCAATATCTTTATTATGAAACGCAAAAAAAAAACAGTAATTACGAATAAGTACCTCTAAAAATATATTAAAAAGTAAGTATTAATGTTTAGAGTAATTTGTAATTTTCGCTTGTTTTACACATCTTTGATTATTCATAAAAGCCATTTCTTTTTAATCTTTTAAGTACAAGTATATCGTTTAATGGAATATCATTTTTTTCGGCCCATTTTCACACAAATAAAACCACTTATATCACCTAAAATGGCATTACAAACATCCCAGCAAACTATGTAAGTATTCGAGTCCCAGATATAAACAAAAGGGTAATTGGGGGAATCCCTGAACATCTAGTCATAATTTTCTATAGGAAATAGGCCTAAAAGTACAGGTTCGGATTATCGAGTCTGCACTGTATAACAAAAATATAAAATATAAATTTTGCCAACGAAGTTTTTTTTGGCAAAGGATTTTTTAGGGCAAAAGTCGTATTGATACAACACAACATCAATATTTTTGTTTGAATCCACATCCATATCATCAAGTTCGTCATCATCAACAAGAATTTTCTTATCAATTGCGTTTTTTCAGAATAATCAAGTTTCTAGTTCCATATATCTTTGATTTTTTGGCGCGATGGCATTTTCTCTTTAGCATTTTTACCATATCTTTACCGAATGAAATTTATTTAATGCTTTCTTCGTTTCTTGTACTAGGAAATTAATTTCACTGATGTAGCTGTTAATGTTTCTGATTTTCATTGATATCTCTCCTAGTTTTTCCTTTTCAAGAATATGTCGGCACTCGTGAAGGTTCTGCAATGTCTACTTTGTCTTTTGCTAAAGTATTTATTACTGTATACTTTTCTTAACCCTTAAACTAGCAAGATTCATGATTTACTGTCATTTAGACCTCAAGTAGACCCATGATACCACACCGGTTTAGGGGGCACTGGGATTTATAGTTTTAAATAGTCTTTTAATTTTTTTTCTTCAAATTACCATACAAAGATGACATATGATATGGTATTCTGGAATAGTATTTCATCTTATTTAGAATGATCTGAGTCGTCAGAATAATATCTCTAAAAGTCTGCCTCTTCCAATGTTTGCAGTCAACAAAATATCAAATGCTTCAGGTATATCAGTTGCAAGGATTATACTGGATCATTGCCAATCGTATTCGACAAAAAACGTTAATTTGGATACCAAGAGGCATTTTGTCAAAAGTTTGGATACCTTATACATAAAACAGTTTCTACAATCCTTGCGAAAGATCGACATGTCTTTTGACTTCAATGCGGCATACCCTAAATTGATATCTTACATTTTTTTGAGGCTGCATAATAAAACATTGTTATCTTTGTGGAAAATGTGTTGAAATGTTGAAGAATTTCGGCTGCAACTGCTTAAGTTAGTGGCCAATGACTGAGAGGACTGAATGGCTTCAGTATTTCGGAATGCGTATGGAATATTGCTCAACGACTATGTCCAAAAGCGAGAGACAATCAATAAGTAATAATACATAGAGTTGTTGGTTCGTTTGAATGCAAAAATCAAGGAAAAACGGCCTCATATGTCGAAGAAAAAACCACTGATTTAATTACACTTCGAATTGCTTCCTCATCCACCGTATTATCCATACCTGGCCTCCAGTGACTACTGGATATTCATTTTAAATGAAAAAGCAATTGCTGAAACTGAAAATCCTTCTGAAAGCACGGTATCGAGAAGTTAGAGAAGCGTTGGAATGATTTCGTTGCTCTTGAAGGAGATTACATTGATGAATAAAATCGATTTTTGGCAAAAAATGTGTTTTGCTTAATTAGCGACATGACTTATTGAGTGATGGGTTAGCTGAGCAACAAAAAGAAATATCCACAATTTAGTTATCACGATTTTTCCTTTCCATTATTGTATTCAATAAAGTTAAGGACAGACTGCTTTGTAGAATCCAAATCATCAGATATTTTAAAAAAATATTGGCTAGCAGCTACAAAATCCTCTTTTACAAATCTGGATTCAGTGGGTAGATTTCAGATGACTTCCCAACTGTTAAACTCTCAGTTTTGTATACATTGAAAATTCTGCTTTTCTAACAAACTTACCAAACGTGCAAAAACGTTTCTTCACTGAGAGCAATTATCGATACTTGTTCCTTCGGATTTTCTTGGGGTAATTTAGGATTGGTTTGGAAAGCAAGTAACTACCGAAGTCAATCCATGAATTAAGTTAACTAGTGGTGGACTAATCAGTAGGCTGAATAGGCTGTAACCTAGTGCGCCATATCTCACCAAGTGGTAAATTTCATTTTATATCTATAAACCAAATTGAAGAAAGCAGTCAAGTATTGAATATGTCAAAGAATGGGAGTTAGTTGCTGCGGGCTACAAAAACTTACGGCAGTTCGATCAATGTCTAGGAGCAATCACCAGCGCATCACAATATTGTGCGGATGGTGATCCCAGTTGACTGTCGCTATTTCCCAATTGGACTGATACAACGCTGGAAATCGTTTCCCGGGGTGTTGAGTTAGTCAGTTAATCCCCACCAAAGCTTCTTCTTTTTTTCCGTGGCCCCTATCTCGGGGGGCTCATAATTTGTCGCTAGTAACTTTTTCTCTGGTCTATATTGCAACTAGAAGAGTTTCAATCTTTCTTTTAATCTCGTCGACATTATTTACACCTAAATCTTTTGCAATGTCATCTAATGCTTCATTTCTTTTGATTTCGTTTTTATAATCATCATTATTAGAGTCCCATAATAGAGGTTTACCTTCGTGAACGTTAATTAACCTCATCAAATTCTCCTGGCTCCAAAACTCTTCACTCATTTTGCGGAAAACCCACACTTTTCCACTGAATATTTTATGTTTTGGCTCCGTTCGACTATCATCTCTTTCATCGATTGAAAAAAAAGTTTGAAATTTTCTTCCAGCGAGGAGGTAATAAAAGCTGTGGAGGTCCGGTTTTCAGAACAAGAAGAAACATTGAAATTTTGTTTGGTTCTATAGTAGGTTGAGAATTTTTCAATATATCCTCGTATATTTAATTAAATCCTAGAGTTATGGATCTTCATTTGACGCAAAAATTCGAATCAAAGAGTTGCGGATTTTCGTTCTGAAAATACAATTGGATTGCACCGATAAACAAAATTCCATAGAATTTTATGGTAGGCCGTATCGTGTGGACCCACCATAAGGCGGCAATAATAATTTTAATAACAGCACATCTACCACGTTAATAGTCGCATTTATTTCGATTCAAATTTAATAAACAAAAAGCGACAACAAAATTTAAATACACTTCTTGCGATCTGTTGATTCTAATTCGAAGTTCAAAATTGTTTTAATTAAAAATCTCAGCCAATGCGACGCGCAAGGCGGACTTAACCCACTATCGTCAACCTTCATTGGCTGCGCCACTCTCTCTCCCACTCTCGTATTTCCAAACCCCAGCGACGGAGACGGAAAATGTCTTAAGTCGGTATCGAAAGTATTTACGATCTCAACCTACTAAGTATATCAAACTGTTTTAGCGTTTCTCAAAGCATTCTTTCATGCCGGTTGTTGGTCGTAAGACAGCGACACCGTTTTTAATTGTTACTTGAATGAAATATTTTTTTTATTAATAAATGATGTCTAGTTCGATCTCTCGGTCTACGTCAGTGAATATTTCGTCTACGACGGCGGTTAGCCTTACGACGCCTTCGCTGGCGACGTCACCGGCGACGCACGTTTTGCAAAGTGTAATATCTTCCGCGGACGCTAAAGAATTGGACAAAAGTGAGATAAACGATGCCGTTACCAAAGTTCTACAAGGCTACGATTGGACTTTGGTACCTATCGCTTCAAAGTAAGTTTTTTTACACTAACAAAAAGTTGAATTTTCCACAGAATCAATTTGTTTTTATGAAAAAGTGTAAATAATTATCCAATCATCAAAAGTCTCTTTTGATGTTTGAATTTTGATATTTGGAGTAAATAAGATGATTGGACATGGATCTTTTTGGGACGGGGAGCACTTCAGAGCAAATGATTTGGGTCAGATCGGTGTGGAGGTCAGAAATGCTAAATACAAGTCTTAATTTAGTTACAATTTTTTGATGAGATATCGAATTGACATCTTTCTAAATATTTAACATCTTGAAGATATCTGGGTGTGGACAAAATTGTGAATGAAGCTTTTATAAAATGATTCACAAGCACTAGTTATTCAATATGTTGTACAACAAGCCCATCGTTGATTATTGGGTATTAAAGTAAAAAAATCCTCAACTAAACAAGAAGAAGGTGAAAATATTATTGTCCAATGTAACCAACGGCCAATTCTAAACTTTTCTGCCCTATTAACACTAGAAACTCGATGTTTCCACACAATAACTGACTCAACTAAAACCAATTATTCACATTTCGGGCTATATACTGCTTGCGCCTTGCTAAATGCCGATTTCAAAGTCACAAATAATTTTTAGTAAAGAAAACTTTAGGCTCTGCGAATGTTTAGATAAATATTACATAACATGGGTGGGAAATCATTTTGGAGAAAGTCTAAATATCGCTGACCATTCAAGTAGTAGCTTAGATCTTCCAGAAATGTTTAATTGTGTTTCACCTCTTAATCAAGGTGCGATTCTAATCTTCTGTGTCTCAAAACATCAGCAATGACGTCTTTAATCAATAAAATTCTTGGGACCTGTTGTAGACAATTCTTTTAAAATGAGAGATTAAATATTACAGCTTTATCTAAAAAATTAAGATCTCTCTGTTTTGTGACAAGATCAGTTTCCAAAGAACTAAACTTATCCACTTACTTAACAGTTTATTGAGTTGCATCTCCGATATGCCCTTCCCGATTCAATATATTGACTCTTTCTTCTTTGAATCGGTTTGCCTAATTCGTAAGCACGCTTTTCCAATTTTAGAAACATCATTCCATATCTATTCACTTAAGAACGCGGAGCACTACTCCACGTTCATAATTAATTGAGAGCTCAATACTTTACAACGCAAAAAAATGCATAATCATTTGCCAATTGGAATCAAATCTATAACAACTTTTCCCACTTTTCGCAATAATTTGGAGGCGTATTTACTGGAAAGTGCCTTCTACTCTACGACTAAGATATAAAAATTTCCACATGTACATTTTAAAAGGTAATTTCGTTATTCGTTATAGTTTTCTTGTGTATACTTCTTATTTAGCTTTTATTTTATTTGTGTTTTTATTCAGTTATTTCTATGTTTGTTTCTTAATGTTTCATTCATTCATTCATTTTTCTCTCTCTTTCTCTCTATTCGCCAGTGAATATTCATTCTAATAATGTTGAGAGCCCTTCAAGAATAATTCTAGATAGATTCCTACCCATCGGCATCGTTTAATAATTAATTTTTATAATTCGTTTCATACAACTTTCGATTTTCTTTTTTCCTTTTATATTTTGGCCTGTAGTTGTTTTGTTTCAACAGTTTCAGTTTCAAATTTTTCGGAAAAGTATTCGATTACTTGATATCATCGAAATTTCAAAAGACACAAAAAGTTCAACTCAGAAATGTTGGTGTGGTTGGTGGTATCATCTCGTGGTTGTTCCTCAGCATACATTCTGTAAATTCTATAACCGCCGAAATATATGAAAAAGAGTGTGTTTGATCTAGGTTAATGCATAGAGAAAAAGCATCCTGAGGTAAATTTTGTATTTTGGGATAAGAAAAGAATTTTCGCGATGTGTCTATAACTTAATTCGTGCGGTTTTTTTTTCAAAATTTGAACGTTTATTTAAGAAAAAAATGTACGACAGTATTATTCAAAGTATTGTCTATCTGAAGCTATGACCTTTTCCCAAATTTCTGGCAATTTGTGGATCCCGTTTCAAAAGAACTGCGCGGGGTTGGCAACCAAGAATGAATCAAGCCAATTTTTGATATCTTGCTCTGTTGTAAACCGTTTTCAATGGTAGTCAGAAGGGGCAAGGTCTGGGCTATAAGGCGAGTGAGGTAAAACTTCCCATCCACTGTTTTCCAAATAGTTTTTAACCGGAATAGCAACGTGGGGACGAGCGTTGTCATGATGGAAAATTATTGCATCGTGTCTGGTCGCATATTCCGGGCTATTGCTCTCTTCAAACGGATTAATTATGTTCGGTAGCGTTCTCCATTGATGGTTTTACCAGGAGTTAGCAGCTCATAGTACAGCACATCCTTCTGGTCCATTACCTTCGCGCCATGGATATTCGGATTCGTAATGAATCCATTTTTCATCACCAGTAATTATCCGATGCAAAAATGACTTCCTTTCGTGGAGTACCAGCAGCATTTCGTACATGCAAAACCGTCTCTCGGCTTGAGTTCATGTGGAACCCAATTTCCTTGCTTTTGTGAGTGACACTTAAAGATTCTGCGAGGTGTTCTTGTGTTTGGCAATAATCTTCATCGAGTAATACTTCCAGTTCTTCATCTTCAAACTTTTTTGGCTGCCCAGGACGTTCATCGTCTTCCAACTCAAAATCGCCACTTTTAAATCGTGCAAACCACTTTTGGCTAGCTAGAGCATTTTCACCATAAAGTTTCACCAAAATACGATGACTTGGGACTTGGATTTTTCTTCATATTAAAGTAATGAAGAAGAAGTCTCCGCAAAAACACTTTTTCAGGAACAAAGTTCGACATATTTGAGTGAAAAAAAAATTATTGTTGTCGACGCTTCAAATGAATGACATATACTGAAAAGACAGTAGATTTCCAACGCAGGTTGGAACGCCATCTCTTATCAAAACCCACGAATTAAGTTATAGATCCAAATGACTAATGGAATAACTAAAATAAAATAAAATATTTAAGCAACATTCTAAAAGAAACGAATGCAAGTCAAAAATCGAGAAAATCGGCACTGAAACATTCTGAAAATTAACAAATGGAGCAAAAATTAAATTTTAAAAGTCTCTGTGACAATGAATTTTCGCCCGTTAAACCCTTGGGCCGTGGGATGGTGGAAATAAATAACTGTGAACTGAGCCCTTTTTGTACTCCATTCGTTTTTTTACCTGGAAAACGAAATTTCAAAGCAAAAATCATAAAGGAAAATGAATTCTTTGCAAATAATACAAAAGAAAAAGGAACATCCCAATTTCAAAGTAACTAAATAATAATGGTAGTCAGAACTACAGTCATCATTTGATTGAATTATGAAGGGTTGTAGAGTGGTATCTTAAGGAGTTGCCACGAGTGGTAGGATGCGTTGTCCATAACGATTACTGACTGTGGTGGAATGTTAGGTAAAACCTGTTCATTAAACCACTTTTCAAATAATTCTGCTGTCATATCTTCATGATAATCAGGTGTCCAGTTTTTTTAGCGGACTCGTGACTACTCGGTAAATAGAAAACTTATTTATTCTAGTTAAATCAGCAATTTTTATTATGATTACTGAATATTTTCCTATTTTAAACTTTCGAATCCATTTAAAATAACTTGCTGTGTTTGTGTAACTAAATCTTTATCATTAAATTCATATCTATCTGTCTTTATTCTCACTACACTATACAATTTATTTGTCTTCGTTCGCCCATGGTCTAATGAACGCCATTCTATTTATTTAATGAAATTTATGAATTAAATGAATCTCACCGAGCGACCCCACTGCTTATCGCAGACTGTCTGGGAGGAATATTTCAAAAAAAATTTGTACATACAGCTTCGGCCAATAGAAATGCATTCATGTTTACGATTCGATGTTTTCATTGGTAAACAGTGGAGATGATCAGTCCACGTGGACTGACGGTTTGATAGATATTTGCCGATATATTATACGGGGAGTGCGTAACTGTCTTTTGCTATTGATATTGATATTATTGAACACTATTTAAGGTAAATGTGACCGGAAAGTTTAAAATTTCAAACAGAATCTCAAAATTTTAAGTGCGTAATCTTGTAGATTTGAAAAATGCCTTCAGTTCACATTAAACTTGGCTTACTATGAATAAAGACAATCCTTTCACCAGTTTTAAGTGACGAATTATATAAAGATATTTTTATTGGGCCCCAAATTAGAAATTAACCGGGAAACTTATAGTTTTTTATAGTAAATATCGCGAGGGGATTTTTGTGCAACGATAAGGGTGAAAACACCCCAATTAATGAACTAGTAGATTCCAATAAATCGTTCGTCTGCCGAATAACATTAAAAATTAATATTTTCTATTCCCATTTATCATTTTTCCAGAGATTTTGAGGGCTGTCGGCGATGTGCAGATGCGGATCAGAACAATCAAAAATCGGAAGATCATTAAGAGAAAAAAATATGATCTACAAAAAAGGAATAAACAATTATTTTTGATTTGTTACATTAGTTATATGTTGTCAATTTTCATAATTAAATATTTTTTCAAACGTTACAACTTGAATTGAGCATTTTCGTATGTAGAATACTTTAGTATGGTATTACAACGAAAAAATTATTTTTCTATTGAAAAAAAACTAAAAAACAAACATAGAAATAACTAAATAAAGATAAAAATAAAGTAAAATTCAAATATACAGGAGAAAACCATAATGAATAACAAAATTATAGGTTATAATCAGTATATAAGTCCATAACAAAAATTAATCCAGTATGCAGCATTATTATTATTATTATAATAGAAATCTTTTACATAGTAGAAGGCACTTTCCAGTAAATACGACCTCAAATTATTGCATAATACGGGAAAAGATGTTGTGCAAGTGATTGTGCATATTTTTAGCATTGTAAAATATTGAGCTCCTAAGTAATTCTGTGAACGTGGAGTAGGTAGTTTGAAGATTCGCTAAAAAAACTTCAATCAATCAATGAATTAAGAAATTTAAAATAGTATATAGAGTCAGAATACTTTAGAATCGTATCACTTCCTATTACTATTTTCTCATAATAAGTCATATTTACAAAATTAATGTCTAATGTGCGAAATTCAAACATTAAACTTCCTCATAGTACCTGCATTATCATCTTATTAAACGTGGGTTCAAAAAGGATATTCCGATGTTATTATTTGTCTAGTTTATAATAGTGAGAAATGAAAATATTTGTTGTTGCAGGTGGAATCTGATAATTTTTATTATACAATATATATATATACTAGTTTTCGTTTTTGAATGAGTTCGCGTTTATCTATGAAATTACTTTTTTTTAGTGACTTAATTCGAATGGAATCAACGCTAGAACTCGAAACAAATTTGATTAGAATAACTATTAACAAGACGTATACATGTTATTCGTTCTGAACTACTCTTGGCCGGCAATGTACTTTTCCCAAAGTGTATGAAACTTTTATCTTTTAATACTTTTTTATCGGAAAAAAAAACAAAAGTCGTATGGGGATGAAACTAGTACGGGTATGAACACCAATAAGATAAGAATCACAAATCACTTGGAGCAGAGTTTAATGGAGAAGAATATTTTTTTTTTAATTTTCAGGTCTCCCTGCACATAGTTTTTTTGTAAAATTGGAACTTTAATAATGAAATCTGTTCGCACTTTACCGTCACATTCGAAAAAACATTACCTTGATGTTATTAACAGACCTTATTGGGGCGAGGTGAGTCACCGAACTCTGAATTTATGTCTGAGATACATTTTTGAATCATTCATACCTCTACAACAGTATTCATAGTTACTGCATTATCACTACACACATATTTTACACGTAACATTGTAATTTAAAAAATGGTCTTGGACTCGCAACCTCACATTTGGTCTTGGTATTGCAAGCTTCACGATAGGTTTTAGTCCTGTAGGGCCAAACCTTGGACTTGGTCTTGCAAGGTTTACTTTTGACGTGGGGTTTGCAGGGTTTAATATCGCTCTTAGTCTTGCACAAGGACTCTTGTAAATCTTCCACATTGTTGATACATTTTCATTGGAGGTAAGTTTTCAAATAAAATTCGAAATAGTGACAAAATTTCGAGTTAATAAGCCATTTATTTTACTTTGTGTCATAATAAACATTATTTATTGTGTATTTTTTTAACAAGTTTAACAACGCTGATTGCCTCAGTAAAATTGTTTTTGGTAGTGTCTTCCCCATCGATTTGAAGTGAAGATTAATTTTCCCTTCTTATTATTTACATTTGTAACTATAACTCGTATATTTCCAAATTAGTTAATTTTTAGATATCGAGATACGTAACTTAATAACCGGTCAAAAATGTGTAAAAAGATTGACTTGCAAAATGCTCTATACATCTGTTATATAGGTATCTACGAGGATGGCTCCAAGTACCTGACCCAACAAAGAAAACACAAAAATTTTGGTATTTAATCTTCAACGTAATCTCCGTTTAAAAATCATTCATTTCTCCCAGCTGTATTCAATATAAGTTCGATACCCTTTTTAAAACAAGAATCGTCAAGCTCCCCAAAATAGCCACTGCTGTCATCACCTCTTTATTGTTGGAAAAAATAATCCAAAGGAGCTAAATCTGACGAATAAGGAACATGAGGTAACAATTCAAACTTAAATTCATCAATTTTGATCATTGCAAGAACGGATGTGTGAGCTAGTGCATTGTCTTTATGAAACAACACTTTTCTCTCGGCTAAATGCGACCTTTTTACTTGATTTCTTCGCTCAAACGTTGCAATAAGTTCGCATAATACTCGTCGTTGACATTTTTTTCTTTTTCAAGATAATCAATTAAAATCATCCCACACACATCCCAACAAACCGATACAGATTACAGAATGGCCTTTCCCTTCTTTGGAGCCGCTTTTCCCTTTCAAATTCATTGTTTTGATATTTGTTTTGATTCTGGTGTGAAGTGGTGGACCCATATTTCGTCCATGGTTATGAAACAGCGCAATAATTCGGCTTCATTTATGTGAAACATAGCCAAACACTCGATGGAAACATCTTAATGACGCTGATTTTGTTTCATTGTCAGCACACACGACACCCATCTGATGCGCAGCTTTCTCATGTTCAAATTTTCAATTGATATGCGACGTACTGCATTTTTTTGAGATACCTACTATATCCGCTAGCTCGCACACTTCCAGTCGACGATCCAGTAACGCTTTATGGATTTTCTTCAACTTTTCATCACCTCATTTGATCAACCACTGGTTGATACTGTTGATACGAAGGAATAGTCTTACCCGGAGTAGAATCTAGTTCAGTTTTTATATTGGTTAAAGTAATGCCAATTTTTTCCATGTTTTTCCAAGAAACGTTAACTATTAATGGCTGCCAAACAAATACTAAACAACGTGGCGTCTCCAAATTCGAAACTTATGCTGTATAGATCCGTGTACTTTCTAGCAACTATCGCCATATCTAGGTCAGTACTTCTGGGACCATCCTCTTAGTTTAAATTGGCTGCCTGTAATGCAATCTGTATCTACTTTCGACCCTATCTGGAAAATATATAGTAAATCATCTTGATCCTTCGACGTTTGGATATACCTCTACTCAATATCTTATTCCTTATTCAATATCATTAAAAATAATAAATAATAAAACAAAACCAGCATCCATCCTCGACATTTTTTCAGCTACTTAACATAATATAAAACGTACACTTCCAAATGGGTTTTAAATGTTACTAGGTTCTAATTATCCAGTAGTTCTAGTTAATTGATCCTGAGTGTCTTGCGTTTACTGAAACAATTAGTAGTAATTATTCATGTTTATTGTTCGAACGGCTTCCGATATTTACCAAAGTCCGGCGTCTCTTTGAAGTGGTTTTAATTCCAAACAGTTACCTACAAATGCAAAATATATCTACTACATAAATAAAGAAAAAGTGATTTCACCACAATGAATCATTTCGGTTTTTCCGACGTACCATCTAAGTGAACATAGTTTTGTTATTGAAGTTGTTTTTTGTGTGGAATCCGCACCCTCAGTTAAATTTTGCTAATCACGTCAGGATTTTCAGATATTTCAGTTTATATACTCGAAATAAGGTAAGTCTGGAAGGGATTGTCCAAACGGATAATACAATTACAAAATAAGAAAAATCCCTTTGACTCAGTCACTCCTCAACATGAGGAAACGTCACATTTTCATTACCTTCCCATAACCCCACATAAATTAAGCTACCAATTGATACATTGAACTTCTTGTCTTCTTAATTTCATTTGAAGCTTTGATATCTACCAGGGGATTGACCCAAAATGTTTTCTCAAATTCTTTCTTTATTTTCTAATGACTCTGAGCGTAGTCTTCGGCTACACTGTTGGTGGATTTCCGTCCTCCTCCTTGTTGCTTTATTTTCAGAATGTCCACCCGCGTCCTGTGTATCCTATAACATTAATTTTCCAATGGTATTCATGCCCACGGGTTGTAAGCTACATTGTCCATTGTCCAAAATGTTTGTACACCGCCTGTTCAAATTTCATTGACGCTATTAAATCTTCTGCCTCTTAACTCGGTCTCAAATTTGCCAAAAGTTGAGCAAGGTCAGATCCTTGGAAAACGGGGAAGTGTGGACTCGAGCATTGTCATAAAGTTGATTTTGTCGCTTCTTATTTGGATAATTTTACTGCTTTAGTAAGCTAAAGTCAATCAAGAGGATACCCAGTACCAAAATATTGTTTTCATCACTTTCCGTGGCCTATGCTTTCTTGGCATGGGCCCTCCGCTACTTGAAATCTCTTTTGGATGTCAGAGACCGTTAGACATCAAAATTGATCCAGTTACACCTTCTTGGTCCTCGCAGCAAAGCTCTAAAATCGCTCACAACATTCTACTGATCCAGAACCACAAACAGAAACAAAAAATGTCCAGGCTCATCTTGACCAATTACAAGAGTGGTTACAAAAATAGAGGATTAAAGTCAATAAGATCGAAAGCAAAAACAACAACTTGATATAAAAGCAAGCGAAACAAAGTCCTTATCTAGAAATTTGTCACCAAGTCTATATGGATAAATGGAATAGAGCTGTGGGGTTGCGCTTTCAGATCTATATCCAAGACAGGATAACCAAATACCACAAAACTATAGTAACCCACCCAAATCCACTACTAGAGGAGTTGTTAACTGAAAGAGGACTGAAAACATTTTGACCAATAGACCTAATATGAGGTGTAAGAGGTTGCATCACCAAGACATTATAGATATTAGATTATCTAACACTCGCGAGCAAATTAACCCATAGAATGTTTTCTGCTATAGTCACAAGATCTCTTGAACGACGACTATCTAATGATTGTCGTCGTCGACACAGCTCCATTCTGTTTATAGTTTACCTTTGGTCTCTGAAGACGATAACTTGGTTATCGAAACGCGCGTCAGACAGTGTAATCGTTAGTGTTGGTGTAGTGTTAGTGTTCAGTCTCGTCGAAACGCGCGCCAAACAGTATAATTTTGAGTGTTGGTGTAGAGATGGTGTATTCAGAAATTCTTGCGGGAAATTTTCAATTTTTCTAATTTATGTACATAAATATATATTTATTTTATTATTTATCAAAGTTTTTGGGTTTCTAAAACTGTTGTGTTTGTCCACAATGTCCACATGAAACACGAGCTTGCTCTCATATTCGAATTAATGTTGCTGATAGTTTTCCGAATATTTTCTATTACTATCCATATCATTGGTGTCATCAAATTATTCTTAAAACGAAACCGAAAATATCGAACGTGATAATATATCCAAATATATCTACGGATACTCGTGTTTTGGTTGAGTCATGATACGTTAAATACTTAAAACGAAAGTCGAACAATCTCGAAAATGTTGAAATGAAGCTTTTTAATAATAATAATAAGAATAAAATTATAGATAGTTGGAGGTATCAGTTATTTTCGAAAAGTAGATAAATAAATTATTGAAGATGATAAAAAACTAGTGTCATTTTTCAAACAACTAAAAGATGTATTCGATTGAAGAACAAATAATTCTCATCATCTCCACTGTTTACCAATGAAAACTATGATATATTCCTACGATAGTCTGCGATAAGCAGTGGCGTGGATGGGTGAGATTCGTTTAATTCATAAATTTCTTTAAATAAATAGAAATATGGCGTTCTTTAGACCATAGGTCCAATGAAGATAATAAAATTGCACGGTGTATTGAAAATAAAGAGAGGTATGAGATTTAGACATACAAAAACAATCTCTGATCTCAAGACACTTCATAGGATCATATCTAGTGACCTAATCACCTTTAAATCAAGGTGCGATTCTTATCTTTTCTGTTTCAACGTTTCTAAAACCAAAGTTTCATCATTGCCGCTTTTTTTATTGAATAACACCACCAATGACATCGTTGAATCTATAAAATTCTTAAAGTTTGTTGTGGACAATTCCTTGAAGCGGCATCCACCTCCTTAACAGTTATAGCTTATGCCCTTATTGCCCCTTCTGGGAGCTCAATTTGAGCGATTCTTCAAACTACAAAAGAGAGCTGTTAGATATTCACTAGAAACTAAACCGCATGGCTCACTGAAGGGACTTCTCTTTAAAAGATAAAATAATGTTTTTCATTCTTCAATATTTCGGTATAAATAACTTAACAACTTCCCCGAACACACTGTATAAGTAATATAATACAGTTTTGCCATTAAAAATATTTATTACTACACAGATATTTATTTAAGTAACTCGTAGATGTTACACATATAGGATAAAAATAAAAAAAAAGTGTACTAATTAACAGTTTCAGAATGCATTCAAATTAACATAGGTTATTAACACACTTGAGGCTTTTTTTGTTAGCGGTAAATCTCAAAAGATTTTAAATATAGAAAATTGGGTAGACAAATATGTTACAAACTAAGGAAAGAAAAGGTGTTAAACGAAATTTCACAAGAACAGTTTCGAATTTGGTGATTTTTACGTGTTAATTAGAAGTGAGTTATATAACAACAGGAAAATTGTTTCAATTTCCCCATAGCACGACGAGATGTAAACGAAAGTTGCCATAATTACATCGAAATTAGATTTTCTTTCGAAAATGTAAGTGCACAAAATATTAATTAGATTTGTTGAGATTAAGAAGGTGTTAGAATATATAATCAAATATTGAAATACTAGAGAAACGCGAAACCAAAAATTTAGCCATTCACCTCGTACTTGTCGATCTCGAAAAGGCCTACGATCCGGTGCAGTTGAAAACGCTGTTTGATATATTGATGAAATCTGACCTCAGCATTGGTTACCGTTTGAGATACTCATGACAAATAAAGAAAGTCAAGCTAGGAAGTATGGATCTTCCAATATCAATTGCAGATTATAAAAAGCCTATAAATTGGACGGCATTATACGCCGATGTACTTAATTGTAGTCCAGCTTTGAACTTTCGAAGAAAATCATTATTATACATCGTTAACTTGCCACAACTGAATATTAAATTATAAAACTTAAAAAGACGAGTAAAATGTACCTGCCTCTAAGGGCGTTTGGTTTAAACGGGTTACCAAACCTGAACTGAGCCCTTTTTGTACCCAATTCGTTTTTTTTTCTGGAAAACGAAATTTAAAAAGCACAAACCATGAAGGAAAATAAATTTCTTGTAAATGGAACCAAAGAATTAAAAACATTTCAATTCCATTTCATTCTGGAGGCTACGAGTAATTGGATAACTAAAATTGCGAGATTGAGAAATTTGTTATAGCTTGCGACGAGTATGACGCAAATTGTATGGTGAGAAAATTGGAATGTGAAAAATGGGGTTTGAATATGAATATGTCGGTAGAAACGACGATGTAGACAATTCTAATACCTAGGAAGTAGAAATAACAAAACTAAGCCTAAACACAAAAATAACAATAAACAAACTCATAGTTGATCCCATTTTAACGTAAGGATGCGAGTGCCGGTAACTGAAGGAGAAAACAATAAAGCCTGTGGAAAAGGACTACTTGAGAAGATTGTCCGGGCCATCCAGAATAGAGCATATTCAAAATGGAGATATCCGGGTCGAATATACACGACTCTGGTACGGACATGTGATGAGGATGGAGCAGAATAAGTGGCCGAAGAAAGCTCTAATGTATCAACCGTGGAATAGAAGAAAAAAAAGCCTGGATGGAGAAGATTGAACAGACCATGAAAGACAGAGGTATTCAGGAAAACTAGTGGATAGATAGAAAAGTGTGATTAATGAATTGTATTGAAATTATGTCATGAAATTCCAAGTGTTTTTAAGCAAAACATAATACCAAATTCTGGCAATAGAATATCTGTTTATTTGATGGAAAAATAAGTACTTTTTGTGACGATGCTGGAGACTTCTAACTAACCAGGGGAGAAGCTTTACTTTAATTTTTAAAACTTTGCTCACTTTTGGTATCCAAAGGTCTTGAATAGATGGACGTTTTGATTATCTTTTTTGGCTCGTTACGGTGTATGAAACTTGGGTGTATCACGAAACCTCAGGAATGAACGCACACGTCGTCCCCAGTGAACCGTTTAGTTGAACCAACTTGGGTGAGGCGTTTTTGATTTCTCACTAAGAGGACAAGCAATCAATGCAAATGTAAACTGCAAGATCATAAAGGGCGCTTGATATAATGCAAGACAACTTGCAAGATATTTGCTCAAAGGTTGCAGATTTTGGTGCCTTACATATAAACCTACAATTTTTTTTGTATAACCAGATTCAACTTACTTTGAGGATATACCTCGTGTTACGTTGCTATGGTTATTGTTGACTATCAGCTCCCCATTGATCTTCGAGTTTGCTTTCTAAAATCGGTGGTAGCAGTATTTGGACAAAATATGCTTCATTTTTGTGATTACAACATTCTTCGACGGATTTGAAGTATTATTTCATGCAACCACATCTATAGAGCTTTTAGGCGATTCATAGTTGAAACTGTTTACGAAAAAAACGAATATGAGAGAGTCAAAGAAGAAGCTAATCATGTAAATACTCACACCGTTGCTCAAATTAAGTCTGAGCATTGAGGTAATTTCGCCCACAACGACTCTTATTTATTCCCGTACATTCAGCATAAAAAAAAAACAATTTTTACGTTCGAAACGCTTATTTTGTGTATTAATTAACAATATTTTCAAAAATAATACAACCACGTCTATCGTGACATTTTGTTATGCCAATCATATACGTATAGAAACTATTTTTTGTACGAATTATTATTATTTTACGTTTAAATTTGATAAATTTAGTTTTTGACAGACCATATCACGATAAAAAAAAAGAGTAATAATGTTTTGTTACTTTTCATAATACTTTTTAAAAAATTGGAGACAATTCTAGATCGAACAAAGATAAAATTTGACTGCACTTTTCATGATCCACCAAAAAAATTGATTAACTACTCTAAATTCAACGTAATCGCTCCCATTTCCCGTAAATATTACAGTATTATAATTTTTTTTTTTTTTTACAGAGCAGCATCCGATAAACGTAAACTTCATGTTAAAAGACCAATGAACGCTTTCATGGTATGGGCCCAAGCAGCCAGAAGAAAATTAGCCGACCAATATCCACAGTTACATAACGCAGAATTATCCAAGACTTTAGGAAAATTGTGGAGGTCAGTTATTTGATTTATATCTAATTCTTATTCTGAGTGCATGTTCAGATGAATATTTTCTTTTTTTAAACCTTCGAATATATTTAAAATAACTTTTTATCTCGCAGACTTTCTGGCAGGAAGATTTCGAAGAAATTGTTTACGTACGGCTTCGGCCAATAGAAATACTTTTATATTTACGATTCGCTGTTTTCATTGGTTGTACAGTGGAGATAATGAGTCCACGTGGACTGACGGTTTGTTAGAATTTATACGAGGAGTAAACATTATTTTTCATTAATTTGGTATGAGAGCCGTGCGTATTCATGAAATATTGATTGTTTCTCAAAATTTTCTCAATGATCAATGGTTTTATTTGTGATTATTTTTAAAAAAAAAACTATCAATAAGATTTTAATTAGAAGTTCCACTATTTGAAAGCTCGGTATCACTAAATGGTTACCATTGAGACATGGATGAATTAATGATGATAAACATAACGCCATAAAATCAAAAACTCTACACCATAACATGGAGGAACGACCAAAAGATTTCTATTTGTAATGTATTATTAGTAGAAGCTGAATTATTTCGTCATCGGTTAGACGGATTCGCGGATTCGCGATTATCCGCACGATCAACCGCGTCCAAATGAACAATTAAATTATATCAAATGTCAAAATGGTAGCAATCAAAAAGCTGGCAATTTAATTTTAGGGGTCGTTCTGGATTAAGATCCGGAATAAGTTGATCTAGACAAAGTTCAACGTTGAAAAAAAGTCCTATAAACTCTCTTTCGGCACCTCGTGCATAAAATAGATTTCTCAAAATTATTTAGACTGTGTTATTATTTCAAATATATCTTTTTGATACTCGTGATAGTTGATGTTGATTTTTTATGGTTACGTGGCCATATTTTGTGTTTAAAACTAATTTATAGTGATTAGCAGGCGGGGGCGGGACAGGGATACCGGTGGGAGACCATTTTTTTTAATTGGAAGATAAAATTTGAAGTTATGTCGATTTTCAATCAGTATTAAGGAGTTCTTCGCGCCCCTGAAAGCGGTTGCGACACCCCTCCCCGTAAAGAGAGCCTTTCTTTACTTGACCGAACATAACCTAACTCAACCCAACATAACCTAATCTAACCTAACTTTCTTAACAGTTAGGCGTATAAATGATGACCGAAAATGTCACGTCGTAGTGTTACCAACTCTGTGTGGAAATTTTGGGCTGAACAGTATTGTAAAAATCGTAACAGTAATAGTATTTTTGAAAAAATTTCGTTAATTAAGACATAATCTGACCCCTTAATGATAAATGGCAACATTGGTCATGTATGACACAATACAAAATGGCGTTTCAAATAAGTTACGTTTCGCTTTACGTATAGCTGAAAAATACAAATTATTAATTTCTCACAAGCTATTTATCGCCTCAGTCAGGGCCGGATTAAGATTTATAAGACCCGGGGCTAAAATAATGACGGGGCCCCCTTAAGGAATTCGAAAACCCGTTAGATTTGTGGTATCAACATATCAAAAAATACAGAATGATTTCCAAATGATGGGGTCTTCTTGGACCTGGGGCCCGGGGCTATAGCCCCCGCAAGCCACTAGCTTAATCCTGCCCTGGCCTCAGTTAAAAATTTCGTATTACCTTATGGACTATTTATATTTATTTCGATTGAAAGATTAGATTAAAATTTGCCAAAATTATTAATATCTTCAAAAATATTAATGTTTACGAGATAAATGTCCTAGTTCTCCGTAATTATCCTTGAGATTGAGATGTGCCAACAATTTCAGCCGACAACACGCGTGATATTCGAATTAGAAAAAATGTTCTAATCTAAACAAACTCAGACGGACACGATTTATGGTTTTACATAGTTTTCAATTACTTGACAAAATCAATTCAAAATACAAGCGAATACATAAAGTTAAGATGACAGCGCTTAATGTCACAAGCAGGGCCGCCAACCGCTCAGAACGAAAATCCGCAAACAGCCGCTACAAAAATAACTGCAGAGTCGGAATTCTTCAACAATATCATAATTGAAAATTATGATACAAACGTGGTAATAGGCGTGGACTATTATAACATTTTATTTTTTCATTTCGTTTTAATGGGTTCAAAAAGTAAAATATCAAAAATGTGAGTAAATCTGAGCTCGGCACAACTTTTGGTAGTCGAAAAACCTCGAAATTTTCGGACATTTTTCAGATTTTTCGCAATATCTCGAAATGGAGTGATTCTAGCGAAAAACAGTTTCTATACAAAATTGTAGAACATTTAATTCCCTATAAATTTCATATTCAACTTTTTCTTCTACGACCAATAGGGAGGGAGCTATAGCATCTCAAAGATATAGACCAAGGAAAACAAGTTGATACGTTATTTTGGATTAACTCTTCACCCTGTATACTTCTAATCGACTTGTGCAGATGACCTGAATTGTTATAGAAACCTTTTTTTTTCAATTAAAATAAAAATTATTATCCAAATGTGAATTATCATAGGATGTATCAGCAATTTTAGTTACAAAGTTACAATCAAAACAGCGACCAAAGAAAAATTTAAATTAATTGTATTAGCGACAAGATGATGATCCGACGTTCGTTATCTCTCATATCTCGTACATCAAAAAAATGAATGAGTCTCAGTTCGTAAATATTGCAACGGATATAGTCTGGTCTGTATCGGTTGGGTATTTTCAACTAACGCACATCATCATGTAAAATGAAAAACTGTTAACACAAATGCTCTTATTTACTTTAGAATTTTTTTCCAAAAAGGGAAATTTTCCATATTCAAAAATAATTTACTACCAAAGGAATACACAAATCATACAATTAATAGATTAATTTAATCCGGGAGGAATCGCTAGGTGAAATTTTCTCTCACCTGCAGATTTTTTTTGGCGCCAAATGTCTGTTTAGTTGCGTACCTCCGAGTGCGAGCGTTTATCTCAAAACGAGTTCCCGTGTCACAAATTTTGTTTCAGCTTTGAGATATTTTTTAAGAGCGAGTTTTGTGAATTAGAATTCTTCAATCATATTTCATTAAGAATTCTTGCAGCATTTGGGAAAGCTAAGTATAAAACTATCATGTTTTATCCTGATTTTTTTTTTTTTAGTTAATTATTTTTCTAGTCCAACTATCGAGGCATGTCCGGTACCCCGACAGACAGGAAAACAGATTAGATGATAGCATTCTGCAGCAGTGCCGTCAGTAGCCCATAATTATTCCAGATTCAGGCGTTGGATTTTCTGAATTTCTACCAAATCAATCTGCGAGCGGAAACTCTAGCACCAGATGGACGAAAGACAATGTTTTTCTTAGTAGTTGTTGTTTTTTCTCTTCCCGAAAAACAGTTTGAAGATGATATATCATTTTAAAATGACTAAGATCATCTTCCGATTGCTCAGAATCCGTATCGTAATTTCAGAATAATCACTTTCAGCATCAGTTTCTGTATTATCTAATTTGTTTTCGTGTCTGTCGGTGTACTGGAAATTACGTAAAGTTAAATATTGCTAATAGTAAGTCTTATCAGTTGAAACACATAAAAACAAGAAAAATTCTTCAATTTTTGTGGTACATGTTGTTTCACTGTTATGTAAAAATTTATCAAATTTGTCACCTTTTCATTTGTAACAGTTTTTGATCCCCTTATCGTCCTCAATTATTAATAATAATTTCTTTCCAAATAGGGAGCGCTACTTTGATTAAAGTCGCCGTTTCGGTGAGATCAATAAAATAACAAGCTTATCACGAATCGGTAATCTATATTATTTTTAGTAATAATAATTATTATTAAGAAATATGTATCGTACGGGGTCAAGAAAGGGTTACTTCCAACAGATGCGCGTCGTTCCATTCACGGTCAATGATCGATATGTGTACCTAATAATGACTTTTTGTCAGCTTTACCACAATTATAGATAAAATTTATTCTTGATTTCATCACGACATGAATGAATCGTAATAGAATAATTATAAAAGGAGGAAATGAGATACATTTCTGGTGTACAAATCCATAGTTTACATACCAACAGTTTTTCCTTCTAATTCGCTTTTAAGAAACGGTTTTCGATTATGATGATGATTGGATTGTGGTCAAACAAACAAAATAGAATATTTCACTATTAGAATGTAAAGATCACTTCTAACAATTATCGAAGTAGATTTTTTTCGAAATTTGAATTTAGTACAGTGAACCAAGCAAATTAACTCGTAATTTTAAAGATCTTCATGGATTAGTTTGAAATTTTGACAGAAGCTCAAAAATGATATACCAGGGGTGAATGCCACCCTTACGGGGGGTCGATAGAGATTTAAATTTTATAAAGAAAATGTAGATTGAAGTTTTTTGTTTATGTGAATAATTTCCGAGTTATTCGCGATTGAAAATTAAAAAAAAACACGTTTTTCGACATTTTTTCACGAAAAACTTGAAATTTACGCATTTTCTGGAAAAAATTATTCTTATCAAAATTGAAGCTTATAAAAAAACAAAGAAATCAGTTTAACTTGAATTTTTTTTTTTTTCGTAAATTTATGTAGAGGTTTGAGCTCAAATAACGGAAAAACGATCAATTTTTCATAAAACATTGTAATAAACATTTTTAAAGTACTTTTTCAGACCTTTAAAATGAGCTTTTATAAAACCGTCTAGCCCGAAAATTAAACGAGTTATGATGAAAATAAGTTAAGTAACTCGAATTCGAAAAACTAAACCACGTTTTTCGACATTTTTTCACGAAAAACTCGAAAATTACGCGTTTTCTGGAAAAACTTATTCTTATCAAAATTGAAGCTTATAAAATAACAAAGAAATTAGTCAGTTTGATTTGGATTTTTTTAATAATATTCAGCAATTTATGAGTCACTTAAAATCAATTTTTTCTTTTTCGTAAATTTATGCAGAGGTTTGAGCTCAAATAACGGAAAAACGATCAATTTTTCATAAAACATTGTAATAAACATTTTTAAAGTACTTTTTCAGACCTTTAAAATGACCTTTTATAAAACCGTCTAGCCCGAAAATTAAGCGAGTTATGATGAAAATAAGTTAAGTAACTCGAATTCGAAAAACTAAACCACGTTTTTCGACATTTTTTCACGAAAAACTCGAAAATTACGCGTTTTCTGGAAAAACTTATTCTTATCAAAATTGAAGCTTATAAAAAAACAAAGAAATTAGTCAGTTTGATTTAGATTTTTTTAATAATATTCAGCAATTTATGAGTCACTTAAAATCAATTTTTTCTTTTTCGTAAATTTATGCAGAGGTTTGAGCTCAAATAACGGAAAAACGATCAATTTTTCATAAAACATTGTAATAAACATTTTTAAAGTACTTTTTCAGACCTTTAAAATGACTTTTTATAAAACCGTCTAGCCCGAAAATTAAGCGAGTTATGATGAAAATAAGTTAAGTAACTCGAATTCGAAAAACTAAACCACGTTTTTCGACATTTTTTCACGAAAAACTCGAAAATTACGCGTTTTGTGGAAAAACTTATTCTTATCAAAATTGAAGCTTATAAAAAAACAAAGAAATTAGTCAGTTTGATTTAGATTTTTTTAATAATATTCAGCAATTTATGAGTCACTTAAAATCAATTTTTTCTTTTTCGTAAATTTATGCAGAGGTTTGAGCTCAAATAACGGAAAAACGATCAATTTTTCATAAAACATTGTAATAAACATTTTTAAAGTACTTTTTCAGACCTTTAAAATGAGCTTTTATAAAACCGTCTAGCCCGAAAATTAAACGAGTTATGATGAAAATAAGTTAAGTAACTCGAATTCGAAAAACTAAACCACGTTTTTCGACATTTTTTCACGAAAAACTCGAAAATTACGCGTTTTCTGGAAAAACTTATTCTTATCAAAATTGAAGCTTATAAAATAACAAAGAAATTAGTCAGTTTGATTTGGATTTTTTTAATAATATTCAGCAATTTATGAGTCACTTAAAATCAATTTTTTCTTTTTCGTAAATTTATGCAGAGGTTTGAGCTCAAATAACGGAAAAACGATCAATTTTTCATAAAACATTGTAATAAACATTTTTAAAGTACTTTTTCAGACCTTTAAAATGACTTTTTATAAAACCGTCTAGCCCGAAAATTAAGCGAGTTATGATGAAAATAAGTTAAGTAACTCGAATTCGAAAAACTAAACCACGTTTTTCGACATTTTTTCACGAAAAACTCGAAAATTACGCGTTTTCTGGAAAAACTTATTCTTATCAAAATTGAAGCTTATAAAAAAACAAAGAAATTAGTCAGTTTGATTTAGATTTTTTTTAATAATATTCAGCAATTTATGAGTCACTTAAAATCAATTTTTTCTTTTTCGTAAATTTATGCAGAGGTTTGAGCTCAAATAACGGAAAAACGATCAATTTTTCATAAAACATTGTAATAAACATTTTTAAAGTACTTTTTCAAACCTTTAAAATGACCTTTTATAAAACCGTCTAGCCCGAAAATTAAGCGAGTTATGATGAAAATAAGTTAAGTAACTCGAATTCGAAAAACTAAACCACGTTTTTCGACATTTTTTCACGAAAAACTCGAAAATTACGCGTTTTCTGGAAAAACTTATTCTTATCAAAATTGAAGCTTATAAAAAAACAAAGAAATTAGTCAGTTTAAATTAAATTTTTTGAATAATATTCAGCAACTTATGAGACACTTAAAACCAACTTTTGCATTTTCAAAAATTTATGCAGAGATTTGAGCTCAAATAACGGAAAAACGATCAATTTTTCATAAAACATTGTAATAAACATTTTTAAAGTACTTTTTCAGACCTTTAAAATGACCTTTTATAAAACCGTCTAGCCCGAAAATTAAGCGAGTTATGGTGAAAATAAGTGAAGTAACTCGAATTTGGGAAAAAATAAAGTTGACACCACGTGCGGCAAAATTAAAATTAATCGTAGCCCATGTAAAATTATTTTTGTTTAAGCCCTAACAACACGTTGTAAAAGTTTGAATGGTTTAGAACACGTATATTTTGAAAAAAGTTGTTAAATGTGAAATTTTTTTTTTCGATTTTTTTTACTTTTTCAAAATATCTCATAAACTATTGGATCAACGAAAAAATGTTGTTGTAACTAAAATTTAGCTTTTATTTTACTGAACATTTCGCTTTTTTTTTAAACTCAGTAGCTTGAAAATTAAACGAGATATAAGCATTTGGAGTATTGATTTCAATACTAAGGGACAGTCTTTTTTACCCTTTACCGTCAAAATTTTCTGAAGAAAAGGGTTGCAACTGTCATGGTTTTGTAGCTTATGAAATTCCCTACAAAATGATGTAAAAAGCTTAAATATTGATTCAAATAAGCAGATATTTTACGAAAATCTGTTACATTAAATATTTTTTTCGTTAACATACAGTTGATTGGCTTCTTATCATATAAAAATCATAAAAATGTCCAGACTCTACATATCAGAAGCTTCAAAAAAGTGTAAAAAATTCTATATTGGGTTCTATTATAATTATATTTGTAACGATATTATGCAAAACGGTCAATAATTACCGGATATTACAAAGATCTACCACTTTTTTCAACGACATTTACCTTGTATAATCAGTAATTTAAATTACGCACATTGTATTGAGAAAAACTTGCGAGTGAGCCGTTTATGATTTGCATTAAAATCTTATGGAATTCCAAGAATTAAAACCCACGACGAAATAAAGTAATAAACACATCCGATATTAATTAAGTAGATTCTGAGGCGCAGATAACTGTAACAAGTCGTGCAGACTGTCCGATGGAATGTTTGCCTACATTCATTCTTAATGCCCAATAGTTAATCAAATTATTTTAAATGTAATTATTTCATTCGAAACGACGAAAAGTTTCCTCGAGATGTCAGATAAAAATCGTGATCAAAAATGATGAGAGCAGTTTCTTCAACTGATTTAGATTCGTTAAAATAACTAGTGCCCGTATCACGAATTGTTTAAATAGAGACCGCGGGCATTTAAAGTAGAATAATTAAATAAAATAAAGTCCTACAACAACTCTTACCACAAGCATAAACACTAACCAGCAAACGAACTGCTGGCGTTTTAATATTCAAGCTGTTGTAATATTAGTGTTCTGCACACTCTTTCCATGGCTTACGACGACTCACTTTGTAGTCCCAGCAGTCTAAAATAGTGGGGCGATTTCACTGGAGAAGTTCGTTGCAACCAGTCCAGCTCAATACATAACACAGTGGTTAGGTGCGGAGTAAATAGCTTTTTTCGCGCTCAATTTATAATCTGACGTACGTAAAGTGTTGGTTCTATTAAACCACAGTTAAAAGCGTTATTCAATACAAATATAAGTACATGAAAAAGTTTTGTTTTCATAAAAAGAGTGTTAGTCCTTAGGTATTAATGGTTTGAGGGATAGATAATAAGTCCATGTATTTTTGCTTATATAACGGGATTTCTTCGGAATATAAATCCTTAAAACGTTGTGGAAGATCATCCCATTTATTATCAAAGGATAACTTGTGACATGACACAGTTTTTTCAATTTATAACTTTTCCGTTTAAATCTCAAAATCGTCAAAAATCGAGTTACGACAAGCTGAATATATATATATGTAGTTATTTTAAATTTTCTTGACAGTTATTTTTATCTATCGCAGTAAAACAAAGTTTATCTTATCTCACTTCTAATTAAATAAAAGGAGATTGCCGATTACCGTCTGGTTCCGGTTAAATCATATTTGGGGAAAAAGGTGACATATACTAATTTCCGCATTTTTACGTATATAAAACGATGTTCTCACGTGCACAAATTTTTACAGGATTGGTTTTTATAAACTGTTATATCTGAAAAACTTCTCATATGAAAATTTCCAACTGAAATAATTGAAAAATAACTAAAAACCTGCGTACATATTGAATATTGTAGTAATTATTCTACAAATTTGACCCAAATCACTCACTCATCCTGAAGATGTCAGCACTTATAAGTATGGGAAATATATTTGCACACACTTTGAGATATTCTCAACAAAATTTCAGCCGTTTCGAACGCTTAATTTCTGTTTGACAATCGTCGGAAATATTTTATTGAAAATGTCGAGCTATCATTGAATATTTGTTTTTCAATAGCAATGTGTCTACAGGACTGACGGAGGCGTTAGACACTATCATTTACGACCGTAAAATTTTGGACAGCTGAATTCAAACGCAGCCAATCAGCTCGACTAACGAAGGGACGGCCAAAAACTGCAACAACCAACGATATCATCGAATAAACTCACTATAAGGTAACGGACGATCTCAGATTAAGGTTAGAAAGATATGAAGAGGCTTAAATGAAAACTAATTCCACCATTACACTCCTGGAATGAAAAAACGTCTAGACAGTGGATTGCAAAGGACGTGCCGGCCCCTAAAAAAGCAAAGACACTTTTCAAATACCAACGTTCCAGTATTAGAAGTCTTATTCACCCTTCAGGGGACTCTCATTCCTTTCAATATAGATGTTGCCTTGGGAAACGTATAGAAATCGCATTAAAGAAGACATGAGGATGATTTAATATCAGGATATCGAATTTGGCTTGCTCCTATTAACATACCAAGCCCATAATTCGGGTCGTTTTTCCTTATAATATTGTTTACATAGGACAACCATCTCATTATTTGGTTAATAGATTAAAAAGTCATCAATACCAGAAAAAGATTATATCAATGATAAGAATGATTTGATTAATTCCAATCTAATTTAGAATTTTAATGTGATTTTAATAAATCTCTGAGGACTCTATATAAAAATTTTCGTTCCTCATCCAAAAGTTTATTTTATGATTTGTCGGCAATACATGTTGTGGTTTGAAGTTTACCTTTTTGATTATTATGATATCTAATTGAATACGCTTTTGATTTTTTTATAAATTTAGATCCATCAAAAATATTGCGCGCTCAGAATGGGGCGGACATAATGCCGCTAGATGACGTTCGAGTAAAAAGCAACAATCAGGTGTTGAAGTCGATTCGTAAAATACGAAGTAGACACCTAGCATTTTGTATGTGCCTATTTTGATTGTCCTCGGTATCAAGTGTGGTGGTTCTTTTTTGTTCATAATCCAATACTCACTGCCATACAACGCCCTTGGTTGTATAACTTGTAAATGCGTAACTTGGAGGCTCTAAAATATCTTAATAGTCTTCCTAGGACTCCGAACGTTTTGTTTCATTTCTCCACACTTTTGTAGATTTCCCTGGTTTCACCTCCTTCGTTTATCACTGTCACTCCCAGGTATCCGAACTCCTGGACTTTCTCAAATCCATACTACTTGTTTTGCTCCGTCGCCACTTGGTTGAGGCCATTCAGATCCCTTTCCATCTCCATATATTCGGTCTTTTGTTCATTTATTCATCTGCGTAGGCAAGGATTTATGTTTTGTTATTGGAAATCATCCACTTGGTTCGGATGGTGCTACTGCTCAGGATCATTTCTAATACAAGGTTAAACAGCAATGGTGATAGTGATATTTCGAGTGCTGCTAGCGTCTGGAACAAATCTTTTCTCCAAAAATTCACAAATAGGAGCTTCAGGTTTATCCTTGGTAAGAGATATTGTTCTGGATTGCGTTTAGTATGAAAATTTGATCACTAGATAACTTCCACTTTTAAAGCCTCCTTGATACTCGCCTACGTGTTTTCAATTATAAAAATTATACTGTTCGATGAACTGATTATTTACACCCCTATTTTCCTTTACCCGGAACGTGCGTCCCAAAAATATGAACTTTAGAAAAAATCGGAACGACAATCAACAACAAAAAGACAAACAGGAAAAATATTTTCGGGTATAAATCGAAAAAAATCGATCCTAGGAAAAAATTGATGGGAACCAAAATTGTAGGAAATTTAATTTTAAACAACTTTTGTGATAACAATTTTTCGTGTAAAATTGAAAATAAACGAGTTATTCAGCAGACAAAAAATAATCCTTTAAATCAAGACGGCGGATGCGGCAACAAGTCTGGTACCTCTACTTCTGAATCTCAGCCCTTCTTTAAAGCCAATCCGACAGGGCTAAGAGTTTTATAGTGATTTTCGTAACATCTATTCAAAAAAGTGAAAAAATTTGATGTTTGATTCATAAAGAAAACTTTTGTGATACATTTAGTAATAGAATAATATTGATTTGTACTTGTATAGTAACGGTTTATATTTTATAATCTCTCAGGAAGCAACTGTACTAAAAAAAAAATAATATTCTATAGATAATTCACGAGAAGACCTTGATTTCCTTCGAGTGTATCGAACTTTAAATCGCACTTTTTATTGTTTACATCTAATGTGATTGTGGGAATGATCTACTTTTCATACATAATTATCTCCCCTTTTCGAAAATATATTATTTGATAAGACTAATGCGAAGGTACAACCCTTTATTTGCCAACGTCTCACATTCTACATAGAATAAACTGACACCTGGCTTACAAGAGTTTACATTTTCAATATCAACACACTTAAACTTAAACTATCTATTTATACCTCTCGAATATCTCTAAACGAAGTCTTTTTTCATATTGTCGCCCATATATTTACATTAGTAGCTAATTTACTATACAAAATTAGGAAAAATCTTCCTAAAAACATTTTTTTTTAATAATGTGAAGCTTTCCACGTGCAAGTCTACTTGATCCAATCCTATATCTTGTATATTCAGTTGATAACCTAACAAATCATCAGGATCCTGATGCTGCTTCTCAAATATTTCAGAAAAACTTGGTCGTGAATAAAAATAAATCTCTTGCATGTTATCTACACCCAATGGAGAAAGACCAGTCCAACTGTTGTATTGAACGAGACTTTTCTGTAATTGGCTTAAAACTCAGCGAACTGTACTAGTTAATAGGTCGAAGATTCTTACTGACAATCAACAAAAAACTGTTACTACGAGAATATATTGAAAAATTCTAAGCCTTAGCCAACATATTCTCGTCTTAATTGAATCCATTTATTACACAGCGAACCTGCAACGTCTCTAGACCTTTTCAAAAGAAATGCTGCAAACCAGACCTCCACAGCTTTTATTACCTCCTAGTTCGAAGAAAATTTACGACCTTTTAAACCTTTTTTTCAGTTAAAGAAAGAGATGATACTCGAACGGAGCCAAATCTGGTGAATAAATTTAGTAATTCAAACCCTAAATCACGAATTTCTTGCATGGCAACACATTTGGATAGCTTTCCACGTCTTTTCTCTTTATTTTTTTCCCGTAGAGTGGTCAGTAATGTCGAATAGTGATCTCCAGCTATTGATCTACCCTCTAACCAAAAAATCGATCATGATTACTCCTTGGTAATCCCAAAACACTGAAGCGAGAACTTTTCCAGCAGTTTTTTGGACACGAAACTTCTTAGATCTTGGAGAACCAGAGTGTCGCCATTCCGTCGATTGTTACTTTGTTTCTGGATCGTAGAAATGTACCCAAGTCTCAATCATAGTAACAATTCGGCTTAAGAAGTCTACGTCGTTTTCAAATCGAGCACGGATCGAACGCGATGCTTCTACCCTTGCACGCTTTTGGTCAACATTCAAACGCGTTCTTATAAAATATTTAGTGCTTCAGATCAGATCCGTTTTAACCCAATTCGATGTTCTGATAAAATCAAGTCATGAACTGCATCGATATTTTCGGGAACTGACATAGAAACTGACCTTCCCGATCGGTCATCATCTTCAATGGAAAATTTACCTCTTTTGAAGCTTGCAGTCCAATTTTTCACGAAGGACATTGATCACCAAGGGTATTAAGCATCTCTTCGTAAATTTGCTTACCTCTTAACCCTTTTAAATACAGGTAGTACTTGATGATGCGACATCATCGCATTGGAAATAATCCCAAAGCATTAATTGAACCCAGGGAGACTACATATTCCGTAGGAATTACCTGAAAACTTTTAGTGTCATAATCTATGTGTAATGCAGTTATGCCGTAATAAAACTGTAATATTTTTATGAGAAATTAGTGTTTAAAAAAGTTGAAAATCACTTTAAAATATCCTTCTATATAGAAAAACATATCAAGTTAAGAATGCCAGAACAAAATTTCAAAGCATTGAACAAGGAACGATATTGTTTCAACATTAGATTGCCTTAGGATGTCATTTTCACTGCGATTTAACTCTTAATATGAATAATATTACTCAATAAGTTGTGTGACTGAAACACAGATGGCGCTGCCATTGTCACATCCATATCACGTTTATGAACTAGTAACTTTCATAAGACTATGTGTAAAATTTTTTACAATTTTTAAAACAATGGATTCAAAAATATTTCGTGTGTTAATTTATCATTGCTTCTTGATGGAAAAAAAATATTGTACAAGCTCAGCAATGGCTTCAAAAGAGTTATCCAGACTCTGTTCCTTCGAAAACAATTATTTGTTAGTGTTTTGCTGAATTTAAAAACGGGGTCGTACAGACACCGATGGTGGTAAACGTTCTCGTTGTCCAATTGAGGTGGTTATTCCAGAAAACAACAAAAAGGTCCACAAATTGGTTACATCTAATCGTAAATTGAAATTGCGTGAGACAGCTTAGGCACGTGTTTACATTTGACCATGAGAAAGTTTTTTTGAAAGTGGATCAAAAACGAAAACATGTTGATGATTCAGAACAGTGTTTGGCTATGTTTACACATATGTGACAATAGATGAAACTTGGATCCATCACTTCTAAGTGGACTGCAGCCGGTGAACGACATCCGAAGCGTCCAAATGTACGACAGTGAACTGGAAAGGTTATAGGTTAAGTATTTGGGGATGCGCATGGAATATTGTTCTTAAACTATCTCTAAAAGTGAGAGGCTTGTTGGGTGGTTTGAATGCAAAAATTAAGGCCTCAAAGGTCTTATTGAGTCGCATCTCCGATATGCCCTTCTCTTCTGGGGTACATGTGGTGCGACTCAGCAGTGTTGACTGCAGGGACTTGTTTAAAAAATTGAAAAATTCTGACACACTCTTCCTTATTCATCTTTGAATCATTACAGGTCATTGCACTTAGGAACGCGAAGCACGACTTTTATCTACCTACTCCAGGTTTAGAATTAGTCAAGGGCTCAATATTTTACAATGCATTAAAAAATGCACAATCACTTGCCAATTGAAATCTAATCGATGTCATATTTTCCCGCAGTTCGCAATAATTTGAGGGCATATTTACTGGAAAGTACCTTATAGTTTGGTTATTTCTATGTTCGTTTTTTAGTTTTTACTAACTTTTGTCTAAAAATTGCAACAGTTTTTCGACAATAAAGCGTTTGTCTCAGACACAATTACACCAGTTGCTAGTATAATATTTTGTTTGCGCCGGCCGTGTTGAAATTTTGTAAAACTGTCCTGACCCGTGTTCCAAATTTAATTTCAACAATCGTGTTATTTAAGCATATAAAAATGTGTCTCACCATACCCGAGGCGCATTATTGCGAAAGGTACCGCCCCAGTCATGGTTTCTAATGACCCATAGAACCATTAGACGCCGCTGATATGGGCATGCGACTCTCGGTTCTATCGTGAGCCAATCTAGAGAGCTAAATTAATATCAGAGCTACGTTACGTAGCATTGGCGGCGACTTTGACCTGACCGCCCGTCGAGAACCCACTTGGTTCTCTATCTTGAACGCTTGTGGGTACTGCTATGATATCCCGTTTAATGTTGCGCGTTAAATTTTTAATATATATCATAATATAACGTTGTATTATTCCATTGGTGTATTTTTTTTTTTTTTTGAAATTATTCCTGCATTGAACTTGCATTTGAAGTTAAAGGTTATCGTAAAATTTTTCGGAGCCTAAGATACTACTACTTCTGGGAAATAAATCCGAGAATTAATTGCTTATCGAATGAATGGATTAAATGACAGTATTACTAATTTATTAAATTGAGATTAATTATTTCTGATTGAAATATATCGGAGATAATTATTATTATTGAACAATTTCCTGTTGGTTCAATATGTATATACATCCGGCTAATTATTTTTCACAACTTGATAAGAGACGAGCTCAAAGTTGCAAATATTTAAATCTAGCTTATTATTAAACAGGGTCGGCATCAGTATAACACTTCCAAAACTTCATAATGTTGTAAATTTCCGAAAAAATAGTTATTAAGTTTTCGAGAAGCTTCCTAGAAATGGGCCTCTACGACCAATCCACCTATTAGGAAAGTTGAGAAGTTATTACACACTATTCCTATCCACTCGCCCCTTTCGGAGATATCACCCTTAAAAGCTGGAGATTAAAATTGAATTTTCATTTCAGTACAGATCGAACGCGATGCTTCTACCCTTGCACGCGTTTGGTCAACATTCAAACCTTTGGAAGGATCCATTTTGCAGCAATTTTGCAACTATATGATGAACGCTTCAGATCAGATCCGTTTTAACCCTGTTCGACGGTCTGATAAAATCACGTCTCCAATTTTTCACGAAGGACATTGATCACCAAGGGTATTAAGCATCTCTTCCTAAATCTGCTTACCTCTTAACCCTTTTAAATACAGGTAGTACTTGATGATGGACTCTTTTAACTTATCGCGTAGCTCTGGTTGACATTTTTGACGTCAAACTTTACACTTACACTTCTACTAAGTTATTGTTGTTTGCTATGGTAACGCAATATTTTGCCCGGAAATTCTTCTATAATAATATTTCCTTTGTTTCAGGGTATTAAGCGACAACGACAAGAAACCGTTCGTCGAAGAAGCAGAAAGACTTCGCGTAATACACAAACGGGAACACCCCGATTACAAGTACCAACCACGCCGAAGAAAACAAAATAAAGGCCCGACGGAATCGATTCACCAACTGTCTCACACTCAAACAACAACATATACACGTACTATGAAACAAGAAGACTCGCCGTGCAGTCCAAGAAGCCACAGTTCAACATCTCCCTCGACGTGTTCCTCGCAACCAAACAGCCCTTTGATTTCAACACAATTACTCAAATCTTGCGAACAACACAACTTCGATCTCGACACTTATCAAAGGATACAGGAAATAGACAGCAGCTACATGACCGATGAATGCTTGGATAGCAGCGACTTTGATCAATATCTCCCCAACGAAACTTACCAACAATTCCATAAAGACGACACAAATAACAATTACAAAAACAAGAGGTTATGTACAGATTCGTCGATGGCTTCTAGCGACAATTCTTTCAACAGGTACCACGAATTGCAACCGAGTTCGGTAGTAAAAACTGAAAGGTACTTGCAATCTAATCCAAATGGTGTATATACATATCCGCCCGCGTCGTCCAGCTATTACTCAAACAATACCCAGTATTTACCTTCGTATCAATATTTACCTCAGAGGCCCATGTTCGGCGGCTCGTCGGCGGTTGGGAATTATTCTAGTATCGATGGAAACAACGAAACTTGGGGACATTATAGTGTGTAATACGTTTGTTAATTTAAAGTGATATAAATAGTTAAATATAGAATCTCTCGTTTTAAATTGCGCAGTGACAAAAAAAACTTCTCGGAGATGTTTCATCACAATCTGGCGATTGTGATATCGAGGGGACTGTTTTTGTATGGGTACTAATTTCTGACTAGAGTTTTTTGGTATCTAGGACCAAAATTTCTAGTTAAAATAACTTTAAATGTAATCAGTGATCCGAAATATCATTCTATTGTCACACACTGTACATGTTAATAATAAAGATATTGATGCTGCAAATGCTAAGGGTTGTGTCAGCTTATTCAAGGGGCTATTTTAGGAGTATTTTGGTTCAATATATTCGCTTCATTCCACTTCATCAAATAGAATCAGATACTTGAAAGAATTGAGCAATTGAGCAAGGTTATCTAAATGTCTTTTTACATAGAGGTTATATTTTTATATAAAAAACGACCGAATTCAATCATTTTTCTTCAAAGAAAAGCTGCAACTTTCGATCAAAGAACTCAGTTAATTTAGCAAATTTCTGGTCTGGTTCTATATCATTTTTAGTTCGCTCGACGTGTTGATTTTGTTAGCCAATGAGGTTTGCATTGTTTAGAGGACGCAATTTTATTTTTGGGACAAGTGTGGGGGGTCCGCGCAGACGCTACGCTCTCGCACTACACACTCCGTCATTGTTGTCATTCAGGCGTCAGTCGGCGTTGTGCTACAACCCCGTGAACATGTCCGTCAATTATTGATGCTGAAGAGAGAATGAGTCGTGTGTCTTGACTTGATAGAATGGTTAAAGAAAACCGTCGATTCACCATTACTGCGTGTACCAATCTTTTGGTAATAAAATTATTGTTTCATTTGAACTTGTCTTTTACTTATAGCGTATCGAAGGTTGAAATAAAAACGGCCCTCGTATCATATATCAAAAATAATATAGCGAAACTGTATATTATATCAATTATGTCATGACATTTGTTATAGGTTATTGCTGATCCCTGATAGGTTAGTATTCTAATAATTTTGCTATCGGGAAGTGATATTTTGAAAAATTAAAAATAAATCCACTTCTTATTTGATATCATTTATACGACTTAAGCTATCTATACATTACTTATAATTTTTGTTAAGCGTTCGTTTCGAAAATTTACTATTTTGCGTTTCATTTCACGTGCTTTATTTTTTGTAAGGTTATATTTTTAGAAAATATTTTTTATAAATTCAGTTGAATAAATTTTATTGAAGCTACTATGTTTTTTCTCTTATCACCTACCTATGAATTTATTATTTAAGGCAAATTGAAAAATATCGATCGATCGGACCGTCGACCCTTCGATTATAACGTCTAGAGGAGATGACGAAAAATATCACGATTTTTTATAATTTAATTTCTGTATAATGTTCAATAAAACATAAGTGTACCTAATACTATGTAATTTTTATTCTGTTGAAATAAAATTCTTCGGGCACGCCTTTGGTACACTATTTTCAGTGTTTGTGAATGGATAACAATAGGATAAACCCATATATCGACCCCAAAACTCGGGTAGTACTACCTGCACTTGACAAAAAAAAAAAATTTACAACGAAATCAATGCCAAACTATTAAAGTGGCGTAAATATTCGTTGGATCACTATGTTTTTGCATACCTAATGAGATTTTATTACTCTATACCTTTCTAAAATAAGCTATAACAACTTAAATTGTAGCAACGACATCGCAGGATTGTTCAATTATCGTAAAGGGAATCTAATACGAAGTGGACCAGCCAAATGGAAGAAATTCGTTAATAAATATATGAAGGCGTGTTGGGACTAACTCTTGGACACGTCCATTGGTATTTTTGAATGAATCTTCTAACAGAAATGCACAAAAATAACCACTGGGTACGCTTCTGAAAGGATTGTGAAGATTTATAAGAGGACACAGGCAAGAAATGAAAGAAATAGTAAAAGTAAAACATATAGGAATAAAAACCTGGATAGACTACCTAAAAATATTGTACTCACAAAACCAACTCACAACCAGACATCACAACTGATGAAGAAACCAGAATAAGTACAAAGGAAATGGAGGAAGCTCAGAGAAAACTAAAAAACCGAAAGGCAACTGGCAGTGATGAAGATTGTGGGAAAGCAATGACCGAGCAGTTGGCACTGTTCACAAAAAAGTATCTGATGAATGGAAAACAAGTATACTAATTCCACTGATTAAAAAAGGTGACAGAAAATAACCGGAAAACTATAGAGGAATCGATCTTTTAAACACTACTCTAAAAATGACAACCAAAATTTTAATCCAAGAACCAGTAGGTGATCCGTAAGCTTTCTTACAATCCCATTTATCAAGGATCTTCAGTCGTTTTTCTTTGGGGTCTTCGTCTTCTACTGTGGTCTTTTCTTGTGGTTTTCCTTGAGCTGGTTGAGTCGTAGCTTGATGGAGGATTTTAGAAGATGAGTCCGAAAAAATGTCCTCCATCCCAAGATCGGCATCAAAAGAAAATTTTCATTTATCCACATAAAAGCTGTTCCCCAAAAAGCTGGTCAGGTTTTTAAAATCAAGAATACCATCGAAGCTCTGAAACTTTTGCTGTTCTAATTATTTGTACAAATTGACTAGGTACATAATTCGTTCCAGACTTTCTTGTCCGTTTGATTGCTTTTTCTATTACTGTATGTACGCAATCTCCTTCATTTTGCGTATGACCAGTGACAAGGAACTTATGACAAATGGAGTCGATGTTTTTGAATTTTCTTAAACACAACATGTACATCACAAAAACTCAATTGTTCTTCTATTGACCGCTGCAGTTATCAGAAAAGAAGATGAATTTTATCTGCTTCTCCATTTTTTATATTGTAAATGGATAAATTGTACGGTAACAATTTCCTTTTGGAAACGAATGTGCAGATCGCCATGTCAAAAAAGCCGCAAAGGATCATCCTGAAATCCCAATTCAGCCGGCGAATGATCTGAAGACTAACTTCAAAAACTTCTTTAAAAAGTTTTGGCTCGAATATATGGAGCAACCACACGAAACTTACGGTTATTTAATGTCGTCAGAAAGTAGTCCTGTCTACCAAAGGTGTCAAGTTCCTGTGACTGTTTAGCCCATCCTCACCGACTGCAGAGAATATCGCAGTCAACAGTTTGGTTTGAAAACCAACCTCAAGGAGAAACTTAACTGCCCGACGGAAATGGGGAGTTTCTTAAAGCCACCAAGCTGTATAAGAAAATACAATTAATTTATGTATTGTAATAGATGTACAGTCCTTTATTTAACTTATGTATCCGATGATTGTTTTTGTGTGCCAATGACCAGCGCTGTCGAGGCACGTTAAACTGAAATAAAAAAAAATTACTGTTGTAGCAGAATACAGATGCCTCACCTTGAGGAAAAACTTGTGTAAGTCATAGCAACAGACAATTACGTTATCTTTTCTTTCTCTACCAAATGCAAGTTCTTCCCATGTCAGTAAAGTATTTTGTACCCCTTTTCTCTACGTTGATATATATTGACCTTGTTTCTACTGATTCTAGCTAGAACTAGGACCGAAACCAAAATTGTCTTATCGCCTAGTTACCCATAACCTCTCCCAATTAGTTTCAAATCAATAACTAAGAAGCTCGATGCTTTGATAGAGTTTAAGTAATCCAAATCAAATCGGGCATCAACCTCAATTACTTACTTAATATTATCGTTACTATAAATTGTGTGTGTTTGGTCTTTCTATCAGTTTTATAGATTCCACTTCAACTCCTTTAAGGTGTCGTCTTCAATACTTCGTTTATTCAATTTGATATTCGTTTAGTACGCCAGTCAGATTAGTGTAACTAATTGTAATTATTAAATCCTCAGTTTGCTAAATAAATTGTTTTTAATTAGAAAGTTTTTGAATTTAGAGTTATTTAATTATAGCAACTTGGTGGTTTCTTACTAATTTCACATACTGTAGGTTTTTATTGAATGTTTAAGTGGTAAATCCACTTTTCACAATTACATAACCTCAATTTACAAGAGAATCGAACTTGTATTGAATGGCGTATATCGTCTCCACGTATTGTCTTAATTTTATACACCCTATATATGAGAATCGAATTTTTAATTATTTATTTGCGTACGTCAAGTTGATTTACAAAAATTATTTTCTAAAGATGCATCCTACGCCACTGATTAGAGGCTATATAATGTCTGTCAATCGAAAAGAGCTCTCAAGTAGAACTAAAATTAAAAATATGAAAGTCATTGCGACGAACTTATGGCGTTGCTTCATTCAAAATACCGCCGTGTAAACAATCCAGAAAAGTTGAAGGTGTAGAATTTTAACCCACACACTTGACCCTCCATATTCATGTCACTTCATCAAATCTCAAATCATTCTTTAGCTTAAAAATGCTGAATACTCAATCATCGACTGCACTGATTGGGGTGGCCAACTTAACGTTCTAAAATAGTTGAAAGACCGCACCTAAAGCTTTAGAAATTATGTAATTCCATTAAATCGAAATATATTTATAAATATACTCAGCCAACAAATAATTAACACTCTAGATTATTGGAATTGTTAAAATACAAAACTGGACTTCTTCATAAATAGAAAAGATCCAGAAACACGTTAATTTCTATATGTGGAAGTTCTATATTGAATCTGTAGTTTAGTCATGTCAAAGATACGTCCCGAGGGCCTCTTCCGGCCCGTGGGCCGTATGAATAAGGCCCGCGATCGCAATGTGTCACAGAAAGAAGAATCATGTTTTTTAGACCTTTTATACTTCATTAAATTCCTCTACGGATGTTTTAAATAATCTTACACTCAAGTATATAAGTAATTTCAAGGGCAGCGCGTGTCTAGACAAGCGCAAATATCCTATTATTTTAGTCGCGAACGATAGAATCTTCCACGCGCCTCGAGTCTAGACTAGAACCTTCCTTAACCATACAAAACGGATGCGTCGGCGCGACGTGAGTCAGTTGAGTCGATTAATCGAAGCTATACGGTTGGAGAAGGATTTTAATTGTACTGCGAAGTAGTGATTGTGAATTTGTTTGTGTAGTGCGCTTGAGATATCCATAATTGTTGTGTCGAGTTCCATAATTGTTACGATTGTGGCGTAATGTCATAAAAAAATGTCGATTCGTAATCGAACAGTTGCTGTTTGTGAGGAGTTTAATTTGAAGATATGCTATGATAGGAATGAAAATTCGATTTTTACACTGAAAAAATAATAATCGACACATTGTCATCTTTAAAATCGAAACTTCAAGGTCAACAATCGATGTTTACTAAAGCTAATGCAGAGAACGAAGATGTCCTGAAATCAAGATTTATTGTTGCATTAGAAATCGCGAAAAAATCGAAACCTCTCACTGATGGTGATTTTATTAAAGACTCCAAGTTGAAAGTTCCATCTCAAAAATCAATAATTCAAAATATTTCTCTCTCAAGAAACACTGTTGCTTCAAAAATAAATGATTTATCTCAAAATTTGATCAAACTTAAGGAGAAAATTAACGAATTCATAAACTTTCATTGGGTGTTGAAGAGATACTGTGCTCGATTGGGGGTGGTCGAAAAAACCACGAAAACAATACTGTACACCATTTTAAAGTAAATGAGAATCGCTATCGTTTAAGATCAACCATAGTTTTGTAGGTCTAATGGGTCCCAAGATACAGCTCTTTTTCCAAAAATTTGAAAATTTATGTTTTGGCCATCTTTTGCACGAAATATTGGCTAAGCTATTGATTCCACGAGAAAGTCATGACTAATGAAGTTGTAGAACAGTTATTTAGCTTCAATTTAAGCATAACCGCAACGCTGTAGAACGAATAGTTTGTAAGTTATAAGGAAAAATCGAAACATTAACAAAATCCGATTTCTCAAGAAATGGAACTCTCAACGGTATAGCACTTATCCTATACAAAATTGCGAAGTTATCGATTAGAACTAAATGTTGGAATATTATTCGGGGATGCCAAGGGATCCTCAATCCGAGTTTATTTTACGAAAAAGCCTGTGCTCGATCGGGGTATATTTCGGTTTTTGGCCTATATCTCAAAAACTAAGTCGTAAGGGTTTGATTTATTCTGTTGCCGGAATGAGCATTAAATTCCCTTCAAATTTCACTAGTAACATTACTTTTTTGACCGTATAATTCCGAAGATACAGACATTTCAAAATACGTCATACTTTTCTTTTTTCTTCCAGCCTCCTCTTAACAGTTTTCACGTGTAGTCGGGAATCATCAGGTAACGAATCGAGCGTTTGACACTCATCACTATTCTCCTCAAGAAACGTGAAAGAAAAAATCGTGGTCTGGACTATACTATTACTCCCTCATCCATTACATAGTCCAGATCTGGCCCTCAGTGACTACTGACTATTTTCTGATCTCAAAAAAATGCTCGCCGGTAAGAAATTCCGAAAAATGAAGAAGCAACTGCTGAAACTACAGACTATATTAAGGCAAAAGATGAATCTTTTTACAAGTACGGTATCGATAAGTTAGAGAAGCGATGGAGGAGTTTGTGTTTCTCTTACTTAGTCAGACGACATATTCATATTATTGAATTTGTTTTGTTTTAACAATCTATACATATAATATAATGCATTTAGTTATTTGTGGTATACAACTTTTTGATAATACAGTTTTTATATATTTTTACTATTCCTCAGTAGCTCATTAGAAGATTCATATACTCAATGGTGGTTCGTAGACTCACAGTTTGATGGTCACCGGTCTACAGTTATTATAGGATGTTTGTTCCATCGGTTTTCATCAAATTTTTGATCATCATTCATCACGGCATCTCCAGTTTATTATTGACCGTGGCTATTTAGTAGTGCTTCGTTTTATTTCAAAACTTCAACAAACAAAAAATTTGTTTTTTCTTCGAAAATGAAATTCTAATAATAGATTAAGCAGAATTCTACCAAATTTATAATATTAATCAATTCTCCAAACTACCAGAATTGAAAAAAATCATCAACCGTATCACTCCATTAAGTTAAAAGTCTCTTCATTGTCCTTCAAATTAACAAAAGTGTGTCAATGATAATGAAAACCAAATTTTTACGAGCACGAGTTCTAAGTAATAGTGAGAAATTTGATATTTTAGAAAAGTTTTTTATTGGTTCGTCATAATTAGGAATACCAGCTGATCACAACGGCTATGATAGATATCGGATTACATTTTCTAACAAGAAGCTGATATCCACAGGACCGTATGGACTATAAGTATATTATGATGTTTTTGTTAATTTACTGGAACAATAAGCATGAAAAGACAAGTCACTTGCGTATTTTTTAGAACTTTTTAGACTTTACTGAAGCCGAGTTTACACGCGTCAAGTAGCTAAAGCAAGTTACTAAAGTCAATAATCAAAATTCTTCTACTTTGTTAAGAGAATTAGCAGCTGAAGATGCACCAGAATATAGAAATTGGTTGAGGATGAGTAAAGGACGGTTTGAAATACTTCAAATTGCTCCTCAAATTCTTCTATGGTCACAGAGAGGTTATTTCGTGTGTCGAAAGCTGCAATCTCCAATTTCGGACACGAAGTGTGTGATGTCATTTATGAAAATCTTGAAGAATATATAAAGGTAAGTATTTTTCGAAAAATTTTATTTCGAAAAAGTTATCGAAGCATATTAAATGCTAGCAAATTGATTCTTCACAACTAATATTTGCCGATACATCTCTACGATCACCGGAATTTAATGGTGAGAGAAAATACTTGCTCAAATGAAAAGAAATTGTTTTTATGCAATTGACTCAACAGTTTATTAAATTAGGTACTTGAGCAAGTACTAAATCAAGTTGTTTCCACCATACAAGTAACTAAATTTAGCTACTTGATTTAGTAACTTGATTCACACGTGTAAACTCGGCTTAAATGCAGTTTTTGAAAGTGAGTAGTTAGTAAGTTTTCAAGTAAGTCACTTCTAAAGTTACAAGTGTGAAAAAAAGTTGCGTAAAAGTGTAAATTAATTGATGACTCTCAAGATACAAAGGTTTCCACTCCTCAGGTTTTGTGAATAAAGCCATCATAAACAGGTACAAATGTTGAAAAATATTTAAAATGTCGTTTAGAAAATAAGGAAAGTTTTAAAGAAAATTTACGATTCCAAACACATTTTATTTGAGGCTTTCTCAGATAAATTGACGAAAGAAGATAAAGTGCGGGAATGGAAAGAAATCCATGAAAAGGCTTTGGCCTTAGGTTTGGTACCAGCCGATAAAGATTTAACCTACACTCGGGACACTTACTGGCAAAACCTGAGGAAGTACACCACGGCAGGTACAATTTTTTTACTATGCAAAATTATTATTTTTTTATTCTACAACACAATGAAAATAAGGTCGAAAACGGTTTAAAAAACTGTAAAAAACGGTGGGATTAGACCGAAAAAAATTCACAAATTCACTCAAGCGAAACGTTTTGTACTTTATTTTATTTCAATTAATGCAATTAATGACAAGGAGTGCGGGTGGGTCGGACTGTAAGTTTACCGAGACTGTGACAATCTTGGGATTGACATTATTGGGCGGAACAACCCCGCCATTACTGGGCTAACTTGTTCAGAGACGTGGATGGAGATCAGCAATCGAAGAGAAAAAAAGCAACCGACGACCTATTAGACAAAAAATTAAAGCTATCGATTGAAATTATGGAAAAAGAGTCCTACAAGAAAAGTTTAGAAATTTTACAACCCTCGGAGTACACAAAACACTTCCCAACGGAAGTGATAATTCTGGAAGAATGTGCCTTATTTTTAAAGTTAAATTTGAAAGTTTTTTTTTTAAATTTAATTCTAAGTATTACTAGCTTTTACCCGCGGCTTCGCTCGCATCGAATCCATTAAATAAGTATCAGAAATCATTATAATAGAAAAGAACGAGCTCTGTAGCTATATTAGAACCTGAGATATAGATCTTTGAATTTAGAAAAATTGCCAAAAACCTACAAAAATCCATAACTCCACATTGAATGTCCGCACCTAGCTCCTCTCCAACTCAACCGATTTAAGTGTTCAAAAACTCAAAAGAAAGAAGGTGTTTCGGCGAGTGTTCTCAAACCAAAACGAATTTTTTAGCTATATTAGAACCTGAGATATAGATCTTTGAATGTAGAAAAATTGCCAAAAATCCATAACTCCACATTGAATGTCCGCGCCTAGCTTCTCTCCAACCCAACCGATTTAAGTGTTCAAATACTCAAAAGAAAGAGGGTGTTTCAGCGAGTGTTCTTAAATCAAAACGAACTCTGTAGCTATATTAGAACCTGAGATATAGATCTTTGAATGTAGAAAAATTGCCAAAAACCTAAAAAAAATCCATAACTCCACATTGAATGTCCGCGCCTAGTTCCTCTCCAACTTAACCGATTTAAGTGTTCAAAAACTCAAAAGAAAGAAGGTGTTTCGGCGAGTGTTCTCAAACCAAAACGAATTTTTTAGCTATATTAGAACCTGAGATATAGATCTTTGAATTTAGAAAAATTGCCAAAAACCTACAAAAATCCATAACTCCACATTGAATGTCCGCACCTAGCTCCTCTCCAACTCAACCGATTTAAGTGTTCAAAAACTCAAAAGAAAGAAGTTGTTTCGGCGAGTGTTCTCAAATCAAAACGAACTCTGTAGCTATATTAGAACCTGAGATATAGATCTTTGAATGTAGAAAAATTGCCAAAAACCTAAAAAAAATCCATAACTCCACATTGAATGTCCGCGCCTAGTTCCTCTCCAACTTAACCGATTTAAGTGTTCAAATACTCAAAAGAAAGAAGGTGTTTTAACGAGTGTTTTTAAATCAAAACTAACTCTGTAGCTATATTAAAACCTGAGATATAGATCTTTGAATGTAGAAAAATTGCCAAAAACCTAAAAAAATCCATAACTCCACATTGAATGTCCGCGCCTAGCTTCTCTCCAACCCAACCGATTTAAGTGTTCAAATACTCAAAAGAAAGAGGGTGTTTCAGCGAGTGTTCTTAAATCAAAACGAACTCTGTAGCTATATTAGAACCTGAGATATAGATCTTTGAATGTAGAAAAATTGCCAAAAATCCATAACTCCACATTGAATGTCCGCGCCTAGCTCCTCTCCAACTCAACCGATTTAAGTGTTCAAAAACTCAAAAGAAAGAAGTTGTTTCGGCGAGTGTTCTCAAATCAAAACGAACTCTGTAGCTATATTAGAACCTGAGATATAGATCTTTGAATGTAGAAAAATTGCCAAAAACCTAAAAAAAATCCATAACTCCACATTGAATGTCCGCGCCTAGCTTCTCTCCAACCCAACCGATTTAAGTGTTCAAAAACTCAAAAGAAAGAAGTTGTTTCGGCGAGTGTTCTCAAATCAAAACGAACTCTGTAGCTATATTAGAACCTGAGATATAGATCTTTGAATGTAGAAAAATTGCCAAAAACCTAAAAAAAATCCATAACTCCACATTGAATGTCCGCGCCTAGTTCCTCTCCAACTTAACCGATTTAAGTGTTCAAATACTCAAAAGAAAGAAGGTGTTTTAACGAGTGTTTTTAAATCAAAACTAACTCTGTAGCTATATTAAAACCTGAGATATAGATCTTTGAATGTAGAAAAATTGCCAAAAACCTAAAAAAATCCATAACTCCACATTGAATGTCCGCGCCTAGCTTCTCTCCAACCCAACCGATTTAAGTGTTCAAATACTCAAAAGAAAGAGGGTGTTTCAGCGAGTGTTCTTAAATCAAAACGAACTCTGTAGCTATATTAGAACCTGAGATATAGATCTTTGAATGTAGAAAAATTGCCAAAAACCTAAAAAAAATCCATAACTCCACATTGAATGTCCGCGCCTAGTTCCTCTCCAACTTAACCGATTTAAGTGTTCAAATACTCAAAAGAAAGAAGGTGTTTTAACGAGTGTTTTTAAATCAAAACTAACTCTGTAGCTATATTAAAACCTGAGATATAGATCTTTGAATGTAGAAAAATTGCCAAAAACCTAAAAAAATCCATAACTCCACATTGAATGTCCGCGCCTAGCTTCTCTCCAACCCAACCGATTTAAGTGTTCAAATACTCAAAAGAAAGAAGGTGTTTCAGCGAGTGTTCTTAAACCAAAACGAAGTCTCTATCTTGAATAGAACCTGAGATATTGAGGATAGAACATGTGTATGTGAAAAACTCCCATAAGTAATGTAGAGGGGGAAATCGCATTTGAGTATAACTTGAAAATGGTGAAAATTAGAGGAAATTCGATGGTTGATGGCTGATCTGTGCATCAATACCTTTCATTGAAAAAAAAAAAAATTAAGCAAATCGGTTGGATAGAACGCCTGAACGGACTCGGAATGGAAATCATCAATTTTTTTAATATATAAGATTTTTTTAAACATCATTTTGAAAGAATTATTTTTTATTTATTTTTGAAAGTATGTTTTTTTTTTAATTTAATTTTGATTTAATTACTAACTAAATCCACATTTGTTCTTACTCTGATTGTTCTACGTCTTCTTCCTCGGGATATTTGACGTCTTCCATAAAATTCACCAAATTCCTCATCAGAAGATTCCGAAATTTTGAATAAAAGAATCAGTAATGCAAAAAAGGGAGAGAAATTGAAATAATAATGAGACTTATCAAAGTTACCCACGTCTTGGCATAGTTTAAGAATAAATAACAATGTTACAAGTGTAAATATGTAACTTTTGAAAACTACAATTTTCACTATTGTGAAAATCGACTGGTGAATCTGCGTACTACAAGACTTGTAACTTTGTGTTCGTGAAACGCCTGTAACTCAAAAAGTAACAAGTTCTTGAAACATGTATCCACTTTAGGAGAATTGGTCCGGCTTAGGACTTAGACCTCTATTATTTAAAATTGTAGTCGATTGTGAAATTTTTACGATTTTTGTATATTTAAACCCGAAACGTCATTTCTTCTTATTAAATTTTCTGTTATGTGTCAGTATTTTCTGTGTCAATTTTATTTCCAATAGACTCTTCGACGTATCCTTCAGCCACGATACTGGATTGCCATCCTCCATGGCGCTTGTCCCCTCCTGCATTTAGTAAAATTGTTGCCGAAGAACCTCTGAAGCAGTGACCTGCGTGGGGTTTTCTAATTTCAAAAAAAAACTGCAATTCTCTTAGCAATACTACCGAATTTGTTAATTTGGTATTTGCTGGTAATTTGAAGAAAAAAAAAACGTTTTTCTGGCTGAATTTGAATCGTCTAAATTATCGATGTTTTGGTTAAAAGTATAAAAATCTATGTATCTGTGTAAAGTACAATGTAATTATTGATTTGAAGCTAATTCGAAATATAATTGACGTCTCTTCGAACACACGCATTCCTCGAATCGAGCCAAATAGTTAAAAAAGAAAATGCAACCAACAAAAAAAAAAGTAGAAACTGGCATAAACCATTGGCAAGCGTCCGCATCAGCGTCCGTCCGCTTTCGACAAAGCCCACTTGTTTTAGACCAATGTTCTGTACAAATTGCACTTCTTTGAAGATAACTTTACTAAAAGCTAATTGCCATGCGTTGATTTGTAAACTGCTTTTGCCACCACTGCGTAAGTTATATACAAACTACTGTCGCTGATTTATGTCTTTCTCGACACTTTTTATTTGAAAGATTTATTAGTCAATTTCCTTTTGGCGATATGCGATAGTTATGGGCTTTTTTAAGGAAATCGTTTAAATGCCTGTTAAGCTATTCGTTAGCATGGTGTGAAATACACCATACGCGATATAAACGAGGAATATTTTTCACTCGAAAAAATTTTTTCGATATATTTCCAATAATCAATAATAGTTATTTATAGTACAAATACTTTTACGAAAATAAAGAAACGAGCCTAGTTTGCGCAACGATAAAAAGCGCAAATACAATTCACTCACGAGTATCGTACAATATTTTATCTACGACCACATTATATCAATGTTGAAATTTAATGGACTTTCCCGGAAGCAGATTTTGAGTTACAAATAAACTTTGATTAAGTGGGTAAAGTTGCATCAAAAGTTGACATAAAATTCATTGATTACAAATTATGTTAAAACAAAATACTTGAGTACTTAGATAATTATTATTTAAAGAAAAAACATGATAATTACAAAACCAGGAAATAAAAGTTATTTTATATGATGGAGAAATCAGGTAAGTTTCTACAAAGCTGTTTATAAGTTGCGTAACTGTGCGTTCGTTTAATTTTCAAATATTTCTTTTATTTTGTCAAAATTTTGTTACTATCTTGAAACCTTGTTTAACTAGGTATGATGAAGGAAAAATCAGTAAGATCTGAGTCAAGGTAGGAAATGAAAACGTGTGGTTTGCGTGGATTTTCAAAACCAAAAAAATGCCTGAAGAAGTTTATTATTAAAAAAAAATCATTCTATTTGAGAAAAAAATTACGCGAACCAATTTTAGTTACCGATAGAGTCAGGCAAACCTTTTGTGAGTTAATAGTCTTTGGAAACTGATCTCATAGCAAAACAGGAGGAAATTTTTTAGATAAGGCGGCATTTCAGGGAGTTATCCACAACGAGCTCTGAGAATTTTACAGATTCCACGACGTCAATGGACAGTTGATAGTTCAAAATGATCGGAATATAAAACGTGAAGTTTGTGTGGATTTGCAAAACCGAAAAAATATTTAAGAAAGTTTATTATCAAATAAATGCGTTCGTTTTTCTCTCCCACGGTATGAAATGGTTTTCCTAAGTGTATTTGATAGAAAATTTCATTCTTTTTCAGAAAAAAATTAAGAAAAACCAATTTTGGTAACCGATAAAGTCAAGCAAACCTTTTGTGAGTTGATAGGTCGATAAGTTCAGTTCTTTGGAAACTGATATCATAGCAAAACAGGAAAAAACTTTTTTAGATAAGGCGGCATTTCAGGGAGTTGTCCATAACGAGTCCTGAAAATTTTACAGATTCTTCGACGTCAATGGACAGTTGATAGTTCAAAATGATCGGAATATAAAACGTGAAGTTTGTGTGGATTTGCAAAACCGAAAAAATATTTAAGAAAGTTTATTATCAAATAAATGCGTTCGTTTTTCTCTCCCACGGTATAAAATGGTTTTCCTAAGTGTATTTGATAGAAAATTTCATTCTTTTTCAGAAAAAAATTAAGAAAAACCAATTTTGGTAACCGATAAAGTCAAGCAAACCTTTTGTGAGTTGATAGGTCGATAAGTTCAGTTCTTTGGAAACTGATATCATAGCAAAACAGGAAAAAACTTTTTTAGATAAGGCGGCATTTCAGGGAGTTGTCCACAACGAGCTCTGAGAATTTTACAGATTCCACGACGTCAATGGACAGTTGATAGTTCAAAATGATCGGAATATAAAACGTGAAGTTTGTGTGGATTTGCAAAACCGAAAAAATATTTAAGAAAGTTTATTATCAAATAAATGCGTTCGTTTTTCTCTCCCACGGTATGAAATGGTTTTCCTAAGTGTATTTGATAGAAAATTTCATTCTTTTTCAGAAAAAAATTAAGAAAAACCAATTTTGGTAACCGATAAAGTCAAGCAAACCTTTTTCCTGTTTTCTAACCTTAAAAATTCATAATAATGAATAAGTTTAAAAGGAAAAAAGAGTTGTGAGACAACCCTCGTAATGTCAAACAAAATTTCAAATTAATCGCATGTTGTAAAGTGTGCGAAAAATGAAATTAGGGAATCTAATAAGAGCATGATTTTAATTTAGGACCGCGCTGTATATAATTTTGGACTAATCGTGTTCCGGCGTTAACTACCCTTATAAGTAGACATAACGTGTTTTTAATTCTGAACACATGTTTAATAGCTTCTTTCGTCTTGTTCGTATCAAATTCTTAATGATCCTGGATAGTTTCAATAAACAGAAGAGGGTAGTTTTAAAGTGTCAATCATTTACATCAAACTGTCATATAGCTAAAATTTTAAGCTTAACGCAAAATGTATCGATATCCGTAATACGTCTGTGTTACATCTTGCACCTTCTTCATATAGAAATAAATTTTCAAACGGTTACGAAAGTGGAAACATTCACTCTTTCTTACTTGTAAATATTTCCTCGCAGAAAATAAATACGATTACACGTTTCTAGTTAGTAAAAACTATTTTATCCATCAAGAGTATACCCCAACGATCCTCTAACTTCTTTTTGCTTTCAAAATACACTTAGTAATCACTTCTCATTGGAGCCAGATCCTTTTCACAGGAGCGCTCTGCTTAAGGCTCACGGTAATCACAAAAGGACGAATCTGGAGAAATCTGACTTCGGATTCCATCGATTTTTTTCTTAATTTACCGTATACATAGCCGTTAGTCTGCAGATTACATAAATATTTTGCAGATTATTTAGTTGACGTGAAAATTCAATCAATTTTTTCCACTTCAACTGACCTATCTGCAGAATATCGCTTGGTTGACAGCCCTCTCCATCACTTTAGCGTCAAATCTCGACTAGTATATTTTAATCCACACTTTTAAAAGGCTGTATCTACTTATTATTGATTAATTCAAAAAAGTGTCTATTCTTATTTCTCGACGTATTATCAGCTGTAATTCTGTATTACCTTGTACGAGTTTTGAAATATGGCAACACTGATGTGAATATGTCAAATCTGACGTTGACATCATAAAATACTCAGAACGTGTTGATGTACGAGTGATATTTGAATTGATTACAGATACTCGAAACATTCGTCTTGGACATAAAATGGAATTGAATGTCAACATTTTTCGTACAATGATTTTATATAACTTAAATCATGGTCGGAATAATTAGACCATTAGAGCAACGTAGAACGGTAAATTGTGAATGGTACTCCAGGATTTATTTACCAGAAGAGTTGGAAAAAATGAAAAGACCAATTCATTCTCCACCATGAAAATGCGAGGTCTCACCACCGTATAGTCCTTGTTTGGGGGAAGAGTACGATTACCTTTGCGCGGATTTGGCCAAAATAAATCGAAAATGAAGAATGAAATTTTTCGATATCTCGCTTCGTTTTCGAGATATCGATACTTACAGTTCGATAATCAAACGTTAGTTCAAAATTCGCGGTATTGAACAGATACTTCGTTTCAAATGAATATTTCAACACTACAAATTCAATATGAATGTTGTAATTCAATAAACAAAAGATTTTTTATTTCATTTTTATATTATTTACCCTGATACTAGGAAATTATATCGAAAAAATCAGATTTTGAGCCATTTTTGATATAACTTAACGTGCGATAAATACATGAATAATTTGATGTTTTTCATAAAGAATTGTCGAGCGTTTTCCATTATTTATAAAATAAAAACAAATATTTAATGATAGTTTGAAGATTTAATTAGTAATTTAATGTAAAAATATTCTGTTTCGAGCAAAAAGTACGTTCTGAATGCTTTCAAAAGTTTATTTTCGTTTTTTTTTATAATTGAGAAGCCAGACTACTGAAGTATTTAAAAATTCTCCTGGAAAAGTTCTCTAGAAATTATTTTTGCATCAATTATCCTATTTTTAACGACAAAATCAACCGAATAAGAAAAATGACTGTGAAAAAACGTTGTAAATTCCCTCTCTCCGAATTTATCTGCCCCCAATCTCCACTCTACAAACTCACCCATTCTTCGCAGCCTTTGGCTTTTGGGCAGACCAGAGTCCGGGGTCCAGGGGCGAAGCCCCCCATAAGAAAAAAAAATAATTAAACTAAAATAACCCTTACGCGAAGAAAATTTTTTTTAGATAATTTTGGCTGTAAAAAAATCACTTTTTACACTCAAAGTTCACCACGAGAACGTTAGGTTAGGTTAGGTTAGGTTAGGTTAGGTTAGGCTAGGATAGGTTAGTTTGATATATACAAATATTGAATAAAAATAGATTTTCCCAACTTCAAGTAAAGATATCTCGAAAACGAAGTGAGATATCGAAAAATTTTTTTCTTCATTTTCGACTTATTTTGGATCTATTTACAAAATGGCATAGTCAAATCGTACTCGTGCCTTGTTTGGTTCCTTTTATTCGGACAGATCAAAAATAAATTGCGTGGTAAACAACAAAATGTCAAGTTTTGGAATGTTCCGACGATGCATGCACAAGTTTTTCGATCTCAATGAAGAATTTTTTTCGAAAAACAATTAAATTATAAATATTTGTTCAAGTTTATCTATCTGAAAACCCTCGTAAACATGATATTAATATACCTATGATTGCGAACCTATAAAATAATTTACGATTATTTGGTAACATTAACATACACATGTGGTCTTAACATGTGCTTTTTCACCCACAATTTTTTTGTAGCTTTCTACTATAATGTTCTACAATCCTAGGTACTCAACTTTATTAGGCCGTTTGAAAATTATTTTTTTTTTTTTTTTTCAAGACAGATTAAAGTTTCGCTTTTATTGTCAATAAAATTTGATGAATGATTACCTTAACTGTGTTTATACTACTTTCGATAAAGCACATTAAAATAAGTTAAACGGTAGTCGAGTGTTTTTTTAATAGAGCACTTGTACACTTTTTATACCTCCCATGAAGTCATATTCGTTGGCCATATTGAGCAAACGTTTAATAATAAATTCATATTTTGACGTGAGACTCTTATAAATATTTTTTCAAAGCTTTTAGTATTTAAATCTTATACAATTAAAAAGTAAAATTCAAGGTTTTGGTGAGGGTTACACACCATTAAAAATGACTTCACGACAAAATTTTCGTTTTTTGGGCTAAAGTTTGATTTGATTTTTTTCGAAATCAGCAATAAATGGAACATTAATGCCGATTGGTCAGGAGATATCGACAGTGAAACCTCTTTTCAGTACCTAGGTACTGGATTAACTCGTTGAATTAACCACCAGAGATACTGACAGTCAGAAAACGGTACGGCGTCTTCATATAGACAGTGAGGCCACGTGAAATTGGTCGCCATATTTAACTTAAGCTCGGCTGATTTAGAAATAATTTCTTTTCATAATAACGCTCATAAAATCGTAATTTATATTCTCAAATACTCAATCAAGAACTTTTCAAGGTCTCTATAGTATTTTCAACTAAAAAAATAATTTATTAAGTGTCTTTTAGTTTAGTTTAAACATGGCGTCCACTGTCCACTGTAGTTGTCGCGTCTTTCAATAGGATCAGGTCCTGTTCAATCCTGTACGTTTGACTCTCTTCTTGGATCTTCCTGAGAAGCTGAGCTCCAGCTCTAGTACCACCTCTTTGGTGGTCTGCCTACAGGTCTGCGTGTGTTCGGTCTGTCTTCTGGCATTCTTTCTACGTGATCCTTCCAGAATGTTTTTCGTGCCCTGACCCATCTCACCACATCCTGTACGCCCAATTCTTCTCTTATGTTATCACTCCTTATTCGGTCCCTTGATGGTTAGCAGTATTTTCATCTCTGTGGTTCTCAATATTCTTTTTATTGTTGATGTCTTGGCTCTGGTCTCACACACGTTTTATAGATTCTGGTCTTGCTCTGTGCAGCTCTCAAACAGCCGCTGATTTTGATGCTTTCATCGCTTGTGTTCGTGCCTCCTCTTTCACTAGATATATCCACTCCCAGGTCAACACAACACAAAAACATTCTATCGACTTTTCCACCAACTGACGAACTATGAAAGTTGCGTCCACTGTTGATCTATTAGATCTGAATCCTAGGGGTTGTTTTTGGTACCTTATTCCTCATTCTATTTGCCAATATCTTGGTAAAAAGTTTAAGAACCGAACAGAGCAAAGTTTTTCCGGAATAGTCGCGTGAGTTGTTTTTGTAACTTTGTTTTTCCGTACTTAATAAGTTCATTGTTTATATTATCAGTGTCATGCGTCTTCCGGTTCTTCAGTTTTTTTGTTGTTTCCAAAACTTCCTCCATCGTTATTTTGGGTTCATTGTTATTGTTATTTGGCGGGATTTCAACTAACCTAACTTTTTTCATTTTTTGTTTAACTATATTTTTTGTTTGCCGATAAGAAATTTTAACTTTTCGTGATAGAAAATAACAAGAAACCCAAAAGATTATAACGTTTTAGGTTTTGAAATAAATGGTGGTGCGTTGTAATATAAGTATTAATCGTTGAATAGAATAGAAACGTTACTTATATAAGAGGATTTCAATTTGTCCTAATAAGAAAATAAAAACCGTCCGTCCGTCCGGGGCTCGTCTCCAATTACTTGATAATTAAAAGTTAAATCGAGCACTGAAAAAGTGCGATCTGCGTATCTAAATAAAGCGAAGTGCGGCTCGAGTTCAGAGAATTCCTTATCTGATGCACTTCCGGTCACAAACAGAAAAATATTGCGATTGCTGACCAACCCACCCATTAACGTTGCACAAAGTAATGCAAAACATTCGTCTGCAGTTGCGTTTCTTTATTTGTCACCAGTCTGTGACCCATAAACAGACATAATTTTTGATACATTGTAATTTTCAATGAATTATACTATCATCGTTACGAAATGCAACGCAAAATTATTTTACGTCTGATTTTTAAATATACGGGTGTTCCGGAAATTGACGCGAAAAATTCGGTGAATAGATTACGTGAAATTTCATAATACAGCCCCTCTTTTCTGAGTTATAGGCCCTCAAAGTCCCGGAATAAAAGCTTAAATTTAAATACATCCGTAACTCTTCCAAGGACAACCTGTACAATCTAAAGATAGCAAAAATAGATTTTTCAATCGATTTTTCAACAAAAAGGTACTCTTTGTTTAACTCGATTAAATTTATGGTTTAGGAGATATATAGATTTTTAGATCGTTGTATATATCCGCCATAAAGAGACATTCTGAAGAAAATTATCATAAATTGTAATTATTTATCGAAAATACTTACAGGAGGTATTAAAACACAATCAAAAATTTCTAATTGAACTGAATAATGTCGAACATCGTGTTACTTACATAAGGAAAAAGTTAAAATGTAGAAAAATTTTAGTTTTACAGCTCATCAAGTGGACACCTTGTACATCTACGCACTTCCAAGCTTTTAGGATATCATCCAAAAAAATTAATCCATTGGGTTTAATTCAGGCGAACGTGGTGGTAATGTAAAAATTGAAGAAAATCGGCGTATATTTGAAACGAAAATGTTTCTTATTCGGATTAATGAAAAATTATTTTTGATGTCTCCAATCAAAATATCTGTTTTAACTACCCGAAATAAAAAAAAATCATCAGGATACGATGAAAACTCGCTGAAATATAATCATTTTTATCGCGCTATCACACTGCTCTTAGTTGAGACCTCTAAAACCTAATTTCGCGCGCGCGAAGGTTTTTCAGATGAGTTTTCCGGCACTTTCGATCACTTCTTACGAGGGTTTTCCGGCCTTGAAAACTTCTTGCGCTATAACGTCGCTCTTATTTGAGGTTTAAACCCCACGTAACAAAAAGTTTCGCGCTCGCACGTTATTAGGCTTTTCAGCCAATTTTTTCTAAAATGGAGCGCACCTTATCGACCCTGATGTTTCTTTCATATCACTTAGGAAGTTGAGAGGGACTCCATCGTGCATTAACAGCATGTCTCTGCGAATATTTAGGGGAATATCACATAACATGGGTGGGAAATCGTTCTGGAGAAATGCCAAGTATCGCTGACCAGGTTATTATCAAAAAAATTAAGACCTATTAAATTATTACCCACTATTCTTGCCCGCACATTGACCAACAACTTTTTTCACATTTAGATTCTTTCCTCGTGTAAGTAATACGATGTACAGCAGTATTCAGTTCAATTAGAAATGTTAGAATGTATAATTTAGAAGATACACTTAAACATAGGTTCTAATTTCGCAACTTTAGATGTCTATAACTCAGAAATGAGAGGTCGTAAGGGAACATTTTTTATTATTATTACGTCAGAAATACTCAGTATGTTAATTGAGAATGGATCTGAATAACAAATTCACAAGATTCGCCCGATAGAAAAGAGTATTGGCAACATCGGTATCACAAATATGAGTCGGCATATTATGCGAACTAGCTCAAAACTATAGCATGTCCGAAAACCCTTTTTTAAAAATTAGACCGATTTACTCAAAACCAAAATACAACATGGCAACGGTTATATTTTAGAATTTTAAGGTTAGAGTTCATAAAATCGATTTACGTTTGTTAAACTTTGAAAAAATATTAGGTGGTTTATGTTTTGTGACATGTTATAATAGTAAATGAAATATTTCTTATCTTCAAAAATCTAATGTTTTAACTACCGTCTTTGTTTATGTTAGAAGGACGTCGGCTTTTACACGATAGATAAACAGAAGGAAAAGGTTAATTGCGCCGCAAATACCAATATGCCAACTCAGACACATTTTCCCTATATTTCTTTAATTTTGGTGAATATGAATAAAAAAATAAATTAATAAATCTGAAAACTTAACTTTATTATGAAAATTTCAATGTAACAGAAGTTTAGATTCCATCCAATATATGGAAAGGTTTGATGAAAATTGAATTGAAATAACTAACCTATATATTTTACATTTATCTATGTCACTAATATTCCGTGGCATGTTTGGCATATTGACGTGGAAGTGACAGTGATGTGAGTTTGAAAATAGTATAAGTGGTGATTTCTCAAACAAGTAAAGTCTACTAATTATGTTATTAGAAGATAAAGTTTCTCATAAAATAAAACTTTCGTAAAATGCATAGTCAACCTAAATCCAAAAATCCATGGAATAAGAATATTCAAAATCCACCAAGAAAAAATCAAAATAAAAATTTGCCGACACCTGGTGAAGTTAAATTTAAGGAAGCTCATGCGAAATTACAAGCGGCCGTGCAAAAACATATTACCGAATATGAATCTTCATCAGATGAAGAAGAATTGCTATCGGAGACGTTAATAGGTTACTAATAATAAATTTTTCGTTTATGTAGAAGGATGGGGTTAATTTTGCATAAATTTCAGATTCTATTTTGAAAAACTACAGAAGTAATAATGGAGAGGATGATAACATAAATAAGACGCAAACATTTTTACAGGAAACATTTTTGTCTGGAACATCAACTTGTTTAATTTGTATTTCTAGAGTTAGAAAAGAAGATCAGGTAAATATTTTACTATATATCCAGAATAGTGATTAATTCATTGCCATTTTTAGATATGGAATTGTGTCAACTGTTATGGTTATTTTCACCTTATGTGTGTTCAGAGATGGTCAAAAGACACAATAACGCAACTAAAAAATGCCAATCAAGAACAAATTATCGTTAGACAGTACAAAATATGTTGGTGTTGTCCAAAATGTCGTCATGAATACGAAACTACAGACATTCCTACAAAATATTTGTGTTTCTGTACCAAAGTTGAAAATCCAAAGTACGATCCATACATTGCTCCTCATTCTTGTGGCCAGATTTGCAAAAAACCTTTAAAACCAAAATGTGGACATCAATGCTTACTTCTTTGTCATCCAGGTGAGTTCATATTTGAGGATTCATTATAAATCTAATCTGCATTAAAATTATATTTGATCAAGTTATTAAACTGATACAAAGGACCCCGTTCAATCCTTAATCCTTGGGTTTTGGCCAATTTCTCTTAATCTTAATACGTTTTCATTGGGCCAACATATAAAGCAGGTATTAGATGATGTGTGCCTTAATACATTTAGATGAAATGCCAGAGGAGCACCTTAGCTCTTATTCTATTATTTTCTTCTTCATTCTTCAATCTTAGCAAATGAATTTGTGCACTTTTCACTCTTCCTGAGAAGGATTGTTTTGTCACCAGTGAGGTCGCTCTTCTACTATCCTGAAAAGTACTATAGAAGAGATGTTGTCAATAAAGTGGTTACTTTTTAACTTGTGTATAAATATGATGACACAATATTTATATGTATGCATTTGGGTCTACCTCGCCTGCGTGAATGACTTACCATGAGTATAGATTACAGAGTAACTTATGCATCTACGTTACCTCATTACCTTCATTGATTTACTTCATAGTTTATTTTCAAAAGTAGGATGTGATCTTGGAGCTTCTAGCCCTTTAAAACTTTTAAACACTTTTCTATTCCTATTTCCCTCTTTTCAGAGTACCTTCGGATACTTCCTGGGTAGTTATAAGGGGGTTGAAGGAGTTTTGGGGTTTTGAGCCCATAGAAACTTGATCAGCTTGCTACAAACTATAATTGTACCAAGTTTGAGAAAAACTAACTGAAACCCCTCCTCTTATGGTACAATTGCACTCTTCACGTTGTTGAGAGGTTTATAGGGTTTCGTGCCCATTGATACTTTTTTCAATCAACTTGATACAAACTATCATTGTGCCAAGTTTCAGGAAAGCTCACCGAAACCCCTCCTCTTATGGTACAATTGGACTCTTCAGGAGTTTTTGAAGGGGGTGGGAGTTATGAGGTTTCGTGCCCATTGATACTTTTTTGGCCTAAATCCATTTTCTATAGGGATTGAGCAGGGTCTTTTATTTGAGACATGGTCGCTGCTCACAATAAAAACTGAGCATTTCAATGACCTTGACAGCATCGTAAATCATATTTCCTCAAATCTCCTGAAATTAAATCAGCAGACTTTGTACCAACAGGTGAACAAGAAAAAAAATGTGGATTGATGGTTATTCAACTTCAAGCTAAAATCTAGTACTTTTTTGCTCTTGTATAATAAATAACTATTTTCTTGAATAAGTGTGTAATTATATATTTATTGCAGGACCTTGTCCACCTTGTCCTGTAACAGTTAACTTATCATGTTATTGCGGATCACAACCTCCAAGAAGTCAAAGATGTAGTAGAAAAGAATGGTCTTGTAATAATGTTTGTGGCAAACCACTATCCTGCAATAAACATTCTTGTCCGAACCTTTGTCACCCAGGTGAATGTTTACCTTGTCCGAAGAAGAGTGTACAAAAGTGCATTTGTAAATCCCAACAAAAGCTTCGTGAATGTGCAAGTCCTGTTTGGCAATGTGATAAGGTGAGAAATGACTTGAATTGATGTATGTAAATGCTGTATTATTATAAAAAAATAATATTCAATACACAAAACTAACAACTTTGAGGAACGAAACTTCAAGAAAATATAACAAAATTCGAATATAAATATATCAACCTATGAGCTCATGAAGCTTCAATAAAAAAATACCCGAAAAGCTGGAAAAAAAATTTACTTCAGAATATATATTAACTAGTATACAAACATTTTGTTCGAGGGATTTTGGCAAATCAAACACCAAAAATGTACGTTTTAAAATATATTCCCAGGTTTTGAGTATTCAGTGATTGTTCCAATATTTAGTCGTTCATATATTTTTCTATTTATATCTACTTTTTATGGTGACATTTAGAAGGATATTTAAACTCTAACCAGATACGTAGTTTTTCAGCTCAAATATGATTATAAATAGATTGTTTTTAGGTTTGTAATAAGCCTTTGGAATGTGGACATCACAACTGTCAGGAAGTATGCCATATTGGCGTTTGCGATATCTGTCCTTTAACAAAAGCGCGAACTTGTCCTTGTGGTAAAACATCGTACCAGCTTCCTTGCACCCAAGAAACACCGACATGTCCAGATACATGTGATAAAATCTTAGATTGTGGAATGCACACTTGTAATTTGAAATGCCACAGGGAAAAATGTGGAATGGTAAGTTGAGGATTGAGTAGGGAAAAGAGCTCTGCAGTACCGTAAGATGGGGTGAATTGAAACGAATATGGCAAAAGTTTTTTAAAATACAAGAAAGAACAGCAAAAAAATATTATTTTTGTACATAACCTCAAATCTAAACCGTGGAAATTAACAGGGCAATCCGGAACTCTGATCTGCGCAATACTGAGGGTGTCTCTATGATTACAAGAAAATAACTGTAACTTTTTATAGAAATCCTTTTTTTTTTTAATAAATTGGATATAATTGTTATTCGACCTCAGCTAAAGTATATAAAGAACTAAATTGAAATTTCTAGAACCTTTAGTAATATTCATACTGATCACACTATTTACACTACACCAACACTCACAATTACACTGTCTGACGTCCATTTTGATAACCAAGGTTTCGTCTTCAGAGACGGAGCATAAATAGTTTACTTCAACTATTTCTGAAGGGGAGTCGAGAAAAACCAAAACACTGAGAAGCATACGAAAATGTAATACCCAATATTCAATAATAGTAGATAGGTAGTAGTATTTTCTGTATGCCCCTACAAAATGTCAGAGATGTTCCTTCCACCCTATCTTACAGTAAACATTAACATGTTAATCATAATGATATGAGATAATAATAACTGTTTTTTAGTGCCTTGAAACCGTAGAAAAATATTGCAGATGTGGACAGCACATGAAAGAAATTCAATGTTACAAACCGTATTTGTGCGAAGTTAAATGTAAGCAAATGAAAGATTGTTATAAACATCCATGTAATAGAAAAGTAAGTTTTATTTAGCTGATTATCGATGTTTGCACTGGTTGGTTCCCTATTTTATATTAATAATTTATTGATAGTACTACTAGTATTAGTAGTCGCATATTCCATCCTGATTTTTTTTTATCCTACTGCTTTTATCAAATTTTTCATTTTGCTTTCAATTTCATGCTTTCTATGAATCATTCTGGATTAATTATTACGTTACGTATTCATTTTAGGTTAGTTTAGGATTGTATGTTTGTTGCTCTGATCATATTTCGAACTTTAGTGGACTACGCATGACTGAACTATACATTTTTATTCTGTCTCTTTTAATTGTATTTTCTCCATGTATTCCATTTTTCCATTGAATAAATAAAACCGAAAAATAATACAGATGCTGTAACAACAATAGTTCGGTATCTTTCTAGTTCATTATTTCCTGAAATGGTAGCAAAACATTAATTGGTCCTGGAATACGCAAGATGTTCATATACCATTCTGTTAGAAAGCAGTATGGAAACACTTACCTGAACGATCAACACCTGCATCACTATATTGACAACGTTGGATATAATAACCTCACTTTCATACTCTGGCCATCTAGGTAACTGGATTTAATGCCGTGGAACTTCTTCTATAAAGACACAATTATTAAGGATATTGTAATAAGTTTTTATTATTTTTTTTTTCAGTTTTTAGCATTAGTTTTTGTTTTCTTTTTTATCCCTATCTACTTATTTTTACCAACTAATTGTATTGAATGGATTAATGTTCCAGTGTTGCGACGGCAATTGTCCACCATGCGAAAAACCTTGCGGAAGAACCTTAAACTGCGGTAACCACAAATGTATCTCGATATGTCACAGAGGTCCTTGTTATCCTTGTAACCAAACCGAAGATGTATCTTGTAGATGCGGAGCCACCAAAATTGCTGTACCCTGTGGACGTAAAAGTAAAACAAAACCTCCAAAGTGCTCCGAATTATGTTTGTGAGTAATTTATTTTATAATAATATTAAAAATTGTGTTCACAATATGATTTTCAAGGATTTCGCCTGACTGCCATCACGAAAAACGAGATTTGCACAGATGTCATTTTGGAGATTGTCCTCCTTGCAGGCAGATATGTAATAAAGTCCATGACAAGTGTTCCCATGTGTGTCCTGCACCTTGTCACTCCGCAGTTCTTGTTAAAATTGAAGGACAAAAGGCTTCGATGCCTTGGGAGCAAGTAAAGCCGCAAGTAGTGAGGAAACAGTTGCCGTGTCCCGACTGTGTTGTCAAGGTTCCTGTAACTTGTCTAGGTAATGCAATTGTTCTCAATTTTGTAATAATTAATATTTGCAAATGTAAAATGTTTCCTTCCTTCAAACAGAATTACTAAATAAATATAGGTTTTACCTGATTTATTAATAACCTTTTTTTCAGTTCTATAAGGTTTAGTAAATTTGTTATTTTCATAGTGTTGGTTGAGGAATTCGAAGTTTGTTGCCGTTTGTTGATGATTCAAAATTAAATCAATTCGGCCATGTTCAAACAAGCCAAACTGAAACAAGCATATGGAATTTTATTTGTAACGGATTTGGTCATACTACATTCAAATATAACTGAACCAAGTACTTTTAAGTTGATTTCTTATGGATTTGGTCATATCAGATTCAAACTGTCCATCTGTCTCTTGTAATTTTGCGTTAAAGACAAATAACAATAAATGACGCACGCATTTTTTCCTTTCTTTGTTTTTTTTTTTGGAATCTTACTATATTATGATATCATTGGTTAGGTCTTTATGTTCTAAAAGCTGCCTGATCATCTGGCTTTATTTGTAAGCAGTATCTGTCTTTTATTTTAAATCCTCATATAGAATTTACCCCACAATTTTCGTATTGACTTTGTAACCTTTTTTATAGATAGATATCTTCTGTTTTTTCCATATCTGAAAATTTTTCACTTCTCTTTTCCCCATTATCTTGATAGTTTTCATCATATTTTCCGCCTAATTCTCCTTTTTTTGTCCTGTATTTATTCCACTTTTTTTCTTCCGTATAAAATATTTTTAAGATACTAAATGGATAACATAACCTCACTTTTCTATATTCCCTAAATGTATTTAATACTTACCAACCCCGACAACATTATTCATGATTATACTCATAAATTTTTATAAAGTAAAACTTAATCAAGGATAAATGTACACCCTCGTTGAATCTCAGGAAACTTTCTTTATTGGAGGCTAATAAATACCATAATTCCCCTAATTTTTATTTTCGTGACATGTAGGTGAACATGAAACCACGGATTGGCCTTGTCATTTGGCGAAACCTTCAAGTTGTCATCGTCCTTGCGGTAGGATTCTAGATTGTAGTAATCACATATGCAACTTACAATGTCATATAGTTGAAGGAGCTCCTGGCAGAATTCAGGTAAAATAATCATAATTTTATTTATAAATAATAGTTGCGAGCATGAAAAAAGCCTTTCGCGCTAGTACAACACTATGTTTTGTCTACGACCTTTCCACTAACTACATTTAACTAAAGTACCAATTAATTACATATTATTTGATCATTTTATATATACCACCTATTCATAATAATTAATTATGACTTCTAGAACAAGGAATAAAATTACTGATATGAATAAATTTTTTTAGGCTGGAATCAACTGTGAACAATGCGAAGGTAGTTGCGATAAAGATCGCCCTGAAGGTTGTACACATACGTGCCCTAAACCTTGTCATCCTGGAGGCTGTCCTCCTTGTAAAGTAATGATTAGAATCAAGTGTTATTGTGGCCTTAATCAACTATACGTTTCTTGTGCCGATTGGTTGAACGTAGACAAGAAAGCAGAATTACAAACGTGCGGCAATCAATGTCCAAAAAGTGTAAGTGAATATATATTTATTTCGAGAATAATTTTTCGAAAAATTAGTCATGAAGATGAAATATTTCAGTGATATTCAATTTTAAAGTCCATTTTTTTTTATTAATATTTTTACTGTACAAACTATACAGTCCAATAGATTATAAGTCCTTCTTCTTGTGGTATTTCAGATTTGGTATTATTTTGCCATCTTGATTCCGCGCTCATAAAATCTCTGGTCCTTAACAGCAGAAAACTGAACCGGGTGCGATTAAAGGTCATCGTTATTTGTAAAAGTATTTTACAAACTTCGAAATAAACGGTAATCAGATAGTGCCAGATCAGGGATGTATGGGGGATGTGGCATCACTTCCCAGCCAAGCTCTAATAGTTTCCCACGAGTTACGACAGATATGTGAGACCTTGCGTTATCATGGAGGAACTTTAAACGTTTCCGATTTGAAAATTCTATTTGTTTTTATTTGTTTGTTTCATCCAGTTTTATTAATTGTTGACAGTAAACATCAGAATTGATCGTTTGGTTCATTGGAAGCAATTCAATAAACACAATACACTATTAGTGAACCTCAATATGTACGCCCTCACCTGACAAATGTATGAGGAAATTTAAAACAATGAAAGTTGCTTCAAATTTCCTCATTCTCAATTCTTTTTCAAATTTGGGCAACGATGCTGCATGAATTTTTAAAGTATAACACATACCTATATATCTTATTTGTAAATGTATCAATTTCATTCAACTATTATTATATTTTTAGTACGAATGCGGACACAGATGCAAAGCGAATTGTCACCCTGGACCTTGTCCGAACCCCGATCAATGCAAAAAGAAAATGAAAGTGATTTGTAAGTGCAAAAGGATCAAAAAGGAATTTTCTTGTGAAACCGTTCGAAAAAACGAAGCTTTTGTGCCTTGCGATGAAATATGTGAAATTAAGAAAGAGGAAAATAAAAAATTGAAGGCTGCAGCTGAAGAACAAAAGAGACTAGAAGAGGAAGCAAGAAATAAGAAAGAATTAGAAAAGTATCAGAAAATGTTTGAAGGAAAGAAGAAAAATAGGGAGAGGAGACGGTGTGAAGATGAAGTCGAGGATGGTATTTTGAAAAAATATTGGTATATTATAGTGTCTATTTTGTTTATTATTATATCTGTATTATTTTATTCCATTTTAATGTGAATATAGATATAATCGTAGAAAAGTCGATTATAATTACACACAACCTCATTGCTAATTAATTAAAACTAAAATAAAAATTCAATTGAATACTTTAAGGGTTTTTGAAAAACTATGAACCTCGATATCATATCATCTGATTTTACCTCGTCGACCACATTCCTCCAGTCATCACGGTCCAACGCTCCACCCCTTCATACCTAGCTCCCAAAGATCCTCTTCGACATCATCCAGTCATCGTTTTCGCGGTTGCCCAGGCAGTTGCCGATCCTCGGGCTTGTGCCGATACGCTTTGCGCACCCCTCGCTGCTCAGGCATACGCTTCAAGTGGCCTAACCATCTAAATCTGTCCTTTCTGACTTCTATCACCAGACAGAGGAGGACGAAACCGCAGACCAGGTTCTCAGCAAGTGTCCCGCACTCACTCGAGAGCGGTTTAAACACCTGGGCAAACCTCACAACTTGTCTAATGACATCAAAGGTTTGAAGCCGAAGCGCCCGATTGAAAAAAATTGAGTTTTTTGAAAAACTGAATCATTTAGAAATATTTGTACAGGGTGTTTCAAAAAAAGGTGATCCTGTCTTTAGGATAGAAAGAAAACTGAAAAATATTTGGAGTTTCGTAACGTCATCCGTATTTAAGATAAAGGGCGTTAAAGGAAAAAATTATACACACGTTTTACGGTTTTGCCGCAACTACTGGGATTTTGAAACACCCTGTATATTAATTTTTCTCCGACGAAATTTTATTGTCGTGCCTTATAGTGATTTTTTTCTTTAATAATCGGGACATGATGGAAAAAATTCAGGAGTGAGTAGATGACGTGGAAAAATGTATGGTATAATTTTAATCTACCTTCCAGTGGAAAAGAAATTTAATAAATTATTTGACCTTGAACTTTAAAAGGTTTCAAAAGTGTTAGATAAGATTATCTTCTGATACAAAAATATATTAGACGCGTGTTCACTATAGATTTGATGACTACCAAACATTTTAATAAAAATGATCGACGACGTAACCTTATTCAAGATTGGAACTGAACTTTCTGAATTAAAATATAACGGAGTAAGTAGATAATAAAGTTTATTACTATTTAATTATACTACATCAATTCCGGACTTTATTTAATTATTTTTGTTTATCGTATGAAAAATTATCCCTAATAATATACGAGGTGTAGTGAAAAAATACGATGAATTTTTCTAGCAGGAGCTGTCGGTACGTTCATCGACTTCAAAAACAGTCAAAAATTGTTGGAACAAAATAAAATGAGGAGAGAAACTGGAACCACTGAAGAAGTAACGAGTAGAAAGAACAGATTCAAATAAAAGGGGCTATGCGTTCTGTTTACCAAATAAATACGAATTGACTGCAATTTTTATGAGCACAATAAAAAAAAAGGAAGAAAAACTTACCACTGAATATACAAGGATAGATTCGCAAATTTACTGTGATTTAAAGTGTAGATAGGTAGAGGACGATTTAGAATACGTTCCGAGGTTTTATTGAATTTCTCGAACGGAGTATATTGGAATGGAATAGGATTATATTTATCATCGGGGTGTTTATAAAATGGAGGAAAAAATCTAATAAATCGATTTGCGATGATCATTCGAAAATAATTTTCTATTATATAAGTGTGTGAATGAAATTTACAAAATCAAATTCACAACTGGTTACCTATATTTTATTTACAGAAATATTTTTGCCGTAGTTTTGGGATTGGTTTGTCCACGTTTCGGATATACGTATACATTGGAGAAATGAACCGACATATATCTTGTCTCAAGCTGCATTTATATTAGGAGGAACTTTAACTCTCCTGCACGGTAAATTTCTTATTAAACCGGGTTGTCACTGCGCGAAACGGAGTCTCGCCTTCCTACTCACCCCGAAACTTATTTCGAAGTTTCGGTTTTCGATCGCGTATCAAAGCCTTCCGTATTGTGCACAGTGTATACGTGCACAATACGTGTGTTTCGGATCAGGCTGCACTCGGTGTCATTGTCTCGCCTGGAATCCGAAACGTTTCGTCCAGTCGACCGAAGACATTTTCGCGCAGTGGCAACCCGGCTTTACAGTAGTTTAGTTTTGTGCTAATAGCCCGGTCTATTTAGACATTCCCGCCAAGCTGAAAATCAGTAAAATAAATATAAATAATTATTTACTCCGCCAAAAACAATACACGGACATACATAATCATCAGAAACCAGGGGTTGTATGTTTTTTTTTATGTCACGGCATTATATTTACTCCCTAATTTTTCCCCGAACTGCAAAAAAGTGTATAAATACTAATAAATATCACATTTTAGCTATAATTAATAAAGGACGTTTTCCGTGGCTATGGTTGGGTGCAATACTTCATGGTATATTGATAGAAAATATTACTTATGTCCATCCGGACGTAGACAATTTTTGGCATTCTCAGACTCCAATTATTTTCGCTGGAAGAAGACTCCCTTTACATATAATAATTTTATGTGAGTTTTAAATAATCGTTTAGAAATTAACAGTTTGTTCACTATAAATTCTCCTGCACTTTAACTCTGATTCTAATTAATTAAGGGCTCAATATTTTACAATGCAAAAAAAATGCACAATCACTTGCTAATTAAATAGATATCATCTTTTTCTCAATACTTTGAGGGCATGTTTGCTGGAAAGTGCTTACTACTCTGTAAACTCTATTCTAATACTAATATTTAATTCCGGGCATGCTGTATATTGGTTTAATTGCTGTTAAAAGACTTATTTATATCTTTATTTATTAGTGTACACTAAAGCGTTCTTTGTAGCATAACCAGCGCTAGTGTCACTGTTCTTAGTAGCAGTGCAAGAGAACTAGTTCACCCAATTCACTGTACTACTGCTTGCATTAGGGAGAAGAAGTGTGGGAAGGCAATAGGCATGCTGCGAATAATGAACAGGCAATCTGCCTAAAATGGAGTAGGAAGAAGAAGATATTTGTCAATTCCATGCTGATTATCGTGAAGACAAGACCGCAACGTTACTTGAAAAGTGCTTTCGAATAATTTAAATTCTACATTTCTGATGTAACAAAGTTTTGCGGTTGGGATTTGTTGATATTTTTTTTTTTTTTTGAAGTATAAAAACCGATTGGTTGAGGAAGGTTTACTAAACATTAATTGGATTTCCAATATCAATTGCAGATCATAAAAACTTAAATAAAAACACTTTCGGTTTACGATTCGATGTTTTCATTTGTAAGCAGAGGAGATGATGAGAGTCCACGTGGACTGACGGTTTGTTAGATGTTTAGAAAAAACTTTTCTTTATACTTATTTCGTATTTTTATATTTTTTGACAGACGATTTTTTCTAGATCCCTGTTTTATATATCAAGCACAGGTAGCGGCGGCAAAATTAAATTTACCAAAATGGTCTGAACCATTTTTAGTTGGACTTTTAGCCGTTTTGATAGATATCCCTTACGACATCGTATCTGTAAGATACATGCACTGGACTTGGCACGATACCGATCCAAATATATTCGACAGACATTATTGGGTACCGTGGAATTCTTATTTTTTCCACGCTACATTCGCAGCTGGTTTCATTTTTTGGTTCCACTATCTCAGAGAAAAAATATGCTCCACCGAAGGAAAATGGATCGCAGATAAAAGGTATACAAAATTAAAAACTAAACCGAATTTAAAACTTGTACCGAATCAGTAACGCTGTTTATCCAATAATAATTAATTTTTGGGTTATTTCACTATACGTTATTTATTATCGACCATAATATCAACGTTCGTCATCTGCATTTCATTGATCTTTCGTACATCCGCTCTTAAGTCCACTTTTAAATATTTAGCGTCGCATTTCAAATACGAGAGTTGATACTTAACGTTTTGAGATATGGCAACACTGTCGCGATTATGTCAAATCTGTCATTGCCGTCATAAAATTTGACATTTTCGTGCGATGATTTTCTATGACTTATCGACGTGAATTGCCGGCTTTTGATGACGAATCACCATCTCGAGCTGGTTTTCCGAATTCAATCGTGGTCGCACAGGATGAATACCGTGAAGGTCGTCCAAAATCGTTGTTAACATACCGTAAGATTTGAGGTATACTTGGGCGTTAGTTCTACTCGAATACATTCAATATTGCATGAGCCTTTGGCTGTCAGAAAGATTTGTTCGCTTTGGATACCGCATAATTTGACATTTGGTGCAAAGAATTGCTAAAAATATTCAATCGCGGCGCTTCAAAAGATAGAGACGGGCGACGAATCATGGATCTATGCATATGAATCCGAAACTAAACAAAAATCGACTGTATTGGTCTTTCAAGATGAACTAAATCCAACAAAAGTTGTTCGCCACAAAGCACTTCGGAGCAAATGGTGACTGGGTTTTTGGAATAACTGGACATATAACCACCGTTCCATTAGAGCAACGTATGCGATCAATTCTGAATGGTACACCAGCATTTCTTTGCCAGAAGTAAAAATCAAGGGAACTAATCATTCTCCACCACACATATGTTCAAGCAAAAACGTTTTTGGACAGTCAAAACATAGAATTAGCGGGTCATCCGCCGTACAGTCCTTGTTTGGCAACAAATGATTTCTTCCTATTCATAAAAATCAAAAATAAATTGCGGGGTCGACGTTTTTCTACTCTATGCACTCATGAACTGACCTGCACTGGTCCAGTTCGGTACAGATCCAGTGTAGCTACCAAGAACCCACCTCTTTAATTTTAACTCTTCAAAAAACTAATTTTAAAACAGAAGAGACTTAATATTTTTCATCATGAAAAATTATTTTTTAATTTTTGTGGATAACAGTCACCACCCTCCACTGATATAAACATTTTGTTTTTCAGTTTTATAAAAGAATTCTTCTGCACATTCTTAGCTGTCCTATTGGGATCTCCGACAGGAGTATTAGCATTTATAGCGATCTACCATCCGCTTCACGATATATGCACCATCCACAGCGAAGTTACGTTCTTTATCATATTCGTCACGTTCGCTTTGATTTCCTGGACAGGAGATAGATTAGCAATACTGAAAGATTATGGAAAATATACAACAACGTCTAAACTCCATTGGAGTTCATGGATTCTTTTACTTCACTTAATAGTTCATTACGTTACATTTATGTTAATACCTATAATGTTCAATCCAGAAGACGAGGTTTCAACGGGAATGAAGGAACCAATTGGACCGTGTAATGAATTCGTTCCGTTACACACTATTGTAGGATTGGTAAGTAGCTTTGTTCTGCGCCCATGTCCTTGGTTCACGCATGTGATAAATTTGTAACCCAAGCTTCTGATAGAAACAAGAATATTATACTGAATGATAAAGGTCAACAATCATCAACAGTCAATTGTTATTTCCTTTTCCAGACTCTGAAGAAAAGAAAATACCTTTGTCCATCCGATTACGATGAAGGATATTTCGATTTCCATTGTTTACCGAATCAAAAATACCCTTCGGACGGATCTATATGGTACACAATCTGCGGAATACCATTCAAAAATAGGGCTGAATATATCACAGTTATTGGTTTGATTACTTTAGCAGCGGCTGGTATATTTATTAATTTATACTTTAATTCATTCGGAGATTGTGTATTTCAAAAGAAAGTTAATACCAATAATGAAAACGAAAAGAATGTTTTAAAGAAAAAAAATAAATAAATTTTCTAATTAAAACAAGCGGATCATCTTATTTAAAATACAAATACCCGGCATATGGGGTACCATAAAGGAAAGTAGCAACGTTGCTAAACCTATCCCTCTAAGCATCCACCCTCAGATAAATCCACCACCCCCTTGTCACATATGTGAAGAAGATGAAATTGTTGAGTACGACTTCACGATAAAAGATGTTTGTATTTCTCTAAATATAATAAAGTTTTTCAAAAAGGAAGGTTTGAGTGACGATGTAGTCAAATCCATCACGAAATTGAATGTGATAACTCTTTAACAGTGGTAAACAGACTTTTTTTCTAATCAAGATTAACAAAATTAAGATTAAGCCCTATTAACCACATTGTTGCTTCTTTACCTTCAATTTTTATGAGGTCCTAAATTATATTATATATAAATATATATAAATGGTTTACCACACAAACGACAATTTATCAAAGTCTTGTTTTATTTCTAAAGTTTAAAATTATAAAAAAACCATATCTTAACAAGGTAGTGTTCATTTTATTTTCTAGTATTCATTTAATTTCAGGTTCAATCAGATTTAAAAAAAAGAACTAATATTAAAATTAACTTATTATTTTAAATAAAACTACTTTAATTTATCATAGTAAATAAGAAAACACAAGGAATTATGAGTAAGGTAATTTAAAATTAACATCCACCAGTTTGTTGTTGGTACACTTCGATTGTATCACCCTCATCCATCTCTAAGGAGTTTGGAGTGTCCGTATCGTTTATAGGATTACCATCAAATCTGAATCGGACAACTTGTGTACTAATACCCTGAAAAGAATAAATTTTAGATATTACATAGCTAGTCTTTGTTGTTAAAATAGACCTATAATTATAAGAAATCCAAAGGGGAATATAAAACGACAAATCACAACAGGGCACTTGCATGATTTGAGAAAAAAATTATCATTATCCTTGTGAAACTTTAGATTTAATGGGTTTAAATTGTGACGTTTTGTCTTTTATTTTTATTCTAAAGAGTCTATCTGATAAATATGATTTCGTTAAGTTGTAAAAGGGAGCAGAAGAGTGCGTTTGATTTTAAATAGCAAGCCTTTCACCAAACCTTATCAAATGCTAGACTTATATATAAAAATACTCCTGATCAATACTTTTCTTCTTCTAGTAAAAAATTTATTTTTCATGTACAAATCTTTGACACTGTTGTTTTAATCAGCAAAGCATCCTGTTACAGATGAAAAATCATCCGAAAAGTTTATATTTTGTGGTATATCTGGAAAACATTACTTTTCCGCATTAATGAATGATGATGAATGACAAAAAATCTGAAATTTTTTACATGGATATTTATTCTGAACAATCACATCAATAATCACAAAGGCAATTTTGCTTTTCATAAAGTTATCTTCTTCAGAGTCTGAAGGTAAACCTTTGAGTGTTGCTGTAGTGGTAGTAAAAACAGTATGAATATCACCAATGGTTCTAGAAATTCCAGCTTAGTGGGTATTTACTACCCCTTGGTGTTGAAAGCACAAATGAATGATTATACTCATAGTTTCATTGCTAATAAAAAAATGCGTTTGTATCAGGGTTTTTCATTGGATTCATTATGTGGAACTTATGTTACTTTATTGTATATTGCTAATAGATAACATTTAAGTTCTCATTACCTGTGAAACATAACATAAATAACTTTAATATATAATCTTCTAAAAATTGAACAAAATGCAATCTTACTTTTAAAGAAATAATTAGTACCTAGTTTACTAATACATTTTCCAAAGTTTAGAAACTACCTGCTCCATAATTAAAATAATGCTTTCTCACATTATGAAAAAATTATGGGATGAAATAGTTTTACAAACAAGGCTTGATACATTATTCATTATCAAGGTACAATTTAAAATTCATATGATACTGATAATTTAAGAACGATAAGACCGAATGCATCATCACAGGTTTTAAACTTATAATAAAAAAAACATTTAAAAAAGGGCTTTAAGTACTCACAGCACGTTCACAATAAGCTGTCATCAATTTTTTCAGAGGTGTGTGTTTCTTAATTTTGAACTGTACAACAGCATTATCTTGTCCAAGTACTTTAAGGTTGATATGTTCAGAGTCACTGGCCTACAAATAAAAAATCAGATTTAATGTAATGCATACATTGAATTATAACAATTTCGATAGCTTATTTGTACATACCTTTTTCTCGTCACCCATTTTCGTTTCTTATTTATGTATTACTAGCAAAAAGAATTCAGGAATTACCTGAAGTTTTATAACTTTATGCCAACAATTTAACAAAACAACGCCGGAGCAATTTGCCGCTTGCAAATAATGGCCGGCAGTCAGTGTAAAGATGGAGAACGGAGATTAATAAAGAGCGGTTAAGTAAAAGAGGGAAGATTGCATTCAATATGGAAGTGATATCCTGTTTGGAGCGTTAAGTTGTTTACAGTTAGGCGTTTCTCTATATAAAGCTCAATAGTGATTGGTGGGAAACCTAGCATTATATATACCGACCAATCATATAATAACATTTTGTTTTTCCCAGATTTAATGATGCCAGCTTCAACTTTATTATGTAGCTCTCTTTCTAAAATCTATAAGCAAAAAGAGAAGTGCAATAATAACAGTGGTTTTGTAGAAACAAATTATGGGATAAGGGTTTTAAAATGAAAAATGTAGTAACCTCTTCCTGATATTTTTTACTATATATATATATATGAAATCTTTTTAATAATGATTATCGATATGCAAGAGATTGTTTCTAGAAAAAACGTTTTCATTCGATTGTACTGAATCGATTATAACAGATCGATTAATTTTTCAGTATAAATATATATACAAAATAGAGAAAAGTAGAGTCGAATTAACGTGTTTTGAATTGATATCTGTTTAAAATAACCTACAAATTTTGTTTAATCAAAAGATAAATTTAGTTTAAATAATTAAAAATTTAAAATGAAGTGTACGATCAATAAAAAACTGGTGCCTATGAAGGCTCATTATTTTCTTTTCAATGCCGGTGAGTTTAATCAGTATTATTTTCGAATAAAAGTTTTATTTTTAATAATCTTTTGCCTTTATATTACTTTGTTATTCGTAAGCAGTATGTATAGTTGCATATCTGCAGTTAACTTTATTATAGATTTCAAAAAGTAAAATAATGAGTTAAGCAAAGTAACTTTTTTAAATAATAGAAGAACCGCCGGTCTAGAAAATTTAACTGAAGATCATGTTTGAGCAATTAAAACTGCTTTAGTTGTATTTAATTAATTGTAATCTTTATATTTTATGTGATGAAATTTTTGTTCATAATAAATGACTATCTACTAATCTGTAAATAAGTATCTTCGTTTGCGAGGGCGCACTTTTCACGAATTTTTACTCAAGGGCTTTTATTTGTTCCTCATACAGCATTTGATAGATACTTATAGAAAAGGGGCTATTTTTTCCTTTATTGCATAGATTTGAATAATTATTTCACTGTTAATACAGTTGTTAAAAAGTCTAAATTGCTAGATTATGTATTTATGAGATATTTAAAAATATTAATTGATATTAATGTCGAAATATTTATTAATGATTTGCTTGGTTTTATAATGAAATGTAGAGTATAATGACAAGTTTTTTTACACCTTGACCCACTAAATTTGTATTATTATTACTGATATATTGTGTCCAGTTATAACAGTTCTTTTTATAGGGATTGACAAAAAATTTCAACATTAGAATATATTTGCTTCTTTTAAATTTGTTTTATTTCACACTGCTCTAAATTTAATGATAAATTAAATGTTTTTTTCACAGGATCAGGTCCAGTTACTCCTTATCTCAGTATATATGCTAGGCAGTTAGGGTTCTCTAGTATAGTAGTAGGCTTCATGTACACAATTCTTCCAATTTTTGGAATGGTGGCAAAACCAATATTTGGAACGATAGCTGATAAGTTTCGATGCCAGAAAAGATTATTTCTTGCAGCACAAATTTTAACTGCCATAGCTTTCTTGGTCATATTCTATTCACCAAAAATTCATACAACCAGAATTGTTAATTTTTCGTGTTACAATGATACTATTGGATTTTTTTCAAATTCAAGTATAAATAAGTGTACATTAGATGATTTACTAAGACAGAATACTTCAAATATGTGTAAGGTAAGAGTTATATCAAGTACATTTGATTGGTTATCAATAAACATCTGAAAGACTGCAGAAAGTGGTTTAAGTAAATTAAATGTTCTATAATAATAATTATAAACTTCCTTATTATTTTTTTTGGTAATTAGAAGTAAAAATACTTATATTGTTATATAATTTGACTATAATTATATTAATTTTAATTTGTTAAAATAATATCATAAAGACCTTTAAATTGAGGCATCAGACAATTCCCTTTAAGGATAATTTAGTCCCTATAAACTATAAAAATAACTGTGGCCTGGGTTTTTAATAATTTCTCATATATTTTAATTTTTCTATTTAAAATATATAATTTATTGAAAAATATTTTGTATTTATTTTTTTTACTTATAACTTTGAATCTATTGGAGTAATCTTATTGCTTTATTGAGACAATCTCTACATAATTAGACATTGAATGTCTCAATTGGATAGATAGATCTTGAGAAAATTGGGGAAGAACTGGAAAATTTTGTGTTTTTTAAAAACCTATTAAGTTGAAACAGTGATTTGGTCACAATTAGTTTGGATTTCCGTTTCGGAATTTTGTTACACTAGTAACACCTTCTCTTCTGTACCTAACACTGTTTCCAACAATTAGGCAACTAATTAATAGTTCAAGGTTTATTTGACAGAGGTTTATACTAGGTAACTTGTGTATGACAGCACGCACATAGCTTAAGTTTCAGTACTGTTTATTTTTTATTATGAGTTTAATAGTTTCGCATTTATTAACCAATACCTATACATTATTTACAGATGACTTGTGGTGTAATTGATCAATCACTCTTATGTAATAAGTGGAATATAAGTGATCATTGTGGGCATGATCCTCCTACAACATTATCGTTTACGGCATTAACACCAACATATAAAATTCAACTTACAAATACTTCTCTTTTTTTCGAAATAGCCAACATTAAATTAAATAACGAAAGAATATTGACGCCTTCATGTTCTAATGGATCACCTTTATCTACCTGTCACATAAACTGTGATGATTATAATATCAATAGTCTGATAACAGAAACATCTATCGACGATAGTGACGCTTATAGATCGTATCAGTTTTGGTGCCTTTTAACTTTTATGATAATAGCTTGGATCGGACAGGCTACTGTAGTCAGCATAGGAGATGCTATATGCTTTCAATTATTAGGTATGTAAATTGCATAATCAGATAATCTCGCAATCATTAATTCACGTACTTTTCCATATTTTATTAACAATGCTTTCAACATATGTCTCATATATATCTTGGGCCAGGTTCTTCTGGGACCATCCTCGTAGTTTGATAGTCCGACATACATCTGGTAACCTTTTGTTTAAAGTAGAAATAGAAGTTGTTCTAAATTTCTAAATGCTGTTAATAGATTTCTCTATATTGCAGGAGATAAGCATAACAGCTATGGTTATCAAAGATTATGGGGATCTTTAGGATGGGGATTGATTGCGGTTGTTACAGGTGCTTTAATAGACGTTTTAAGTAAAGGTCGAGCTCAAAAAAATTATACATCAGCTTTTTACACCGCGGCAGCTTTCCTAATAACCGATTTTTTAGTTTCGTTGCAAATAAAGGTGAGTAAATTATATTTTTTTTTCATCTTGCAATGTAATACAACGTTTCTGTTTTTATCAATAAAAATTTTGTTTAATGCACTACTTCTCCTTCATACAATGTATGTACGAGGGACGTTTTTTTTTCAACCTCCGATCGCTCTGTGCAGACGCTACGCGTGCAGAAGAAAACGCCGTAGGCGACTGCGAACTACACACTCCGTCAGGTATCAGTCGGCGTTATGCCACAGCCACGTAAACATGTCCGCCATTATTGATGCTACAGCTAAGTGTGATTAGTTTTCTACAGGCTGGAGGCCATAGTGCTGCAGAAATCCATGGGAGAATGAGTCGTGTGTATGGGGAAAACTTCATGAGTAATTGTGTCGTATGTGAATGGTGTCGAAAATTTAAAGATGGCCGTAATGGTGTGCTAACACCAAGAAAGCTTGCCTTGTGGATTGTATGGAAGAGTTCACCAAAACCTTATCCTTATCACGTTCAGCCTTCACCCATGGTCCTTCCAGGTTCTAGAATTTTTTTATTTTCGTCACGAAGTTTCTTGATTTTTCACCTACCTACAATTATTTCTGCTTTTTCCAATAATAAACTGTCCTTTTCTCGATTTTTATATTGAAATCCCATTTTTTTTCAATAAAATTTTAAAATCAGAGCTTTATCCACTTTGAAAGAAAAAAATTGTGTACAATTGAATTGTTAATTTTTTTCTTGATGGATACTTTTGATTGGTTCGGCCACTGAATGATTAGCTCTGTACTCACGAAGAATAACATAATCAACAGTCTTGTCAGCTTTTAAATTGTGGTATATTATGGTACCACTGATTCGGACTAATAATGATACCGCGACGCTTTTCGCCCAGGATATTCACGTGCTGATCACGTACTGATCATTGTAAGTATTATGTATCATACTCTACAAAGATATGAGTGCTAGGTTTGGCTGTACTTTGTCGATCCCTGTATTTGATATTTGGTTCGCTCAACTAAACTTTAAGTTGACATTTTCTTTCCAAACAGGAAATATACGAAATAAAATTTAGAAAATTTTATTTTTCAATTATGTCAACAATACAATTTCTATCAGTTTTTTCAGTATCATCGACTTTTAAATTATTTTCTTAAGCACATAAATTGTTATCATTACAAACAATATGTTATCACTCATATTTTGGATAAATCGGTATTTATAGTTTTGATTATGAATATTTAAATTGATAAGTTAATTTTTCAGATAGTTTTCCATAATATGAATAAATTCATGTTACGAAATATTTGTCTCTTTATTAATATCTATATTTTGATAAAAACTGAAATAACGTCGACGCTTCAAAATTATTTTACGCTAAAAAATACATTATTTATTATAGGGGACGCATAATTAAAAATCAGTCTTTTCGGGAAACGTTTTCGGTTTTTTCTCATTAAATTTCAACTTCCTTGGTTTGGGAAGATGGATTTTTGTTTTCTATTCTATTCACCGCAGATTGGGAAATGTGATGTTTAGTATATTAAAATGCTCTACGGGCCATGTAGGCCCAGAGCAAGTCCTCTATTTTGCATTTTCCACATAATATTTCTTCATTCCTTCCTGTTCACAGCTAAAACATTAGCTTTTTGCTGAGAATTTACCTTTAGTCTCTGAAGACGATAACTTGGTTATAGAAACGCGCGTTTTCTTGTATGTGATCTTCCATTTTGTGTCATGGTCACTTAGAATGTCCGAGATGGTTGGAAATATGTCATTGTTTTTTTAAAAGCAGGAACCTAAAACTTAGACACTTTCTAGAGGGGATCTGAGATTTCTGAAGCTGTGACTATTTAACGTGAAGATATTTTAGAGTGGAAGAATCGCAAACGGTGCAGAAAAATCTAATATTATGGTACTTTTGATGATGGAGCACTTCTGTTTTGTTTTGAATGCTGAATATGGTTTGCACTAGCCCAAATCTATTCTGGGTCGAAGTCAATAGTGTTTGATGGACGCGTTTTGTTCCTGAAATCATTGATAACAGACCAAGTTTCTTTGGGGGAATTTTGTAAACTCTAGATATGCGAGTTTCGTATTTCATATTAAATTTTTTTCCAGCATACACAAAATTCAGTATCTACCAACTTATTTCGAGATGTGGGTGCGTTACTTCTAAATATACGAATAGTGGTATTCCTTATTTGGTGTGTATCCATCGGTATGTGTACAGGACTGATGTGGCAATTCGAATTTTGGCTAATAGAAGATTTGGCAAAAATACAAGGATGTTCCGCCACTGCTCATGTAAAAACATTGGAAGGTTTAGTTCAAGCAATCCAAACCATAATAGGGGAAACACCGTTTTTCTTTCTGTCGGGAATAATAATGAAAAAAATTACTCACGTCCACACCATGTCGTTGGTATTATTTGCCATTGGAATTAGATTCATCCTTTATTCCGTTATACCGAACCCGTGGTATTTTTTGCCAGTGGAAGTATCTCAAGGACTCACTTTTGGGCTGTTTTTCGCGTGTATGACGTCGTATGCCAGTATCATAGCCCCAGTTGGATTGGAAGCTACCATACAGGTTGGTATTTTTGTTTTTTATTTGAAATTTTGTAAAGCTAATCAGGCACCTTGGCTCGAGCCTTTCAACGTCAATGTTTGCCCAAGTGGGCACCCATCGATGATATAGACTGCAAGTTACCTCGTTCGTGATGTCTTGGAGTAACGCGTGTGTGTAAGTGGAGCAGCTGATCGGTGAGGAAGGCAAAAACCCCGACTATGTGCCTTTGCTTGTATAATGCGCTTCCATCCATATCCGCAGAGTTTGTTTTGAGTGTAGATCATTCGGAGATTTAATAACTGTATTATTGGGTATTGCAAGCAAGCAAGTGATTCAACCTCGTCGTTGCTTTTGTTGCTGGAGTGACCGGGCACACAAACGAGCTGAACCTACGCCCAACAGTTCTTGTACGACTTCCGGTGCATCTTTAATGGTATTTAGAGCATTCGTAAGCTTTATCATATTTAGGAGCGATGATGTCAGAATCATCAGCAATGGAGGTTTTGGACTCTTTGATGAGTTAAATTAAAAATTTTGCAAATATATCCAAAACCGATAACGCTTATTTGATCATTTAGGTATCTTCATCAAGATCCATCAAGTTAATGGCTTCCTTCCGGAAAATGAGTCGAGGAAATTCCTATTTTTTCTCCATGAATAACATTTGGTTAGATAGTTAACCGTAAAAAAATTATTTTATTTCCTAGAAGTGAAGATAAAAGTGCTCAAGGTACTAGTCACGAAACCGGATCTGCGATCTTCCACATTTTTAAATCGTTACTTCCAAATATTTCCGAATTCCGAATTATTTTTTTATTGTAGGGACTGGTAGGAGCTGTTTTTGAAGGAGTAGGCGTATCGGCAGGAAGTTCTCTTGGAGGGTATCTCTATAAAAAAGTTGGAGGACCATTGACGTTTCGATATTTTGGTTTTGCCGCTTTGATAATCTGCGTTATCCATGTCTTAGTTCAACGCTTACTACAAGGTACTTGAAATAAAAAAAAAATAAGACCTCAATTATTTCCTGTAACCCTTCATATTTTTAATATTTCAAATTATTTAATGCTAGTTATTAATTTTCATAAACCGATTAAATTTTCAGAGGTATAAAAAGAATAAATTGAAAAATTTTTGATGTTGACGGGACGTCCGAGTTTATCCTTCATTTCACAAAGCGTGACTTTAAGATTTTGATAAAATTAGTATCAACGGATAGATAAACAAACGACTACGAAAAGACCCAAATAACAAATTTTATTCATGTCGAGCAATTTTTTTAATAAAATTGGCCGCCATATTGGATCCGCCATTTTGTTTTTTTGAAAAAATGATTAATCAGCGACCCCTAAAACCTCTAAATACCGAATTTCATTGAAAAATTACCATTCGTTCAGTTGTAAACGAATTTTGGACTTTTGGACCACTGCGCCCCCGGAAGCGTTCAGACCCAAAAGGCGGTAGATTATTTCAAAGAAATCTTCCAATTATAAAGAAAGTAACATTGAGATCCACTTCCAAATAGTTTTTAACTGAAATGAGCTTCTCTGTAATATAAAAATATTACGGTTACGGTTAAGAAGGTATTCCGAATATTTTAGAATTCAATTTACTACACTGTTTAATTAATAAAAAACGTTAGCTGCTATATAAACAATCGCCTACGTCCATTTCCGGATATTAAGGTCAACGTATACGTAATAACGACGAAAACTAAATTTTATCCTGTTAAGATTGATAGTAGTTGAGGTTAAGTAATAGACCTTGACCAAAAATAAATATTCCAATAATTTAATTATATAATCCAGAATATTTAATCGAGCACATAAGCAATTAACAACATTTTAAAAAAATACTACAAGTTATGATCATGATACCAGATAATATTTTTTATTTTTTAAAGTGGATTTCGTATATTTATTTGGGTATAAAAAAAAATTTTAAACTTTGCAGAATTGAACGGCGCAAAATACTCGACTAGCGAAAAATCAAAATCTTTTAACTTTAATCCCCAACAACCACCACATGCACCACCATCAACATCTGGGGAATAATCGAACAGGGAATTACTCGAGGTCTAATGATCTGGTCTGATACGTAATCATATCGGTGAAGAAATTTGACAAAATATTCGTTATGATCAGTCACCACCCCATCAGATACCACGAGAGTCATGGCAGAGAAACAGCAGAACTTTGCGAATTTGCACAATACCGTCAAATGTTCTTAATCATTAGATTAAATTCAATAAACTCCATATAGCTTTTTAACCGCTGAACTTCATTTTTACATCAAAATCATTTAAAAATTGGATCAAAACTAAAAAAACTTTTAAATCCTCCACTCGGGCATAGAAAACATCCTTTAGCACAATTTTAAGAAAGGAGAACTGGATTATTTGACTTTGAAGGATCACCATACAGTTCCGTAACCTGTAAAGTTCGTTTTTGCATTAGAATGATCCAAAAGTTAGATACAAACCATAAATAAATTGTAAATTGTCGACTCAGACATAAAAAACATCCCTTAGCCCAATTTTAACAAATCAGAACTGGATAATTTGCAGCAAATTAATAAAAAAATGGAGAAAAATGCTTTTATTAAAAGAATGTTACCTCTACTTTTTTTAATGAAAAAATTTATACTTGTTTCAGAACTTCCAAATAATTATTCTTGTTCAACAGATAAAAATAAAAAGGAAGAAGAAAGAGAATCGACGTATCTCTTTTATCAACAACAAAATGGACAGAGATGAAAAAAGACTTCACGAAGAAAAGTCAAAATTACACTGCCGATAAACTGATATTAAAATCTTTTGGTTATATTCTAAGATATTTGTAGTTGAATCTATCATATATTCATACAAATTTTTAAAATAATTATGAATTTTTGAAAAAATGATATTGATCTGTATTTCGAAATTTTTCATTAGTATTTTTGACCAAAAATACTGTCTTCTATGTACATAGTTAGTAGTTGAATCAAAAATTGTGATATGTACAAAGGGAATTAGAAAAATCACTATTGTGATTAATAATAGGTTTCTTTGTTAAAAGCAATCTTAATTATATAGACCTAATTTAATTTATAAATTTCTTAGATTTTTTTATATATTTATATTTCTAAATGCTCTTGATTTTATATATCTTCTGTTTTAAAATTAGATTTTTCAATAATTTTTGAAAGAGTTAAGTCGAAACGTCAAGTTTTCATCAATTTTTCAAAAATTTTTTATAAAAAACTAATTTTAAAACAGGAGAGATCTAAAATCAAGAACATATAGAAGCATTAATTCAATTTATATATGTTAATAAATTGTTAAGTGTATTCCTTGTATTTTTCGGTTCCAATGCTTTTTATACAGAAATGATTGTCTCTCGGTACATTTGAACTACTTTTCGATCTTTTCCATTCAAAAATAAATGTTTTCTGGTAAATTAGAAATACTTGTTGATATTTCCTGTACAAAAATAAACGTTTCCGGTACATTTAAACTATTTTTCGATCTTTCTCGTGCAAATATAAATGTCTCCGGTACATTTAAACTATTTTTCAATTCCTTTGATTCAGAAATAATTCCTTTTTGGTATATTAGAACTACTTTTAGTTCAGTTCGGTAAACAACTAATCGTTTCCGGTACATTTTAACGACTTTTCGATCTTTCTCATTCAAAAATAATTGTTTTCTGGTACATTAGAACTACTTTTTTATATTTCCCGTACAAAAATAAACGTTTCCGGTAGATTTGAACTACTTCTAGGTCATTTTCATTCAGAAATATTGTTTTCTGGTACATTAGAACTACTTTTAGATCTTTTTTCCTACAAAAATCTTTGTTTTTGGTATATTTCAACTACATATGGAACTTTCTCATTCTCTAATCGATATAATATCGATCCGACTTCTACGTCGAAAAATGACTCACTGAAATCGAAATTCCGACGTCGCATAAAAATATAAATGAACGTATTTGATAGGGAATCTCTGAACCATGCTCTATTTTATAAACTTTCATCACCTTTGATTATATTTCGTTTCGTGTTGCTTGTTACTAAGGGAGTATGGGGTGAAGTTCGGCAGCGAACCCCCTTTGGAAGCTCCAAGCGATTGCGTATTGTTGCGGAAGGTATTTTTCGACAATTTCTTTTCCGAAATCACCTGGAAAGTCATCGAGATACTCGTATATACATTGAATCGTTCGACAAACATCTAATTTATCATACAGGTTGTTGTTCGATGTATAAATTGGTCGACCGTACCGATTTTCATCTACTCACCCTGTATATCTTAGATTAGAAATGATATGAATTTAGTAGTTATATATTTTATGTACAATTTTCGAATATTAATAGTTTCTTTGAAATAGTTACGACTTTCAAAAAAAAATTTAATTTACTAGTTTTGAAAATTCTTCCACTTGCTACTATAGCGCCACCTTTATTTGCTTCCTTTCAACAGATCCTCCATATATTGACCAGAAAGACATCTAACAGACGTCAAATCAACGACAGCTTGCTAGCTGGGTATGTCAAATCTCCAAATTTATTTCAAATTACTTACTCATGTCTTATCAATAAAATAATTATCAACGTTATAAAGATCATAATCGGGGTATGATATAACTTATAATTTATGGTTACAAGGAAGTTCATGTATGAATCTTAATGTATCTTATCAGATTAAAAAAGTTTTTTTAAATACATGTTTATATACTAGATGATAAAATTGTTACAGACTTATTAATCTCGTTTTTATTAAAAGTATTAAATTATAAATAAATGTAACAAATTGTGATGGTTATCAGTGGATAAAAAAAATTTATTGTGAACAACACTTGTACAAATTATACATCACTTAATGTGAGTGAAAGATAAACAAAGATGCGGTATAAAAAGGGTTCTAATCAAGTAAGTATGGGATTTTTATTATTAATTTTTTTATTAACTACTATTTAGAAAGTTCAATTACTATATAGGTTTCAAAAAAAGATGACCTCGTCTCTAGGATTGGTAGCAACAAACAAATCCCATTAATTTTCAGTTTTCTTCTTATATCATAAATGAGGTCACCTTTTTTTTAAAAAAAAAACTGTACGAACTACAAAAATAGAAAAAAAAAGTTAAGAAAAGTGAAGACTAAATGAATATGTTCCATATTTTGGCCGTTCACTTTATATCTATTCCAAACTTCACGTTTACATTGTATATTTTTGAAATTTAGGACGTTACATCACCCAATAAGTCGTGTGACTGACACACAGATGGCGCTGCAATTGTCAAATTCATATGACATTAATGGAGTACCAACTATGTGTAAAATTTCATGACATGCCGATTAGCTAGAAAAAAGTGACAGCCATTTAAGTAAAGCTACTTTTGTTATTTTCCAAACAATAGTTTTAAAACGATTTCGGGTTAATTTATCATTGCTTCTTAGTAAAAAAAAATACTGTACAAGCTCAGAAATGATTTCAAAAATGTTATACGGACTTCTGCTCCATTGAAAAGAATCATTTGTTATTGGTTTGCTGAATTTAAACATGGTCGTATAGACACCGATGATAGTGAACGTTCCGGTCGTCCAATTGAGGTGGTTACCCCATGTTCAGAACGGCAAATTGACTTAACAAGTTTGTTATAGTAATAGAAGAAATTTTCATTGTAATTTTTTGAAAATTACATTTGATTCAATCGTTCCAGTGAAGAATAAAAAAGGTAATTATAATATTTCAATTTCGATGGCGTAGTTAATTATGTCTAAAGAGGTAGAAAGCATAGGAAAAAGCTAGCGGGTGACGAAAGGTTATGTTATGAAATTTTTATAGGTTATGATTTGTTTTGTCATTTCTTCATTTTGAATACAAGTGAGGGGATGATCAGTTATGAAGTAATGGCTTTCAGACTAGATCGGCTCGATTTTATGTACATTTTTGCTTATTGAAACTATTTAATAACCATTTTGTTTTATTTCACAGCAATGGCGAGAAGTAAAAAGTTGTCTGATGCTGAAGCAAAATTAGAGAAGAAGAAATACGATAAAAACTGTGATTACTACTACATTAAGAAAAAGTATTAATATAAGTATTCTTGCAGTCATGTTACTTATTACTTTATTGTCACATGACGGGGAGATAAAGGGAAAATAACGAATAGGGATAATTTTCAATATAGAAATGGAAGTGAAAATAAAGATATGTAATATAATTATACCAATAATAACATACGCAGTGAAAATTGGGACAGTGAGAAAGAAGAATGAAGCCACAGTTGAGATGAAACGCTTGAGATAAATAGGAGGAAAAACATTGTGGAACCATCATTAGACAAATAAAACAAGAAGCAATAGTACTAGAAGAGGTAAGCTAAGAATAAATAAAACAGAACAGCGAGGAAGCATTGGGTACAAGAGGAATCAGAATCTCCGTGCAGATTCTGAAAAGTTGAAAAGATATAAAATTTTATAGTCACAGAAAAAAAAATAAATACTTTTAGCATTTTACAGCGGCTACTTTTTTAGCTAATCAATTAAGAGGGCGAATTAAAATTATTAAAAGTTTTAAGAGAATGAAGTATGAAAAAGTTATAATTAGTAACGTATTCACTACTTTCTCAGCAAAAACGATCTGGTTTAAGTACTTTCGGGAATATGATTTAAATAAAAATAGTAATAACAAAAACGAACGAAATTTATTTTGAAATTTTAAAAGTTTATAACAACAAACATAAATAAAACTCAAATTTATCACAATAATAAAAAGAGATTACCAAATTATATTCTTAGATAATCAAATATATAAACGTAAGAATATATTTAGATAGACATTTAAAGACTATAATATAATTTAAATAAATGATATAGATATATATTTCCACAATTTTTAAAATTAATACTGTACAGAATATATCATGATGAGCTGAATCTGCAATATATTTCTATTTTGTGTGTTTACCAAGGAGCTCATTTTAGTTAAAATATTCTGTTTCAGTTGTCTACGACTTCAGGCTATGTCTATCGGAAGTGTGGATCTGGCTTTTGTTATTATATAGTATTTTTAGAATCCATTACAAAACTTTTTTAATTTTAAGTTAGATCAAAAATAACCATAATTTGTATTAGGACTTATTTTATAGTATTTTTAGAATCCATGATAAATTTGCTTTCAACATTAATCAAAACATAATATGTTCAACGTGCTTCCGTTTAAATTTTTATAAAATTTTGACAAACAGCTCAACAAAGATTTTATAAATTACAGAGTCAGATCGAAAATAACCAAAATTTGTATTAGGACTTATTTTATAGTACTTTTAGAGTTCATGATAATTTGCGAGTTTTACCAAGAGTATCTTTTTAGTCTAACCTTAAGAAAGTTCTGTTCAATACTACTTGGTAAGAACCGTGTATCTAGCACCCTCTCTGAAAGTCAGATGTAAAAACAAATTCATTCATATTTGTAGAGTCCATAATACTTACAACTAAATATGATAATTATGTTTAAAGTGCTTCCGTTTTTCATTTTCTGAAAATTTTGACATACAATTTAGAAAAGTTTTTAAATTATAAAATTAGATCAAAAATAATTATAATTTCATGTTATATCTATCATTTAATGGTTATTTTAGATTCGATGATATATTTCCATACAACTTTTTTCAAAATATAATTTTTAATATGGACAGATACACATAAAAACATTTTGGAATTTAAGAGTCGGATCACAGATAATTATAATTTGTTTAAATAACAGCTTTCCTAGATCTTTGTGGAGTTTTCAAAAAAATTCTACGATATGCTCGAAAATTATGTAACTAACAATTATAACTTAATTTTTTTCTCAACAACAGTTATTAGTACACTTTTAGACAATCAACAAGAAATAATGCTGAAATATCATCTGGTAAAATTTTTTTGAAAATTTATAAAAATACAGTAAAATTTATAAGGAAATACAGTTTTTACTAAAAATATTGGTGAAATTACTTAAAGAACGAAAAATGCAACCACTTCATGGATGTTCATAAAAAATTAACAAAAAAAACTTTGTATCAGCTGACTAAAACCATTCAAAGACATTTGAAGGATGATGGAATTATAATGTGTGGATTCCAGGAAATATTTTGAGGCTTTGAAAACGCAACTTATGTACCTGTCAGAGAAAAGCTCAAAAGAAAAGGAGTGTTGACGTCGAAGATAGCTGACACGGAGAAGAGAAATCAAACCACCTTTGTTAAAACCACTTGCGAGACACCTCAACGAGGAGTAATATCTCCTGTCCTATATATTCTTCTAATGCAAGACATTTTAACAGGTTTGTGTTAATACATTTGAAAACATTTCAAGTGTAATTATGGCGTTTTGAATTTTAATATTTTTAAAATTTTGGATAGTGATAAAACTGCTAATTTGTGTAGTTACAGTTCACCTAAAAAATGATCAGAAAAATTGCATTTCAATATTAATAAAACACAATTTGTAGTAATTTTGAACATGTACAAAAATGAAGTTGAAGCAAATGTGAGAAAAGAAGGAAATATTGTTGGAGTTGTTGCTTCAAGTGCAGTAGTATGGGAACGAATAATCATACTATGCAGAATTTATTAGTTATCTAAAACCACAAAAATACCCTTTTTGGGGGTACTTCGTCCCCCATTTTAGCACAATTCCGGCGAAGAGGAAAACCCTAGGATAGTAATTTTGGGCTAGAAGTGACGTAAACCAATAAAACTTTTTGAAACAATTATTTCCGATACGTCTAATTTTTACGTTTAATGCTACTGACTATCTTTTTAGTCAATTACTTTGTTTTTTTTTGTTTTTAGATACCGAGAAAAATTCGGAAGTATATAGAGCTATATAAAAGGTTCGATAAGGTATTAAGGGTTATTTGGTATAAAAATCAGATGTACCTTTTGAGCAACAACTGAAACAGTCCAATCTGGTCACAAAGTTACAATATCTCTTGATTATTTACCTCGAAAGCAATTTATAAATTTCTACGTGTTCACTAATTTTCATAAATTCAAAAAATGTCGATATAAATTATCATTTTTACATCTTTCCGATATTTCAATTCTAAAAAGTTAGATAATTCAACTAAACCCCAACAACTTTCATTTCTTTTGTTATCTAGGGTATAAGTACGTCAATTCTTTTTCATCTTCCCGTTGAATTCTTTCAATATTTTCTTCTGATATCGAATATTCATTTTGAGATCCTGAAAAAAGAAATTAATGTAATAAATACTTAAACAAAAAATAGTCGTTTCAAATATCCAAATGTTTAATATTAGGGCTAGTCAATGGGTAGTGGATTTCTTAGTGGAATAAATAGTTTAATGGAGAGATAGTTGGAGTTTAAAGCTCTACCAATAGGTTAGTCCAATGGTCAATCCAGAGAAAGTTACCTCTTTATTCCCACTATCGTGAAGTATAAGAAGAATAGAGGAATGATTAGAATTCATGTCGCAAACCTCTTCCACATAGAATAGTCTTGTTTCTTTGTTAGTTGGAGTTCAACAAAGTGTTTCGTGTAAAAACTCAGGGAATAGTTACCGATTCAACAAATATTTTGTTCTCGATATTAAAATTTTATGATTACAGGACTAATTCTCGAGCATCATGAAGTTGGACTTCCAAGGACAAAAGAAAATGATTGAAGATATTACAGAGCATGACAAATTAAGAAACTTATAATTGTGATAAGCGATTACTTGAAATAAATATTTTTCCCTACCTACAAATCCCAATTCCCTCCGATTTTGAACGTACTAAAAGAAGAAGGAAAAGGAAAATACAACGCCACTTTTTTTTAAAATTTTTTTGTCTACTTCATAACATCAATTCGATTCATCTTGCTCGTACAGGGTTGCCTTACTATCTTAAGGACTTGCAATAAAAAATGTTACAGTAAAGTGACTAAAAAAAGATTGTCATTGTCCTCTTTAACTTATAACTTTCAATGAAATTCATCAAGCAACTTATGGTAACAACGGGCGAGATGTCGATTAAGCGTGAAGCGTTAAATGTCACTTTTACCCTGAGCGAGTCCAAATAAAATTAATAGTAACGCCATTTTCTTCTTATTCTTCAACCGGCGCTACGGTCCCTTGAGAACCATGCCCTTCTCAACAATCAAATATCAATCCTTTCTGTCTTGAGCATGGTGCTTTCAACGTCGAACCCTTAGAAGGATCAGGCACGCCTCAACGTCCTCAAATCATCGAAGGCGCTGTATTACTCTTAGATACCTCCAGGTATCGATCAGAAGGCATTATCTCCACGCGTCCCAGCCACCTCAGACGCGCCCCTCGGATAAACGCCATCAAATCTGACTGAGCTCAACGCTCCTCCGGATCCTCCGCCCACCAGTTCTCGCGAACGGGGTCAAAAATCCTTTGCAGGGTCTTATGTTTCTAGCAGTTCAAAATACTCTCACCTAGCAGACATCTACAGCGAATCTGAACATATCCCACACAACAAAGAAGAAAACATACTAAACTCCATCGACACACCATGCCCAATGAGTTTATCAATGAAAACTTGTTGCCCAAAAGAAGTAAAAACCGAGATAAGCATGTGTTAAATCCATAAAGCACCAGGATTTAATATAACCGCCCCATTTACCTAGTTCCTATCGTCCCATAAGCCAGTTCTATCCAAAATATTTCCCGAAGAGGCTTGAAAGTGAAGTAAACTTAAATTACCTTAATGCCACATCAATTTGGCTTTAGGCATGAACATTCTATCACTCCACAATATCACAGAATTGTAAAAAAGTATGTACTGCAGCTTTTATTGAAGTGGAGCGAGCATTCGATCGTGTCTGGCACCTAGGGTACTACTAAGCAAAATTTAATCTTTGAACCTCTATCATCCACCCCAACAAAAACAAGGCGTGCCACAGGGAAGTGTCTTAAGCCCATTTATATACTTATTATTCACGGTAGATGTTCCAACAATGGACAATACTACGATGGCAGAGGGCACTGCTGTTCTCTTAGTAGTCAACAATCCTCAAGTAGCCACAAATAAACTTCAACACCACAACAACGTGTGAAAATAGTTTACCAACTGCCGTATAAATATCAACTCGAGTAAGAAAACGAAGTCAAGTACTTAAGCCTAATTTTGGACTGAAAACTAACATGGAAATCCCGTATACAGTCAAAGGAAACCCAAATTAATATCATGGTCGAACAGATGCAGTGGTTTCTTGGTAAAAAATCCAAGTTAGAATTAGAAAACAAAGTCCTTTTGTACAAACGGATGATCAAGCCAATCTAGTAAGTACGGTATCCAGCTGTGGAGCTGTTCAAAGCCTTCAAACACAAAAATAATACAACGAATTCAGTGAAACATTCTTAAGACCCCACGGTACAAACACTCCACAATGAATTGAAAATACCCACAGTAGAAGAGAAAATATATTTTCTGAGTACAAGCGGAAAAGTATCCGGTCATCAAAATAAAAAAGTCAGCCAGTTAAACGAACCAGTACCAGTACGACCATCTGATTTATTACACATTAAAACAAAACAAAAATACACAGATTTTAGATTTAAAATAAAAAAAAAAAATAACGGATTATTTGACAAGTACTAAGAAAATTACATCAATGTACGACGATTCGGAGTGGAATTAGTAATTTTCAAGAAATTTCTTCTAAATAAAAAAAATACGCTTAAGAATTTATTATCATTAAATGTATATAAATATAAAATTATTTTATATTTTAACTGACAATTAGTAGTTTGATGAGTTTGTGATTAGTTCAATGCCGAGGTAATTAGTGTTTGTTTGTACCTGTACCTTTTAGTAAATATTGAATGATGATATGAATACCGCAAGTTACTAAAGCGCCAAAACCAAAATATCGGAATGTTAGAGGACCGCCGTAGGTTTGATAGAGGAATCCAGCCAAGGCGCTTCCAGAGGAGACTCCGACACCTTCGAATAAGGCTCCCACCATTCCCTAAATATGTAAAAATTAATTTTATTTAAATACAGAGCAACATTCAAATTAAGAGGAAATAAGTAGACGAAGTTATTTATTAATTATAATAATGTTAATTTCAATTATTTGAGGTTAAGTCGGCTCACGTCAAGCAGACCGATAAATTCGATAATTCGCGAGTTTTTTTGTAAATACTTTCTCATAATAATTACATAGCAACAAATTTCCTCGTAAGCAGCTATATTGTTAGAATCTGGAGGCAAGGTCATGGTGTAGGTTTTTGCATGGGGATGATTTTCGCGCTTAGACTCCTTCCTCTCCCATGAGTCCTATGGGAGGTTCTGGGAAGTCTTATCTTGACGTGACGAACCTTATATAAACTCCTTTCAACACCTAATCTTCCATTTTGTTTTTTTCAAAAGTGAATACATTAAAAAGACTCCAACTGAGTGCTTTAAATTGTCGCAAGAGGTCTATGGGGACAATTCTCTATCTAGCGCGCGTTTTTTTGAGCGGTGTAAGCGCTTTAGTGAGGGCCGAGAGAGCTCTGAAGATGACCAGCGCCCAGGTCGCCCTGTGACTGTTTCATCTCCGGAAACATTGACCAAAATCAACCAAATCGTTGAATAGGCATCCGGATGATTGCTGATGCTGTAAACGCCGATTAAGAAACGGTCAGAAAAATTGTATACGAGAAATTACAGAAGACAAAAGTCTGTGCGAAGTTGGTGAAAAAAAATCTGACTCCTGACCAAAAGCTCAGACTTCCTTGAGAGGTTAGAAAAAGATTTGAGTCGATGGAAGCGGTAAAGCAAACAGAGCTGTTTGTGTGTGTGTGGCTAGGCGTGTAACCAGTCTCGTTATTCAATAGCCAGACCTCGTATGCATAGAAATATTGAGTTTATTACATTTTGATGATACAGTTAAGTAATCCAAAACAACCCTCTTCACGGCGACGCATCATAATTAATTATTTATTATTATGAGCTGTAACCTCGCAAGTTTATCGTTACTATAAATTGTCTGTGTTTCGTATTTCTGTTAGTTTTATAGATTGTCAATTTTAATCCCATTCTTCAATTATTTAATTATTATTAACGTGACAATTAGGTCGATACGAATGACGAAATTGTTTTTCAAGCAAAGCAAAAAAAAGCAAAGTTGAATATCTCACCTGCATTGTAGCTTCTGTTCCCGAAGGCGCAATTTTACTTGCGTACGATGCCATACAGGCAAAAAATAATCCGAAAGTTAATCCATTCGATACTTCAATAGGTAAAAAATACCACGGATTCGGTACTACAGAATAAAGAATGAATCTAATTCCTATGGCAAATAGTACCAACGACATGGTGTGGACGTGACTAATTTTCTGTATAATTTTGCCTGAAAGGAAGAAAAACGGCGCTTCTCCCAAAATCGTTTGAATCCCCTGAATTAGACCCTCCAAAGTTTTTACGTAAGTAGTACCGGAACATCCCTGGTCGCTCGCCAAATCTTCTATAAGCCAAAATTGGAACTGCCACATCAGTCCTGTGCACATACCGACGATTACGCACCAAACGATAAATACTAAAATTCTTACGTCCAAAAGTAACATGGTAACATCTCGAAATATGTTTGTCGAAACTTTTTTATGCGAATACTGAAAAGATGAGATATTTCTATGAAATTTCGATTTAGAATGCGGAAAATAGTTTTGCGAATTATATACATAACTACTTAATAGAAAATCACATGAAATATTTCGATTTCGTTACGGTTTACTATTAAAAATATTGATAAAACTTTTTTTTTTGCAAATAATTCAGGACATCTGCTAAATCGATAAGAAATATACCGTTAGGGGGGATTCACACCAACGGGCACAGTCAGAGACAGTCAAGTCGAGATCGAAAGTGTCGTTTGACTCATTTTTTTTTTGTTTTTGCTCATTCTTTCCATAATAAAAAATGAAAATATATTTAAGATCAACTTTAGTCAAGATATAATAACTGGTCGAGATTTGAATTTGAACTATACTCGAAAAGCAGAAAGGAAACTGTTTAGTACTACTAATGAACCAAGAGATTGCGTTGAAGCTCGACTTGGCTATCTAAAGGATGTGGTTGATCTATGACATCGACTGTCTTCCTCAAGTTGAGAAGTTAGATGGAGAAGGCACGCTCCATATAAACTACGATACAAATTAAACGGACTAGGTCAAACAGAACCAGGGTTGAAGAAAATTGTGTTCTGGAAGTTGTAGGGTTTTCTATTTAGACTTTGATATTGTAACGAGTTTTTCTGTTAGATTCGTATGGAAATTATTTATCTAAAGGTATGAAAATGTCGACTAAGTTGAAATTCCTGGAACCGTTGGCGATATTCATACTGAATACACTGTTTCGACGAGACTGAAGACTGTTTACACCAACATTTCTAAGTACACTATTTGACGCGGGTATCGATAAACAAGTTATCGTTTACAGAGACTAAAGGTAAACCGTTGAGCCTCTGAAGACGATAACTTGGTCAGAAAGTGTAATTGTGGGTATTAGTGTAGTGTAAAGTGTATTCAGTGTCAAAAAGTTGATATAAGACAAAATCCGGTGGTTAGCTTTTACCACTTATTCGAGATATTGAAATATAGAGCGAAGATCTCTATGTTTTATGCACGATAGAGCTCCATCGCACCGTTGAGTAAAAGGTGAAAACGAAGAACTTATTGAACATTTAATTTCATTTTTAATGGCACACACAACATCGAGTTTTACCAAAAGTACCGTTTTGGTATAAAATTGACTCATGTTTGAGTTCGCTTGAAGTTTTTATTAATAAATCTAACCCCAAAAAAGTGATACTTGGTACGAACCGCGTAATTAGCGCCATCTATGAGAGTCGGATATAAAAAAATAACGAGATGTGCAAGATATCGAAACATATCCGCGAAAAATTTCATCGCAATGTTGCCAGTAATTTTTACCAAGCAAGCCCGAATTTTTTATCAGTTTTCTACCTACTTAATGGTCCTAAATTATTTGGAAAAACTTTCAATCAACATTTTTTGTGTATATTATACTTATATTTATATATATACTAACTAGTTAACAAATATACCTTTATTCTAGTCGAAACGAAGAAGTCAAGAAATAAAAAAGCTGCTCCCATATAAAATGCTGAAGTATAATTTTTTTGAGACGTGCCTTGACTAGACGCATCTATTAAGACGCCAGTCATCGCTGAAACAATACCCCATCCTAACGAACCCCATAACCGTTGGTAACCATAACGGTTTGGTTTATCTCCTAGATAGATAATAATCATATGAATAAACCCGAAGAAAAATGCAACTAAAAAGTGGTACGAACTAATTGTATTTACAATTTTTGTTTCAAGTAGTTCATTTTTATTTCATTATTTGAACGCTAAAAGTTTTACACAAAAAATAGTACCTAGTTATGTAGAGAAAAATCCGGAACATTCTAAAATAAATATGAAATATTGTAAATATCAAAATAATGAATCTTGTTAATGCAATCGCGAAATTCATTAAAATAATTCGCTTGTAAAATTATTAAATTGTGTTTTTTGTAACAATAAAGTTTTTGGAAAAAGATTTTCTAAAGTAACTGGCGCAGTCACAGTAGGATTCGTGCGGTATAAAACTCGACAAAGTATTTTAATACAGAAGCGCGAATATCTACGTTTCTACGAGGGACCGGAACTTCAAATTACATTTTAATATTCTGGAAAATTTGGAAATTTGCAAGAAGAAATTCAAAAGAAATAAAAATCGAACGCATAAAGATCAAATCACGCAAACAACTGTCAGCATTTTATTAGTGTAAATATGAATATTGTAAACATCAAAATAGTGGATCTTGTAGACATTCAGGCGTCAGTCGGCGTTGTGCTACAACCACTTAAACATGTCCGCCATTATTGATGGAGGCTACAGGCGATGGTGTTGGAGAAATCCATCGGAGAATGAGTCGTTGGTGCGTGAATCTGTCGTTTCATACGACTAGGTTCAATGAGTCGACAGAACGGTTGAAGAAAACCGTTGATGCACCATTACTGCTTTGTCCACGAAATTTCTAGAAGTTTCAAGGTCTGTTCATTGGCGGAAACTTTCTTTGTAAAGGGTATTGTCCACAGATATGACAAATGTCTCAATCTCTTCGGTGATTATGTCGAAAAGTGTACCAGTGTCTTTTGGTAACGAAATTATTGTTTTATATTAACTTGTCTTTTATTTATAACCTATCGGAGGTTGAAGAAAAAAGCGTCCTTAGTAGAATAACAAATTAAAATGATAGTATTTGATTGAACCAATATTGACATTAACAAGACTTACCTAAAAGTTCAAAGCATATGGTGTCTCCAATACTGACAACTACAGCTTGCGCAATCCATGCAAGTATCATGAAAATCAAAAAACACCAAAACTGATATAATCCATAAACGTCATCGTTATTTACAGACGTTTCGGTTATATAATCATTGACTGTATAACCCTGGCAATTGATCTGGCACGCAGTTAAAGGTAAGTTTGTTGTACAAGATTGTGTTAGTATATGGCCGTTTGGTAAAGTAATATTTTCCATTTTGAAAAGTAGTGAATCATCTAAAGGTTGTGTTTCGTGTGTTGGTATAAAGGCGGTAAAAGATAACGTATCGCTATGATTTTCTTGACAATATTCGATCAGATTCCATTCATTACATAAAGTTGTAGTACTGCTTACTTGACAACTCATCTGAAAAGATATTTTGGTTATCTCGTAGGTCGTACTACATCAATGATAAACAGGGTGTTTAAAAACGTTCGCGCACGAGTTATTTCACCGCGTTAAGCGAAAAAAATCGATTAAAAATCACATGTCTAAAACGAAATGTTCAAAAATGCGGCAGCAGCTAAATACTTTTATGGCTCTCTCGATCGCTCGATTGGAAGGAACTTAAACGTTGATTGGCTAATTGTTAATTTGCGATTAATCTATGCGTTATAGACAGGGTATAAATAAAAGGGAAAAAACGAATCTCTGTATGCTTTAAATCTAAAATCTGTAAAATATAACATAGTAGATAAGATTATGTTAAAAATTACGGAAAACGGAAAATTGGGACCGCTGTAAATTGGTCCTTATGAGGTTATTGAGGAGAAATATCCAAATATTGTTATATAGTCCGGTCAAATTAGACCAAAAAATAAAAGTAAAGCTACATAAATTCCCATCGAGGTGAAAATCGGTAAAATTGTTTAAAATATAATTAAAAATAAAATTTGAATGTTCCCCACCATTTCCGTGTATGGGAAAAGGTCAAAGGTCAAAAAAATGAGTTTTTCTTGATTATCAGCAAAACGGTGAGTTTTATCATAAAAATACCTTAGACGGAAATTGTAGATCATAAAATTATCTACAAAAAACGTATCGATACTTTTTTTCCTACGAGTCACCGTTTCTGAGATATAACGTTCCAAAAAGTTGTGAAAGTTGTAATGTTTCAGATTTACTATCGTATTTAATGGCTATAATTATTGCACGAGAAATATCAAAGCTGCAAAAAACATCGTCGAACTTTAGCAACATCTTCGTCGATTGATAATTTCTTATAAACACTCACAACAAGTCTCGGTTCATTTCAATGTTGTGAGAAAAGTTTAGTGCTGAAATGTTTTGATGAAACCATTAAATACGACTTTTACAACTTTTTGAGTCATTATATCTCAGAAATAGTGGCTCGTAGGAAAAAAAGTATCGATACGTTTTTTGTAGAGAATTTTATGATCTACAATTTTCGTCTAAGGTATTTTTATGGTAAAAGTCATAGTTTTGCTGAAAACTGCGAAAAACTCATTTTTTTGACTTTAAATTTGTTCGAATTGTTTTTTACTAACTTTTTGAGTCATTATATCTCAGAAATAGTGGCTCGTAGGAAAAAAAGTATCGATACGTTTTTTGTAGAGAATTTTATGATCTACAATTTTTGTGTGAGGTATTTTTATGATAAAACTAACAGTTTTGCTAAAAATTGCGAAAAACTTTTGACCTTGAATAAAATTTGTTCAAATTGTATTTTACTAACTTTTGAGTCATTATATCTCAGAAATAGTGGCTCGCAGGAAAAAAAGTATCGATAAGTTTTTTGTAGAAAATTTTATGATCTACAATTTTTGTGTGAGGTATTTTTATGATAAAACTAACAGTTTTGCTAAAAATTGCGAAAAACTTTTGACCTTGAATAAAATTTGTTCAAATTGTATTTTACTAACTTTTGAGTCATTATATCTCAGAAATAGTGGCTCGCAGGAAAAAAAGTATCGATAAGTTTTTTGTAGAGAATTTTATGATCTACAATTTTTGTCTGAGGTATTTTTATGATAAAACTAACAGTTTTGCTAAAAATTGCGAAAAACTTTTGACCTTGAATAAAATTTGTTCAAATTGTATTTTACTAACTTTTCGAATCATTATATCTCAGAAATAGTGGCTCGTAGGAAAAAAAGTATCGATACGTTTTTTGTAGAGAATTTTACGATCTACAATTTTCGTCTAAGGTATTTTTATGGTAAAAGTCATAGTTTTGCTGAAAACTGCGAAAAACTCATTTTTTTTACTTTAAATTTGTTCGAATTGTATTTTACTAACTTTTTGAGTCATTATATCTCAGAAATAGTGGCTCGTAGGAAAAAAAGTATCGATAAGTTTTTTGTAGAGAATTTTATGATCTACAATTTTCGTCTAAGGTATTTTTATGGTAAAAGTCATAGTTTTGCTGAAAACTGCGAAAAACTCATTTTTTTGACTTTAAATTTGTTCGAATTGTTTTTTACTAACTTTTTGAGTCATTATATCTCAGAAATAGTGGCTCGTAGGAAAAAAAGTATCGATACGTTTTTTGTAGATAATTTTATGATCTACAATTTTCGTCTTAGGTATTTTTATGGTAAAACTCACAGTTTTGCTGAAAATTGCGAAAAACTCATTTTTATGACCTTTGACCTTGAATAAAAATTTTTTTCATACACGGAAATTATGGGGAACATTCAAATTCTATGTTCAATTGTATTTTAAACAATTTTACCGATTTTTAGCTTGATGGGAATTTATGTAAGTTAACAATTTGAAATATTTCTTTTTCTCCCCAAGGGAGTAAGGAGTAAGACAATAACAGGATACATCCTATAAATATATTACCACCCTGTATATTTAAAAAGATATATCATTGTAATTTAAATGTAAACATTTATTGTTATTTATTTTCAACTATTTTTATGACGAGCTAGTTCTAAAGATCATTTAGAGAATTTTTAATTAACTTAAATTGGAAAAATTATGTTATGTATGTAATTAAGTTATGACAGAATTTTCTTTCGTATTTTTTTGTCGTGGGAAAAATACAGTCTGTAACTCGGTATAATAGTGTTTCTACTAGTATTTAACCTCGTTACGGTTTGTACAATTATGAACACGAAATACAAATATGATTAATCAATACGAAGCATTCTGATAAGTAAAGTTGATTGTTGTGCGGAACGTAAATATATGATGACGCACAAATACAGGAAAACTTCCAAATACCGCAAATTTCCAACGATATTGGCCTTCGAATGAATTTATTTACAGCCGTCGCAAATTTTGAAATTGCGGTCGTTCGAAATCGAATAGCTGAATCATCGTTATTCATTAGCTTTTTTTACGGCCATTATCGTTCCTTAATATTATCGATGTTGATTAATGTTACGCAACATGATAACTCAACCTACTTTGGAAATGTCGAGAAATTTAAATATCTGGAGTAGTGGTTAACAAAAGATATAGACCCAGATATAGAAATCAAGATCGCGCGTTTAGCAGCAAGCACGAAATGTCTTTCTAGAAATGAGACAATTGTTCATTAAACGGCTTAAAAGGCTTGGACCTTAAAGGTGAACTCACTAAGGCGCTTAGTATCGAAGAATAGACATCGACAGGAATTTACAAAATCAATAAAAACTTGAAAAACCTCGTATGTGGCAGACGTGGCTGAAGAGTATTCGCGAGTGGACCGGTTTGAACACTCAGACGCTATGAAATTAGTGAAGGTGAAGTAATAAATGCTGCTCGAAGTCTTTCTTTCTTACTTAAAGATGCAAAAGATACGGCGACAAAAAATCGTTGGTGATATTCATACTGAACACACTGTTTACACTATACCAACACTCACGATTACACTGTCTGAAGCGCGTTTCAATAACCAAGTTATCATCTTCATAGACTGATGGTAAACTCACCTTCAGTCTCTGAAGACGATAACTTGGTTATCGAAACGCGCGTCAGACAGTGTAATTGGGAATGTTGGTGTAGATAGTGTCCAGTCTCGTCGAAACGCGCGCCAGACAGTGTAATTGTGAGTGTTTGTGTAGTGTCAACAGTGTGTTCAGTATCCAATGAAAAAATTGTCGATTATCTGCGAAAAAATACACCACCAAATGTGAAATTTGTTGTAATATATAAAAATAAGATCAAAAGTCGTTTTTTCCCTTATTTCCAATCAATTTTATCGAAATAATCATAAAAATAAATTGAGATTCTTACCTCGCATTTATTCCAAATCTGTTCCTTTCTAAGATCGTCGAGTGTGCAGTTAGTTATACTATAATTAGACAAAAAATTATAGCTGTTGTTATAACATCGAAGTTGTACTTGTTTGGTACTTTCGATTTTCGGCGAATAGAAAACAGCCAAAAAAGCTGCTGCCAACAAAATTTGCGAGGCGAGAAACAACATTTTTTGACAGTGGAATCTGTCGGCGATAGATCCGAACAACGGTTTCGCTAACATTCCACTTATTGGAAGAATCGTGTAAACAAAACCTACTACAACACTTGAAAATCCTAACTGTCTGGCGTAAGTACTGAGGTAAGGAGTAACTGGACCAGTACCTATAAAAGGAAAAAATTATTACACCACGAATATCTCGAACTGTATCGCAACAACGCAAGGTGTACCAGGACTTGATGCAAAACATTCTGGAATGGAATTCTCATGATTAACAATCCGTAACTTTTACAGGGACAATCTGCACAATTTAAAGATGGCAAAAATCAATTTCTTAACAAAAAAATACTCTTTAAAATTGGGAGATATGTAGATTGTTCATTTCAAGGTAACCGTTCGCCATAAAGAGACATTCTGAAGAAAATTAACATAAATTGTAACTACAATCAAACATTTCTTGGGAAACTAATCAATATATAAATAAACATATGTATTACAAACTATCTAAAATCATATAACTGGCATAAGAAAAAGTAATTTTTCATATAAGCTATGAGCTTTTCAAAACCTGTCATCAATATTTTTCACATCTAATTTAAAGTGAATATTCAATACAAATACATTTGATGTATAGTTTGGCCTAACAAGAAGGTTGCATACTGAATCCTACCGGGCAGAATTATACCCGACTGTTGAACTGTTGTTAAGGTTTATCGCGGCTTTCGGGAAACAGGTTTTTCTACATAAATTAAGTAAACTAGTTTCTGTCTTGGTACGGATTACTTTTTCAAATTGTGACTTGTTTATTTACCTTCAGTCTCTGACGACGACAACTTGGTTATCGAAACGCGCGTCAGACAGTTTAATCGTGAGTTTTGATGTAGTGGTAGTAAAAACAGTGTGTTCAATACGATCGAGTAAGGTCCGTGGATACCGAAAAACTGAATTGTGTGATTATATAGCAGGCATTGGATCCCGAATGGGAATCCACGGAGTGTAGAATTGATTTCATTGTTCAATTCAATGTCTAACAAGAATGAAGGCCACAAGGTTCAGTACTAGGCCCTATTTTGATTCTATGTCTATTTGCAGACGACTTGGAACAACCCTGATCCCACGGCACTTCATAGGACCACATATCTAGTGACCTAATCACCCTTAAATCATGGTGCTATTCTAATCTTGAATTAATAGAGTTTGTTGTGGACAATTCCTTGAGATGGGAGTTACATATTGCCTCCTGTTTTACGCTGAGATCAGTTTCCAAAGAACTGAACTTATCCACCTCCTCAACAGTTTATTAAACTCTTATTGAGTCGCATCTCATTTCAGAAATGTTGTTGCACGGTTATCCACTTAGGAACGCGGAGCACGACCTTTACCTACCTACTCCACGTTTAGAATTAGTCAAGGGCTCAATATTTTACAATGCAAAAAAGATGCACAACCACTTGCCAATTGAAATCAAATCGTTATCATATTTTCGTAATAATCTGAGCGCATATTTACTGGAAAGTGCCTTCTACTCTGTAAACTCTATTCTAATAATAATATTTAATTCCGGGCAAGCTGCATACTGGTTTAATTTTGTTATTAAACTTATTACCTATTAGTATTACCTATAATTTTGTTACTCATTATTGTATTTCTTTTCTATTTTTTTTTTATTTAGTTATTTTTATGTTTCTTCTCAGTTTTTACAAGCTTTTGTCTACAAATTAAAACAATTAAAAAGATTTCTCTTTAGTTCATAAAATTTAGATGAAAAATAATGTACTGATTCAATTTCTAAGTAAATCCTAGTTTATTAACTATTTAGATACAAAAATTTCTCAATGCCCATAATAAACATAATGAGATTATATCAATTATCTAACTTAATTTTTATTATAATACGTTTTAAATTGTACACGTCAGGCAAAAATATTTTCTATAGCAACAATTGGTCGCAGTCTGCCCCTAAGAGATATACAGGATGCTCAATAGATAATAATGAAATGGATTTGGTATTTTTTGAGATAATTAATTGGAAAGAGGATAGAACTTTAGATAAATAACTCAGTTAATATACAATAACGAATGTTTATAGGGTCAAGAATGCTTCCTAGCATTGTTTTTACATAAAACGATAACATATTATCAGTCTAATTAAGTGTTTAAGTAGTTATACTGCTGTAATATGTACAAAACAATTAACATTCAAAATACACTGTCTGTATTATCAGTCGTTTTAAGTAAATATAATAATTAGCATTCAAATAGTTATTTGTAAGAATCCAATTAAATATAAAATAACTTGCGCAAGTACTATTTCCCACAAAATAGTTGTTGTTTGCTGGAGTAACCACCTCAATTGAACGACCAGAACGTTCAGCATCTGTACGACCACGTTTAAATTCAGCAAACCATTAACAAATAATTGTTTTCGAAGGAACAGAGTCCCTATAACATTTTTGAAGCCATTGCTGAGCTTGTACAGTATTTTTTTCAACAAGAAAAACACGAAATTGTTTTGAAAATAACGAAAGTAGCTTCACTTAAATGGCTGTCTCTTGTTTCTGACTAATCGAAATTTTACACATAGTATTTGGAAAGTTGGTACTTCATAAATGTCACACGACTCATTGAATTATATATCAGGCTATTTTTCATGTTAAATTGAAATATTCCAACGATACGACGACTTCCATTCAGGTCAATTAATTTTTAAATCTATATATTAAAAAAATCTAATGGTACTACGTCCGGTCGTTCGAACACAGATCAACTATATAGAGATGGCATCAATTGTTTATTGATCTAATTGTGGTTTATCAACATCAATTGTGTAATTAAAACGATATTGTTTGATACCAACAAGTATAGACATTGAAATATATTATTGGATGTATATATTATATATATTTCTATGGTAAACGAGGTGTGTAAAAAGTATCAAAATAGAGGATTTCTATTATTCATCATGCTTCATCATGAGATGGTCCTACATCATTTGCCACATCTATATTTTCTTCTGTTTCATCTTCTTGCATTTCATGATGAGCATTTATCTGCAATATGTTTTCCACGATTTCCGATCCGAAATAATCTGAAAACCTTGATCGTTACTATCACAAATGACCCACTCTTTGATATCATCATCATCAGGTAATATTTGTATCTTTAACATTAACTCATTCATATCCTCCAAAATAAAATCAATCATATTGGTTATTGAATTTTCATTTTCCCGATTAAGTACTCTGTTCTAATATTAAAACAATGAGCTATTGCTAAAAATACAATTGAAATAAAATCAAAATGGATCAAAAATTAAACTGATACTGTCATATCAGATGGAGTTTTATCTTTAGGTCCCAATTTTGCACAAAATATTCCTAGTGACAAAGAATTACCTGTGACAAATATCTTATGTAATGCAACACCAATCATCTAAATAACGAAATTCAAAATAAAATAAGGTCTGATACTTGTAATATTATCACTAATTTCATAAATAAATTGAAAAACAGACAACAACAGAGCAACATCAAACCTCAAACCAAATAATTCATAAATAAAAATAGAAATCTCAAAATTTTGAAAGCAGATATTATGATATATGAAAAAAAAACATAAAACGGAATCTAATACACAAAAAAGAGAATTTTTAGAAATGGTTCACATTCATAAAGACCGAAATAGGTTAAAATGTAATCCAGAAAATATATAAACTTGCTAAATGTTATGTTTTAGGTTTCTGGCAATAAACTAAATATATTTTCATAATCTAACCTAACCTATAAAAATTCAACATCATTTGTAATAACCTTAAGTTTAATAGGATGAATTTTAAAAACAGAAGAATATCAACAAAGTTCTAGAAAATCAATATTTATGTTCCAATTTGTAAGATTGTTTATTATAACATATAAATTTCGTGATGTAAAGACTACAAGGTGTGTTCTCTTCCCGAGGACTCATTTTCGACTCGTTCTGCTCATCTCATTGGCTGCTTCCCAGCTGGTGCGCTATAGCACACCTTGTAGCCTTTATATCATGTATAAATTCAATATTTCTTAGAAAGTTTTTAATAACGAAATTAGTAGTAGTACATTTGTAGCACAGTCCTAAATTTGTATACATGACAAAAGATTGACAAGAAAAGCAATTCACACCATTTACTATTTCCAAGGAGCTTTGTTTCATGTCATTTTGAAAGTTTTCTAATGAGTGTGTAGTGTTGCCAGGCGTCTGGATAAAGCCGGACACATCATCAAAAAGCTTACCTGTTGACGCTGTTGTCAAAACGTTAGTTGTACAATTTAATTATACAATAAATGCCCGGCCAAATTGGCTGGTCAGTTTGGCTATTAGGTTTGGCGACCTGGCAACCCTATGTGTGTGACATAATAAAAATACGTTGCTAAGAAAACTAGGCAAAGGGCATTTAGAATCACCAGTATTCTTTTATTTGTGTACTAGCTAAACTAAGCAAACTTCAGCAGCTTCTACATGCTTATTATCCGATATAGTGGTAATTATCATTGATTATATTCCTCAGGATTATATGGAGTGTATCAGAACTTTTTTGGATATGAAAGGATAAAAAAGACAAAAATCATGCGAAACCATCCTTCTATACCTAAAAATTTGTGTAATGAATGAACTCAATAAGAAGATAAACAAACATTCTTATTATGAGTATTTGTGGCAATTAGAAAATATCTAATATCATTATAATGAACATTGACAAATTAAAGAAGAACTATAATTGGAGGCTACTAGTTATATTTTTAGTATGCAATCAATTACTTATTGTAAAAAATGTGACACCTATTATACAACTATTATATAACTGTAAACAGTTTTAGTTACAAGTGAAATTAGTTTTAATAAGAAAAGTTGAAACTGTTACTGAACGATTTGCAACTTTGCTACTCATAAAATCTAAAGATAAGGTTTATAGAGTGTTTTAGTTATTGATGCGAGAAAAAACTATCAATTAGAAAAAATATTGTTTTAAATCTATTTAACGTATCATACAGAAGTACAGAAACATTAATAACAAAACGATATACCTACTACAATTTTTAGTTTACTAGTTCAAGCAAAATTTTCAGTTTTTCTGAATATATTTTGAATACCTCCAAATTTTATATGAAATATTTTAGTTGTAATACTATATATTGTACCCATATCAATATACCGTAGTCTGTGAAACAACTTTTTCATTAAAAAATTCAAAAAATACCTAAAATTATTTTAAAAATGACACTTACCAGCATTAAAAAGAAAGTAGTGGGCTTTCATAGGTAACAATTCCTTATTAATAAGTAACTGTTTCATTTTGATTCTATATTAATTCCTATATTTTCTAAATAACAATAATATGAATTAACCTAGTATTTACACGTTTCTTAACCTCACTTTCACTTTTCTCGCCACAACAAACACCCCGCCTGACAGATTGGTGATGACTGACGTATTTTTCTATATTGACATATAAAGAATCATGAACAGTGATGTCATGTCTACCAACTTTTTGGTAGATCTACCAATTTTCACTTCAGTCTACCTATCTACCAACGTGCATTTATTTTTATTTAATCGATTCCAAAAGCAGCGAAAGCGATACACAGGTTAGGTATTTCGCGACGAAAAGCTAGAAAAAGGCACTATGACCAAAAATATTCGAAATTATGGGAAAAAGACAAGGAATTTGCAGGTTGGCTTCAAGGAAGTACCAAGGGTGAAGGATATTTACATTGCAAATCATGTAGGTGTGATCTTAAGTGTGCTGGTGGAAGTTTCATTCTAAATAAACATGCAAATAGCTTAAAGCATGTAGCATGTGTGAAAGGTGAACTTCTATTACGTGGTTTTATGCTCATTTTAAGAAAAGTTTATGCATTTTTAATCTTAAAAAATCTTTCAAATTGAGGTGATAGATCTACCAATTTTGCATTTTACATCCTACTAATTTTCTAAAATTCGAGTTGGCAACACTGATCATGAACTCACAAAACACAGAACTTTTAAGGTATGTTCTGTGCATGAACCATTATATGTAATACTCCTACATGGACATTTTCTATAAGTGGAAGCTGTTCCAACTAAGGAAGACATAATGATAACGCTTTTTCTATCCTCCGATGTCCCAGCTCGGTTCTACGCATTCTCAAGAATCTTCAAATACGCCATGATAATAATAAGTACATACACAGTAGTTAGTACATCAGACCATCACTGGCTCGTATGACGTTATGACGGTCCTGCTCATGTGACACCTAACGATGTGATAAATTATAGGGTATTCCAAAAAAAAAAAAAGAAATAGTTATTTGTATGCCAAAAGTAGACTCGTCCAACAAAGTAGTTTTTCAGCCGTGGCGTACACAACATTTTTTAGACGACGCATAAGACCCAAAACTTTTCAATTACACTGAGGAAAGAAAATAAATAATATTGCTTCCTTCGGTGAGATTAGGTGGCGTGAATTCGAGTAATTTTTCATCCCCGATGTTTTCTTTTTCTTTGTTATTCATTAATTTAGACAAAACTTCGATGAAAAAACATAATTTCAGATAATTAAAAGTTAAGGTTATGCAAAATCATCGAAATGAAACTGTCAACTGTCAACATTGAAGTGGTTACTCCCGAAAGTGTTTCGCAGTACGGAACTGTCACTTTCACTACATGGAACACTCAAAACGAATAACTTTCAGCGTCGTCTAAAAAATAAATTTTATTTGAAGTAAATTATGTACAATATACGACTAATAATAAATTTAATTTCTGTACAAATTCATAAACGGTTTATTGGTAGGTTGTAGCCAGTTTTCTTTGGAGTAAATAGTATTTTTACTTTCTACAACATGGAAAGTGTAAGCGTGTCTTGATTTGTTGGATTTATTAGCTTCGCTGTAATGAACCACTTGACCATGTATTAGAATACAACTACCTAAAAATTGAAATAATTATATAGCACAACATTGAAAATTTCTTGTAGGACATAGAAATTGCAACAAAAAAAATCACTCGATGTACAAGAAATATTGTACAAACCGCCCCACGCTTTTTCACAATAATATTTGTATTTATTCTTTTCATTATTGTTTTGAGGTTAGTTTGAAAATTACTTAAAACTTTTTAGTTTGTTGAAAAAAGTTATCAATAGTATTATACCTTTTGAAATCGGAACTGGGGAAAAGTTGCTTTTTTGGTAGTAAGGAGCGGCTGAATTATATATCAACACTTCATCGGAGTTTTTATCCGGATTTCTAATATATCTTCGGTGTACTCCACTATTATGTGATCTACTCGAAAACCATAAACACCCATTTTCTATAGTAGCATCATCTATGGCTATCCAAAATCCTACTAATTTCAAAGGATCTGTGTACAAGTATGTGGCATCCTGGTGGGCGATTACTGAGAAACAAAATCCAAATAAATAGTTTTTCATATACAAAATTTTCACTCGTTCTTTCCGACCAGGGATTAGGAGAGTAATTAAATTGGATTAAATCCTATAATGGAAATCCAGATTGAAAAAAAAATGTTCTGTGCTACTAGTATTTCCGTATTTAACAAATTTTGAAAAAACTGCTAAATGCTAAATACCAATATGAGGATGATCTAACGTCAGTATATAGTAAGTTTGTGTGCAGTTAACGGCATCATTTACTTAATGTTTATTTGCTTTTGTATAAAGAAATATCTTTTGAAATTTGAATTAAAGAAGTTCTGGTCAAGAAATATGTATTACTTCTGTATTTGCCTTATACAAATCAATTTATTTAGTGTAAATAAATAAGGGAATAATCCATTAATCAAATACAAGGTCTGGCTGTTAAATAACGAGATCGCGCGCCTAGAGGGCGCTCTAGACGAGTGGGGTATCTAGATATCTTGTCTATACATGTCCCAAAACACGTTTTTATAGTATTTGTGCAGTAGAAATTTGAAAGAACGTGTTTTTTTCTCGTGCCGAAAAACAGGAACAACGTATCAATACTAAATTTCTCGTTAAATTGAAAAAAACTCCGAATGAGTGCTATAAATAGTTGCAAGAGGCCTATGGGGTCAATTCTCTATCTCGTGCGCGTGTTTTTGAGTGGTGTAACCGCTTTAGTGAGGATCGAGAGAGAGAGGAAATAAAAATTTAAGACAATGTTGATCGTTTTAACTTACTATTTGTTAGTTTTAGCAACACTGCGATATCGAATTCGTTAAAAACGGCTCGATTTTGCACCAGGACAACGAACCTGTTCATAACGCGTTACCAGTGACGCAGTATCTGGCCAGTACTTACCAGATTTGATACCGTGCGACTTTTTGGTTTGCTAAAATAAATTTGAGTCGATAGCAGCAGTGAAGGAAAAAACGGCCGAGCTCTTAAAGGACATCACCAAAGAAGACTTCCAGCACTGCTTCGATCGATGGAAAAAACGTTTGGAAAGGTGTGTAAGCAGTCTCGTTATTTAATAGCCAGACCTCGTAGTATATAGTTGCGTTGAACTTTAGCAAAAGCTCGGAAATAATTATTCAAATCAAAGTACAAAAAACACGGGGTAGATTTGCACTAAGATAGAGCGAAAAATTTGTAGTCATAAGCAAACACAAATACGAAGCTGATCATATTTGAAAAAATTTAACCAGTTTAACTAAAAATCTCAAATAAATATCAAAATACCCATAAATGTTGTTAATTTTAGGTCTTTCCTATTTTAAAATTAGTTTTTTTTGATAATTTTTGAAAAACTAATTTCAAAACAGAAGAGACCTAAAATTAACAACATTTAGAAACATAAATATATAAAAAGGTTTAAGAAATTAAAGAAATTTAATATCCATAAATTAATACATACATACACATATTAAAAATGGGATTGGTTAATTTCTTTTTTACTTTATTAAATAATTAGTATCTTGGAAAAGATTAATAGGATCCAAATTTTTCAGTGACTCACTTTATATTGATGAATTCAATAACTATTAGTTTGTATTAAAACGATGAATTTACCTTCGCTTCCAATCTTGGGATTTTTAAAAATGTACATGCTTTGAGGTATAACAGGTTCTTCAAAACCTAATTGGAAGGCGGCTTCTTTTATCTTTTCGGAAAACGTATATTTTCGAAAAACGGGGTTGAGTTCATGGAGTGCGTGTCCGATTTTATTCAATGAATACTCCGGTTCTACGAGTAATTCCCCGTTAGCACCCAACGCCCCTTCCTCGAAGAAATATGATATTTTATCACCGCTTTCCAAGAAGTATTTGTCTTTATTCTACAAAATCGAAAATCAGTTAAACAGGATACGTCTTTGAATAACTTTCGTTTAAATACTAATTGCATTTTCCTAGTTAATTCAGTTCAGTTATTAGAGAAGAATTGTCAAAAAATGAAACATAATTTTAGGGTTGGAAAGTTTTCCTACTTTCAGGTGGTCTTGACAAATATGATTTTCAACGAAAGTTATTTGAAAACAAATTGATTGAAAATAAATGCGAAATGAAACAACTAGAAAAAATTTGTTTACCTGTTGGGACTCCGAATTAGTTGTACTGAAAATTGTTCTTTTGGATTCTCCTGGCATCGTATTTATCAATTTTTTAGCTTCATTTTTCATCTCTTCTACTTCTTCTGGACTAAATAAATGTTCGATGACTGCGAATCCTTCAGTCTCGAACTAAAAAACGAAATTAATTATTAAAACGTTGAGTCTCAATGCCCACAACTGAACTCTATTCATAGCCCTAGACCACTCGGCGTAATTTCTTACTTGAAAGATTATAAAATATCGAAGAATTCCAGCCGTAAAATTGGTATACAGGAGCAAGTTGTAAAAAAGCACTTGTCATAATAATTCTCGCGATAAAAGTACTGAGTTTTACCAGTTTCGATGAGTAACATACTAAACACACTGTTTACATCACTACTACACCAACACTTCCAGTTACACTGGCTGAAGCGCGTTTCTATAACCAAGTTATCGTCTACAGAGGTTGAAAGTAAACTGAAACCTAATGACTTGACTTTAGTAGCTTAAATAGGGACAAAGGGCCAATTCCTTACAACCCACTCTATAGTTTAGTAATCAAATAATGAATGTGAAGATTCCCGCCAAGAAGATTGTCCCGCTGGAATTAATTTTCGCGGGAGGAGGTTTATTGGTGGGAAGATTTAGTATGAAACATGTAAATCAAGTTATCAGGTTTTAGTTTACCTTTGAAGACGATAACTAGGTTATCGAAAAGGACGTCAGACAGTGTAATTGTGATTGTTGGTGTAGTTGTGGTGTAAACAATGTGTTCAGTATGGATATCACCAAGTGCAACTGGAAGTAAGTCGATTATTTGAATGAAGCCTTCCCGTTATTTGCATTTGATGAGGTTTTTAGTAGTTTCGACTGTAGCTAATCACAGTGTTGAATTTGATGCACGTTATCCTAATTTTAATTTATTATTAACCGCGTGAGGTAGACAATACAGTGTGGACTAGTGAAAAAATTGAATCCAATGTCAAATGTTTATTTTAAATATGTTTGTGACCAATACGAGAACGTTCAACAATTAACTTGAGCTTGAATTATTCTATCTGACTTGTAACAATATACGATAACATTATTTAATAAAAAATGGTGGTGTCACAAGCTTATATTTCCATTTTAGCAAACCTGGGGGTTCTATAAGTCATTCGAAGACGATTTCCACCTTGAAGAATGTCAATTTATAATTAAAAATTGACGTATTTCGGGTTATTTCATAAATATGTACAGTACACGAAAACATTAATTGAATCCATTTGACTTTTACCACTGTATAGGATTAAACCCTCAACATTGTAGTTAATTTTAAGTGCCTCCTTTTTGTAGGTCAGTGTATCTGATTAAAATTAGGTGCCCTTTAAATATTTTTTAGTTAGACCAATGGAACGAAAACTAGTTCACCGCTCTGCTATAAATAAAATAAATTTATTTATAATTAATGTTAAATGTTAATCGAGTTTAGCAGAATTTGGCTATCATTAAAGAGGTGCATAACATCACTACGCGTTATTGTAGAATTAAATTAATTAATTAATATGCAGAATGAGTTTTGGAAACGACAGATGCAGTTTTTCTGCGCCCTGATTTAGATGAATCCTTTACCGAACCAATTTCGTTGAACTTTTTTACTAATTTTCTGACAGTAGATCTTGTTATGGGATTTCGGTTAGGATATACATTATTAAAGATATTATACGTTTCTTATTGACTACTATCATTAGACCTTCTATCCCTTCTCTTTTGGTTGGTATGACGCTGACATTTGGAAAAATCAGATGTTGTTACTAGGTGGGTTCACCCATAAATTAATGAAAAACAAAAGTTTAGTTTTTTATGAATTCTTTTGGTTTTTTTCTTATGTAACGTGTTTTTGCATGTTTCTCCAAAAATGAAAATGTTTTAAAAATGTTTTTCTTTACTTTTTAAAACTCTGTGATTAATCATAGTTTATTAAAACTAATTTGTTATAAAAACAAAATTATGGAAATTACAAGAAAAATTCATCATCTGACAACAATGTTAATAACACCATAATTTATTATAGTTTTTCCATTATCAATTGAAGAAGACAGTTATGCGCGAAAAACAATCATATCAAATTAAGAAATGAAAAATAATGTTCACTCCCCGTATAATATTCGGTAAATATCTAACAGTAAACAGTCAGACCACGTGGACTCCTCATCTCCACCCTTACAAATCGAAATTTACAATTAAGGCGTTTCTTATTTATAATTAAATTAATGAATAGCGAAACAAAGTTTAACGTCATCTTCATCATCGTCTATTATCAACTCCATAAGCCATAAACATTTGAAAGCAGTTTCTCAACTGTACCAGTATGAACTAGATATCCAATTTTTGATGACATCTTTTTTGTAGCCATCTGGTTTGATGCCTTGCTACAGACTTTAACAATGACCTTCACTGACTATTTCCTTGCCAGATCAATTTTACTTTTCTATATTTACATATACCTACAACCTCATCCATTTTCATCAAATCTTATCATTGTTTTCCCTGTATATCAAGATATTCTGTGAAATTCTAATGAAATGGTAATTTCATTAATTTAATTAATTTAACTCTTTTTTATAAAGTGAAGCATATAATAATTAACGGGACAACCCGTACATATAAATATAAACGTTTATATTATGTAAAATATTGATAATTATTTTGTTACATTACATACATTCAAACAATCTTATAATTATTATGTGAATAGTTCAAATTCCTCACCAAAAGTTGACTCAAATGCGCATTTTAGTCTCCCACGTAGATTTGAAATAGGCGAGAAAATGACTAATGCTACATATACACCAATTTTTAAATTTTTAAATCGGACCCAATAACAGGAAATTAAACTACATCACCACTATTAATATTTTCATCTATCACGTACATAAATATGAAAAAATTAATTTTGTACAAAGTTTACCTTTCTTTTAACATCATCGAACATCTCGATCTTTCCACACACTCGCGGACTAAATAAATTTAAAACTTCAGTGCCTTCAATACATTAAAATGTTGTTATAAGTTGTAGTCGGTTCGTATCTGCCAGATTTTATGTTTTTAAAGTGACTTAACAGTCTGTCTAGACCTAACGGTTACAAATTTACAGCGTTGCCAAGATTTTTTCAAGATCTACTTTTATTCATCAAAAATGTTCGAAGTGATACAAATTATAATAAATAAAATAATGTGGTTACAATAACCAAAATATTTTTGTTCAATTCAATAAACCTCATAAATATGTAACATATTTAGGAGATGAAGTGTGCAATTCCGTATTTTAGATCATACGAACATTTGAATGCATTTATGGTTAGGTTAGGTTAGGTAGAGTTCTGCTAGTGGAGTTTGTAGGTTATCATATGCCACAAATGGATGTCGAAGCAACGGACTTCTTAAAAACTGAGCACGTATTAGTATTTTGACTGAAATTATTCCTTACTCTACTCTACTGGCATGATTTCCTGTCTCCATAAATTTTTGTAATCTTTCCCGTAATTGTATGATATGAGCAGCTTCATCGCAACTCAAATTTTGATATGAAATAATGCCAGAAAGTAAAATATTTAATTGAAAGTGAAAAAATAATGTCTAAATATATTAACTACATTAAAAAACGATTCTCATTGGTTTTAAGTTGTGACGTCGGTTCAATAAAAACATTGAGCAGTTGTCTGCTTGATGATCACAAGGTTATCGTTGCCGGTAACGTAGCGTGCGCTGTTATAAACAGTTTTTATTTATTAGTTACGTATTAATAAAACAATTTTCTATATACAAGAATAAAGTTAATAAACTTTTTATAGGTTACGTTCTTACATTATTACATAATACATTACATATTTATGACGTCACGCAATATGGCTGCCTTACTAAAATATTTGAATTACCTACAAAATTTTTTTCTCAAAACCGCAAAACAAGTACCCTATTAGTTTGTTTTTGACGTCATAATTTCTAACTGTGTTGAGCTAGAGATTCCAGACTTTGTACATATTATTCGTCAATTTAATGGCATAATTACTTTAAATACGTCATAATCATAAGATCGGGCTTTAAATTTGTTTATTAATAATTATGTCAATAATGATTTTTCTCTAATAATTTTGGACCTAATCTCCATTTTTTGGCGTGCAATTTATTTTGATGATATGCACGAAAAACGAATTATTCAAATCCATCAATTATAAGGTAAGTAAATATATTAATAATAATATAATATATTAAATTATTTTCTACGAATACAATATAAAAATTATAGATAATTTGACAGCTTGGCAACGCTGTCCGATATCCTAAAAATATGACCTACGATCTCTAGATCATAGTGAATCGAACTTCAATTATTCTTTATCGTTTTGCCAGATTGTCTTAAAAGCAAACTTAGATTGTGCAAAATATGTTGTAATATAGTTTATAAAATAACCAGTTTTTTTAAAAACATCTCGATGATTACTTTTATCACAGGTTTTATTAAATTATTGATATGCTACGTAATATCATTTATTTTTCGAACGACAAACTAAATGGTAGTTTATATACTTACACTGTTTTTTGTTAATCATTTTATCAATCTAAATAAACATTTTTGGAACTCAAATATGACATTGTCTCAAATTTAAACCTTTATTAATTTATTGAGTAAAATTATTGCTATTTCCCCATATAATCGAGGCGTACTTATGTCAAAATGGGTTTTATCATACTCCTAATAAATCTGAGTTTTGTTTTTGTCTTCAACTTGTTTTCTTGTAGAGAACGACTTGGTTTCTCTCGCGCTTCTATTTTTCATGTTTCACAACATTTATCTACATTTATTCTTGAGTCTTTTTGTGATGTTTTTCACCTTCACGCACCTCGTTGCTATTGCAATATCATCCTCAATCAGACTTCCGATATCTCGTTTGCAGCGTTCACCTGAAACTTTCTGTCTTTGAGGTACGTGCTCAGAAGTATTATGAGAGGTATAGTGTATCCTGCCTCTTTCATCTTGTAAAGCAAGCCCTTGTGCCACACTCGATCGAAAGCTTTGCCTATGTCTAGGAAAATTACATCTGTGGATTCTTTCTGGTTCAAATCTTGAGTACTAAATTCTACTATTCTCGTTTTGGTAACAAAAGAAAAATACTGCGGTCTCCTCTTCCTTCCCTAATCTAAGGTTCTAAATGTTCTAGACTGTGTTCGAAGAACTTGCCAGATTATTGGGGGATCTCGGTGGTTTTAAATGCAGTGCACAATGTTGACTGATAGGAATTTGAGTAGGTAGAAAATTATAAAACTTAGGGACTGTTAACAAATAAATTATCTTGAAATATATTAAATGTTTATTCAAAATAAAAATCTTGATAGAATTACATAGTCAGTTTAGCATGAAAATATTATTTTTTTAATATAACATGTGATACCAAATAGCTGCATCAAGTCTTTAACTATAAAGATTCCAGTTCAACAGATGTCGACTATAATTATAGAAAAACAAAACAAAATTTGGTTTGAATAAGTACTACAATGCTTTTCAAAATCGCGACCATTTTTTGAAAATATATTGGTAACTACGATGGCCGCTTTTTTTTCAACCTCCGATTGCTCCTTGCAGTTACGTTGTTATCCTGCAGCTAAAACTAACAGACTTAGACTAAGACAGCTGTGGGATCAATTTGATAGATTTATATAAATATTCGAGTTTTGAACAAAAATAAGTTGCTAGACTGAAATATTAGCTCATTACAATTTAAAAAAAATAAACATATATTTCAAAAACTTCATACTTACAAATAACTGGACTGAAAGTGTTGATTATATATGGACTAATATTATGTGAAAGATTTGATGAAGCAATTTATTATCTTTCAATAACAGTTTTCATACAAATATTTTCATAGTACTTTCAATATCATTTCTACAAATTGGACATGTATTGTTGTATAACTGCAATCTGGAATTACATTCCATACACATACATACATGTTTACAAGGCAGTACTAAAATACATTTGATACGTTCCTGGCATATAACACAATATTGTTCTTCTAAAATATCAGTTTTGGTTTCAGTTGGAGTGGATTCGGATTCATAATTTCTTCTTATTTGTGGTCTTCTGTACCTATTTAACTGTGCACTTTCATTCCTTATATTATTCGATGAACTTTCGTTTCCCATACGATTCAAGATTCTGTTACTTCTATTGTGAAATATTCTTTCATTTCTTCTTATATTCCTTGATTGTCTTCCAGCATTATTGAAAACATTGATAAAAATTTGCCTAGCGCTTTGGTACAAAGTCATATAAAATTGGGTCATGATATATATTAAGCATATAGCTATAATTAATCCAATCACAGACTCAACTGGAACATCTGTTACAAAAATATAAATGTTCTTCATGCAGTCTCGTAAATCTTTTATATATTCTATTGTTTTATCAAATATAGTCCTCAACACAGTATTTATAAGCCGTGTAAATAGATGCAGCATGTTTACTAATGATAATGGAATTAATGTGATTGCAAACCAAACTCCAGCACCAAACAAAACTATTAAATGTTTTATAAATTTGCATGTCGTAATTAGTAACTCATAAACACTTAGTAGGGAGTCTTTCAACAGTATATATATTTGATAGCAGATGTAACTTATTTTATGAATAAAATTATAGGTACTTGATATTACACTTGACGAAGTTGAGCCCAACACTTCCAACAATTGTCCCAGAGCTTCTAGAAATTCCAGTAAACATTGAATGATATCTCCATAGAATATTGCGAATGACTCTATTACAATTGATAAGATTTCAGTCAAATGTTTTAAGAGAGATAACACATTAGTTAATATAACAGTGACCGCATATACTAGGCCTTGCCCTACTTTAAAACTATAGTAAAGACCATAATATATAAATGTCTTCGTTAGGCTGATTATGTATAAAAGTTCTACAAACATTATATTGATATTTGAAACATTGTTCGGTACAAAATTTAAAAATACGTTAAACTGTTACATTTGACAATAGGTTTAAGAGCGTCTTCTTTTTTGCATGTCATTTGCCATATGAAATAACCAACCAATTCAAATTGATCATCAATACAAAGATTGATAATTTTCACTAGTGGAAGTTAAAATTATGAAAAAATAGTTTTTATAGCTATAAATTTTAATAGTAGACAAATTTCTTTGTTTCGTATACAACTGAAGAAGCTTTTTGACAACGTCAAAAATTGACATTTCACACGTCTACTTCATTTTTGACAAACTACCATAAATAATGTTGATATACAGGTCATTTTTCTGTGAAATATAAATATTTCTAAAGATTTGAAATATATAACGATCATTCTAATAAGATAAACACGAGTTAATATTATAGATTTTACTCTGTCGAATAATACTTAAAAAATGTCTTCACATGACATTACATCCATTCTTAAGGCGTTTGAAGAAACTCACGTTAGCGATACAGGAGTAAGTTTTGCTGGTAAATCATTAAAATTAAATTCAGAAGAAGACGGTAAGTTCACTTTATCACACGTGCAGCGAATAGTTACAAAATATTCTTTTCAGCTAAACAAGTCACTAACGAAATCGAGAAATGTTCCAACCTTCAGTATCTTAACCTTGAAGGGAATACTTTAGGGGTAGGTGCTTCCAAGGAAATTGCCAAGTCTCTGGAGACACACCCTGAATTTCGAAGGGCATTATGGAAAGATATGTTTACAGGTAGAATGAAAACAGAAATTCCAATAGCATTGGTAAGTTACATCATATATATTAAGTAAATCTCAATGTAACTTTATCCTGCATTTAGCAATATTTAGGAGATAGTTTGGTAACTGCTGGAGCCAGATTGACGGAACTCGACCTCAGTGATAATGCCTTTGGGCCAGTTGGTGTAGAAGGATTAGCGTCATTACTTAGAAGTTCATCTTGTTATGCTCTTGAAGAATTACGTCTCAATAATAATGGATTGGGTATAACTGGTGGTAAGCTGTTAGCATCAGCTCTCACAGATTGTTATAAATACAGCAAAGAACAAGGTAAATGTTTGGCATTGAAAGTGTTTATTGCTGGAAGAAACAGACTTGAAAATGAGGGAGCAAAAGTACTTGCTGAAGTGTTTAAGGTAATTATATTTTCGTGATGAGTTAACAATATTAATGCTATTAATTTGAGTTTTCTCTGAGGGAATGAATCATATTTACACTTGATGGAGTTAAAATATAAGGGGTATAATATTAACCCCTTACTGTGTATTGCACCAAATTTGGAACACATTCTTTTCAACTTATTTTCAAATAGATTAATTGATTTTAACAAATATTCACATCTAGTTTGCGTATGTTATTTGTAACCCTTGTATTCTAACCCCTTCAATAGTTTATTAAAAATCATAGCATTTTCTCTATCAGGATTTTTCACAAATGTTTATTGTAGCTCTTGGGTACTTTGGAAGAAATAACCATGCCTCAAAATGGAATATATCATTTAGGTATATCTGCTTTATCTGAAGCTTTTTCAGTCAATAGAAACCTTCAGATTATTAATTTGAACGATAATACAATCGGTGCTAAAGGGGCCAAAGCCATTGCTTCGGCAATTGGTAATAACCAGAATCTGAAAGAAATTAATTTAGGAGATTGCTTGCTGAAAACTAGGGGAGCTTTACTATTAAGTGACGCTTTGAAAGATTCTCACAAAGATTTGGAAGAAATCAATTTCGGTTTTAATGAAATAACCAAACTAGGGGGATTGGAATTATTGAATGCAATTGTTAATAAAAGTAAATTGAAAAAGTTGATATTAGATGGAAATAAATTTGGAGATGATGGGAAGGAATTGATAAAGAAAAAATTGGGCGAAATAGGTTAGTAATTTTATATACATAATAAAATGAAATATCTTTTTCAGAAGTATAAGTCTGCACTAATAATATTACCGCCGTATCATCTTATTCTTGAAGCAGGTCATGTCATTTTCCACTATATAAAGTCTCACCGAAACCCATCTGGAGATATTGTATTGAACTATGGGGCACTGCATCCTACTCAAATGTAGCAAATGTAAAAATATTTTAGTCAAAAGTACCTAGAATTCTAGTAAATGCTCCATAGTATGTACCCAACAATGTTATTGCTTATAACCTCCAAGTGAAGTTGATACACTTTTCCAAGTATGCTTACTCTGAAAATCACTCCAATGCATTGGTTCTACCTCTAATGATACCTCTCATCCAGTGAAGGCTGAAAAAGTATCTTCTGTATGATCTGCGTGACAGATTTTAGTGTTATAGTGAAAGGAAATTGTCATTGGGTAATTTTCTTACAAATTAATTCATAAATTACTGTTATCCTTTTGCTCATTGTAAATTTTACAGATTACAAAAAAAGGGTTCTTAAAAAATATGAAAATGGTTAACAGAAGTAAATCGAAGCAAATCTTTGCTTTCTTATTTGTCTTTATGGTATGGCTTAGGGTAACATAAGAAGGTACACAACCATTTGATTGGAAAATTTCAAAAAAAGAGGCGATTCATCATGAATTTTTAACCAGCCATAAGGCCGAGGCTTTTCTTGTTCCCACCTATTAATAATAAGCATTAGAAGAAGCTGTTTTTGCAATCTTCTGCTGTTCCCACTCTTTAATAATAATCACTAGAAATTGTTTTTGCAATCAAAACGAATATCTTGTAGTTACTTCAGTTGGAGTGGAAAAATCGCTTGGAAAATTTTTTCAAATCCATAGAAAAATGTATTAAATTTAGTGAAAGATAGTTAAAAAACCATAAAACTCTTTTTGTTAATATATACTCGTTTGTGGTATGTGAAAATCGTGTCAAGTCTATTATAGATTAATTTTAAAATTCTTGTTTCTGTAGGAAAATTGAACGTCTTGGGAAGTTTAGATGAAGACGAATCAGAAGATAGTAATGAAGAAGATGATGAAGAAGAAACAGATAAAAGTGAGCATGATAGTGAGAATGATGAAACGGTCGATGAAGAAACCAAAGATGAAAGCCATGATCAAGATGTAATTGAAGTACCATCTCCAACAAAATTACATTTAAGCATCAAAGAATTTATAGAGACTCCTAGTGCAAGTAATTTTCTTGCTATGGGACCTAATAGAACAGAAGCAATCTTAGAAGAGGCCAAGGTAATCAGAGATTACATTGGCAAATTACCAAAAAATTAGATTATTCAGAAAATTGAAAGTACTTTTAGGTTTTTCTAAAGATTCCTCTACCAACTTCCCTTGCCTATGTCCTGCCCTCTCTCGAATATTCTCACATGGTCTTCAACGACAATTGGAATAGTACTAGAACACTAAAAAATATTTATTAACTAAGTCATTCAACCAGGCTATTTTTGAATAACATCTCTAAATTTTGAATTTTTATCTCGCATACTTTTTGAGTTATAGCACTTTGAAGTTTTGTCGGTTCTCAATTTACGAGCCTTGGATAGTCCCGAGTAAAACGTGTATTAGAATAGAGCAAAATTCTAATTCATTTATTTTACTATTACAGCGTATAGACCCTATCCTAAAGGTGATTCCAGATCACCAATTCGGATTTCGCCACAAACATTCATACCATCAATACAGGTAAAGGGGAAAAATACTGCTCGGCAGCCTTCCTGGATGTTAGCCAGGCTTTTGATAAAGTCCGGCATGTATCTCTGTTAAATAGAATCAAAATATGTATACCCAATTCATACTACACCCCGCTTCAGTAATATCCGTCAAACAGAAGTTTCAGAACAATAATTGGTTATGAGACTTCAGAATTTCAACACATTAAAGCTGGAGTTCTACAAGGCAGCATCCTAGAGCCAGTCCTGTACCTGATAAATACATTCCAACCTCAAACTACTCTATGACAGGCACATTTGCTGATAACACAGTGATACTGGCTATACATGAGGATCCAATAATAGCTTATAAAATATAAAAATTGCCCGAAAGATTGAGAATAAAAATTATCACAAATCCCAGCACATTGCTCGCTCTAAAGTTGTTCCTCAATTAGTTCACCCACTATTGCATGTTCTCCAGACGCCTAATTTTTTTTGCTTCCCGAATCTTCTGTCTTGTTGGTTTATCGTCATCTTTATTGTTGGTTAATTCTACATGTTCTGCTTCCTTAGTATTTGTTAGGTTAGGTTAGGTCCTGAATCTACTGTCTTGTTGGTTTATCGACGATAACTTTGTTATCAAAACGTTGGTTAGGTTAGATGTTTGTGTAGTATTAAATTACTCAGAGCAATGTTGAGACTGTATCTTAATAAAGAGCAAATATTTTTCAGAAATATGAAGATAATTCTATAGAAGAATATGTCAGAATAATGATGAAGGTATCAGCTTTGAGTAATAATACTAGACCGGAAGTAGCGAAAATTTCCACTGAATGTGCTGAAAAACTATACAAAAATCTATTCATTTGGGCCCAAAAAACTGACAAACTTTCCATCGTTAACAATTCTATTCTAGTTAATCTTGGAATAATAAAAGTGAGTATGGAAAAAAATCTGATTTGATTTTAGATCTTTATTCTTTAATTATTAAATTCTTGTTATTATTTTAGAGCGAAGATAAATCCTACAAACTTACTTGGAACCAAGACGGTTGTTTGAACATGCTCAAAAGCATCGTAAATCAAAATTACATTCCTGCAAGTACAAAGGATACTCTTAGAGTGTTCATGAAGAGGTGGGTAGATACAATTCATGGTTGAATCTCCAGTTTTCTTACCATTTTCGATTTTTGCTGAATCTTTTATTTTTTCTTTTAAGTTCCAGTATTTCTTTCAACCCCCTTTACTATCTTTCTCTGCTCCAAATATTTTTTTTAGGTTTACCTCTTCTTGCAATTTACTATCGCTCATTGGTTGACTCTCTACATGTTCCGCGCAGTTGAGTTTTTTGCCAACATTTTACTTTTCACAATGCTCAGTCTTCTCACTGATCTTATCATTATATTTTTTGTAATTTTTACTATTACTGATATGAAAAAGTTTTTTTCTCATTGTGTTCCTGTTATTTTCATCCCTTTATTCGACCTTTTCACCAACTCATTTCATGTCAGTTGAGGTAGTCCTATAAAAAAAATCTGTGGGTGTCGAGTCGGGTGACCTTGGTCGTCAGTGGATATACCCATAGCTCCTAATCCATTTGAGGAATGAAGAAAAGGCTTCGCAAAAGAAATTCATCAAAACAAAAAATATATTTTGCCAGTATATTAAGGGGGTTGCTTGAAATGAGAAAATTTATTACAATTACAAAATAAATTGAAAAAGTTCACTTTGTTTTTGAAACGCACTGTATGTATACTGAAAATATTTCTGTCTAATTCATAAATCTGATTTCAGGGAGGTGGAGAATAATAAAGATCATCTTGTTGTTAAAAAAGATATTCTTTCTACTTTATCTTAATAGAACTGTTATTATTATTGACAAAGTTTTGAGGGGATTATTTTTTTAATAATAATTTACACATATTTATACATTAACTTTATTAAAACATTAAATTATTTATTCAGACTTTCATTACATAATTTTATAACCTAAAACCCTAATATTTGGGTATAGTATGTTAATACAAATATTAAACTATAGACCCCAGATGAATCTGCACTAGAAGGAAAACTAACGTCTGTTTAGAAAAACAAGAAAGTGCCTAGAAAAGGCAAAATTTAGAAAAAAAAGTCTATAAAGGTGAAAATTGGGAAAAGAGTCTAGAAAGACGAATATTAGAAAAAGTTAAAGTCTAGTCATGCGAACATTAGAAAAAGAAAAGGTAGTGCAAGCTAGAATTAAAATTGAAAAGTGTCCATAAGACTAGAAGAAGAAGGCGAAATTTTGAAATAGAAAGAGTGCAGAAAGCGACAATTGGAAATCAAAGGGTCTAGAAGACTAGAAGTCGATGTAAAGAGTGTTGAAAGCAAAAATTAGAAATGGAAAGAAACTAGAAAGTAAGGACTGAGTCTATAAAGTGTTAAGAAAGAAAAAATCGAATAAAGAGTATCTAGAAAGTAAGGACTCGGTATAAAAAGTCTAGAAAAACAAAAATTTGGAAGAAAAAGTGTCTAGAAAGGCAAAATTTAGGAAAAAAAGTCTAGAAAGGTGAAAATTGGAAACAAAGAGTCTAAAAAGGCGAAAATTAGAAAAAGAAATATTCTATAAAGCTAAAATTGGAAATGAAAAGTGTCTAGAACACTATGTAAAGGGTATAGAAAGCGAAAATTAGAAATAGAAAGAATCTAGAAAGCGAAAATTGAAAACGAAGAGATTAGAAAGCTAGAATTGGAAATAGAAAGTCTAGAAAGTGACAATAAAGAAACACAAAAGCTAGAAAGAGATGTATTAAAAAGGAAAGAATATAGAAAACCAGAATTGGGAACTAAACAGGCCAGAAAGGCTAAAATTAGAAAACAAAAAAATCTAGAAACCTGATAAAAGACGCTTCGAATGAAATATTTACATCATCAATGCTATTTCAGAGAATTTTATATAAGAATCTAGAAAAGTTCATTTGGAAAAAAAATGATTATTTCTTAGTTGAATTATGTAAAAAAAAACTCTTCAGAGGAGGTGAATTAGGAGTTATTTTGTTGTTGGCAGTCAACGTGTTAATTCAAATATATAATCTAGAATGCATAAATAATAAAAAACAATTAGTCGACAGTAATGTTAAAGTTTTTATGTGACTGGTGGGGTTTATTTTATTTATTTAGGTTTTTACAACGAAAGAAGATTCTTATTTTTATCCCTTCAGTGCTGTCATTTCTCGAATTAAGTCCCTAAATATAAGAATGGAAAAATTTCAAACGGGTCGGTTCCTCCGTGTTCGCTATTCGCAGGCGCTACGTCTTAGCGGGTACTTTTGAAATAGTATTTGTTCATAAGTAAAATATTATTGATAGATTAATTTCATGTCAATAAAATGTTCATTCAAACTGTAAAACATTTTTATGGAATTGAAATTTACTGGAAAAAAGTTCAATCTATTTTTTGCATATTATTTAATTTGATTTTGATATTAATCAATAATAACATCCTTCGATTACAAGAAACTTCAGAAAATTATATTTGAATTAGTTGGTGATTAGTTTTGTTTTATTAAAATGTTGATACCAGAAATTGTTTTCTTTTGACATTACATTGACACGTTGACAACATTCCCTTTCAATAAATTGGATTTATATTCATTTGTTAGTTTGGGGATCATAATGTAGTATTAAATGAAGAGATTTGAGTATATTACTATTTTTTTATTTCAGATTGTATAAATTGTTAAAACAAATAACTTTTCTTTAACGTTTCCAGACTATCATTAAAGTAGTATAGTCATTGAATGAAAATTTACATACAAAAATATTTTCACATAACTCAACATTAACCAAGAAAATAGATTTGGAAATTTGTATTTATTAATTAGATATTGAATTTGTAATTGTATGTAATTCAATTCCTTTTCATTCTTACTTTCCATAATAAATATGTAATTAAAATTTCAGTTCTTTATTATTACTCTCCATAATCTACTTTGAGGTTATAAAAAATGATATTTTCGTTAAGTAATATGATACGTATATGTAAATATTACACATTTTACTTACTTCAATGATTTACCTATAAGTAAAAATATATTTAGATTTATATATCAACGCAAATTGTTTGATGGTAGAGAAAGAAAACAAGTACAAATTTTCTACCTGGTGCGTTTGACATCTGACGAGCGCTGACAGCGCAGACGAGAGCATGCGCAAAGCGAGCGAGGAGAAAAGGACCCGTTTGACATTTATCCACTCGTCTAAATATTCGTATTTGTCTACTTTTCCAATGTGGTTATTTCTAGTCAATAACTAATCATTAAATCTATTACATTAAAAAAATTCGTTAGCGTCAATGTTCGAATGACTTTAGTTGCACTAAACATTATTATATTGATGTATTCGTGACGAATCCGGCACTGCATTGCACTGCTACTGAATAATATTCCGGTTGTGGTTGCGTTCGTTTAGGAAGATTTATAGCTCTCTGCGGATACCGCATGTGAACTATCACGGCGCTGTCACAACATCAAGTCGAGTAAGAGCATCACGAGAGACGCTGATGATGATTATCCATGAATCTTCTGCACCACACTCAATCTGTTATTGTAGCCGTAATTGACTTAAATAGACGCGGTATATAGGAAACTGTCGCATCGCCGTTGAATTATATGAATTATAACTAAGAAAGTGAGATAGTTATTAAAGTTCGGCGTTTGAATTGAATTTCTAAATTATGAAAATTGTTACGAATAAAGATATTTCAATCGCATATTAATTCCTGGCAAAAGTGGTAGTTATTTTGAAAACTTGAAAGCGCATTCTTTAATTAAATTTATTTATCGATACTTTGAAATAGTTTTATTTGAATCCTATTCTGACGCGGCGGAGGTTTAAATTTCTGCTTGTAAACATTGAGGAGTATTAGACAAATATCTAGACAAACTTTCTGTTATGATTAACACAATCGAAAGCTTTGGAAAAATCACAAAAAGTTGTTGCAGTTTAAGCTAGAGAAGACATTCTTTAGGTTGGAGAATTGAACTTACCAAACTCAAATCATAAATTGTAGTAACGAACAATCAAACTAAAAATTTTTTGATGCGACTCTGGAAATCAAAATCTTTAGGATAAATTCAGAAAGATTCTCTTTGATATTAGTTTGAAATTTAGTTTTACTTCTGAAAGTTGAAAATTTTTTGTGGATATATGTAGTGGTGTAACTGGATGAAAAGTTTACGCTTACTTCGATCGATTCAGCCTTCCCAGGTCTAGAGAGCGGTTTTCATTTCGTGTACGTACGTTTCACGTTTGTTTCAAACGTTCCCAATCTTCCAATTTCATTCAAGATCGCTGGAATAAATCTGATTAAGTTGATATCAACTACTACGACGGCACTAATCAGATAACTGAAATCGCTTGGTTTGTAAACCCTCTTAGTAAAGACAAAATTACGAGGAAGTATCGTTGATTGAATGTTTTAAATTGATTGTTGATTCAATTCAAATTTGCGTTACGTTGTTGATTCCAAAGAAACCGTTCGCTATAAAGAGACGTTCTGAAAAAAATTATCATAAATTGTAATTATTCATTGAAAATATTTATTTACAGGAGATATTGAAACACAATCAAACATATCTTGGATAACTTGGTTAGGTTAGGTTAGGTTAGGTTAGGTTTAGTACTACAATTTATCGAAGATCGTATTACTGGCATAAGGAAGACCTCCAAAAAGATGGATGGATTCATGGACATCAATATCTTAAGGAAACTACAGGCCTAATGCCTATAATACGTCGAAGAAGATGATTTAGTAGGTCCATATTTATCTGATAATAACCTGAATGGTCAACGATACTTAGAATTTTTTCAAAATGATTTCCCACTCATATTATGTGATATTCGCAGAGACATGTAGTTATTGCACGATGGAGTCCTTCTCAACTTCCTGAATGATGTAAAAAATCATCTTAAAAACATTAAACGAATAGGTGGATTGGTCGGAGAGGTCCATTCGCATGGCCACCACGTTCGCCTGAATTAAATACAATGGATTCATTTTTTTGGAGGATATCTTGAAAGCTTAGTATATACAACACCTGTAAACATAAGGAAGTAACAGGATGTTTGATAGTATGCACTCTAATTAGAAATGTGTTTCAATATTTCTTATAAGTATTTTGAGTTGTCAATATTCAATTGAAAGAGGTCTAAAACCAAGACGATTCATCAACAAAAACTTATAAAAAGGTATTAGTGATGAGAAATTCTTCTTCTTCTTCTTCATAGTACATTAGGAATTAGTCCTGTGTTTGCATCAAAGGTTGCCTAGCTGCAGCTGAGATGATGAAGACCAGTTTTCATACCATCTTGTAGGTGGTAGTCCTGGTGGTCGGTTTTTTTATAAGGTCTACCTTTCTTTCTGCATCCCTGCTCTTCCTCAAAGATACCAGATGACTTCTTCCGCTAAAAATTTCTTTCCATTCCATTTCTTTCATTCCATTCTGATGGTATATTCTTGGTGTCAAGTATTTTATTGAAAATAGTCCGTAGTTCTTCGTATAACTTGATCATTTCGTTTGATATTCCTTGAGCTTTTCTGTTTTTCAATTTACCAGTCACCACCGTCTGTTGTATTTTTTTTCGAAAATATGTATCGGATTTGTTCCTCATCTTGATGTAAGTTCTGTGTTGATGTACTTGTTGTTGTTGAGTGGTAGAGTACTCTAAAATACCTCTTCCATTTTTCCATAGTGATTTATTGGATTTTTTCTTATCCTGATAAGAAACTAATTCACAAAAATATGAAAATATGTCGAAATTCTATTGCCAAATCGATCGTTTTTGTGTTTTTATGGGGACGTTACAGCTTTTTCGTGATGAAAAAACTTTTATCAGATAGTATTAATTTCCCATTTATGTCTAAAGTAACATTATCTAGTAGTAAAGCCACAATTTCCATTGTTCAGATTTAATTAATATTCATCGGATCTGGATCATTTTAATAATAAACAAAGCATAAATTGATTGTTAGTAAATATGAAATTTAATCACGTTACGTTCATTGATTAGTAATTAATTAGATCCTTCGTCTCAAAATCTATCGATTTCACTATGCGTAGTATAATAGCGGGTATTACTGTAAACAACAAGCCGATTGTGATTGTTCAAGAAATATGAAAAGACGTGGATGAATTTTTCAATTTTCAAATGTTGCATCCGTGAAAAAATGATATCGATTTGATTTCAATTGATATCAAGTGATTGTGCATTTTTTAATGCATTGTAAAATATTGAGCCCTTAACTAAAAAACGTAAAAACGACTTTAGGTAACAGTAACTTTAGATTATCTATAGACTGCCGAATATTGAACAATATAAAATATGCGAAGACATAATTATTTATAACCAGCTTACAGTAAATCAACAAAAAACAGAAATACTTTTCGGAAAATATGATCAGGTTAACTTTAACATGATCTGAATGTTCGGAAACTAACCTGTAAACCAGCGGGTAGATGCGATGGGGGTTGTTTAGTTTTCCTGAGGCCTTTTGAACTTTGAAAAATCATTTATCATTTTGCGAAAATAAAAATTCGATAATAATTCGATTATATTGAAACATAAACATATCAAAAGGTCTAAAAATTTTAGTATTAATATTAGTACCGAAACGTTTTCCGTATTTATTCACACTAACCTAAACTAAAGGGGTGAACTATTTACACACTATACAATACACTTAACTTTTAATAATTTACTTATAAATATCACTGCGATTACTTTTAGTAATTCGGTCTTTTCAGTGAAACTATTTATATAAAACTGCGCTACATAAACTTATTTATATACCACAAATAGAATTCTACAAAGTTCTCGAATAAAAAGAAACAGAACAAATAAATAAATACTGTAATAAACCGCATTTTATAATAAAACGTCCATCAAAGGCGCGTCCACCATTTATAAAAAACAAAACGTACCGCGCGGGTACGCCAAATTTTAAAATTCCGTCATAACTCGACGGGGTCGGCTTAAGAACCCATTTTACGATCTTGTTCGTAACAATGTGAAGCTTAAACTTCACAAGATCATCGAAAAAGATTGTTCCAATTTAGAAAGATGAATGTAACTAGCACACGATCTATCAATGTCCCCTTATCTCACATGATTTGAAACTATACTAACTTACAAATATCACTTAAGCAATTTCTGCGCTTAGTTTTACTAATTTATTCTTTTCAGTACGACTATTTATTTAAAATTAACTAACTGCTCTACATAAACTTATTTATATACCACAAATAAATTTCTAAAAATGTCTAGAACAAAAAGAAACAAAAAGAATAGATAAATAGACTTTCCTAGAAATTTTTTAAAAGAAATACTGCGATAACCCACCTTCTGTAATAAAAAGGCGCAGCGCGAATTCGCCGAATTTTGAAATTCCATTGTAGCTTGACAGGACCGGCGTAAGTACCCATTTCGCGAACTTGTTCGTAACAATATGAAACTTAAACTTGTTTATATACCAAAAAAAGTTTTTGAACAAAAAAAAATGAATAAATAACTTTTCGGAAACTATGATCAGGTTAACCCTAACTGAAATTAATCCGTAAATCAGTGGTTACATGTGATGAGGGTTGTTTCATTCTTCCATGGCTTTTTGTATTTTGAAAAATTATTTATCTCCTTGTGGAAATGAAAATTCGATAGAGTGAAAGCGTTCTTGATCAAAATTATTACAATAGTCGTGATCTAGCAACGAAAATACGTTTATTGTGATGCTGCATGCTTATTACATCGAATCTTGGTGGTTGGCTGAAGCGTCGATGAAAAAACTGTGGAAAGGGTTACCAATTCCAAAGTACTACGAAGACTCAACAATAAAAATATGTGAGATCAATGAAAAACTAAGTCAAACACTACTAGAAAGAAAGGTAGAAAACAATGGAGAACATAAAGTGAAATTCTGTCAGGATGTGTATCATTAAACAAATCAACGGCCTCTTGTGACGATTTCTTTGTATATCTTTGTTTTTATTTCACGTTAATTTAGTTCTGACATACTTTATGATGTATCAATTTCATCAAAATTAGTTTTTTTAATAATAATCTGGATCTAAAATCAAGAAGATTTAGATAAAGACTCAACAATAAAAAGGTGATGTCAATAATAAAATGGATACGGATTACTTAGAAGAAAAATAGCAGAAAAAACTAAGCCATATCTAAATATTTAGATCAAAAAAGGCTAAAACTTCAAGGTTTATTATATTGATTTTCTATATTTTTGTTTGTATTACTTCAGTTCTTTTTTCTGTAGTATTATTTTCTTCTCACTTTTTTCTAAGCAACGCACGGAACTTTTCTTTTAATCCTTCTTGTTTTTTTAATAATCTCCGCAGTTTTAATAACATTAAACTAATTAAAACAATTCATATTTCACTATAATTATTACGATATTCCTATTTTTTTGTAAAATATTGGGATTTATTTAATTTAATAATCATTCTTCCATTATTTTCCTCGATATTTTCCATTTTACATAGTATTGTACACATGTATTTCAAAATCAATGATGAGTTTACATCTCCGTGATATCTTTTTCGTCTAAACCATGTTAGAGTAAAAATATATTTTATCCACAAACGGAAATGCGGAATGTTTTTTAACGGGAAACATGAATCAAATTCACATACCGAGCCAGATAAATTTGTAAATCACGTTTCGCGGTTACGATGGTAAAACGTTGAAAAATTCAACATTGTGCGTTAGTTAGTTACTGTCACTGTTAATTAAAGTGCAAAAAAGCACTTATAAACCACATTTGCCTTGTATGCCAGCTGAATATGCTGAAAATTGTTTCCAGGGAAAATACGTTTTTCATTTATATCGTAAAATAAACACAATATGAGATAAGTGGTTTCGCAAAATGTTTGTGTGTCCGTTTTGCATATTATAGCGACTTTTCAACTTTCTACATAACTCAAAACGTACAAAATAATTTTTTAGAGGTGTTATACCTTAAATTAATCAAAGCTTTTATGCAACCATTATTCAAATATCGAAAAAAATTGTTTTAAATATTCCGTAGACTATATAATCGTTTTTGCGATTTTTGTTTGTTACATTTTTCGATCTATGTAATATTTTAAATGCATCACCCTATATATATAATTTTTGAATTTGCTGATACCGGGCTTAGTGGGTCTGCGACTGATCTCAGTTGGTTTAACATCAAATCAAAAAAATAAATGAAAATTCATCATTTATTTGAAATAGTTGGTCAAAGTGAAAACCTTCGGCTGGATAACATTAATCTAATATGTCGGCAAACAACCTAAAAGTAAAAATACAGTGGAGATAAATCCGGTGAACTTATCGACCATTCAGTATAATCTCTTTGGTTCACTCGACCAAATATCCTATAAGTGATTTGCAAGCAAAGTTTTGGTAATATCCAATCCAATCATCATTCCTTCAACTATTCCACATCACACGTTCAGTTTTTCAGGATATCCAATGCAGATTAATCTCTGATATTATATTTATCGTTTGTAATCAAATTCTTAGGTTCTTTTTGTACAGTTGGAATTCCATCAAAATATCTTCGTGAAGATATTTTATTTTGGTAATATTTTACAGAAATAAAGTCGAATTTTTGCGCTTCACACCCGATACAAAAGAACAATCAAAATAATTGACTGAAAAGGGAGAACCAGCTCCATGGAAGGCAAAGACCGTTCCATCTGCAGGCAACTTCATCGCGTCGGATTTTTGGGTTGAGCGTATGATAAGTTCCATTAAATATCTTGAAAAAAAAAAAAGAATTTTTCAAGGAATCAAGAAAAACGTCCGCATTTGGCTAAGAAGAAAGTGTTGTCTGTTATTGCAATGGCCAACATTAACGAATTAAAGTTTAAATTGCTACCCTATTCGCCAGACTTAACCCCTACGGTATATTTTCTGTTCCCAGACTTAACAAAATGTCTCGGTGGTCAAAGAAGAGGTGTTGGCAGTTTATGTCTATATTGAGGAGCTTGACGATTCTTATAATGAATAGAGGATCGAACTTATTGAAAATCTTTGGGAAAAATATATTTTTTTGGTGTTTTCTTTGTTGGGTTAGATATTCACAAATCCGGATATATTCTAAAAAGCTCTTTTTTTTTTTTAGATTACTCTAATTCATTATTACAAAAAAAGTTCACTCAATTTGCGAATATAGCGATACATAATGTATGTAGATTGAGTCTCTGCCGTTCGTTAGCAGGCATAAATCTGCTTGTCCGATCTCTTTGTTCGAGTAATATAATTAAAGTCAAAAGGCACCTTATCTAAGAATAAATTAGAACCAGCATCATTATGATCTATACGAAAGGCGACAAGGATTTTCTTCGAGCACTTTTTGTGTAGCGCAAACTCTACATTTGTTAAAAAAAAAAAAAAGATTTTTCATAAGTACGAATCATTAAGTTAACTATCGAACTACGGGGGTTTTTTGAAAAGATTCCGATATAATAAAGAAACGGGAAATTCATTTCTATATATATTTTCAACTAAGTCTCCTTTGGAGGCTATACACTTAGACTAGCGATGCTCAAATCTTTTTGATCCTTCCAAATAGTTGCCGTCTTTCTGCTCAAAATATTGCGTATGCGATAACGAAGATTTCTGTCCAGCAAATGTACACACTGTGTAACTCTAGCCTAAAGCCGAGTTTACACGTATGAAGTAGCTAAATTTAGTTACTTGTACGGTGGAAACAACTTGATTTAGTACTTGCTCAAGTACCTAATTTAATAAACTGTTGAGTCAATTGCATAAAAACCGGCTTTAGTATCTTGCTTTAGCTACTCGACCCGTGTGAACTCGGCATAAAGAGCCATCACTCCGCCGTAACAACTTTCTGTGATATTTCTAAGGCTTTCGACTGTGTAAATCATAATATTTTAAACGATAAATTACAGAACTACGGTTTCAAGGGAACTCGCATGGTTTGAGTCATACTTTATCGACAGAAATCAGCTTGTAAGGGTTGACGTGCCCCAAGGGGTCAGTACTAGGCCCTATTTTGTTCCTTCTTAGTTTTTACAAGCTTTTGTCTACAAATTGTAACAATTTTTTAACAATAAAGCATTTTTCTCTCTCTTTTAGAAAGCTGAGATTCAAAACAATGTATAGGATTCAAATACTTTTGAAATAATACATATACGTACATCGACAATCGAAAGATATAGTTACATGGAAACCTGGGATAATTTTCCGTTTCATCGCTCGGAAAATTGAGATCGTTCCGAATAATATAGAATATTGCCTTAATTATGACCGAATAAGAAATCGAAATTTGATTTCCAAACCAGTCTTCGTAGCTAATTGATTTTCTCAACAAGTGGAAACAAGAAGCGCGTGAAACAAAGTTTGTTCAAATACCTCGTCTTGTAGATACTTAAGCAGAATAAAGGGACTAATCAGTCTTTTGTTTGCTGGAGAGCTAATTATAGAATACACTGGAAAAAGATTATATGGGAAGCACAAAGTAGAGGAACTCATTTTGAATCATTACAACAAAACAATTTCATCAAATAATGTAAAATCTAAGAAAGGAGAAAGTTGATATCGGAAAATAAATCGGACCCAAAACTGTACCCTGAGGTACACCACTACTAGCTGGCAATTTACTTGAAACTTTGCCATTACCTTTCACCTCGGATGCCATAATATTCTAATTGTTATTGTTAATCAAAATCTCATGATGAACACAATCGAAGGCGTTAGCGACCATAGGGCTAATTGTCCATTCTGCATTTCGAGCAATAAACCATCTATTTTGGGTGAAAATCTCGAAAATAATTATCTTGTAGTTAAATGTATCTTTACGTTTTATCTCAATGAAAGAATTTATGAACCTTCTTACTATTGCATAGTTTCTTTGATTCATGTAGTATTGTTGTGTCAGCTCCATTTTTATTATAATACCAGACTGTTGTCGTTACCATTTAATAATTGAAAGTGATGAGAGACCAAAGGTATGAAATTCAATAGAGAAAATCCAACAAATGATTTGATTACGTCTCGCAGAATCAAAAAATGTCAAGAACGTATCGTGAGGCTCAATGACAGGTTATGTGAAGGAGGAAAATCGATGGAAATAATGAAAAATTACGCTGGACAAAGATGAATTGATATATTAATCCTGTATATCTTGATTGCACAGATCATCAATGACCAAACATTCCATCATATTTTCTGGATGGTTGAGCGAACAGACAAGTCAGGCAGTGTCTTGAAGGGTTTCGACTCTTCAGCTGCGATTGGTACAGGTGCTCTAGTTGCTCGTGACCATATCGCACGACCAACATCTTCTTCAGTTTTTCGAAGTCGTCAGTTTCTTCGAGAGATCTTCTAGCTAGTATCTTCGTCAATATCCAATCCAATTGATTAGAGTTTCAGCTTTTTGGAATTTTTCTTTCTTTTTGTCATGATATGTGCAGTATAGAACTATTTGTATTTTTGAGGCTAGGTGTTATTTCTGTAGTTGCATGCTATTCGTTATCTTGGATCTTACTCTTCGGTTTCAATTCTAAGTCTGTTCTTCTTTAAAAATGCGACAGAGTGTTTTGAGAGCAGCTGAAACTCCTCTTCTGGTACGAGTTCGTCCAGAAAGACAAGCTACGTTGCAGGCAGCAATAAAATGGATAGAAAAATTCATATTGTAGAAATGCAGACCATGCACCGTCGAAATGGTATTTAATGGTACAAGGTTTCAATATGATCCTTTAATTTAATATCATAATAATCCTCAATGGAAAAAATGTATGTTTCCAAATGGAAAGTTGAAACTGTTGGAAAGTGCTGTTCCAGTGGTGAAGTTTCACTTCCATTCCTTGGTGAACCAGAAGAGCTTTTAAAAGCTTTATTGTTGAGCGTTACAGATGAGAGAAATAAGAAAGTTTAACTCTTGCTTTCAATCAGATCGATTCATTTCTATTGCAATGGTGTCTGATTCTTGGAATTTAGAAACACTTTGTACATATATACATGCTTTCTATGTTGAAAATTTCCAACCACTAGTGGCTTCGCAATTGAATATTTCATCCTTTGTAAAATGTTTCGTTTGAGGAAGTTTATATACATGAGAATTCCCTTTTCTTGTTCAAAACAATTTTTCGTCGAATATGACAGAGAAAATTGAGTGTAAATTTCATTTTCGTGGATTTTACGCTCGAGAAAATGGATCTATCATATACGGTTATTTGTTCATGGAAGTTTTAATGTTTATAAACTACGAGTGTTCAGTCAAGTGAAACAAAGAAGATTTTTGGAAACTTTCTTGGTGAAAATTGATACGTTCTCATGTTGGAATTTCTACGAAGGTTTAAGATATACATACTGAGTATATTGTTCAAGTTACCATTACACCAATACTCAAAACTACACCTATTTCGAAAACACAGTTAGCAAACAGCAAGATTCCCAGCAGCGATTGCAATTTTGTTGACAAAAGCTTACCATTTTTGAAGAAAATAAAAATTTGATATTATTAATGACGAAGCAAACGTCAACAAACAAAATTGCCGGTATTGGGCTGAAATAAAACCCACATAAGCTTTACGAGAAACCACTTCATAGCCCAAAGGTGACTCTCAGGTGTGCAGAAGGAAATATTGGTTTTGTTGGACCATAATTTTTTGAGGAAAACAACGCTGCCTTAACTGTAACAGCTGATCGTTACATTGCAATGTTGAAAACGTTTTTCTTTCATCCCCTAGTTACGAATGTGATATTCCAGCGAAGGCAACAATGGCTGTTCTACGTGATTTGTTTCCGGGACGGATCGTTTCCAGATACGGCGACATTCCTTGGTTCTCTCGGTCCCACGACTTGAGTAATTGTGATATTTTTTTTTTCTGAAATCGAGTGTATACAACAATAAACCGCGTACTTTGGAGGACCTAATGATGGCAATTCGTCGACACATCAACCAGATTGATGTAGACATACTGCAAAGAATTAAGGCCAGTTTCCGTCAAAGGCTACAACAATGTATTGCCAAAATAATTTTTCGTAACTAAGTAACAAATGCTATGATTTAACAGGTGTTTCTGTACCAAAAAAACTTTATTAAAGTAAATATACAATTTTTTATGATTATTTTAAAAACATCCGGTTCCCATGAAGCTTTCCTTTGTCTCATACATCTCTTATTGGTATCAGAGGCCTGTCTGTAATCGGTGAATAGCACGTGTAATTGTTAAGTGTTAAAGTAAATTTCACTTACAGTCAAAGTTCGTTTATAAAAAATAAATCGCCGCCCTGTAACTTATTCAACAATGTAGTATTTCAGCCGAGGCGTACGCAACATTTTTTACAATGTGAATATGAATATTTTTGTACATGTGTTTGTAATTTCGAAACAGTTTGTAGATTTGTTTGTGTCTTCGATAGAATTTGTTGATTGATTCGTATTTGTGGTGGAAGAAAGTATTCCGTTAGCAATTTCAATCTTGTTTGTTATTCAGTCACCTATATAAGCTTTAAGGTTATGCAAAATCATCGAAACTGTCAACTGTCAACAGTCAACTGTCGCTTTCACTACATGGAACATTCAAAACGCAACTCTTGGTATGTAAATGATCACAGAACGAACAACTTTTCGATGGCGTCGTCTAAAAATGATATTACACATGTTTATAATAGATTTTCGTCCTCAAAATGAATAGAGATTTGAAAGAAAGACTTTTAGGAAATTTTTTAGAAACTTTTCAACAGTTTCATCTCAGCTTTTTGATTTTGATGCTTGCTGTTAGGTCTATAATTACGGAAATATCAATTTTTAATTTTAATTTGAGCATCATGAAATATGAACACGATTACTCACTTTGATTGTTTATTAATTACATCCGCTTCGATAATATTATAATTACATGTATTCATCATGCTAATTTTCTAATTTTTGTGTATATCTTTTGTCAATCAGATTTTCTTTTTATTAAGGTAAATTTCCGAGTGAATTAACACCAAAGTTTCATAATTATATTAAAAACTCAAGGCAAAGGCTGGATTGCTTGAGATACCTCTCGACATTTTGTTAATTAGTGCTTTTCATTAACGGTAAAACTGAAGTAGTATCTTACTAACAAACCGGACGGATATTCTTCTACGAAAAAAGTTGTACGAACCTTCGATAATCCATTTTTACCTTACATATAGAGTCAAATGCCGAACAAAATGAGAGGGGAATTCAAATTTTAAAACTATACAGGGTAGGGTCATCCGATGCTGGATCCTAAAAATCACAGGTGGTTCATGTCCAATGGTTAAAAATTTTTACAGGAACAACTTCGATAAGGAGAAGATAACAAAAATGCATCAATCAATTGATTTTTTAACAAGAAGATACTTTTTGTTCAACTCGATAAAAGGACTTATTGTACATGTTCGCCATAAAGAAACATTCTGAATTATATTATAATTATTTATTGAAAATACTTACAGCAGGTATTAAAATACAATCAAACAGTTCTAATTGAACTGAATACTAACAAACATCGTGTTCTACACATTTCCAGAGTCTACGGAGGATATTTCTCTGTACTAAGAAGAATTTATGTCGATTCTTGTTTCTTTATAGTTTTCTTGGAATACACAATAATCTATAAATTATTGAACTCCCGAATTTTTTGCAGGAACACCTTGTGTTTTAACTACAATTTGATCCGTCCTTAAACTAATCATGTGCAGCATTTTCTATGAACTGCTTTAGATAAACCTCGGTGCTTTGCAGGCCTACAATCACCATTCATGGATGACAGCTGATCTTTTTTTAAAAAAATGGCTGAATAACCAACATTAAAGGCAGTCAAAGTACAATTTCTTCCACCAAACACAACATCACAACTTCAACCTTTAGAAAAGAAGTTCTTCAAGTAATGAGGACGGTGGACAAAGCTTGGCGAAACGTAACACCTCTGGCAGTAAAAAACTGCTTTAGAACCGGTGGTTTTTCTTCAAAACCTCAAGAAATCATTAAAGTGGAAGATGATGATGTGCCTGAAGAATGGAATAAGCACATGTCTGGATCAAACATTACTTTTGAAGACTTCGGTATTTGCGATGATGAAGTAGTCACAACAGGGACGTTTATAGAGAAAGAAATAGTGAAATCAGTAAACAACTGCATTGAAAGTGATGATTTTAAAGATGAACCATCTACGAGCGTATCAATCAACGAAACAAAATTTGTCATTGAAAATCAAATTGATTCAAAAACTGAAACCTCTATAACTTGAAATATTTTGCTCTTCCCTTGGACTTTAACTTATCGAGGTTCTACTGTATATGTGGGGAAGCAGCCAGAGGGTATTTTTGATGTGCGCATAACTGGTTTCTCTTCCAAAGAACCTTTCCAAGATCCATAAGTTAACGCATTTGATAACAATAAATGAAATAAATGGCAAACATGATTTTTAAACCATGTTTGCTTTTCGAAAACCAAACGTCTTAAACTCTGGACGCACTACAACCTAATCTACCTAACCAAATCCACAAAATATATGGATTTTTTCCAGATATCATTCTAAAATATAAATTATGCAGCATGGCGAATGGAAAGTTTCATAAGCGATCGTCTCTCAAACTATTTCGTAGATATCTTTATTATTTATTTAATAAGGGCTGTGTTACGCTTATTAGCAAAACTGTAGCGTACTACGAACAAGATAGAAATGGAATTAAGATGATTTTTTCGGTTATAAAAGATTCATAGGAGGAATCTTACATGGCTTTCTTCAGAAATCTCTTATTATAAAAGAGAGAAAAGTAAAACAATTTTCCGGCGACCCGTTTTAGATGTTTTCCGTTACTTTTCTCATAAAAATGATAATCAGCTCAGAAAATCCATTACAAAATAAAAAAATGTCATATATAACTAATTTCTTCTTCATAGGTCAGTCGATTACCTAACCAGAAAATGCAAGTACTAAGAAATTCATTCATCTTCTCCTGGGTATCTGGGTAAGGATTCTCATCGATATAGATTTTGATAGTTTGTTGAATTTAGCCATTTTTATGACAAAATCATGTAATGGAATCGATTATTATGGTTTAATATTGATGTAAGAGAAATCTATAATGATAGTTTGCTTCGAATTCCATTGCTGATGCTCACCAATAATATTTTCCATCAAAAAATTGTTTCATAGACAAAAGCCGTGTAATATATCAAATTCGGTTCTTGCTTCCTCCATTGAGACTTCAGCTAAAGTCTCTGATGTATCAATTTCATCTTCATCTTTACTTTTTTCATTTTAATCTGTGGTAGCATTATCTTCATCTTCCTGAACACAGTCATAGATCTTGAAAGTTGGACGAAGTTTATGGTTGAAGTAATCTTGAGTGATTTTGATAAGGAAATTTCAGTATTTTCCCAGGGTATCATACAGGTATAAGGACGATATTTGACTAAATTCACCTTGGAACTTAAAATATCCATCTATAAACTTCACATATGAAATGGAAAATAATGGACAGTTGCCATTAGGAATAACAACAGGCTAGAAATTGTTGAAAATCACTGCTACGTGAACGTACATCCCGGTTGATTCATTTTATTGCATCCAGCTTAAGAAGACCAGTCTCCATTTCCTGGTGCATGGGTTAATTCACTTACCATCGAGAGATACAATGTAAATGAGTTAATCAATCGTCAGAAACCACTTTTTCTCAAACCCAAAATGAAGAACAAGGAAAATTTGCTCTGGTACTTTTCAATCCTGTTTATACAAAAGGAATGGAAGCAATGTTTAGAAGAGTGGGCTTCGAATCGGTTTATAAATCCAACAATACATTAAAACAATTGTTGGGCAATCTCAAATCAAATTTGTAATAGAATTGTATACATGAAATCAGCGGTAATGATTGTGTATGTTGGACAGACTAAGAGATCCGTTATTGTCCGGTTTAAAGAGCACAAAAAAAAAACAAAATACGAGTTCTGGGATCAACAAAAATAAACATATTTAGAGAAGAATATGTGAGAGAGAGGCTTAATTAACAAGAAAGTTTGGAAATTAATGAGATACGAGAAAAAGCTACGACATTATAAAAAAATTCTTGACATAAAGGGTTAACATTAATATTCAAACAGTTAGTTATATTCAAATTTTGCAGTATTTCCTCTCCCAACAGATACAACTAGTGATTTGTGGAAGTATAGGCAACGTAAAACGTTGATTTAGAATTAGTCATAAAGTTGATGAGGTATGTTTTCAGGTTTTACCCAAAAAGTTGTAGATTCAATTAATAAGTTTTTGTCTTGAAGGAGTTTTGTGTATTTCAACTACATACAACTCTATTTATTATATGTCTTTTCTTTTGGTATCTTTTATGGTGTAAACTAAATTAGATTTCGGGTGTAATGGTTTTTTTTTTATTTACTATTAAGGTGGTAGCTTCCGCGAGCTAATTAATTATTTTTTAACGCCAATTTAAACTAATTTCTCGGAATCGTCGAGGGTCGAACCCTTATCAGATTGAGCTAGGTTGCATTAATTTCCGGTGGGCAACTTAACGTTAAGATTGTTACAATTTCTTAGTTCCGCGCCTAGCATCGATTAATTCCATTATTTCATTTCTTATCCAGGGTTGTCTTCGTTTTTGCTTAGCATTCCACATTATGTTTACACCCGATACATCGTAAAGCGTCTTCAAGATCTGTTCGTTCTAGATAAAAAAATAATCACAAAAAATAATTGGGAAGAGTACTGAAATGAAAGTAATAAAAACGGGAAAAACCAAGATTCGAAAAAAGGCAAGACAAGCGACCATTTAAGGACGAAATGGCTAAAAAAAAAGACCACGACACAAAAATATTATACAAAATAACAAAAAAATTAAAGGGCATCAATAGTCACGCAAAATTAAATTAAAAAACAAATCAGGAAAAGTATATTTGAGTTTAAAAGACACAAGATCAAGATGGGTAGAGTTTTTTAATCAAATAACCAAGCAGAGTCGATCTAGCTGACCTAAAAATCAACCAAAATAAAAACTAAATATCACTGAAAAAGTAATTACAATGCCAACGATAACTTTTGCAATAAAATCTTCGAAAAAAGGAAAAACCGAATAAAAAGTTCCTCAATGATATCTGGAATGTTCCCAAAAAACTGGAACAATTATCAAAAAACCAAAAAAAAAAGGAATCTAATATCAAATTAGGAAAACTGGTGACACATCACGTTGGTTTAAACTACATAAAAACCAGATTCAAAAGTGTAATTATGTGGTAACCAATAAATCAGTATATCGGATTGAGTTTTGTAGACTTCGAAATAGCATTTGACTCGATAAACATAGCGTTCGGACTATCACAACTTTTACGCAACACGAAGGACAGTGATCCCAGTGACCCCAACGAATCGATTTATATTATAATAGATTAGATAATAAGTAAAAGAGAGGATGAAAAGTCAGGATCAACTAGACTTATATGAAAAACTGGAGGAACTTCATTTGTGAATGACATAGGTGTCTTAATAACAGATAAAAATCACGTTCAAGTGGAAACTAAAAAGCGACAAAACTCAACACAAGTTGGACTAAACATAAACAGTGGAAAACACTTGAACAGAAAGAAGAAAATAGGGCGAATCGTATAATTTTCCTATTTTCCTGCACTCAGCATGGTAAGTGCAGAAGAAGGTATCGAAAATAACATCGAAAGACTGGTAAGAAAGATGGTCTTTAACAAGAGTTCCAAAAACAATAATACTAAGACTAGTTCAAACCAATGTAAAGACTTTTCTGCTATATGGAACTGAAACATACTGAACATGCTGCCTATAAATTCTGCTAGTGGTACAAGCTGTAAGTATCTTTTATAAAGTGAGGAGGCATGTCATAGGTTTATACTGAGTGGGGTCATCCGTACGAAAGCTCTTTGGAAGAAAATGCGTGGAGCCCAGTTCTGGAAACGTTGGAGTATCCTCTGGGTTGTATAGGAGGTGGATAAATTGTTTCGCTAACTCCTTGTTGATGCTTAAGAATTTCTTATACCAAGAGATTTGTATATTATCAACTCCCGTTGCTTTCCAGTTGTTATTTTAAATTACGCCATTGAAATCAGCAAACTGCATTAGAAAAATGTTTAAGGCTGCTGTCTAGCCGGAGTTTTTCTTGTGGTTTTAGAGGATTAACCATAATGAGGACCAATACTTTTCCAACGTCTGCTTCGATTCGAATTTTCAGAATTGGATATTTTAGAATCATTTTCTCTATATAACCGTAGGTTTTTATTTTGATTGAACTTGCCGCACGAATAAACAAATTTTTCGTAAAGTTGAGAATTGACATTTTGATATATGCAATTTTCTACGAGTAAATATGGAAGAGAAACGGGCGTAAAGGATTCGAGTGTATTAAGAAGTACTTTTCTGATATTACTAGTGTACAAGTGTACCAGTGCGTTACTACCTTTAAAATAATCCAATTTGATTCTGGAATTTTTTTTTTTCTCTGAACTTATTTTGAATTACATGATCGCTTAGAGGAATTAGTAGAAACGGGGAAAGTAGTGTCTCGACAATTATTGCCAGCGAAACCGCGGAAAATTTACGAAATCGCGTATTCAAGATTTATGGTATGAAATAGGAAAGCAATTCATTGTCGAAAACGGTGTAATTGGATTACTTTTCGGAGCTAGAACGACAAAAATCATTAAAGATGTGGTCGCGTCCACTTACACTGGCAAAAAAAACTTACTGTAACATGAAACTGAATAGTACACTATACCAGAATGAACTACATAAACAGGTACGTTCGATATTAATTGAAAATTGATGAGGGGTCGTATCTTCGTTCTTTTGAAATCTCTACTGTTTGCAATGCAATTGAAATTTCAATGACATTGGTCGGCCAAGCAATTTGAAAAAAAAATCATTAACCAGCTGTTCGTGATTTGCATCCGAATTGTTGCTCAAAATTTCTCAAATTGCTTATTTCATTTGTTCGAGTTTAATGTGAATTGGAGGCAAAAGGTTTGTTTTGGATTTACAAAAGTTACAAAATGACATAGTTTTGGTTTTGGGTTATAATTCTTTAATGGTAAATCACAGCGCATTCATATTGCACACCAGTAATTTTAGGTTTAATATATTTGAATTATAATAGATATTTAAAAAGATAAACAAACCAGAAAAAATAATAATTTTAAATTTAACGAAAAGAGATTTGGTATTTCTTTGGATTACGTTTGCCTTGGCCAGGGATGTAATTCTTCACCAATAGATGGGCGATTTTGATTTGCAGCAGGTAAAATAAGGTCTTGATCAGTCTTTGCCGTTGAATTGTCAACTGGTTCAGTAGAATCGGTTTTTTGAACTGTTCTGTCATTATTGTCAGGTATTACGGCGAGGATTATTTGTTGCTGAGTTTTAGGAGCTTGGAGATCGGTCGTTCCAGGAAGTGACATTAAATGTGTGAACGATCCTGCTGGGATGGGAACTGGAATAGGACCTATTTGCTGACAAAATTGTGTATTGGCGGTGTCTTCCCGTGGTGGTATGTTTGTAGTCTCTGCAGGTTTAGAGGCCAAATCCATTTTGCACTGTAGCTGCCTTACCATAAGCAGGCCAGCAATTTTGAATTGTATAACAACACGCCTTGGGTGTTGTTTAAGCCATTTGGATGTCTCCTGGTTGAAATATATCTTCAATTACATTCTAATCCCGAACCTTCCCGAGACTCATCCACTGCACGATTGTCAAATTGAATTTGCGATAACTTTTCATCACCATTCACCACATACCTACATATTTTCGTAGGTTTCTTCCATTTTGACTGAACAGGCTACTGGTATAGGAGGTTTTAAATTTTCATCAAACTATATTTTCCCGAATCTATGTCTAGCAAGCGACATCCACAATCTCTTGGTACGGAATTCTTGCATTGAACCATCGATATTTTAGTGAAAGTTTTGATTTTCGTTTGTTTGGCAAGTAAGTTCCACTCTTCAAGATCAAGAAAATCTGACTGTTGCATGTACTAAATTATTCGACTCTTTTTGAAAAATCAAATATAGACATTTAGACACATAGCGGTTTTTGATGAGGCGGTGGCTGATTTGGTTGGATCACGAGTCAATTTCATACGAAACAAAACATCCAATAGCCTTGTATGTCTACTCCGAAAGGATACACGTTTTCTTAAGGCCTTTTTACATTGGAGCGGCGTTGCGGCATTCCACAGGTCCGCATGCAACAATAATTAAAATGTCGCACACTGTAGCAAGAGTTGTGCTTGATGGATTGGCGCGCCAGAAAAGTTTCTGGGTTATGTTTTATTTGTAATTGTTTTGAAAACTGAAGATTTAGGTTGAATCACACCAATTCAATCCAAATCCAATTATCCGCCATGGAATGAAGTAATGGAAAGTGTTGGAAAGTAATGGAAATTCAAATTATGAAAATAAAATAGTGAAATGCGACGCTTTACGTAGTCTTGCACAAGAAAAAAAAAACGATTTAGATGATGAGAGTATGAAAAAATAACGAACCAATAAAAAAAAGCGGTTCAGGGTCTACCAAAAACAGTAAAAAACGGTTTGGCTATGAACAGCAAGTAAATTGAGTGAATTTATTAATACATAATAATCATTACCATAAGAAATCATTTCTCCTTGAGGTGTCATTAAATATTTCTCAAGTTCTACTTGCACAAGCTTAACATTAATCGGAGTTCTTCGAGAAACTCTTTATAAATTCGTTGATACTGTGTCATTCCAAGTAATTCGTCTCGAAGTATCATTAACAATAATCCCATTTTCTAAGTCCTCTCTATCAAAACTTTCCGAAAGAGTATAAAGTGTTCTTGAAGCTCTAATTTTTCTCAAATAGTTTTGTAGATATGTGTATGCTGAGGTAGTTTTTTCTACATTTTCCACTTTTAGTTACATCGTTTTTACATAAACATTATTCTGTATATATTTTCTACTGTTTTCTTTGCTCTGGAAAATTCACAGTTGAATATTCTTTCGGTTAATTGAAATGGTTTCATGTAATTTGTAGTTAGTGCAATGGCTTCATCAGCTACTAAAACATATAAAGTTCTGGTGGTTGGTGTTTTTAATCTTTATTCTGTTGGTGCTTTGTGAAATGAAGTATTCTTGTGAACGCCGTCATCCGATATACGTCTCTGACACACGATATCTACATACGAGGTCTGGCTATTAAATAACGAGACTGCGCGCCTAGAGGGCGCCCTAAATAACTTGTCTATACACGTCTCAAAACACGTTTCCCTCAATATTATAGTATTTGTGCACTAGTGGTTTAAAGCAAAAAAAAAACTCCGACTGAGTGCTATAAATTGATGTAAGAGGTCTATGGGGACAATTATCTATCTCGTGCGCGTGTTTTTGAGTGGCGTAACGGCTTTAGTAAAGGTACTGAAGATGACCAGCACCCAAGTCGCTCTGTGATTGTTTCAACTCCGAAAACACTGACCAAAATCAACCAAATTGTGCGTGCACATCATCGAATGAGCATCCGGATGATTTCCGAGGCTGTAAACGTCGATGAAGAAACGGTTAGAAAAATTTTACACGAGGAATTACACCTGACAAAAGTTTGTAAGAAGTTGGTGCCAAAAAATCTGACTACCGACCAAAAGCTCTTGCGTCAACGGGTCTACTCAGATTTCCCTGAAAGCCTAGAAAGATTAGATTAGATCTGCTTTGATAGGGACCCGATTCGAGTCGATGGAAGCGGTAAAGCAAAAAACGGCAGAGCTCCTGAAGGCCCTCACCAAAGAAGACTTCCAGCACTGCTTCGATCAATGGAAAAAACGTATGGAAAGATGTGTGCCGAGAGGACGACTATACAGTGTTGAAGATACTATTTTTCATTCCCTTTCAGCCTTTGGTACATGAAAAAAATGATAGTACTTCGTACTATATAAGCTGCTGCAAGAAATTCCTGATCAGCCCTATTATGTAGTATCTATCCCTTCGATCTACCAAGTTGGTAGACCAAACACATTCCAATATACACATCCATCTCCGTCGAAATGTGCTGGGCTATAATAACCTTGGAGGTATATTTGAAAAATTAACTTCCGAGCTAAAACTCACTTCCCCGAGGAAAATGTTTTAAATTCAGTTAACCGCGAACGTAATCTTTCCGCTTCTCATAATTTACATGCCAAACTTATTTTTAATGAGATGATGATTAAGATAGAGTTAAAACAAATGAACTTTCAATTTAATAGGCCTGAAATGTGGGAACGAAGTTTTAACCTAATATTCGTTGGGCGCTTCGGGAAGTTACACGAGTACGCTCCTACACGAGATACCTACGGAAATTATTTATGAGTGGGCGACGTTCGAACAGATAATAAATGGAAAAGAAATGATACAACGATTAATATTCATGATACTGATAATACACTCAGTGAGATTAGAAGCGTTGCACCCAGAACGAATAATACGTCGACCTTTATCAAAATTTGTTAAAAATATATTCATCAGAATATGTAAAATATATTTGACGACTCGGTAGTAGTATACACTATGAGTTGCAAAAGGTCTTGTGGACGCCTATTTCGTCTAGTGTAGAGGGTATTTCAAAAAAAGGTGACCTCGTGTCAAGTATTAGTAGAAAACTGAATGATAATCGTGATTTTCTGAGTAATGAATCTATCGATTTATTGAAAATGTCTTCTTTTAATGTTAGATTCATCAATTAAAACTTCAAGTGAACTAAAACATCATTCAATTTAACACCAAAAAAAAAATACTCTCAGTGAAACTCGATACTGTGTACCGTTTCTGGAATATTTTGATTTGAAATTTATAAAATTTGAGTGAGTGTTCAAAATGTACTACGTGCCAATCTATCTTTCATTTGCGAAGAATCCATTATTCTTTTAAACGGTTGAAAATTCACCTTTCTAACATAAACTTTTTCTAAAAGATACAATCCAACTGTTCACTCCAAAGGAATAAAATTGCACGTCTGGGGAGGCCGATAAATCTGAGCTTCTACAAGGATGGACCCAGAAGTACCTGGCCTGACCTAGAGATGGCGGTAAAACGGTTGAAAATTCACCTTTCTAGCATAAACTTTTTCTAGAAGATACAATCCAATTGTGCACTCCAAAGAAATAAAATCGCACGTCTGGGGAGGCCGATAAATCTGAGCTTCTACAAGGATGGACCCAGAAGTACCTGGCCTGACCTAGAGATGGCGGTAAAACGGTTGAAAATTCACCTTTCTAGCATAAACTTTTTCTAGAAGATACAATCCAATTGTGCACTCCAAAGAAATAAAATCGCACGTCTGGGGAGGCCGATAAATCTGAGCGTCTACAAGGATGGACCTAGAAGTACCTGGCCTGACCTAGAGATGGCGGTAAAACGGTTGAAAATTCACCTTTCTAGCATAAACTTTTTCTAAAAGATACAATCCAACTGTGCACTCCAAAGGAATAAAATCGTACGTCTGGGGAGGCCGATAAATCTGAGCGTCTACAAGGATAGACCCAGAAGTACCTGGCCTGACCTAGAGATGGCGGTAAAACGGTTGAAAATTCACCTTTCTAACATAAACTTTTTCTAAAAGATACAATCCAACTGTGCACTCCAAAGGAATAAAATCGTACGTCTGGGGAGGCCGATAAATCTGAGCTTCTACAAGGATGGACCTAGAAGTACCTGGCTTGACGTATTAGTTGTGCTCATGGCCACCGTCCCCCATCAGCGAGGTTTCCATACCTTGAGTGAAGCCCCATAATAGAGCTTATGGTAACGAGATACCATTATAAAAATAAAACTATTAGATTAACGAATGAGTTATCAAAAATAACTTTTTCCGACATGATATTGTTGATGTTCCCCAAAATGTATCTACGTACATAATCTCTAATTTCCCATATACATAAATTTATTCAAATTAAGAGAAACTGGTATAACTCTTTATGAATTTAATAACCAGATATTACCAAATTCGATTAATGAGATTAAAACGAATATTGACAAATCCGCGAGTAATATCCGAAATCCGATCGATGGAAACCGCATGTGAGAGATTTTGTTAGCAACCAATTAATCGGCAACGAACTCTGCAATTGAAAAAGGCGGTTAGGCAGTTAATGACATTTCTGAAATAAACTTAATTATTTTGTGAAACGTAAACTTGTACGAAAAATTTCGCTCGATTTGACATAAGATAAAAATTCACGAATTTGTTTATAAAACAAAGAGGCTGCAGCTGGATATCACAGCAGATTACAAAACCCTGTTAGGTCAAACAATTTTTTAGACGACGCCATCTGAAAGTTGTTCGTTCTGTGATCATTTACATACCGAAAGTTGTTCGTTTTGAGTGTTCCATGTAATGAAAGTGACAGTTCCGTACTGCTCTTCGGGACGCTCTGGAGTAGCCACTTCAATGTTGACAGTTGACAGTTTTACTTCTGATTTTGCACAATTTTCTTCCACCACAAATGCGAATCAATCAACAAATTCTATCGAAGACACAAACACATCTACAAAATATTTTTATTTAGCCGTGGCGTGGCTATAATAGACTATTACTTTCGAGGCGTCAGCAACAAGCGGACGCCCAAATTTCACTTCGAGTGCTGCCCGTCCTGTGGAAATGCCTCTAGGTATTGATCTTGAACTTCTGTAGTTTGTAGTGTTCGAGAAAGACGTTCCTTGTTAGTTGATTCCACAGACTTGCACTGTGCGCCTGCAGGCGAACTTGGTGTTCATGTTTCACGACGTGCAGTTCTTGCAAAAACTGCTCTAGGTAGGACAGCTGGGAAGAACATCTGCCTTGGTAGTATTGGGAAAACTCTACTAACAACTTTCGAAGTAATTTTGAGATATGGTTAGAGGATAGTTTAAATTTACAGATTTTTTTAATGGAAAATAGCTGTATACAATTTAATAGCTATTATAAAAACTAATGTGACGATGCAAGAAGAGTTGATCAATATTAGCCCAGACGAGGAACTCAAATTGGAGCTTAACCCAGTTCTAATGGTACTGCAAGATTTCCAAGCAGCATTATTGACAAATATCTCAACCCTTTCTCATCATCATCATCATCATCATCATCATCCTCATAATCCAGTCAAACAAAGCTTCAGTGCGGTTTAAAGTATTTTGACAACAGTTGCTTCATTAAAAGTTACCAGTCAGAGTGATTTAATTTCTCAGAAATTCTGATGTGTAGTTTATGACTGATACAAAATCCCCTGCCAAAGATAATTTTGATGATACCGATCCTACCTAAGCTAATTCGAAATTTGACTCTCGAACAAATGTGTAAACTGCAATTTATGTATATTTATTTGAGGATTGAGGAAACAGTTCTGAGGTATCAGTTCATTCGGTTTTAGAATCACTATTTAGATGAAATGATAATTTATATCAGTCAATATCATGTACCGAAAGTAAATAACTGTTAATTACGTATTGCGTTATTTTTGTATGAAAAATTGTAAAAGTGAATCACCTTTCAGGTTTATTGAGATTTCAATTGGACGATGTCATTCTATTACGAACCGCTGACCGTAAATTTGACTGCCCCATTTATGTATAAATACATTATCTCTTAATCGGATTTGCATATACAAACAACGACAATTTAATGAAATTATTAACTTGTGTCGACCGCCACAGATATTTACATATCAAAGTAAAGTAAAATAATTGTATCAGTTTAGTGCCTAGTCTGTTAAACTTAATTAGTTTGGGACATTTAATGGGTTAATGTGAATTCAATGTTGGGTGAAATTTATCAATATTCCATTTTGGTGAATATTGAATTGGTGAATTCACCAGAATTCACTAGAAAGAGATTCGGTAATCACTCATGCTAGTTCAGTTCTTTGAATGTAACATACTTTTTCTTGTTGGATTTATCGTCTGCGTAACTGCATGTGTTATAAACATCGTCTACCCCAATGCCAGTATTCTTTTGGCTCTTGTTCTTTTTAAAGAGGACGTTAAGCCACTCCCTGAAGTTTCTACACCTTTCTTTCCCTCTAATTTCCTTGCATAATCAATTTCTGGAATTCGTACCGTTGTCCCCTCACTACATGACCGAAAAACTCTAAATTTACGGGCTGTTATGGTAGTCAACTTAATTCTCTATGCGTTGCTATTTTGCGTGAATCTTCTTCATTTGCGATTCTATCTGTAAGAATCTAGTATATCATAATATTTTATCATTCTCTTTATCATTAAATTCGTTATCAAAGTTTTTACATAGTTTTTCATTTTATAGAATCAACTGCGAGCAATTTCAATTTTTTCTTTTATCTCTTCAGTGTTTTCATTTCTCGAATTAGTCCTAGTCCCTAGATATTTGTATTTCTGCACTTTAATGCATTTAAATTCATGTGTAGTCCATACTGTTACTACCTTTTCTCTAATTCTTTGAAGGTCTTCTATATTCTCTGCTATTAAGACAGTGTCGTCTGTATAGGTTATGTTATTAACTGCGACTCCATTCACTCTGTCATCTATTTATTTTTCTTTCAGTATCTGGATCAATTCTTCACGTCGTCCGAGTTCACTGGGATGTATAAATGAGACTTATCAAGGGAAAGTTGAATAAGCCAGTGCTAGAATTGGGAGCGGAGGTTTAAATGCAACAATAAATTGAATGAAGAGCAACAGCTACATCTGTATTGGATGAATGTCAATGCTACACAAGGTTTAATTGATCAAACGATGAAATGGAACGAATTTCCATCAAATGGGGTCTCGATTTTCACCTCTGGATACCATAGGTACTCAAAATATGAGTTCCATCATAGTTTCAGTTGATATTATCCAGTAAATAGAGCTGAAATTGAAATCATTCGTGAATTTTTCATACAACTGTATAACTTTTAAAGGATATGTATTGATTATGGAGTCGAAAATAAAATACGAAGATATTTTTACCAATTCAGAATTCAGCGTAGCAAACTCATCCAATTAAGAGTTTTTCGAATAATAGTAGTCGGGCTTTGGTTTATTTATGATGGTTACACAGAAAATTCTTGAGTGAATCTCCAATTAATCAGTAAATCTGAAAAGTATTGAGAAGTTGTAGAAATATTCTGTTGGAGAGACGTGTTTGATAATTTCATGAACTAAATTAGAATCAATAATAAGGGAAATTGAACCAGTAATAGAGTTTTTAAATGAGCTGTTTGTAATTGCGTTGGAAAATATGAATATGATGGGTGTACCAATAAAAATGCACTAGTAGGTGTTGTATTGACGCAATTCGCATTAAGGGATGAACTATTCGAAGTAAATGTTGCATTCTCTTGAACTAAAAATTCACCTTTACAATCTGAAATCTCTACGGTTTTTTTGTATTTCGCATCAACCATGTTGGTTATTGGCGATGAATTTGGTTAATTAAATTAAATTGTGCAATAAACGAACTGCTGCGCAATGTTTTCGTGTTTTAGTAAAGCAACATGTCCGAACAAGATTTAGCTGCTGCTTTAGGGCCCTTTCACACCAAACGAATCCGAATCAATCAGAATCACTCCGAATCAAAATTGACCGAGATTCGGCTTCGAGCGCTCCGTTTAAATGTGAAGGGACTCTTTTCCCGCCTTCAGACCGGACGAATCTGGTTCAATCAGGTTTGATTCGAGGTCGTACTTGATTCAACCTGTCAGATTCCTAGTCCGGTCAGTCTTGAATCAACAACCGTACGAGATGGACGTGGAGTTATTAATTTTAATCCAGTATCCAGTTCGAGATTTCAGGTCCCACCAAATCCACCAGTATTACGAACAATTCTTCGCTCATTCGGAAGAAGTCATAGAATTTCTTCTCATCATTTTGTAGGTCAGGAAAAGAAGGAAAACAAAAAGAAGATTTTTATAGATACAGGTTGATTCAGCTGGTGTGAAAGAGTGGATATGACGAATCAGATTCAACTTGATTCGGAGTGATCCAGATTGATTCGGATTCGTTTCATGTGAAAGGGGCTTTAGTTGTGTTGCTTGTGGCTAAACGTAACACGTCGGAGGTCGAACGATTAGTACGAGAAAAGACAGAAATACACCCACGAAAATCTTGTTGAATTCCATACTCAAATTTTGCAGAAGTTGAGTTGAGTTGTAATTCAAAAAAGAGGAACATCTGATGGTTTTTTCTTTTAAATCAATGGGTTTCATGAGTGCCATTGCCACCAAAAATATTTAAGAAAACCAGCCTTCTTTTCATAATATCTCAAAAATTATGGAAGATACGTATAAAAGTATCTATAAGAATGAAAAATGTAGGTCTTTCTATGATTAAAAAATTTGGTTTTTTTTCTGTCACACAAAAATTGAGCACTTTGACCCTTCACCGTTTTAAAATAGAACGTTTTTCAGATTATATCGTAATGAAAAAAGTTATGGCTCTTTTAATTACCTTTATAATAGTTTTTTTTTAAGTTGCGATAGCATAAAACGGAGGTATTATTATTATTATTATTATCGGTGCTCGAATAACTAAATGATTTATAGTGTTCGAAACGATACTAGAGAAAAAAGTATACAATCAAATACCGATTGACTAAATGCCAATCAACAATTATACGCAAATGGGAATCATAAATTATAACAAAGTGGTAATATTGTACAATATATTAACCGATACAGCAGTTTCAGTTATATATGTATATGACGGATCTGATTGATTGATATCCCAATTTACTGCGTTGTTTGCTAACTATTGGCTAGTCCGACAATTTGGGAATCATGTTATTGAAATAAGTACACGTAACGATGTTGACGTATGTTACAAAAGTTTTCGGACAAAATTTGTATTGCAATTTTGAAAAAAACTAATAACTATTAATCTATTTATCATGTAGGAGCCCCCAGACTTGAACGAAGTGGCTTTGCTTGGGAAACCCAGCCTTAGCAAACTAATAATGGCCAAAGACTGTTTGAATTCTGGATAACTTAGCCCCGGCCATCCCGTATTCACATAAGTCTGGCTGAGTTCTGGGTAACCCGACCTCGGCTCTATTCTGCATGAAAAACCATAAAAAATAGTATCATTTCTTTATATGTTTGAGGTCAATAACGGCTACCAAGCTAGAGCTAGAGTTATACATACTTGGCCCAAGTCTGAACCTATATTGGGCCCATCGTAAAATCATAGATTACCAGATAGTTTCCTTCAATTGAGCGTAATTTTTGCTTAACGCCTTGGAGTAATTGTTAATTTTATCAATTTTTTTAAATATTCAGCACGTCATCTCTTATCATATACTTTTCCCATCGCCCAAAACTCTTCAATAGAGCGAGCCGGGGGATCCTTTGGAGGAATATCTCCTTTTGGGAGACTAAAATTTCTTTAATTTCTTTTTGGATTCATATCTCGCGTCATTGGGACAATTCTATATGTCATCCGTGTTAAATCTATAATTGTAATTTCTGTATTGAATATTTTTGGTCATCTATTATCACAACTTTTCTGATATTTGACTTTCTTTTTCTTGAGATCATTTGGGAAACCCGAAATCGGCGAACCAACATTCGAATTGTTGTTGAGTTGTTTTTTTGCACATTTCACCAATTTATTTGACCGTGATTTAGTCAAAGACTTTTTGCTATCTATCTAATTTATCTTTCGAGTTGTGTTCCAATTCTCTCTATTCTCCTGGAATTCCTCACTTGCACCTCTGCTATATCCTGCATTCCTGTGGTTCCCAGCGTGCTTTAGATGGACCTCTTGGTGTGCGAGTGCGATATTATGTAACATGTTTTGCGTGTGCATAAATTTAAAAAGTTTATAATTATCAAAGAGAAAGAAACTCGTTACGTAATGCAATTTGAGGTTAAATTCCGAACGATTATTCAACGCAGATAAGACCATGTTCCAAAATTACGCTTTACACTGTTTATGGTCGTTAATTCGAAATTTTCTACCGAGAGACTTATCAAATACAGCAGGCGATTCGCGCGGAAGCTATAAAATACGGATTAGATAAAGTGCACCTGGTAAAACGAACTTGTACAATAAAGGTTTCTTAAAGAATTTATACTACCTGTTTTCCGACCCAACCTTATCTCACAAAAGATCCTACAATTTTAATTAGAATCGTTAAAATTGTACTGATCAAAGCCCTTTTATATATGTATACAAAGAAACGGTAAACAGTTGTGATTCCTTTAGAGCATTTCTATCAAGACGAATACAAAACCGAAGCCTTTTTCCTCAAGTAAATTGGAATATTTCTTGTGCACTACAAATCCTTTCTACTGTGAAAAATGACAACAACAAGAAATGCATTCAATTTAAATGTGGATCTTCATCAAATTAATATTATATACGAATAAATCCATAAAATAGGTGGAATTTTGACCAAGCGAAAATCTTCCCAACAATTGATATCTCGATTATAAATTTGGGAAAGATTTTGTAAATTCTTGACACATCTTTTCATTAAGAAAATTATTCGCAAACTTCCAAAATTACACTTATATTCTAGGCGAAGTAAGTTACTTAAATTAAGAGTTTCATTCGCGTGATAATTTCGTGTCGTAATTCAAAAGTTATTAGGTATAAACGTCAACCAAGTGAATTGCTACACTTATACGATAGGGTAGTTATGAGAGAATGTGTCTACTTATAATTTCATTTTAGGGTAATTTACAGGAAGCCTAAAAACCCTAATGACCTGTAAAATACTGTTGATATTGTTGAAATTAAACTTTCATTTTAATTAAATTCCCTGATTTACGAGTTGTGCATAATAGTGCACGAAGATTTTGGAGAGAAAAATGAGGCTGAAAATTGCAACGAAGTCAATTGATGTAGGTTTCTACAAGACTTATCACCTCTTTATTGTTTATATTTACAGAAAAATTGACGCTTACGTGCATACGTTGTGTCAGAAACTGCTTACCTTACTGGACTTCTTATCTTTAAAAAGCAAACTAATTCTATCTAACTCAATATTGATTATTCCAGTGTGTTTTCTTGGCACAAATGTCTTCAGTCAAATTTTTGATTCTTTTGGTATAATCATGTATATAACGGCACCAACCGGAATAACTAAAACCAGTTCTAGTTTTAAAAATTACTACATACAACGAATTTTCAAAACATGCTTTATTAAAATACAATAATATTTTCCTGTAACAAAAAAAAATAGTTTTGAATTCTAACAATTAAAAATATGAAATACTGAGAATAAATCTAAAATATTTTTTTAAAAGTTGGTGAAAACCCGGCAATTTTTATCCACTCCAAAGGATGTCATTTGAAAGCAAGAGTTTTCATCGGTTCTTCCAGTTCACCAAGGAATGGAAGTGAAACTTTACCACTGGAACAGCACTTTCCAACAGTTTCAACTTTCCATTTGAGTGCATCGCAATAGCGACATTTTTTTTCCATAAACTAAAGATTCTCGATTTCGTGTAATTTTTAGAAAATTAGAATTGAAAAAGGAAAAGTTAAAAACTACGACGATTTTGCATACCAAATGGGTTAAAATAAAAAAAGTTGATTGTTGTGAACGATACCAACGAGTGCGTACTGAATATTTACAATATTAGTCACTCAAAATAAGTATCAAGTACCAACGCCGAGAAAACTTCATCAGAAATTTGTGAGAAGTTATTATGTACCGAAAGCTTTAAGAATAATGAAGCAAACAAGTTTCAAAAATCCAAAATATGGACGAAACTTACATACGTGTTGATCAAACCCAATAGGCAACCCAGAGTTGACCAGAAACTTGGACAGCTTGGAGCATGACTCTATTCTACTGATACTACCACGAAAATTGCTCTTCCGAGCTGTCCAGCATAATCCCTTAGAAAATCACGTCCCAAATATTGTGGACGTGATTTTTTGAGATACTAGTGTCAACTAGATAATTTTTAATCATTTTCTCCGTTTTCTGTATGCAAAGATGTTTCTTCTATATAATTGGAAAGCGTGAAAATTGGTCTAGGTGCCGGTCTCATTCAAAGAAGTCTCAGAAGGTGTCAAAAATCCAAAATATGGACGAAAATTACATACGTGATGACCAAAATTTGGACAGCTTGGAGCATGACTCTATTCTACTGATACTACCACGAAAATTGCTCTTCCGAGATGACCAGCATAATCCCATAGAAAATCACGTCCCAGATATTGTGGATGTTTTCTGTATGCAAAGATGTTTCTTCTATATAATTGGAAAGCGTGAAAATTGGTCTAGGTGCCGGTCTCATTCAAAGAAGTCTCAGAAGGTGTCAAAAATCCAAAATATGGACGAAAATTACATACGTGATGACCAAAATTTGGACAGCTTGGAGCATGACTCTATTCTACTGATACTACCACGAAAATTGCTCTTCCGAGATGACCAGCATAATCCCATAGAAAATCACGTCCCAGATATTGTGGATGTTTTCTGTATGCAAAGATGTTTCTTCTATATAATTGGAAAGCGTGAAAATTGGTCTAGGTGCCGGTCTCATTCAAAGAAGTCTCAGAAGGTGTCAAAAATCCAAAATATGGACGAAAATTACATACGTGATGACCAAAATTTGGACAGCTTGGAGCATGACTCTATTCTACTGATACTACCACGAAAATTGCTCTTCCGAGATGACCAGCATAATCCCATAGAAAATCACGTCCCAGATATTGTGGATGTTTTCTGTATGCAAAGATGTTTCTTCTATATAATTGGAAAGCGTGAAAATTGGTCTAGGTGCCGGTCTCATTCAAAGAAGTCTCAGAAGATGCTTCAAGTTTTGTATTGACAAGAGGCAATATAAAATTGGGGAATGTGTGGAATATCACAAAGAAATTTTCCTGAAAAAGACTATACTATATCAATACATATAGAAAACAATCTAAACTATGATTTAGAGGTTAGAAAATGGTTATATTGCTAACTTATAACTAACATCAAGACATGTCATCACTTTGCTTTATTTGGTTGTTTGTACAATCGAAAAGACAAGTATTCCGACTTGCTAGGACTAAAAGAATATACTGAGACTCAAACTCAATCAAACAAAGATTAAACATTGGGTTAAATCCACCTTTTTGTAACCAGATTGACAAGTTATCAAAAATATTGTGCACTTGATTTTCTATGATATCAGTCTCAACTGGATAATTTTCAATCATTTCCTCCGTTTTCTGTACGCAAAGATGTTTCTTCTATATGATTGGAAAGCGTGACAATTGGTCTAGGTGCCGGTCTCATTCAAAGAAGTCTCAGAAAGTGCTTCAAGCTTTGTATTGACGAGAGGCAATATAAAATTGGGGAACGTTTGAAATATCACGAAGGAATTTTCCCGAAAAAGACTATACTATACCAATACATGTAGAAACGAAACTAAACTATGATTTAGAGGTTAGAAAATGGTTATATTGCTAATTTATAACAAATATCATGACATGCCGTGACTTGGTGGTGTCGGAGAATATAACCCCATTTTCCTGTAACATAAAATTAGATTCAATTTTCATTTATTCCTGCCGGATTTTGTCCATTTATGTATTGCGGTTTCCTCTATATTTATCTCAGTTTCGATGGCCCGGAATGATCCTATTTGTATTCCAGTCGAGAAAATCATTAATACTATATCGGTTTCCTCCAGTAAACGGTGACAAGGTCAAAAGTCAAGAATAATTTGTTGGAGATTCTTTTTTTTATTAAAACGTCATATCTCTAGTCGCATAGGCGACGTTGGTCATTTGAAAAATGTCTTTACTGACATTGAAATGTTCTCGGTTATTTCTCCTATAAACTCTATAGTTCAGTGTTTAAGTCTCGATGGAAAAGCGTCGAAACTATATTGGATTTTCTCACACTATATTGTTCGTGAACACATAACCTAAAAAAAAAAAAGAATGAGAGTAGATGTAGCGTGGAAGATTTGCATCGGGTTTCAACCTTTTCTCTTAAAATTGACGCGCTCTCCGTGTTCTATACAAAGTGAATTCAGGGCTTTCGACTAAACATAATTCGAATTCGAGTTTCCTTCCAGAGTTATTTTAGATACATGGACATGTCGATGTAATATTTGAATCAACACTCGGTAGCTTAGTGTACGATGAACTAAAAATCTTTCTCTCACCTAAGAGAGTTCCGAAATATCATGCAAAATCGTAGCTTATATCTTATATCTTTAATAATTTATATCCTAACCGAAATCCCAGTTTAACGGAACTGGTTCAGTAAAGGATTCATCAAAATCAGGGCGCAGAAAAACTGTATCAACCGAAAATAAGTATTTGGATGCTTGTGTCCTTGGACCCTAATCAATTTCAAGGAAAATATAGAATTCAAATTATACTTTATGCTGTTTTCATACTTTAGTGTATATTTTCGAAATTTGAACCCCATAATTTACTCTATGTATGGCACTTAGTTGCCACGTTTCAGATCGTGTTATCGGTACCTGTACTGATTTATTGCAGACTATTTTCGATGCAGAAATACTTGAAACGCTGCGGGTGTCCTTACGGAAGGACGGCAGCTATGCTGCCCCGCTACGGGTGTCCTTACGGAAGGAAGCCCCTCTGTAACTTCCCTTTAGATTCGAAAGGCTCGTAACTGAAGGGGATTCACTTTTACAACTTCAGGCAGTGACAGTTGCATTCAGTATCGTTAGAATTTTCTAACAGTGTGTTCCGTTGTCGAACCGTCCAACTGGGTGATTTTTTATGAATTTCCAAAGTTTTTCTTCAATAAATTGTTTATAAATACAATGGATATTTATTTCATGATTTAATATATTTTTTGTTGCAGATATCGATTAACAACGAAAGATATTTTTTAAAAATCAGCGTTGGGAGACACCGGGGAAATTTTTGCTTTTTATTTATCACATTTATTGTAGTATTAATATATTTTAATACGTTTAACTGCATCAGATTTAGTTCTATGATTTAAAGAATACATATTTCCTTGAAAAAAAAAAAAATTAAATAAATAATAATGTAAAGAACTGTTACGCAATAATGTCCAACAAAATATATCATATATAATTAGTAATTGTTATTTGATATTTTAATAAAAATTGTCGATAATTCTGGAGTTTTCTTTTATAATAAATAAACATTTGGGTATCTATTGATACTAACCCGCAAAGCAGGTGGAATCCCTCGCTTACAGGTTGTCCTTCCGGAAGGACACTTCCAGAAATGCACTTCCGGTTAGTTTTTTTTTGTCGGATTATTATTAGAATCATTAAACGTGATAAAAAAATGTCTATATGAAAAATTCAAACAAAAAAATGCACCCGTAACAGGAGACGTATCGATTTGGAATTAATATAATTAGATAAAAAAATATACGCAATAACAACTGGACTAAATCAACCGTTTGCATTTTTATATAAACTCGTCGGTGTCTGAGTCAGATAAGAAAGGAATGTAATAAACGGCAAGGCATAAAATAGGTTAGGATTACAGCCTGAGGAACTTTGTTGACTTTCACGAGAAAATGCACCGACAGGACTGACATTGGCGCTGGAAATACCTATAAAAGAATGTCAACCCACATTTTTTATTTTTGCGTGCTACCTACAGAGTCCATAAATGTTTATGTTAATACATTTTATGAATGACCCTTTTTTGTAGATCAATTTTTCTTTTAACTTTACAATGCGTGCTGACACAATAAAATTGCATCTAATATTTTTTGTATTATGGAATAACGAGTGATTTTTTTGCTGGTATCTTTTTGGCGACACAGATCACGCGTGAATCTTCTTTATTAACAAAAAAACTCGTTTAGTGTTATTAAATTCTGGTGTCTTGTCAATTTCATTAATTAATTGTCTCTCATGACTTCGGAATTCAAAGAATTGACAGAAATTCGTGTGAAATTGAAAAATAACGCGTTAGAAAAGAACCTCGAGAGCGAAGATAAACTCTTGAGCGAGTTTATAAATATTGAAACGAATTAGATATAACAAATAACAAGTTTGAGTAGCTCAAAATCAATTTTGATAAAAGTGAGCATCGTAAAGATATTCAAGTTTAGTTATCAATTCTGTAAGGGAGATAATTTCAAATATAAATACATCGTCGGTAAGTTTTATTAAAGAGGATTAAAAATTTAACATCTTTATAACGAAATGTTAGACAATGTTGATAAAGCGATGTTTATTTAATATATTCTTAAGGTTAAATAAAAAATCATCGACTGCTCTGGTAACCCAATTATTAAGCCAAAACAAGGTCATAAAAATATTGATGATTATGCAAAAAAGTCGAAAAACTTATGATCGATTCAACTTTATCTCAATATGGAAATAATAAGTAGTTAATAGAGAAATACACAAGAAACTTTGAGGCAAAACGTAGATTTAAGTCAGATAAAACTAGTGGAATATAAAGAAATGATGTATAGCTTTCCAAACGCGTTTTCCAAAGGCTTCTCAAATCAAAAACCTGGAAATAATTGGTTAGGTTATGAGCAACACAAAAAACCTAAGCAAATGCTAAGAATAAACGTTAAATATTAGAAAATAACGGAAAAGAATTCTCAGTATTTCCATTCGTTTGAATATTTACTATACGATAAGATTTTTTCGGTACAATTTGATTGTTAATTGCGATTAAAAGTGATCAATTTATCATCCTTATTACCTTGATGATTGTGTACTCGTTAAACTTCAACATCAAATTATTTGCTCTTACGCCTGATCGATCGATTAAACATACCGGACCAATTTAACAGGCGATGCAATTCCATTAAGCATAAATAACGGTGTCAAAACTTGATTGGAGGTGATTTATTTGTTCTTCAAATCAAACATTACCAAGTTCTCGTTATAAAGAGTAAATATTTTTGCTGGTATCTTTTTGGCAACAATGTTTTCGACGGATCACGCGTGATTGGTGTCATAAATCGACGAACACCGCTTCGAAATTATGGAAAATTCATGCATTTTTCCAATTTATGGGCTGTTTGCGACTAAATTTCGAACCTAGTTCACACTATTGGACATTAAACCACGCAAAAATGAGGACCGAAGAAAATATTGCGGCTGTATCCGCCGGTGTTACTGATGACCGCAAAATGTCGATTCGCCGCCGTTCGCAGCACTTTTTTATCGAAAAATTTTGGATGAATGGATACGTCGACACGCATCTGAAGTGAAGACCAGCCAGAAGCATTGCAAGAGCTACCAATGCATGCCGTAATTATTCAAAAACGACGCTTCCGTGTAATGATTGATTCCAATTGGCGAGTGATTGTGCAATTTTTTCCATTGTAAAATATTGAGCCTTCAGTTAATTATGATTGTTCCTTAGTGGATAGCCCTGCAACGATCTCTCTAACCATATTTACGGATTAGGCAAACGGTTTCAAAGATAAATTAGGAAGGAAGAATCAGAATTATTAATCTTTTAAAAAAGTCTTTGTTGTAGCCATGCGGTTTAGTTTCTAGTGAATATCCATCAACTGTCTTTTGTAGTTTGAAGATTGGATCAAATTGAGCCGCACCACAACAACAACATATGAGAGAAGCGACTCAATAAGGGGGGCATAATAAAGGAGGTGGATAATTTCAGTTCTTTGGAACTTAATTTTTTAGATAAGGCCGCAATATGTAACTCCCTTTTCAAGGAATTATCTACAATATTGTACAGATTCAAGGACGTCAAAGGTTTTATAAAAAAGGCTGCAATAAAGTGTAAATTACTAAGTTTTCATGGTATTCTGACCTTTATCTTGAAATATATACTAGTTTTGTGGTGATAAATATACGAAAAAAAAATTTTATATGACTGTACTAATATTCTATTAAAGTCTGTATACGAAAATTTGCAATTATGGCGGTTACATAAATTAGCATTCGCCAAATATGAAAAACCTAAAGTATAAAATCCTATATCCCCAGCAACATCACTTCATTTTCTCTGATAATTTCCCGTTTTTGATGAAATATTTTTAAAACACTATCTGAAGCATGGAAAATGATATTTCCTTGATAGATGGGATTCGTCTTCCCTCGAATTTAAGCTGCAAATCACAGTCGGAGGTTTTTCCACATCACATTGTCCACATTGTGATAATTCTAAAATCAGCAAATAAATATCGGCGGAAATGGAAGAATCAGGTCGTATTTTTTCCTTTTAGAAAATAAAGGAATCTCTGATAATACAGCCATCAATTTTAAGTGATGTGATCAATTCCAACGTCGTTTACCAACTAATGTTGAAAGGGTCGCAGAAGGAAAAACTCATATGACGCTCAAAAGTTATTTTTGTTTTTGTCAAGATTAATCTTTCCAGTTCTGAGGTTGATGAAAATATTAGCAGAGGCGTGTGCGACAATAAAACAGGAGAAACGGGTCGTCCTTATACGTAAATTATGTTTTTGTTATTGACGTGCGAAATTTTATCGAAATAATTAGTTTTACAAGGTGAACTAGTTCACCTTCAGTCTATGAAGATTTGGTTATCGAAACGCGCGTCAGACAGTTTTAATGTAGTGGCATTGAAAAGTTTGCTCAGAATGAATTTCATCAACGCTCTCAGAAATTACAACTTATTTGTCTGCTTACACTTTTGCAGATCAACCCCTACAGTAATTTAATGGGGTAACCATTTTTATAGGGTATCTACAGGGTGTTTCAAAGAAAGGTGATCCCGTCTTTAGGATAGATAGAAAACTGAAAAACATTTGGGGTTAGCTCAGTAAAAAAATTTCTTAACGCCATCCGTATACTGGAACATTTTATACGAATATGTTTTGGAAGCTGATACATCCAATGAATTTGTTTTTATGTCTGAATCTCATAGAGGGCGTTAATTACACTATTCGTACCACGCAGTATTAAAAAGATTTATTAAGAAAAATTTCGAGTCAACTTATACATCATTTAATTTTACACCAAAAAGGTTTATAGCCTAAAATGGAGTTTTTTTTTCTGAAGACTCCATATTTTCCAAATTGTTGGGAGTCAGCTATGAGGTCATCGAAGTGAGGTTGAATTTTGTCTTTCAATTTTTGAGGTGAATTCACCTCAGGAGCAAAAACTGTTTCTTTAAGATACGACCAGACTGTGTAATCCAAGGGATTCGAATCTCATGACCGAGGAGGCCAATTAATCGATGCGGAAAATGGCTATTCAACCAATTATAACAACTTCTATCTATCTATCTATCTATCTATCTATCTATCTTTGCTTGTTTAGCGTTAAATCCTCTAATCTCTCGCATAAATGATTGTTTTAAAAATCCAGGTACATATCACCATTTAAATTTCCAGGTGAAATAACTTATTAATTAATAAATTTGGTTTGAGGGCTATCTTTGTAATATTTAACAAAAATCCACTCTAACCGGTAGAGATCGTCTGACAAGAGCTGTTGGACTTGGTTTGAACTAAATTCAAAATCATATTTTCTCTATCAATGATTCTTAAAGTTTTTGGCCTACCAGAATTTATTTTTTTAAAGTTTCACATTCTCAGTTTCTCGATTCTCGATAACGTCTTCCAATGGCTCTAAATGTATTTTTACTTGGAAAGTTTCTTCGAGGAAACTTTTCTACATAACGCGTTATTGACTCAACGTCATAACTATTGCTATTTCCGTGTAAAAATCGAAGCTAAATAATTATGGGTCTATTGGGGGCTTTAGTATGAAACAAACAACAGTTTGAGTCCCAGAACCGCAATACATGTTAATCAAATACAGCGCCCATACTTATTCAACTTTGAAAAACAGGATCTTATACTGATTAGACTAGACTTTTGTAAAACATTACAGGAAACGAAAGCCCTCAGTTCCAATATATTTTTAAATTAAACCGTTTTATCGATGGGGTCTCAATTACGCGTCAAAACTTTTCAATTTACATAATTATTCACTGATTAATAATAGTAATTAATAACTTTATCAATAATACATACCAGAATCGGTAATTACTTTATAATTTTCAAATCAGAATATTCCGAAAATTGTGCACAATATCAAGACTATCTTTTTGGTGTGAAAATCAAAATTTTGCTAATTCCAATATTGAAATTCAATAATATTTGATAAGAACCGTGTAACTAGTGATCTCTATGGGAGTCAGACATAAAAACAAATTCATTGGTTGGAATATTTTGGGTTATTATAAAACACTTTCCATTCAAGTGATGTATGGGAGACGTTAACATCTTCATCATCAAGATTTATCAATTTTCTACAATATTACGATAGTATCTGATATTATCGAACAAATTCCAATATAAAGAATTAATTCTCAACCGTTTCTATCTGAAATTTGTGTGATTAATTCAAATATGTCATGTGTTAGAGCTCTCAGTCGATACGATTGGTTCTTCCCTTTTAACCGGAAACTTCGATTTATTGTTCATGACAGCCATGAACTACTTAATACTTTTTCCGAAATTGGTCTTACCGTCTACAGGCGTTCCTTCAGGAAATTAAAAGAAAAACGGACAATTGACAGAGAAATTTATTGGCGGTTTTCACTTTGCCAACAATTGATAAGAGGCAGAAAATCTATTAACGGCTTTTTCATTCGAATGGTTCATTCTCCAGTTAAAATAATATAAAACATCGAGGAATGTCTGCTGGAAAGTACTATCCAATTTATAATCGTATATAGAAATTATTTTTTGTTGATTGGAAGGAATAAAGAGAAAAATAAGCAGCGGAAAAATCGATCATTTTGAATAAGGGAATCTTATAGACCTTGTAAATCTGGAAGAAAATGGTGTGGAATATTGCCGGAAGAAAATAATGTTTGCAATCGAACTAGGTACAAAACAGCTCACAAATATTTTAGCACTAAACGCAATTAAATCAAAAATATTGCGATGGTGCGGACACTTTGGCATAATGGAAAAACTACAGAAGATAATGGAAAATACAGAATTGCTACGAATATCAAACAGTATGATAAGAATAGTGAATCAATGTTTAAGTTTTTTCCCTCACAACCTATTTCCAAAGATGTATTAATGAACTTTGACACGTATCGATGAGATACGTTGAGTCCATACCAGTTTTTACACTCCATATGGAGTGTGGATCGTAGGAAAAATTTACCGATAAAACTCTCCCCAGGGCCCAGAGCGGTCCTGTGGACCGTATTCAGAAATCATCATTTTTTACACTCTTTATTCAAATGAAATCTTTTCATTATATTTCTCTGAAGGTACACCCTCCTTGCAGCACGAAAAAATAAAATTTTGTTTTCCTTTTTATCCCTTGAACGATGATTCATGCTTTTATGTAAAGTGTACAAAGATGTACGATGTGTTTTAAAAAATATTAAATTAAAAATAATGCTTTTGAGCTGGTATATATTTCGATTACCGACTTTCGAGTGTAGCAAAGGAATTAATGGAGAAAGAAACCATTTCCTAGTGATATAGATCCCAAAACCCCAAGTCCTAAAACAACTCCCGAAAAAAATCAATACTCAAACTTGGAAAAAACAGTGGAGAATAAAATCTGGGTATTACTTTGGAAGCCAATATACGCTGGAGGTGTCACGTCAAGATCTTGGACTTGGAAACTGTTAGTGAAACCATTAAAAGATTCGCAGAAAGCCACCAACGATTTCTACATCACACCAACTATCGAGGCAATCCAGCTCCTGGATTCTGTGGCCTAAGAAGGCATTAACATTTTTTAACGTTTAAATTGTTGAATTAATTTATTTTCACATGCCATTACGCCAAATCACATCAAGATATTATTATTCCAACCAAACTTCGTCTCGTAAAAGCAACTAAACTGAAATTAATCAGTCATAAACTGAAACTAGAACACAAAATTGAGTTAAGCCAATTTTGTCAACCCAACTTGATTTGATTGTTGGAAATAAATTAATTTCCGTCACACCCCTTTGAATCGCTAGTCTCGTTTTGCTTTAGAAACTTTCCCGGAACAAAGTCGTAATCCTAAAACCACAGAATTAGTTTAATAGCTACTTAGTTTTTATGATTTACTTCGCTTCTAGGTTCGAAGATTCTGTGAATGGTAAGGACCAAGTTTAGAGAGTAACTATTCGCTAATTAGGAAATTTGTTCGAAAATTTATGCATTACGCCTAGAGCTGCACTAACCAGAACTATTCAGGAAAATAGTTCAAAGTTTTATGAAAAGAGAATAACAAAAAGAAATAAAATGTATGGCAACTCGTATCAGCAGAAAGGAACAAAATGAACCCAAAAGAATGAAAGGTGATTATACCCCTCCAGTTACAGAGTTTTCATGAATTTCAGTATCTGAGTTAGCGTCAAGTAGACCTGCTAATGAAAGAAAAATTTTCCCCATTGATTACTGATTATAGGGAATTCCAAGGTCATCCGAAACTACTTTCTCTTCGCTACGCCACTTGCACTTTTCTGCTAAATATATTCACTTGAAACCAGCGAAAAAGCCAAAACGTGTAGATCTACACATTTCTCAAATCTTGCAGTATGAAATTCCGTAAAACTTTTTGATTTGAAACCTGATACAACCCTCCGGACTAATTCTATTCCAGTTTATTCCTGAAACGGTTTCTTGTAAGTCTATTGGATTCACATGTTTTACTTGATTTTCTATTAACCCAAACTAATAAAACCTCACGGTTCATACATAGTTTATAAAGTTCCCTACTATATTCCTAGATGAATTTTGAATCCTTATTTTGATAGTAGTTTGCATTTCTAAAAGTTCCTGGTATTCCAATTAGATTATGAATTTTTAGCCCCAAATGGTGCTAGAGCTTTCTGATGGTGTTTTGCTGAGAGTTTGGTCATTTCCTCCCTGGAGCCGGTCCTGCTGGGTTATAGTAGAATTCTAAAATTCGACGAGGGTGGCGCCTTTGACGAAATACCCGAAATACCAGGAATTCGTTTGATCTTCGTTTTTATATTGACTTTTATAGCAAGCGTTTGTTTCCTTTGAATAATATCTAGGAAGGTCTATTTATTTATTTGTTTTGTTTTTCTATTTTTATAGAACTTATTTTGAGATATATAAGGAGTTTATTGTAGCGCAGTTAGTTCATTTTATAATCAATAGTCGTAGTGAATACACCGAAATAGAAAGTAATCGAAAAATATAAATAAATTATTCTAGTTAGTTAAGTGAAAGTGATAATTGAATTATTATAAGTTAGTTAAGTGTGTGTATAGTGTTTAAATAGATTAAAAACGTAAGGGACAGTGTTTATTAATTCAACCCACTGATAGAAAAAGTGTGAGCAAATACGAATAAAATAATACAGTATACAGAATGTCCCTCGACGAGTTAAAATTATTTGTATATATTGCAAAATACTTGTAGTAAAATCATGAAAATTTGTACGTTTGAGCTTTCGGATACGATCTATTCAGCTTGAGAATATAGGAAGAAATTGTCTCAAAAATACGCTTTTAATATTTTGAATCGTTATATTCTGAAACTGTGCCATTAACTTTTCCTTTACGTCTCTTCCGATCGATTAACAGGTACCATTCAGAGCCGTACGCCCTACATGATCGCGTGATCTGACTGGCCATTTCACTATTTCCTTCTTGCGTTCTCAACATTGCGGCGCGCCGTCCTTTTTATATATTAATTCGAGCAATATTGTATAAACAGGGTGTTTCTAAATATATCCCAGCCCATGCTGGGGCCCTCCTCGACCAATCCAACTGTTGGGATATGTTGCATCTACCGGAACACCATCGTGCATGAACCTCACGTTTTGTTTGTAATTGAGTGCGATGCCTTCGAGTAGCCCAGGTCGATTATTTTCGAGATAACTGGTCTTAGAAATTTCATTTAATTGCTGAGGCTGCAGATGTGACCCAATTGAGTTATCCCCTACAATACCAATCCGTAGGTTCATTGATAAAACATTGTAAAAATGGTGCTCTGAAATCTCATGGTGAACCAGCCAAGTTTCTATTTGACAATCGTATGAAGAAATCTTTCTAAACATTTTTCTGGAAATCGTGAGAAATGATTACGCCTACATAATTCAAAGAGAAGCTGGGAACTGTGGATGGCGATTCTGCACCAGAGTCGGTTCATACTTGCGGATGAAACGTGGACCCACCACTACACTCTTGAAACCTGAAAATAGTAGCGACAGTGGATTGTGAAAGGCGAATCAAATACATTGAAAAATGAAAATGATCATGAAAAAAATGTGTTTTTTCTTTGTTAGATCAATAACTTTTCCGACAATTTTCGTATTATGAAGATACTGAATCAAGTTCTGCATTCACGGGCATTTTAAATCCAATAATTCGTATTTTATAAGAACGTTATTTAATTTTTTTTTCTCAAATTATTTGATATTGAAAACCCAATTCGAAATCTTTATCTAACCCTCGTAGTGTACAATTTAGATTGTCTGCTACCGATAGTTTTATCAGAGCATAAATTCTTTTTTCCTAAAAGAGCATACTAAATATATTTTATTTTAACTTAACACTGGAAAGCTACTTCGACCAATTCCACCAGAGGCGGGGTATTTTCGACGACGTTGTTTTGGAAAGCATGTTTCTGGTCTGATGATTTTTATTTTCAGTTCCGATAGATGATTTTCCTTCAAAATTTATTCCAGAAAACAACGAGCCGAATATGGAATGAGAATGTTCTTTAAATTTGCATTTCGATTTGTTTTCAGAACAAAATCAAATATTTACCCACACTCAAAGGTTCTTCCGTTCCATTCCACTGCTTCCCTCTTTATTTATTATGTGAATCGATTATAAATTTTCCTTTTTGATTTTAAGTTATGCGAAAAGTAACTTTTATATATTATAATCCAAACGTACTACAAAGCCCAGGATATACCGAGTCAAAATAGTCAGTATAATGTTTTATAATGCAATTTCCTTTCGAAAGTTATTCTTCTTAGTGTAGTGTTAGTTATTGTAGTATTAAAAATTAGTATAAAAAAGTTTGAGGCGTGAAGTTAAGTTAATGATTCATTCTGAGGTGAAAATTTATTTTTTAGACCACGCCTTATGAAAGTTTTTCGTTCTGTATTTATTTACATATCGAAAGTTGCGTTTTGAGTGTTCCATGTTGTGAAAATGACAGTTCCGTATTGCAAAACACTTTCGGGACGTTCTGGAGTAACCATTTCAATGTTGACAGTTGACAGTTGACAGTTTCACAGCTTATCTAGATGACTGAATAACAAACAAGATTGAAATTATACATATTCCATCTGCATCTAATCCAATAAATATTAATAATTGTCCTGGAGGTACAATCAACATTACTTTTTGCAAATAATTAATAAATTAATATTGACATGGCAAATATAATTAATTACATTATATTGTTCAATAAATTATATATTTATTTCATAGCTGTGCCGCCACTTATGTACGAGTCGGTAAACAGTTCACAATTTACAATTAATTGGCTCAACAGGCATGGGGGGTAGAGGCCAGTGTTTTGTATCACAAGAGACGAGGATTCTAGCACGGCAGATATTGTTAACATGTTTAATAAATACACGTAATGCGATATAAATAAATTAGTTTTATTGTAACAAACTCGGATCCTACTATGCCTTAAAAAGAAATTGGTGGAACTCATGCAGTCGCCAAGTGGACGATTACGTAAGACATGACACCTGCGAGTCAAAAAAGAATATTCTTGGTATCATTGATGACTCATAATATACTTTTGATTTTTTTACTAAATATTGAGGTGTAATTGCATTGATTGTTATTGTGTATTTCGAAATACATAACCAAACAAAAAGTTAAGTTAGAATTTTTAGAACCGTTGGTGATGGTCATACTGAACATACTGTTAACAAACTGATACGCGTTTATATAATCAAGTTATTGTCTTTAGAGATTGAAGGTAAATTTAATTTGTGAAGGTTGTTGTAGAGGTTGTATAAGCTGTGTGTTCAGTACAAACACGAAGCTATTACGTAGATTAGTCCGTTTCTATCATTTCAAAAAATTGGGAATGAGTTTAACCGGAGTCAAAGATGGTCTAACAAAATTTGTGGTATTGAATCTTTTTCCTAATTATTCAAAAGAGATATACAAGAAGAAATATAACGTTTTCAAGATATAGTTTTCGTTTTTTAGAAAAACATTTCCCATTAACTGGTAGGTCAAATATTATGTTTTGTAGTGAAGTAGTAAAAAATTTGTTTCCCCATCTGTACAATTAAAATATATACAGAGTGAGTTGTATGTATGTAACGCCTCAACTATCTCAGAATCGACCTGTACGATTTTTATAAATTTTTGTCCACAAGGTTCTTGTGATACGACCGGTATTATGGTGGTATTTACATTGTTGTCAATCTTTCCTTCTTCTTCATCGTACGTTAAGACTTAGTCCTATGTTTGCATCAATGGTTGCCTAGCTGCAGCTGGAATGATGAAGACCAGCTTTCATACCATCTTGTAGGTGGTCGAGATGTATCCGGTTTTCTTCCTTCGTAATGTTTGTCAAACTGTCATCTGACATTCTGTCCACGTGGTCTTTCTATTCACTTCGACGATTTCTCGCCCATTTTACTATCTCCTGGATGTCACGTTTCATCACTTCTCTTGCGGTCAAATAATGTGTGTCCCGCTATAATATCATCCATTATGATGCCGATCAAGATCGGAAAAATAATGAAATCGTACAATATTTATTGTAACTTTGGCGGAGATACTGTAAATGAAGATATAACTCCGAAATTCGGGTAAAGGAAAGATCTGACAACAATGTAAATACCGACGTAATACCGGCCGAGATAATTGATGCGTTCCATACATAAAACTCACACTGTATAATAAAGTATCAGTTATCATGAGAATGAGATATAGTGAATTGACTTTTGTAGAAAATAACATAAATTTAAGGATATAATCGGCTCGTTAAACCCATCTCAAGCTCTACAGTATTTTCCCGACCAAATTAGCTGATTTAACAGAATCTTTATGATACCGAGCAACGAAAACTCTCGACTATAATAAATTTATGCATTTATTCCCGTTCTGTTTACACATTAATACCTTTTGCTTTTCCTGATAACTCCAAATAATTCCAGCTTTCTTAAATAAATTGTTTCGGTGGATTTTCTTTGGAGCGAATATTTATGTGGTCATAACTCTTCGATAATCTGAGGGTACGGTGAAATTGAGAAAACTCTAGTTCAAGAAATTGATAATGATAATAAAGACTTTCACGAATATTCGATATACTACTCATATTATCATTTACGATTGAAATTTTCAAACTGCGGTCAAGTTTTTTAAGTATTTTCTATTGTTTATTGTTTTTCGTTGATTATGTAATAATGCAGTTTCATTTATTATTGTATTGGTAACTTTTCAATCTATTCTCTAAATATTGATATCAATTTTTCTTCCTGATTGACTATAGTAGTTGTTAATTTTTCTCTTAGATTGGTTATTTTTCATTTTTTTTGTCCTTCGTATGCAACCGTGAAAAATTGGACTGCAAGCTTCAAAAGAGGTGAAGTTTCCATTGAAGATGATGACCGATCGGGAAGGTCAGTTTCTATGTCAGTACCCGAAAATATCGATGCAGTTCATGACATGATTATATCAGACCGTCGAATTGGGCTGAAACGGATCTGATCTAAAGCATTGAATATTTAATTTAAGCATGAGAAAAATCGCTGCAAAATGGATCCTCCAAAATGTTTGAATGTTGACCATAAGCGTGCAAGGGTAGAAACATCGCGTTCGATCTGTGCTCGATTTGAAAACCGAATTTTTACTATGATTGAGACTTGAGGATACATTTCTACGATCCAGAAACAAAGCAACAATCGATGGAATGGCGACACTCTGGTTCTCCAAGACCTAAGGAGTTTCGTGTCCAAAATTTACTGGAAAAGTTCTTGGTTCAGGTTTTTGGAATTGCCGTGGAATAATCATGACTGTTTTTTCGGATAAGGATAGAACAATAACTGGAAACTACTATTCGTCATTACGGGAAAAAACTAAAAAGAAAAGACGCGGAAAGTTATCCAAAGATGTTTTGTTTCTGCAGGACAACGCCCCTGCACACAAATCTCATATTATCATGCAAAAAATTCGTGATTAAGGGTTTGAATTACTGAATTTATTCACCAGATTTGGACAGGTCCGACTATCATCTCTTTCCTCAACTAAAAAAAAGTTTGAAAGGTCGTAAATTTTCTTCCAACGAGGAGGTAATAAAAGCTGTGGAGGTCTGGTGTGCGGAATAAGAAGAAACATTTTTTTCGAAAGGTTTAGAGACGTTGCAAGTTCGCAGTAATAAATGTATCCAATTAATAGGAAAATCGAATCGATGGATTGGTAGATTCATCGGCCTCCTAGGTGATGCCATTTTAATCCTTTGGATTACACAGTTTGGTCGTATCTTTAAGGAACAGTTTTTGATCCTTAAGTGAAATCACCAGGAAAATTGAAAGACAAAATTCAACTTCACTTCAATGACCTCATAGCTGACTCTCAACCGTTTAGAGGATAGGGATTCTTTAGAAAAAAGGATATTAGTGAAAACGAACGATATTTTGAGCACCTACTCTAATTTAATTCCATTTTATATTTTTCTTTAATTATATCATTTATCTTAATACCAGCATCGTTTATTACTTCATAATTTTCAAACCAAAATATTCCGTAAACGATACACAGTATCGAGTTTTATCAACAGTACTTTCTGGTGTGAAATTTGATGCTGTAGCTGTAGCTGTAGCGCTTTCTATGAGATTCAGACATAAAAAGCAAATACATTGTACTTTGATACTAAGAATGAACAAAATACATAAATATATGCAAAATAATGGTTTCATCTCCATTTAAAAATTAAAAAATCGAAATTTTATATTTTAAAGTCAAATTTTCAGTTCGTCACTGATTATTGTAAACTATTTCTAGTATAAAGGACTTTCTTTTAATATCCTATTTTATATCACTCACTCTATCTCAAGAAGCGATGTAATTTATTCGAATTTGAAATATAAATGCTCCTATTTCCCAAAGTCATAAATATTTTTTCTTAACGCAAAAAAGATATTAATAAATGATGATGTCTAAAAAATCAACCGGAAATATTTTGTTCCCAGCAATCTGTTGCATAAAAATTGCACGGAAGAAAAACACGAACGTTCTGTCCTTAAACGGGAGGCGACATCAACGTATCCTTAGTGGTTTTGAGCGTTCCAGTGTTATATTGCTATATCCGGCGTCTTTAAATTTGCTTCTACGTTGATATTACCGGGGTGAATTTATGCAGAGGAAGAGCATTCATATCCGCACAGGACCGAATTTGAAATTCAAATCCAGCACCGTCATTCCGAACAATTTTTCAATGAGTATTGGGGTGGCGAATAAATGACCTGTGTAGACTTAGCAATGAAGGAATTGTACGTGTGCCCAAACTTCGTTATTTTGAACGGAATGCTACGTTTTTTTTTAAACTTTAAGAATCTACGCAAAATTTCAATACAACTTTATATAAGGCATAGTAGGCCTAAAGTCCACTATTTTCTAATTATTTTACATTTTCGAAATTTTTGGACACGTGCCCAGTGTCCAGTAAAAAAATTATATTTCTAAGTTTGAGTGCGTTAGGTCTAATATTTTAGGGATTTGGACAAATAGCACCGACAGCTTTTAAAATCTGTGAAAACTTTCATTTAAATTTTATATAAATTTTGTGTGAATTGTTCGTGAAGATCATCGAATGAGTAACCGGATGATTCTGAGGCTATAAACGCCGATAAAGAAACTATTAGAAACGTTTTACACGAGGAATTACACATGGCAAAAGTTTGTGCGAAGCTGGTACCAAAAAATCTGACTCCTGACCAAAAGCTGTTGCGTCAACGGGTCTGCTCAGATTTCCTTGAAAGGTCACAAAAAGATGCGTTTTGAAATGGACTCGATTTGAGTCGATTGAAGCGATAAAGCAAAAAACGGCAGAGCTCCTGAAGGCCCTCACTGCTCCGATCTATGGAAAAAACGTATGGAAAGGTGTGTGGCGAGGAGAGGGAAGTATATTGAAGGGGAGCATTCGAATGTAGAATAATTTTTATAATAAAACCCTTGACCGAACCAAAATTAACTGACAATATCGTTTAATAATGCTATTTGGTATGTAAAGATTTGCATTAATCGGATAGTGTAACACGATGATATCGGAATATTATTATCGTGCTAGTTATACTTCAATTCTGAAATCGGAACATAATTTACTGACATTTACATGTTATGTAAACTGTAATACATTTTAAAGCGAATTTAAGCACTCTTAAGCTTGATATTTCCGAGTGAGCTACACATTCGAAAAATAATGGGCCACTAAGCGTATTATTCAAATTGGTATAATATTTCCAAAAGAGAAATCGGCTACAGCCGACAACGTTGAAATCCGCTAGGCTTTAAAATTTCGTAAAATAAAGTGTCGATGGCTTAGAGAAAAGCCAAAATATATGGAAAACTGGAATGAGTAATTTCCGCTTTCAAATCTCATTCTTTACAGGGTTTGGAAGGAAAAAGCTTGAGTTAGCGTAACTGAACATTGTTGATTCTAAAAATATTGGAGAGATTTCTTCAACCGGTCAAACAACTGTTTCTAAAATTTGAGTATAAAATTCGTGAGCTTCTTAATTTAAAATTAGTAAAACCGTCTAAGGGATGTGGGAAAAGAACCACAATTGTAGACCTAAGATAAGAAAATCAAACTTAAACAGGCTTCAAAGAAAAAAATACCCATTAATGTGTCCATTTTAATTTCGCCGTAGTTTTTTTTTTCTAGATTTCAAATTATATGTGACTTTTGGCTATGAGTGTACAGCTCGAACTTTTTTTTTTGGATTTTGGATAAATAACAAGAATACATACCGAAGTAGTCTCGTCCTTAAAAGGACAAGGATTAGTAATATATTAAAAAATATTAGATTAGAAAGATATGTTGGGTCGATATGACATCTTCTCTTCTCAATTATTAATTATACTCTATTCCCTTATACTTAATATTTGACTGTTATCAATTTATGTGATATAGCTGATTGGTGACATAATTTTCCAAGAACTCAATAGGTCACATCTGCATACACGTTTGCTTTTATGTTTACGACGAATATTAAACTGTCTGCGAATTAACAAGACGCCTCTGTAGATTTGTAAATTTTGCTAAATTAGTATGAATAATCTAGTATGCTTTGATGATTCCCACATCGTATTGAATAATTCTACCCGTTTACATCAACCGCCCGCTTTCCCTGAGTGAGAAGCTTTGTCAGTTCCGAGATATCTAAATTTACATATTGCATTGCTTATGATATTCCAATCTTCCTGCTTTTTGTTAGTTTATATCAATCGAAAAAATGAAGGAATTGATAAAGATGAAATTGGCAGCTGAAGAAACTCATTTTTGTAAAAAATACAACTTATTTTCTCCAGTTTCAAGAAAATCTCAACTATACGATTCTTAAACAGAAACTGTGACTAAAATGGCTGAGAATCTGACAGCTTCACGTCGAGGTTAGAATCTGATATTTGTTTATATTTGTAGAAAAAATATATTTTTTATGGAAAAAAATGTCGATCAATGGCAACGTGGCACTTTACAGCAAACCGATATCCCTTAAAGTACCTTCAACGGCTTCGTCCTCAACAAATTATAAAAGAATTAAAACCATTTGCTAATTAATTACGTCGTTAATTGATTTTTCATCACCTCAAATAGAGTTTTTGAAAATTTTTCGAAATTAATTTATGGTACAACGAAGTTTTTCTTGTCCTTATTTTAGCATAAATAGAGTTTAAGAGATTGATTGCTAAAGAAACAGAAAGTTTAAAAAAGATTTGGAGCTCCTTTATTGAAAAAACAAAGTTTTCAACCAGTTTATAGGTTTCTCTGCTTAAGAAACAGAGTTTTTAACCAGTTTATGAACTTATCTGCTTGATAAACAGAGTTTTTAATGACTCTATGAGCTCCTTTATTAAAAAACAGAGTTTTTAACCAGTTTATAAGCTTCTCTGGTTAATAAACAAAATTCTTAATGAGTTCCTTTATTGAAAAAACAAAGTTTTCAACCAGTTTATAGGTTTCTCTGATTAAGAAACAGAGTTTTCAATGACTCCATAAGCTCCTTTATAAAAAAAACAGAGTTTCTAACTAGTTTATAAGCCTCTCTGTTTAAAAAAACAGAGTTTTTAACCAGTTTATGAGCTTATCTGCTTGATAAACAGAGTTTTTAATGACTCTATGTGCTCCTTTATTAAAAAACAGAGTTTTTAACCAGTTTATAAGCTTCTCTGGTTAATAAACAAAGTTCTTAATGAATCCATGAGCTCCTTTATTGAAAAAACAAAGTTTTCAACCAGTTTATAGGTTTCTCTGATTAAGAAACAGAGTTTTCAATGACTCCATAAGCTCCTTTATAAAAAAAACAGAGTTTCTAACTAGTTTATAAGCCTCTCTGTTTAAAAAAACAGAGTTTTTAACCAGTTTATGAGCTTATCTGCTTGATAAACAGAGTTTTTAATGACTCTATGAGCTCCTTTATTAAAAAACAGAGTTTTTAACCAGTTTATAAGCTTCTCTGGTTAATAGACAAAGTTCTTAATGAATCCATGAGCTCCTTTATTGAAAAACAGAGTTTTTAACCAGTTTATAAGCTTCTCTGCTTGATAAACAAAGTTTTTAATGAATCTATGAGCTCCTTTATAAAAAAAACAGAGATTCCAACTAGTTTATAAGCTTCTCTGTTTAAGAAACAGAGTTTTAACGAATTTATGAACTCCTTTTTAAGAAAAAACAGAGTTTTTAACCACTTTATAAATGTCTCTAGTTAATAAACAAAGTTTTTAATGTATCTATGAGCTCCTTTATTGAAAAAACAGAGATTCTAACTAGTTTATAAGCTTCTATGGTTAATAAACAGAGTTTTTAGTGAATCTATGTCAGACATGGCAGTTTATCAATTTATTAGTTGGATCCATTGATTCAGTTCGGTTTTATGGGAATGAGCGGACATAGAAGAAAGTTAAAAATAAGATCAATTTAATGACAGTAAATGCAAGAAGTTATTTTTTTTAGTATTAGCTTCCTTAAAAAACTGTTGTAGGTGAAAGAAAAAATATATTGAAAGATTTGGAACTAGTGGTAACCAGGAACCATTCGCTTTAAAGAAGTGAAATGTATTCTTAACAACCTATTTAAAATCCGGAAAATTATCATTGACAATATGAAAAAATATACTTACTTCGCAATAGATTTAGTTTAGTGAAGAATACGATAAAGATTTGTCGCAAATAAATTGAAAAACACTATTAGGTGTATAAAATAAAACAACTAAAAATTATGTGAGGATTGGCAATGCGCAATCAACAGAATTTGTAACAAATGAGGCTCTAAAGCAAGTGGGTGTTTTATCTCTATACTATTAATCACAGTGATGGATGATGTACTGAAGGAACCTGAAGAAATATTGAAAAAGATACACATAGGAGACGGGTTTCTTTAGGTATTATATCTGGATGTGCTGAATGTTATGTTTCTATCGGTGGGGTAAATTTATAAACATTTTTTCTTATTTATTTAATTCATTCAAACACTCACACTAAATTCAACTCATACTTAACTAGTTTATATAGTTAATTTAAATTCAGCGGTTACTTTTCTATTTCGTTACGTTCATTATGACTATTCATTATGAATTAACTAATTCCGCTGAGTTTACTTGTTTATATACCCAAAACGAAATTCTCAAACATTCCAGAAAATAAATGAACGAAACAAATAAGACCGTTTAATGCACAAGTTGCATACAATATTTTTTCTACGTTCATGAAAGGTGTAATTTATGAGCAAAATATTAGATAATATTAGATTAGATTAACACTATCGGTTAACTATCGGTTTAGAAAGTTAGGAATTAAGAATAAATTAATATTAATTTGATAGTAAATGTACAATTTTAGCAATTTTTAATCTTAATATTTCTTAGTGAGACATAATTTCGTGTATTTACGGTATATATCGATCAAATTTGATCTTTCTTCAATATAATGACAAAACTTCGTTCCTTGTCAGTTTTTGAATGTGGCACTTTCACAATTAATATTCAACCTACTCCTTCTAAGCGAAGCAATGAATATTGACTCATTTTTTTCATCAATTCTTTTAGAAATTGTTAAATTGACTTTTTCGACTGAAATCCTGTAGAGTTCTGCTTCATAAATGCAGATTTACAACTTTTTTAGTTTGTTGTTGCATTATCCAAATCATAGTAGTCGTGATCACGTTTGTCTGTGTCTATCAGTTGTAATTATACGGAATTTTAGAAAAAAATGAATTTTCTAGTTATTATATAATACAGTATAATACATAATTTTCGAAATTCTTAAAATTTTTTTCTTTTTTACAAAATTTCTAAAAAACTACAGGATATACATAAAAGTTGATGCGACACGAAAAGTTAGTATTATTCTTAACAAATATTTTTCTGTTTTCAAAATTTTTGTAACTCCTAAAATAACCGAGATATGACTGTACAAATCGTATCTAACCCGATACCATTTTCGAACCCTTTAAACGTTGCTCTTTGAAAAATAGAGTCCTGGACAAATTTGAAACGTTTATAAACTTATAGGTTATGATATTTCTTATAAATCCACGTTTTGAACAACTGATTTGCTTGAAAATTAATGGACATATGGCCAAAAAACTAAATACAAAAAAAAACAAATTTCCAGTGTAATTAGAAATTTTTTATAACATATAAATACGTATAAATATAACATTGTACAAATCTTGTTGATAACTTTTCAATTTTTATGTAGTAAGGGATGAATTATAGGGGTTGCAAATTATAAATATGGAATATTCAATTCGAAATAAATAGAAAGATGCCCATTTAAAATAAATAAATAATCAAAAAGAATAAATACGTCTATAAATATTTTTTTTCCAATTTTTTCTGGAATAAGGGATGATTTATAAGGGTTTGAGGATCAATTAAATTTCAAATTTGCCTCAGTTTTGTGAGTGTATAATACACGAAGCGATGGTCTATTAGAAAATAATTAACATTTGCTTCGAAACAAGACACGAAATTTTTTTCTTTTACCCTCTACTAGAGATTCAAGAGAGCAATTAATAAAATTAACTGTTCCACCACTCTTTGAAGCGTCTTATTATCAACTCAAAATTAAATTCAATGAAGCTGATAAAATATCAAAATGGAATGTTCTGAATTGTTTTCAAAGTATTCTTCCTCAATATTGATCACTAATTGTTTTGTTAATATCTCCTATTTGACGCGGACGAGGATTGTTATTTAAGTTTTGATATATGGCAACACTGATTTAAATATATCAAATCTGACATTGCCTTCATAAAGTTTAATGATTTTGATGATAAACGCACTCAGAACGAGTGCTGTTTGACCATTCATCTTGGTCAAAAAATAAAATTAAATCATTCTACGATTTTTTATGACTTTCCATTGTGCCGATCAACTCACTTCGACTTTTGGTGTTCAAGCACCACCCCGATCTTTCAATAGGTCTTCATGACCGTTCATTAAATTCATCCTAACTAAAAATATTTGCATTATATGAAGAGATTACAGCTCTCCTGAAACCATTGACAATATTTTTACTTTTCTAATCGAAAGGCAATGAGTTAGAGGCAATTTTTGGTTTACAGCAACAGCGCACAATTTTTTGAATGGTATAAATAATCATATAATCCATGGTTGCAGTTTGTGGCTCTCCGTAATCTTTGACCACATTCAGCATCATCGCATACAGCATAATAACCAAGAACAAGAACAAAGTAGAAGATTCGAGGGAATCATTGTTTTTAGATCAACCAGATAATACCAGAAATGGTATATCTCTATCTCTATACTTTCTTTTCATACAGAAAAAACTTTTGATTTAAAGAATCTAATGCTGAAACTCTCTTATAAATGGATTATCGAACCATCAACAACCCAGTCTTACTCTTATAGTCCAGTCAAATTAGTCCTTAAAATAGAAGTGAGGTTACAAAAATTAGAGCTAAAAATTGTTCAAAATACTGTTATAATTGAATTGTGAAAAGTCCCCATCAATCCCCCTTGTGCAAAAAATTTTATTGATGGTGAAAGTTTGCAAAAATAGGTTTTTCGCGTTTTTCAGCTAAACGGCAAATTCGTCTTATTTGACTGGACTATTATCCAAATCAACGAGTGAAAACCATCGTTTGTCGAGTTCATACAGTTAAATAAAAAAAATATTAAGCAGCAAATGCTTCGATCTCACATATTCAATAAATTGGAAACAAATTTGAATAATAGACGTGGAAACTTTTCATTTTGTTGCTACATGAACTTCTAGAAATTTGTTTACTTTAAGGGAAAACCGGGAGACTTTTCCAGGTGGGAGGACTGAACCTTCTTTTGAAAATTGTATTTAAATTTATCGCGAACGAAGCCTCAATGTAGTCATTAGTATGCGACTAGTTTGAATAGGGACTGCTTTGTTTGGCAATGAGAATATAAACCGTGTTTTAATGTTGTGTAGTAACTTTTTTTTAACGTCGGTTGATATGTTTCTTAACCAAAACCAAATTGCAAAATGCGGTCTTAGGGTCAGAAGCTATAAGTGTATCAGAGCTTCTTGGTGTTCGTGTTGAAGTTAGTGTCGATTATTTAATAGAGTTCTTGGAACCTTTTTGGTATATAGAGAACTAAATTTCATTTAGATTCAACCTCTACGATATTTCTTTTAATCAATATTCTTACCAATGCTCAAGCAACGTTGCCAAAATTTCAATAATTTTATTATTAGGTTTATTTTTGGTTTAGATTTATAAATTTCCAGTCGCCATGTGTATTCTATGACTCGTGTCCTCCCAATCTTCTGAAGGTACATGACTATAGCGACTCCAGCTGGCCTGAATTCTTCGGGTATTAACCCCGCTATCCAAAACAAATCTTTCTTTGTGATTGACCCACTCATGAGTGTACTCAGGTATCGATAGCCACCTGTATGAATTATGATTCCTGGAGTGACGTGCTTTTTTTGATCAAAATGATGCATTTGCATACTTTTTCACAGAAACTCTTCTGCGTATGCGTCAATGGAAAAAAATTGAGGATTATTATAAGGCACTAATTATAATATATAGAGGTTAGAATTATCTTCTATTCTCCGAAATAGACAAGTCGTCATTTAGTAGATTAGCTCACAGGAAATGTAAACACCAATTAAAAGTTCAAGGGCATTCATTTCTATAAATAATATTGTAGAAATTGTCTAATCCTCCGTAAATATATCATTACATGTTGTCATTAAACGTGTTCAGCGTATTTAAATAGTGTATATAACCTGTCTTCCTGTACTTATTAATTTTTGTTAGTATCTAAATTACCGACTAAACGGAAATATAATAATAAAAATAAGTTTTATAGTGATCTTGGGCACAATAAACTCATGAATTTTGAGTTTTCATTTTCAATTCTGAAAGGAATAACCTCAGTCATTGTCGATGTGGAAACAAAAACTTACCGAGACGAATCTTATCCTGATTCAAAAAACATCGAAGTAGGAAAACCGCAGGGTAGCAAAGTTGATCCAGTGCTCTATATCTGTTCTTAATGACTGACTTCCCTAAACTTGCCCGTGAGAGATACCCACGAAGAAGCTGCTGGAATGCTACATACATCCATTGAACAAATTACCAACTGGTCCAAGAGTCTTAGGTAGATGGAACTAGATCCATCCACCGAGCCAGGATTTCTTCTTTATTCCGATGTCTTTCTTTCCCTGTACTACGCCCTGTATTGTGTTCTGTAGCAGTTGATATTTGATGTTGCCTAAGATGTTTCCTATGTAAGATGTTTTTCTTATCTTAATAATGGTGAACAGCTTTTTTTTGCGACCGATGCGTCTTAGTACTTCGTCGTTGATGATTCTGTCATTCCAGGGTATCTTCAAGATGAATCTATAGAGTCACATCTCCCGTCCACACTGAAAACCTTCCTCTCGATGTTTTTTGAACACGAACAAACAAACGTTCGCTCGCTCGCTAGCCCGAACTCACCAGAAGATTAATGATGCAGAATGCTCGCTCGCTGTTGTTCGCACGTGCTCGCTTGTTTGGTGAACACGCACCTTTAATCGTAGATGCTCTGGTATCAAACTTGATGACTCATTTTCTGTAAACGGAGCTTGAAAGCGCAGATATTAAAAAAAGTATCTGAAGGTAAAAAAAAATGATTGAATTATCTTGATTTGGCATTATTATTCAGTTTAAAATTTTAATGAATCTCGATTTACAATTCGTTTGTCGTCAGCATAAAAATAATTAGATAGTTTCCACAAATATAAATCGCATGCAATGAAAATAAAATAAGATTTTGAAATGTTGCCAATATATTAATAACATCAAACGGTCCGAACCGCAAACATTTTTAACCCGAATTAAAATTCTGTTTACGACATTCGGAATCTATTAGAATATAGCGTTAAAAAATAAATTCATAAATTTTGATAGAAGTTAATCATTTGTTTCTAATTAAACTATGGGTAATGAAATGTTCAATGTTCATTAAAGAAGTGATGAAACTAATGAAGTAGTAAATAAATCGATATGAATAACCGATGTTATTCAAAATATCGTTTAACACAAATTTTATTGATTTTCTACTGACAGATTTATCGCTATAAAGCAATTAATATACGACACATTTCAAAAATTGTAGATTTCTACTAATATCAATTGCAAAAGACAGTTATGTGGGGATCAATCAATATAAATACGCAAGGCACTCATACCAAATTAATAAATGAAAAATAATGTTAAAATTCGGCGAACCAACAAACCGTCAGTCCACGTGGACTCATCATCTTTTGGCCGAAACTTCGAAATATTCCTGTGAGGAAGTTTGCGATAAGCGGTAGCGTCGTTGAGTGAGAGTTTCCAAGTCCAAGTAGTTTAAGACTTCCTCGGTAAATGGGAGATTCATCTTATTATTAGTATTTGACATTCTGCTTTCTGTACGAGTTTCGTAACATTTCTAATGGTAATTTTATGAAAACAAAGACAGTACCGCGAAATATATGAATGGTGTACGAGTATACAGAGTGAGTTTTGTGTAAAAAACTCCTCTTATTATATTGTTGTCATATTTTCCTTATTTCTGCTATTTTAAATAGATTAGGATCTTTTTTAATAATTTATATCCTAACCGAAATCACATATCAAGATCCACTGTCAGTAAATTAATAAAAAAAAGTTTAACGAAACTGGTGCAGTAGAAGATTTATCCAAATCATGGCGCGGAAAACTTACAACATTACAACAACTTACAACAAGACAAATCTTTAAATGTTTATGTCATGCTAAACATAAACAAAACATGTCATTACTTGAAAAAATTGGTTCGTCTTGATTGTAACATTTTGCCATCAAACTCTTCACGTCTATCAAAATCGTCATCCGACAATTCTTCAGCCAACGTTACTTTGTATGGATGGAATTTATTACCACGTAAAATTTTCATTACGGATGTTTGCGAAATATCGAGTTCACTGTGCTCAAGTGACATTTAGAGATTTGTTTTCAGTTGATGCAGTTTTCCAGCGCTCTCATGTGGATAAATATTTTACCGAACCAGTTTCGTTGAATATTTTATTAATTTATTGACAGTAGATCTTGTTATGGAATTTCGGTTAGGATATAAATCATTAAAGATATTACACGTTTCTTGTCGACTTCAACAATATCCGAGATAATTGAGGCGTTCCATAGATAAAACTCACTCTGTATAATGAAATAACTTTTTTATTTGTAATTTTTCACTTCCTTTCCTCTTGGGGCTAGATGAGTTTATGTAATCGTAATGTAGCAGTAAAATTATAAGGGTGGATCCACATTATTCAGTTCGTTCGCGGTCCGTTCTTGGTTTAATAAAATATTATTGAATTAAAAACTATGTGTGCAATCAAACTGTTACAAACAAGTTCGCGAAATGAATCCTCAAGCCGGCCCTGTCCGGCGATTATAGAATTCTGAAATTCAGCGAAGGTGGCAACCTTTGATGTACAATTTAAATACGAGGCATTCTAAAATTCGGCAAAGTCCCCGTTTTTGACATTGTTGTATTACCTATATAACTTTTTATTATAGCAGCTTGTTTATTTACATTGTTTCTTTTGAACAATTTCTAGAAACGTTTTTAGAGTTCTACGGAATATGTAAGGAGTTTATGTTGCGCTGTTTGGTTAGTTTATAATTAAGAATTAATATTACGAATTCAACCTTTTCAAATGTAAATGAATGTTTGGATTACTTTATAATAACAATGAATAATCAATAAATTCAATGAATATTTAATTGCAATCAATGATACTTACCTCGAACATACAACGAATTTTTCTCGCGGGGAAATCGCTTTTGTGAAATTTTGTGTTTTTTCAGTATTTCCCCCTCTGTTTTCCGTTGCAGTAAACTTCAATTTTATGCGATTCCTTAACCGAGGATATCACAAGATTTTAAATACTTTAAGGTTAATTGTCGATTATTGACTAAATTGTGGATGTAGTCAGATTGTGGATATGATTGGATTTCATCAGACCTTATAACTACAAAGAAATCAATTTTAATCCACAAACGAGAAGAAAATACGAGTTTCCACGAAATTTACTACATTTGATTTAGCTAATTTTTCCAAGGGAATTATGAAAGACCAATTAAGACTATTAAAAAACAATTTTATGAACACAACATATAAAAAGTAGAGTTGAAAAGTTGTTAAAGAAACTCACCAGCGATTATAACTAATAATTCCGCCAGAAATTCATTAGGAGTTCTGCCTCTGGTAGGCGTAATGGATAAAGAAGTCGGATTGAAATCGGAACTGAGATTTGATTCAACTTTTCGAATAGAATGGGAGGTCGACAACAAATGAATTTCTTTTAGATTTGGAAAGCGGCTATAAAACAGAAGTGACTACTGCATCACGATAATTAATTAACGGAATAGGACAAATATAAGACGATAAATCTAAGAGACCGATTGGCATGTTGTACTACAAAGTAATTTAGATTAAATTATGTCTGATGTTAAGACAATTTCAAGGACCAGTAAAGTTCGTTTTAGGTGTATGTCCACCAAGCATTTTTTTCCAGTTATCATGTTCTAAATCCAATACATTACAATCGCGATTACGTGAACAGCTCAATATTGAATATTGAGAGGACGTAAATTTCAATTTATTCAATTCTGAATATCCGGAATATCCAAAAATGGAGCGATAACTGTATAGTTGGTTCTTAGCACAAAGGAAAAGAAATATACTTGTTGCCGGAGAAATTATTAAACAAAAAGCATTGAATCTGAAAAGTGCTATGAAGATTAGAAATGAAAGTTCAATGGCTGGTTGCAACGTTTCAAAACTCGATATGGAATTCGTTTCTTGAAAAGTTATCGTCTCAGCCCGAGTTTGTCGATTCATTCAAACAAAGGTTTATGCAGATAATTCAGGAATGTAAGCTGTATGTCTGAGAAAACCGCTCCAGGTGTGCCAAGCAAAGGATTACCATTTTAGGTTGCACAAATGCATCAGCTCTGCATAAATTGACTCAATTGGTAATAAGAAAAGCTATAAATCCCAGATGTTTCAAAAATTTTGTTAATCCCCTAATCTACAGGCACACAAAAAACGCCTGGATGACTGGTGAAATATTTAAAAACTGATTCTTTCAACAGTTTGTTCCTGCGGTGAGTTCATACAACATTTTGTCCAATTCTATCCATGATTTTACCGTTTTTTCTCAATTTCATCATTCTTAAAAGGCCAAGGACAATTTAGACAATGCTCCCTCTCATTCACCTGCCGAAGAATTGAGAATTTTCGTTATGTTTATGCCCCCAAACATCACTCCTCTGATTCAGCCAATGGATCGAAATATTCTTAGACTTACGAAACTTTATTATCGCAATAGTTTACTTAGCTCTATTCTCAATATCAATGAGCCTATTGAAACTGCTCTAAAGAAATTGTCATTAAAATATGTAATGTCGAATTTAGTACCAGCTTGACAGAAATTAGATGCAGATATGATATCCAAGTGCTGGCGTTGAATGTTTTGAAGCAAAGATGGGAAAATAAGAGCCAAGTTCTTTGTTCTGACGTTCAATTTTTTGTCTACCAATACACTGTCAATTTTAGATCGATATTTCTTCCCAAGAAATTGAAACCTGGAATATGGACACACTTTCCGACCACATCGAAGAGACTGATTAAGATGGCATATCAGATGACGTTGAAATTGTTTGTGTAGAACCAGAACCGTCAAATATTAGTCACCACGAAGCCTTAAATATTTCAGTGGAGTGGGATACTCAAAATGGTGTTAAAATAAACGACATCTTGGACCATCTTGAAAAGTGTTTCTGCCAAAACTAAGATCTCACAATATTTTCATTAGAATGTATTTTAGTTTTGTATTTCAGTGACCTCCGGTAACACGAACCGCCTCTATTTTGTGAACCACCCTGGTTTTATTCTGTTCAAGTTATCGCAATTGTACTGTATATATTTAAGAATTAACTACTGACCTTTGGTATTATACGTATTTTGTTTGTCCATCCGCGATTTTAAACAGTTTCAGTAATTATTAACTAACATCGTTAACAATCTGCATGATTACTTCTGTACTTTAATCAACTGTGGTACTTTGTTTCACCACCGTATATTAATGAACTGGCAAGGGTTGTAATCCTCTTAATATATCAGATTATTTGGGTAGGATTTACTCAGTAACCTTCTCTCCCTTTCGGGCGACGACCGTGTAAAGGTTGCCGAAATAATATAAGCAGTTTTGACATATTATAAAATTGCTTTTCTTGAGCGAAACTGGAATTAATGTCTCAGTTTTATTATGGCATTCAAGAAAATAGTGTATCGAACTTTTTATCTAATAATTGGAGTTAGATATCTCCATGTTATATTTGAGAATTATTGAGGATTTAGAGTTATTAGAGTTGAAGCCCTTTTAAAATCAAACACCATGAGTTCAAAGGGTATATAGGATTATAATACGGTGTGAGTTGTATGTATGGAACGTCTCAATTATCTCGAAAACGGCACGTAGGATTTTTATTAATTTTTGTGCACAAGGGTCTTGTGATACTACGGGTATTACGGTGGTATTTACATTGTTGTCAGGTCTTTCCTTTTTCCGGAACAATAATGAACTTTTCGCTTTTCGGAATCGTTAAGAAATACTAGTTATATTTTATCTAATATTCGCTGTACCTATTTTCCACAAATTTAACCATATACTTGTGAGTCAGACTTTATTTACCGCTTGCCTAGAATAAGTAAAACACTGCATAGTGGAAAAAAAATGGCAAAGCCACGTTTCCAAGTGGAATTAATTATATTGCGACACAAAAACATAAACAATTCATCTAGAATTAGGAAAAATGCAACTACTCCCTGGAGATGTTATCCATAACTTTTTGTAGTGTCCTTATCAGGTGCAAACTGCAGTTGCAGCAGGCCCTGATCAATGCCCTGCCGTCCGTCCAGCAACGGCACACTCGGATTTGTTGGTTGGAGGACGCGGCAAACTACGGCAGTCACTCTGCGCGCCTCGTTGTAGTAGGCACCGTCGGCACAGAAAATAATTGCCGCTCTGTTGACGCGTAACGCGCTTTGCGATTGTCACAACACGCTGATATCACAATAACCGGATTCATAACTTTTGACGCTCTCAATTGTTTTGTTGGTGTTTTCTATCTTGTTTTATTTTGTGCAGGAGTGATTGAACCTTTTTATCATACGAGTAGTTCGATAAACTACATTGTTGAAAAAGGTAAATAGCTATTAAATGTTTAACGCACGATTAAATTAGGAAAAAAATTGGAAATCGCCGCCTCCAGAATATCGATGAGACGTTTTCCCAACGAGAAATTTATTTCTTGATAAAAAGAGTTTGAATTTTTTATAATTAATAAATGAAAATTACCGAACATACATTGCCAAGTCTACGTTTCATATCTATGCAAAACAATATGGAAAATAATTTTCGTTCACGCTATACAAGGCTCAAAGAAAACACTTTTGTTCATATTTGTGAAAAACCAAAAGAAGATTAACGTTAGAAATACGAGGATATATTAAAAGATTCTTATCCTACTATAGAACCAATCAAAATGTCGAAATATTTCATTACTCGACATATTCTCCTCTAATTGGATACAATTATTACAGCTAACCTGCAACGTCTCTAGACATTTCAAAAGAAAAATGTTTCTTTTTGCTCTGTAAACCAGACCTCCTGAATAATGGGGGTGTTCTAGTAATTTAAACCTTAAATCACGAATTTTTTGCATGTTAATATGAGATTTGTGTGCAGGAGCGTTGTCCTGCAAAATCAAAACACGTTTTGTTAGCTTTCCGCTTCTTTTCTCTTCAATTTTTTTCCGTAATGTCGAATAGTAATCTCCAGTTATTGTTCTACCCTTATTCAAAAAATCAATCACGATTACTTCATGGCAATCCCAAAAAACTGAAGCGAGAACTTTTCCAGAAGACACGAAACTTCTTAGGTCTTGGAGAACCAGAGTGTCGCCATTCCATCGATTGTTGCTTTGTTTCTGGATCGTAGAAATGTACCAAAATCTCATCCATCTACCCTTGCAAGCTTTTGGTCAACATTTGGGATCCATTTTGCAGCAATTTTTCTCATGTCCAAATTGACGTGAACTATATGATAAACGCGTTCGTATGAAATATTCAGTGCTTCAGATCAGATCCGTTTTAACCCAATTCGATGTTCTGATAAAATCAAGTCATGAACTGCATCGATATTTTCGGGGACTGACACAGAAAGTGGCCTTCCAGATCGGTCATCATCTTCAATGGAAAATTTACTTCTTTTGTAGTTTGCGGTCCAATTTTCCACGTACTTGATGATGGCTCGATACTCCAATTTTTCGATTTTCGCAATTTCGGTGGACATATTTTTTCTTTTACACTTTACACTTACACTTCTAATAATTTATTGTTCGCCGCTATTGTAACGCAATATTTTGTTTATGCATGGAACTGATCTAGGCTAACTAGATATCAATACATCCTCGTAACATCAATCGATTAAAAACAAATTTTAATATAGTACTAGTCTGTAGTAATTCGATTCCAAAAAAATATTCATTCGTTTAACATGATATTTGATAGACATATATATTGATATCATTAAATATATGAATTTTCCGTTATTCTTATCACTTCTACTCACTATTGTACATTTGTATGCATTTTCAGTGTCAATAGTTTTTATAATATTATTGCTAGTATAAACGTTTTATTGAACCTTTCTTCTGTTCCTTTTATATCTTCTCAAACGAATTCAATCGAATTAAACTCGCAATGATAGGGGAATGCTGGTCCTCTCCTGGGAAATATTGATATTCCAATATCAATAATTCCGTTCTAAGAAAGGAAAAGTGAAACCGGTTATTTATTTTCCCGTGAAGCCTATTTTGGATGTCGGTTTTGCCCCTGGTACTTGCTAGTACTTAGTAAGATGCATTTTGTGTAACTATAACTAAAAACGGTGACGAGTTTGTTCACAATCTTTTTCCGGTATCAACAAAATTTTTTCAGAATAACATATATGTAGTTATTTTCGTACTTTATCCACCAACAACCATCCCTCTTTCCCTTATTATTTCGTGAAAACATTCGTCGATGAATCTTCTTGATTCCAAGTCGGTAATTATTTAGAAACAAACACACTCCAAAAATTTTGTCGCGCATATAGGGTTGTTTTTTAGTATTTTAAGGGTGGGAAAGACACATATTTTCCCTCATGACAATCTTATGCGTATTAAATGTCAATAATTATCCAATCATATCGGAATACGCGGTCATCTAGACCAATAACACAGGAAGTTAGGTTAAGTTAGGTTAGGTTAAGTTTGGTTAGGTTAAGTTAGGATGGGTTAGGTTAGGTTAGGTGGATCATATTTAATGTTATTGTAAATTATTTTGTAATTGTTGATAATTCATGTAACAAATAAAATAATTTTTTATTGATGTATAAACAAATCGTGAAAGAGTAAGCTGAAATTATGTTGGAAATGTTTAAAAAATATTATCCCAACCTTAACATAACTTATTTTATCCCCTAAAAGAATCTGAAGTGCAGCAAAAAATTCTAAATAATTACGTTCAAGTCTTCTTCAAAATTAACATTAAAGGCTAACATTTAAGGTTTTGATATTGAAATATAGGGTGGTGCGTTATTTATGGCCACGAGTTTATATATTTTTTGACACATTTTTGCTGGTTTTCCAGAATTATTCTTAGATTCTTCAATTTCTCCGTGAAGTATTTTTTCGCAATATTATCTAAATCAAATCACTTATTATATTTGTAAGTCTTGAAATTTACTTTAGTGTCTTCCTTTTCAGAACGCAATATCGAATAAGGAACACCTGGTTATATCCATTTTACAATAAAAGTCTTGCGATACTTCAAGAAACACTACTTACGAGAAAACTACTGAAATTTAGAGAAAACAAGTTTCACAACAATCAAAGATCCCAAATTGAGTTTCGAATCGATAATGTAAACAGACATAAAATTTGAGATTTCAGTAGCGTTTTGATATGGTTCACTTAGAAGATTTAAAAAATATTATTTTTCTTGTTTATATTTTCAAACAAATTGTTACCAATTGTAGATCAAAATTGAAAATTACAGGTATATAGTCCAAACCTTCATTTCGTTTCACAGAGATAAATAATTTGGGCACCAAAATATAGAACACAGGTGTTGGCAAAACTTATTTCGTCCAAGATGTCAATTTTCTACGAGTAAACATTATTTTGCAAGATTCTCATTTTTCCGGAACGGTCGAAATAGTTTAATCACGAGTTCTAACATGTTAAAAGCTCTCAGAATATCCGGTAACCTCCATTAAAACATATTTCTTAGTCCAAAATATATCATCGTTTACCTATAAATTTGAAATTTATTCACAATCAGATTATGATTAATTGTCATTCATTAATATGCTTAATCCTTGGTTCGTAACGCCTTTAGTCGCGCTGCATCTGGGAGATGTGTTTGGTTCAAATAAAATTGAATCAGCAGCAATCAATTATACGGTTCTTTTTAAACGAGCCAAATCCAACAAAAGTAAATGGTCGCCGTTTTTTTCTAAATAACGTAGAAAGGTCAATTCTGAATGATAAACCAATATTTGTTTGCCAGAAGTTTTCGAAAACATAAGGGACACCAATCGAATCATTCTTCGCCACGACACTGCGAGCCCTCACACATCAATTCAAACGAAAACGTTTTTGAATAGTCAAAACATCCAATTGATGGATCCTTCGCCATACAGTTCATGTTTGGCACCCAAAGATTTTTTCTGCGAATACGCTGAAGAAGCGGTTAATGCGATCACATGTTTTGGAGATACCCTTTTGGAGATTGGTTCAAAAGCAAGCAAAAGTTTATTTACGTTTCGCCATTACGACAAACTGTTTGGTAACTCTTAAAATTATTTTTTGTTAAAGATTAATTCCCAGAAATCCTCTTGCCGCGCATACCACATTAGTTACTAGTTTATTATTTAGTTTTTCTAAGGCTAACTACCTTGAAATCCGCCTAGACGCAGTAAAACTCCGAACATGTTAGGAAAAATTACATTTAACTAATTTGAATGATCTTACCAAAGTATGAAAAACATTTTCTTTGAAATTACTATTAATCCAAGCGCTTGAATAAAATAATAATATATATTTCATAATATACTTTGATAATGTCTTTTGTGAATTGATTCTAGTCTAGTGAAAAGATTGAATTGGAATTTTCTCATGTTTTTTGTGAGTATTTTCATTCTCTAGCCAGTATTATCAAGATTATCTGGTTTTTCGTCCACAATTCAGAACGTTCAATTTGGTTGAATTGCCTCGTGCAATACGTAAAGTAATTCTACCGAATGATAATTTTAACATTACCATATTTGAAAATGAGTCAATCTCGAGATTTTTCATTGGATGCAGTAGTCGAGAATGTACAAAGTCTGGGCTACATAAAACAGTAAAAACCTGCGAGGAAATGTCTATTAAATGAATCAGTTTCCACTTAAATGAAAGAATCTACATAAACAGTAAAATATGACTAAAAGAATAAAGAACAATGTGATAAAACAAATGCAAGATAAACGTATGAGGAGGTTTGATAGATTAATGTATCCATTACACGGTAATATGTTTTTAACAGTACGTAACACAATAAATTCAAAAAAAAGTTGTAAAACGCCATTTGGCTTGTAGAGTTTTTGAAGAAATTAATTTGTTATTGACCTCCGTTCGATTAATTCAATAAAACCTCGAAATTGAATCGAATTCTTCCTCTATCCACCTACACTTCAAATCAAAATTAATTTTAGTAAATTTGTGGTGATTTTATTCTTTATATTCGCTGTACTACAGCTGCCAGGCGTACACCGAAAACAAACAAATTCAACTCAACTCCAATAACTGGGAATCCAGTTGAGGGCTGCAACAATCCGGAATTTCCATAGATAAATTCGAGTCTTATCTTTGATTCAGTTCATAAGGTGATTCCAGCTTTTCCACCTTTTTTTATTAATATGTAACTTCGTTCGTTAAAAAGCTGGTGACTTCCAATTTAATATTAATTCTTCGCTTTATCTGAGTACAAGTTATTTAAATACCACTTCCTGAGGAAGCGTCTCGTACCTTGGTATTAAGATTATAATTGATTATTATTTTATATATTATGATTGAATCATAATCCTATTTTTATTAAACCACACAGAGAGAAGATAAATCGTATGCTAATATTAAATTTTCGTGTCCAACTATAACTTTGTATCCAGTGAAACTTCTAAATTAATTTATGAAGAAGCGAAAAATTAATATAAAACAGTAAATCATAATAAAAAAAACCTTAGATAGTTTGATTGAGTCACGGCTGTTTCACAATTGGGAACAAAAAGTATTGCAGTATTAAAATAACAGGACATGGTTCCTTCAAATATGAAATAATCAGTGATTCACTCAAAAATTGTATCAAATTAATCACGTACAGTCAAAATCTCGACTGACTGACACCAAATAATCAAAGAAATAACGACAATACATCAGATATTTATCACAATAATTTTATCTTCATTTTAAATATCAAAGATTCGAAATAATATCGTAAAGAATCTCGACTAGAGCAAAAGCAATTTATTTCGACTATAATAACCTCTTCACTCGACTTATTTTGCAAAACATCACTCGAGTTGAATGGATTATCTTTGGAAAACAATTTTAAAGAAAGGAATAAAAGTGAACAGGAAACTCTTTTTGAAATCCTTGAAAGTATAGGGACTCCAACTTAACTTATGTCTATTATTGAGTTTTCTTTATGCAAAATAAAGTGAAAAAAAGCAATTCTCGATAAAAACGAAATCAATTATTACTCAACTGAAACTTTTTTCAGATTTCCTGGATATTTTTGTAAATTTTCTTGTTTTATCATTCATGAACGTACTTAACGTGGTCTTGTCTTGTTGGATTTTTGCATATCTTACATTGGTACATTTATTTCAATAATTTAAGCGACATTTAAGTGATGTAGTTTCATGTAGTCTCCGTCCCTAAAGATCAGCAATCACACACATTTCGGATAGAAAGGGCGAGACAAATTAATTCCAAATTTTTGTACTAAATTGCGAGGTAATATCCATCTCCACCGTTGGTTAATGAACTACTAGACTAGGATTATAGTAAAACTTCAGCTTCAATACCCACCAGAACAGAGTTGGATTCTATTTACTCAATTTCTGTAGGGGAAACTTCATTTCCAAAGTTCTGTACTTAACCTGATGTTTGTATCACATTCACAAATATTTCTTTCTGCATTTTTGGTCGATTTTAGAAATCTGTTCAGAAAAATCTGCGAAGAAAAGAAAAATAGAAAAAAAAATGGAAATTATAACAAATATCTTGTTTTGGGCACAGGGATACCATGTAAAAAAACGCGCCCACGGACTCTACCTCATAAATTATATATAAATGTTCAGAAAAATCTGTGAAGAGGAGAAAAATAAGAAAAAACTGAAATGATATCAAATATTTTGTTTTTGGTGTAATGTGATAAGCATAGACGCGCCCCGGCGGCACTTTTAGAGCGCTCTTCTGTGAACCACAAGAATGAGTGAAAATCAAAAAATCCACATATAAAATTAATCCTCAATGAACGCTCTAAAAGATTGTTCTGAGGTAATTTTATTGAAAAATCAAAAAATAAAAAGTTATTGAATTGAATGAATGAAATTGTTGACAAAAATTTTGCACTTTTTAAATTCGAGTTTAATGGCAAAAATATAGTATAGATAAAATTGAAGACAAACCGATTTGCCACAATTTATTTTTGTATCGCGAGATATCGTCAAAAATAGCTTATCATCCCTTTATTTGAGATGGCAGCCGCGGGACAAGGGGTGGAACCCCACAAACCTGAGGTTAAGTTTTTCTTGACCCCCTCCAAACATCGCTAAAATAAAATAGCGTCCTCAGAAAAACGCAAGGAGAGGGTACTAAAATTGTAACATTAAAAAATCATCGCGCGAATATGTTCGCGATTTGATACAGTTTTTTGACCAAGAGATTGTTTCCAGTATTTGACATATTCACATCAGTGTTGCCATATCATATTGAATTTTGAATTCTATGAGTTTAAAAACTTTTACAAGCATTAATACTATCTAAAAACAGCGATAATCTTAATTAATTATTTCCCAGATGATGAATACATAAGTTATTCGAAAGCTCGGAAAATATATTAAAGTTAGTCCACTTTGGTGTTTCCTTGCCACGTTCCCAATAAAAAACTACTTATATATACATATATGTGTGTATATATATATATATATACCAAGTTTTATTTCTTCTTTACATTTTTCAATGGAATGATGAAGACTTGTAAAAGTATCATTTGCAATAAGAAATTACGATTTTATGGAAATGAATATTGAAAATAACATCACAAATCTTGAAAAGAATAAAAATTAACGTTTTTATTGTCTGGTTGTTCGTGACTGAATATATAATAAGTACTCGAATCGTGATCAAATGTCGTAATTCCATCTATATCCCATAATATATAACTAGTAAAGATTTTCCAATCAATGTATACCGTAGGGGGCTCAATTTAACTCCGATACGATAACTCCGTCGCTTAAGCCTTCACATTATCTGCGATTTTTGAATTCCGCCATAACTGATTTATAGCAATAGAACGTATTTAATCTCATTCGAACCAAAAATGTTCATTTGATTGAGCTCAATATCTCTTATGAAGATAATACTGTTAGAAATATATGGGATTTAGATAATTTTAGTTTCATTATGAACACCGCGACGCATTTCCTATATTCCGCAATATTTTTTGTTGATATTCATATTTTTGGCATTTATAGTATTTTTTTATACCTTGTTTCTTAAACGATTTGAAGAGTATTTACACTATAAAACTCCGATGTGAATTATAGAATGCCTACTATGGAATACTTTTGAAATTTCGATTCTGAAATAGTCGTAGGTCTAATCAATCAGAAACTATTGTCCGTCTGTATGTAACAACGATATATTCCTTATAGAAAGCTTGTAGGGTTTTCTGAATTTAATTCCTGTATAGCTGTAGATATGCCGAAACGAAAGAAATTTTCGGAAAAAATTAGGTTTCTTTGATATCAGACATTTTTGAAAATGAGAAAGAAACAGAAATGCTTTATTGTCAAAAAAAAAAATTGTAGATAAAAACAAACATAAAAATACCTGAAGGAAGATGCAAATAAACTAAAATTTCAATATACAGAGAAAAAGTCATAAGTAATAAGTAATAATTAGTCCATAACAATATTAAACCAGTATGCAGCATGGCCGGAATTGAATATTATTATTAGAATAGAAATCGTTTACAGAATAGAAGACACTTTCCATTAAATATGCCCTCAAATTATTGCGGAATAAAATGATATCGTTTTTATTCCAATTGGCAAATGATTGTGCATTTTTTTCCATTGTAAAATATTGAGCCATCAAGTAATTCTGAACGTGGAGTAGGTAGATTAATGTCCTGCTCCGCGTTCCTAAGTGGATATGTAATTCAACAACGGTGGTGTTATTTAAGAAAAAAAAAAAGCTGCAATGCATTTTTTTGTGATAAAACTTTGACTTTAGATAAAGGGAATGTATAAAAGACTACAAGCATGGTAATGAGCGGATGCTGAGGATCAAGAGGAAGATATTTAGAAAACCAGCAACAGTATCAGTTGACATATTTGCAATGGATGACATTACAACTTAAGCGCAGAAAAAACTGTACTTATTGGACACTATAAAAGGAGAAGCAGATACCTTTTTAATTGAAGATTTCACTGGTCATGTAAAAAAAATTATAATAGACGAAGAATATTGGAAATTTGCCTGGAAAATCAATAATAACCAATACTAGATTACACCATGAGGTTAAACAAATATATAACTGGGAAGAATCCCAAAGCAAAAAGACAAGGAGTTGGAATGAAGTCCAAAATTCGTTCGATTCATTAAGTTTCTTTCGAGAGTGATAAGTCATTTCAATATTTTGCAACTTCTCCATACCAAGTTTACGCAACGATTTTTCTTCAAGTTTCCGTTCCATCGACAACTTACTCATTTAATCGATTCATCTTTTCTTGGACCATTTCAACGCAGCTATCAGTCTCTGGGAGCCAGATATTGAGAAAACTATTACTGGTCTAAGACTATAACTGAGGACTGCATAAATAATTATATAATACAGAATAACATAACCTATATACTAGTGTTGTCTGGAAAGTTTCCGACCTAAAAGGAAACAAGGAATTTTTTCCATAACAATATTCAAACTTTTCTAAATAATAATTGTACTGTCGGACGTTCACGTTTCGTATGCAATAATTTCATCGTTTGATGAGAATTTCTCTCCTGCAAATTAAACTCTAAGATAAGGAGACAGCAAGAAGTCTTTGAAGACCAAATCTGGTACATTGAAAGTGCAATTCACGAACTTTAGCAGTGTCTTCTTCTTCTTCTAATTTCTTCGCTTATTTGGGACTGCTATTGTTTTCGTTGCGTTGTGTTTTATCAAAATAGAGCAAACGCGGCACCCAACGCATGGATAGCTAACATATACATTAGTCTACGGCCATGCCTACGTCCTGGTCGTCACGACACAAACTCTACGACCACGTCGTACTGATGTATTGCAATGATTGTTATGTAGGTGGTCATGCTCGCGACCAGCGATCGCTACTGATTTTGAAAACGTTTCTATGAACGTTTTTGGAACGCCTCAACGAAAACGCTTTCCACAGTTTTTATGGGTGAAACTTTCTTTGCATTAACTGGATAAATACTTTATTATCTTTTCCTTCGCTCTTTCCGTGAATACCTAGAGACAATAATTGCCAACAGTACATTATCTTCTAAGGTTTCATCGTGGAGGGTTGTATGTATTTTCTAATGCTGTATCATAAAAAAATAGAAATAGAATTCATATATTAGATGATTTCCGTCGTTCCCAATATATTATTTATCTTGCTGACTGGCTAGCAATATATCAGTTTTGGTAATCGTATCATCAGTTACATCAAATATTTCTCTCAATTTTTTTATTTATCTGCCTTTTAACATCTATTCCTGAACATAGACCTACCCTTTTATTTTATTTTCGTCTTTGTCTTTAGCTTTTTGATACCACTTACGACTCGCTGTATGTATGATATCGGCCATTCGTCTCTTTTGGGAGCCGCCCTCCTTTTATACCATCTCGGATATAAGCTTGTTACAAATAGAAGGAATAGTTCTCGACCTTGATTTATTGGCAACATTATGACCATATTTCGAGCAGGATATTATAACAAAAATGACCATTTCATCTTACAACATGTTTACAGGAAAACCGTATAGTAAATATTTTGATAATTATTGTCGCGTCGTCTAATGTGTCACTTAAAAGGTACATCAGAATGAGAAAGACCAATTGGTGGAGCGAACTACCAAGAGGTTCCGACAAAATCTGACCTCAATCTGAAGATGTCGGCACTAATTAATTGCGCATATGTATGAGTGTGTCGTTATGCTCGATAGATTTTTATAAAAACTGAAAACCTTGAGCGGTATGGAGCTTTCTCTAATTTTTTTTGGTAAGAGGATGCGCTTATACAAATAAAAAAAGGGCTAGACATGGATCAACATCATCATTTCCGACTGAAAAATTTTGAGGAGCTCAAGTCAAACGTTGCCGAAGCAACATGACTGACCAGCAGAATGGAGACAACCAGAAATATAAACGAAAATGGTACTGGATCACCTTAAGATTAAGGTTAGAAAGATAGAAAAGCTCCTGGGCCTGGTAGTTTTCTTATAGAATTGTTAAAAACCAATTCTCTTAGATTAATAATTAAGTTGTCTAACGCTATCGATCACAAAGGCGTAATTCCACGATAAGTTTGATGAGTCATGTATTGAAAATATTCCTGCGAATTATACATCAAAAAATAAACCCCAAAATAGAGGAACCCATTAGCAGTACTCAATTTGGCTTTCGAAAAGGACTAGGAACTAAAGAGGATTTGTTCAGCATTCTTGTTCTTGGTGCAGATGCGTAGAGATGTCAATCGAAACGTATATTTATGCTTTACGGAATTTGACAAGGCATTAGACGAGGTACGTCATCATAAACTAATAAATATCCTACAGGTAATTGGAATTGATAGCAAAAAGTATTGATTTTATAGCGAATCTTTACTGGAATCGAAAAGCAAATTTACGATTCAAAGATAAATTAACTCCAGATATCAACATCAGGAGAGGAGTCAGACAGGGCTGTATACTGTCACCACTACTTTTCAATTTATACTCGGAACATATATACCGAGAAGTCTTCGGTGAAGATGTTGCAGAAGGTATCAAAATAAATGATACTGTCTTCCATGATGACTCAATGGAAAGTTTACAAACGTTATTAGGTCAAATGTGAAATCTAGTAAACGATGGTAACTTTATTGTTGATAATGAACCATAAAAACGAACGGAAAAGATCAACTATTTATAAACAAATATTAATGACAAATGGGATCACTCAATAGAAATAAAATGTCGTATTGAGAAAACTAGAGCAACATTCATTGAAATAAAAAACATCTTGTGTAGTCACGATCTAAGTTTACAGCTTCGCGTCAGGGTATTAAGATGTTTTCTATTCCTTTGTATGGTGTGAAAGAATGGACACTGTCGGAAGCAACTCTTAAAAAGCTTGAAGCTTTCGAAATGTGGACATATATGCTCCGAATCAGCTGGCAGGATACATTTTAAGATCTGTTGATACCAGAAAATTATCTTGGATCGTACATGTAGTCCAGGAAGAAGAAGAACAACATGGTGGAAAAATTTACGGACTATAAGAAGAAAAGATATGATATTGGATGCATTTCCCAGGCCTTATTCAAGCAGTTTGACCTAAATAAGTAGATGAAACTTTGATCCACCGCTACATTCTTGGAAGGAAAAACCAGTCGATGTAGTGAATAAAGGATGAACGTACTCTCCTAAAAAAAAAAGGAAAAACGTTCTCATCGGCAGGAAAAGTGATCTTTTCTGTGATAGTAACGTCAAAAAGTGCTTTTACATCGGAACAAAACACCTTTAGACACTTTGGTGATCGCTATAGCTACAATTCAGTAATTGTTTGTTCAATTGGTTGACCGCCCATTGTTTTTCCAAAATATGACGACTTTTTTCTGATTCCCAACCTTAAACGAAAAGGGTAGAAGTTGTTGAAAAAGTTAGATCGTAGATGAAAAAATAAATACGCGATTAAAGAGGAATTTCTTTTTTTATTGTTGCATAGCTTGTCCTTGTACAAATTATACAAAATAAGTTTCCGGTATTCTTTCGTGTTGAGGTGAATTTGATTACAACATATTATGAATAAATCATAAAAACATAAAATAGTTTTAAAGGAAAAAATCTTGTTACTTTCACAATTTTGTTTATAAACATTCTCAATGATCTATAATTGATTCTTCCGAGGTTATCTGTATTTATATAAACAAATAATTTCTGACACATCGTACATGAATGAGATTTTTAAGGTCGTTTTGTCAATTATCTACATAAATTTATGTATATTATTGAATTTATTGGTATTAGTCAAAACAAAAAGTGATAGACAACAGTATTATGTATTCTCTTCGGTATTAACGGTAATTGAATCAATTACACCTAGTAAGGACAAATTATATAAATTTAGCAATAAACGAGTCATTGGTTTAGTGGAAAATGATAACACACGGTACTTCGAGACTTCAGTTGGATTGATTGGTTGAAAATTTGCGCAGCCAGTTGTCTGTCGAATGATAACATTTCTAAAAGTAACCCTGTAACAGGAGATCTTCATCCTATCCTATAGCCAAGCAACCATTGAAACTTTGAGCTCCGATATTATAAAATCCAAGTACGTTCGCCTAAAAATATTGCCCATGAGGTTTGGCAAGGAAAATAAAGTTACCCTAAAATGGATTCCGGGATACACCAGAATGGAGATTGGGACAAACTACAGAGGCTGAGACGGACAAAGACTCTTCTGGAAAACTATAACCAGAGAAAATCTGCTGAATGTATCAACTTAAGTAAGAACAATCTACAAATACTAACAGGAATCCTAGACGGAAGAAAGACGCTAGACTTAGCAGATAATGCGGCTTGCAGATTTTGTTGTACAGAGGAGGAAATCTCTATCGATAATCTCTCGAAGTATGAAAGATTAAGGAACTCGAGAGCACTACACCTTGGTGCGCTTGAAATAGAAAACGAAGATCTCTGGCAGTTTCAGCTATTCCATATTCTAAAAGATCAGCTGTAAACACTGGATTTGCCAGCAGCGCGGCAAGAAAAGGGGAAAAAATAGATCCTTTTGGTCGCAGGGTATATAATAGCCCAATATCCATACATACATACATATCTATCCATCCTGTACAAATTATTCTCGTTCCATTCTTCTCTTTGGAGTACTGTAATTACATAGAAATCTATAGCTATGTTTTCAAACAAAAACGACCATTTAATTTCTTATCAAATGATTTTTTTCCAGTTACTTTTCCGCTGCTAAAATGTAAGAACACAATATTCAAATTCGGAGTTTCTAGAAGAATTATTCGTCTTGTTATAAATCTCGACCTAAAATCAAATATTAGTAAATCAGTGCCTCGAGCAAAAAAATATTTTTATTGCTTTAGAAAGAAACCCAACCATTCAGCAAAAACGAAATGATACAACACCAATATTAAGGTTAGAGCCTCGAGAAAATATAGATTCTTGGAATCATTTCTTTGAACAGAGCTCCGAGATTATTTGTATTAGAAGTTTAAGTCTTCGCTTTGAGCGGATTTGATTACAAATCAAAGGAAAGTATTAGATTAGTTGTAATAAGGTTTTGTGAATGTTACAGGGTTTTCAAATTATCATTGACGACAGAGTTATTTACGTTTAGTTGTGTATTGTAAAGATTTGAAAATTTGTACGTAAAGTAAAAAATATACAAAGTCTCTCAAAAGTCCCATGACGAAGTAACGCGCTACATCATTGTTGACATTAAGGCGTCAGTCGGCGTTATGCTACAACCACGTAAACATGTCCGCCATTATTGATGCTCCGCTGCAGAAATCCATCGGATAATGAGTCGTGTGATGGTGTTGTGCGTGAATGGTGTCTAAAATTTAAAGATGGCCGTAATGGTGTGCATGATGAAGGGAGCCAAGGACGCAAATCTATCGTTTCAGATGTTCTGGTTCAACGAGTTGACAGAGAGGTTGAAGAAAACCGCAGATTCACCATTACTGCTTTGTCTACGGAATTTCCAGATATATCAAGGTCTGTTTTGTACTCTATTAGTTACTAAACGGTTAGGCTACAACTTTCTTTGATAAAGATATTGAAAAGCTCGTCCACAGATATGACAAACGTCTCAATCTCTACGGCAATTATGTTTATAAGTAACCCATTCTTCTGATAATAAAATTATTGTTCTATATGAACTTGTGTTTCATTTATAGCCTATCGGAGGTTAAAAAATTGCCCTCGTACATTTTCAGATGGTTTTATATACTCTGTAGAAGTTTTTATACCCTTTCTAGAGTAAAAGTATTGGAGGTTTAATATTCATTTTCGTCCTATCCATTTTTTGTTTATATTTTCCGATCTCTTGCTACCAGAAGCCAGAAGAATATAAGTTGGGATTTCAAGTATACATCCTACACAAATCTATATATCAACTCAAGCAGGCCAGCTGACTCTGGAACTTGAAATCGAAGGCTGGAATAATAGGCGACAAAATAATTGGTCCCTTTTCCATTGAGGGTAACTTAAACACCTCACTATGCGTGTGTGGTGAGGCAATACTAAAAAATATGCAAAGTCTCTCAAAAGTCGCATCACGAAGTAACGAATTTCATAATTTGGGATACATAGGGACGTTTTTTTTTCGACCTCCGTTCGCTCCGTGCAGACGTTACGCGGTCAGAAGAAAGCCGGCATATTCATAAGATAAATGCCTTGAAGCATGTGTGATTAACTAATAAAACATTGAGAAACGTTTTAATAAATATCCTTAGCAGCTTTTGTCCATTGAATTATCGAATATTTGATTGGGTTTTCTCAAATATAAGCAATATTTAGCACTATTTTTTGTAGCATTATCTCAGTACAACATACTGCTTTTCAATCGCGTTTAATTCAGAAAGGAATTTATTTTTTAAATCAATGATTCTTTTTAATAATCGCAACTCCAGTAAATCGTAGTTTGAAGAAATGAGCCATTAGAAATGAAACCATTTTAATCTAGAGAAATTACATTTTTGTGTTGCGAGGTTTATGTTGATATCGTGAAACATTCTTCGGATACGAAGTTCCTTTGTTTCCTTTCTATTTCGTTGAATGCGGTAACCTCGGAAAATGTGGCTTTCATTTTATACTGAAATAATCTCGTAGATTAGTCAGATTTTAGAGGTGGATATAATCAGTTACCTTTAGTACTTTAGTCACTTTTATGTAATAATTACTGTGCTTTGGAGATCTTCTATTCCAATTTAATCATTATTAGTATGACACATTTTTTACAACCTTCTTAATCGCGATTCTAGTTAATTAAAACCTGGAGAAACATACTCCCACCATGTAGTTGGGTACCAATGGCGACGTTGTTTATAAATTGGGCGATTGTGGGGAAGATGTTGCTTCAAACTCTGAGTTATTTCAAGCGATTATTATGAGTCATCCTTGTTATTTTTTCGTTTAAAAACCTTTTTTTTTTCTATATACAGATGTAGATTCACTTTTTCTCGACTCCAACCCTGCTGATTACCGCAATGAGTAGTTCCATATTTTGAGTCCTCGTCTTCAACCGAACCTACATACCAAACCCCATCTACTTCCGGCATGATACGAAAATCTTTCTATTGAGAATTGTATGTTTTCACAAATTTAAATATCACATTTTGTAACTACTTTCGTTTAAGTTTCGTTTAATATCTGGTTATATTGAATGAAATGTTAAAACAAATAATTACTCAGTTTTATTTAATATTTTTAACATAAAAAGAGAATAAATAATCACTTCGGAGCACAAATGTTGAAAAAAAAAAAAAGATGTGATATTGGCAATTTTAATTGCCAATAAATACGGCAATTCATATAAATAAAAATTATCAAAAGAATAATTGGGTACATAAACAATTTCGCAAGTATAAAGTTGATGTTTTTGCGCTCATATATTTAGCAAATAATTTCATATCGGTCATAAAAAGTGGTAATTGATAATTTTATGATTCCATGAAAATATTAGATCACTAGTTTTATATCGTTATATACGATCACAATAAAAATCACGCCTATCACACTTATACACTACCTTTCCAAAAATGCAAGTTCAGGGTGGGCCAGAAAGGCGTTTGAACGTTATGAAAAAAGGCTTAAGTAGAGGGAAGAAGATCGAAAAAATTCAAGATGGAGATAACGGTGAAACAAGAAAACATTATTGATGAAAAAACACTGACCCATGTAACGCCCTGTAACAATATTATTATTTGACGAACTAAATTAATTATTGTAAACAACTAATCCAGATAAAAATGTGACAGTTTGGTATTTGTTAAATAAGACCGAAATTAAATACATCAACAAACGTTTGCGTATTTCACATTCCTCCGAAAAACATTGTCAATTGTCAGTCCCGCGATCGGGCAGAATTCATTTAGCGACCTCCAGTGGAGTAGCTCCCACGATCCCAGAAAGATCCGTTTCTTCCGTGAAAATAGTGAGTTTTTCCGGGCGAATGTGTCGCATAGCGTAGAGGAAAAGATTTTTTTCATACTGTCGACGTTACAGTACAGATATTTCATATATTAATATAATTTTGCTTTTTATTTACAATCGAAAACGAAATAATTTTTTTTTGCTTTTGAGTTGGGCCGAAATAGTTCAAAATTTCACGACGAAAATTTCGTTTTAATGGATTGATTTTGATATCAAAATACGGTATTCTACAGAGTGATATAGAACGCGTCAATTATCTCGGAAACGACTAGTACGATTTTCTTAAATTTTTGTGTACAAGGGTCTTGTAGTACGATGAAAAATAATGAATGAAAAAATACATTTAGGTGCCTATGGCTGCTACAATAACAAATTTGACGTTTCGATAAATTATTATTGTTGAAGTTTATTGAAAGTCACAATGGATCGTTTACCTGTAAAAGAACCAATTTATAAAATTCATTGGAATGCGTTTATGGGATTATTTTAATCAGCAGTCAGATTTTGAAAATCTTACGGCCAACTTTAGAGATGGTCCGCAAGCAATGAACATTCGTCTAGACCTACTAAAATTGGGCAAAACTGGGAAAGCTTTACTGACCCGAATATAGTAGGGAGTCGCAGTTAAAAGGTTAATAATTTATATCCTAACCGAAATCCCATAACAAGAACTACTGTCTGTAAGAGATTTGTCCAATTCAAATTTTCATTACATTTTTGCATTACATTTCATGTTTGCGAAATTTCAAGTTCCCTGGTTATTTGTTCGATGTGGATCGTCTTCTAACAGTTTCCAGTTATTGTAGTTTGGATTCATTTGGATAAATCTTTTACTCAACCAGTTTCGTTAAACTTTTTTATTAATTTACTAACAGAAGATTTTGTTATGGGATTTCGGTTAGGATATAGATCATTTTTTGTTAATCTAATGAATAAACGACTCAGATAAAGAATAAAAGTATGAAAACTATACAATTCGGAAGTCTCAGGTAATTCTTATATATAAATGTCTTATCCCTGTATTTTTTGAAAGTTGAGTAGATTTTGTACTCGAATAATATAGAGAATTCTGATTATTAGACAAATAATTATCTAATTTTTCATTTCCAAGGAAAAAAGTGACTTGGTCAAGGTTTCTCAGCTAGAAATTTAATCCGTGTTGTTATAAATCATACAAGAAAATACGGATTTTGTACCTGAAGGAAAATTCCAAAAATTCTATTCGAATTTTTGTGGGATGTTCCGTATATGCTTCTAAATGTTCTTGATTCAATGTCTCTTCTGATTTAATATTAAATTCTTTTATAATTTTCAAAAACAGATCAAAATTTGACGTTGATCGTCACTGTTTTTTTCCCATTTTTGATTAGTTCAACTATAAAAGTTGTTGACAGTAACTTATCGTCAATTTTCCATAAAAATCTATTACAGGATTCCTAACCAAGAAATTCTGTTCGAAAACTAACATATTATTAATGACTTAAGGTCCTTTTTTATATAATTACATTGGATATAAATTTTTTCGATACCCTTTTCAGTGCTCAATTTTATGTAACTACATATTTCGCATGATGAAAATCCTCGAAAAAATTTACATAGATTATACAATACAAAAAAGTTGAAATGAAAATGATTACACGAAAAAAAAAAAGTGGAGTCCAACGAGTTTTAAATTACATGAATATGTATATATATCCTTGGATAATAAATAAAACTAGGCATCCATGAAATGAGCTTGTATAACATACAAACTCGTTCATTTAAATGAGTTTTAAATCGGTGCATCGATTCAAAATTGTACTGCAAATGATTTTGAAGAAAAAATAAACACAATAATTTAATAATTTCTTAGCTTATACTTAGCTTAGCTTATAGGCCACTACGTATTATATTATTATATTTTTCTCTTCAAGTTAGTTCTTTCAAACGAGAGCTAGTGGCTCTCATGTCACTGAATGCTTCAAGGAAAGGAATATCGATGGATTGTGGACGTTATCATTGTTGGGAAACGTCCAGATTTTAATTACTACGGAAGCCTTTTTACCCACCGCGATAAAACTCGTATAATGCTAATTTATTATATGTTTAATCCTGAATAAACCCTGATCTAGTGAAAAACATGACATTTCCTACAAAAAAATGATGTTATAAAGCTAGGACCTACAAAACAAAGTATTATTTGATACCCTGACGTATTTTTATATAATTTTCAATTGATTATGTGAAATTTTTTCAGAGATTTAAGTCCCTCATTGATAAGTCGTATAATAACAAAATGAATTTGGCTAAATACGAGGTCTGGCTATTGAATAACGAGACCGCGTGCCTAGAGGGCGCCCTAGACGAGTGGGGTATCTAAATATCTTGTCTATGCACGTCCCAATCTCAAATTTCTTGTTAAATTGAAAATAACTGCAACTGAGTGCTATAAATTGTTGCAAGAAGCCTATGTGGACAATTCTCTATATCGTGCGCGTATTTTTGAGTGGTGTAAGCGCTTTAGTGAGGTCCGAGATAGCACTGAATATGACCAGAGCCCAGGTCGCCCAGTGACTGTTTCAACTTCGAAAACAGTGACCAAAATCAACCAAATTGTGCATGCAAATAGTCTAATGAACCTCCGGATGATTGCCGAAGCTGTAAACGCTGATAAAGAAACGGTTACAAAAAATTTAGACGAGGAATTACACATGACAAAAGTCTGTGCGAAGTTGGTGCCAAAAAATCTGACTCCTGACCAAAAACTCTTGCGTCAACGGATTTGTTCAGACTTCCTTGAGAGGCTAGAAAAAGATCTGCTTTGAAAGGCACACGATTCGAGTCGATGGAAGCGCGGCTGAGGACATCACCAAAGAAGACTTCCAGCACTGCTTCGATCAATGGAAAAAACGTATGGAAAAGTGTGTGGCGAGTGTAGGGCAGTATATAGAAGGGGAGCATTATAATGTAGAATAATTTTTTTATAATAAAACCCTTTTTCGTATCGAGTTTAGTTATTTAATAGCCAGACCTCGTATATAGTCTACATTCACTAATTAATTTGAAAGGAAAACGAAAGTTTCATTTCTAGTCATTAGAAACCTCTCGGTCACTCAGACCTTCCCCCGACTAACTTAAATAGAAAAATGGTTAGAAGAAAATGAAAGTGCTAAAAGTTTTCTGTTCTTTTCAACTGTACGCCGTCGACTCATTAAGATGTTATAGATCGCCTTGATAATCAATTTGGATTCAGTAAACCAAACAAAAAAGTTTTTTTTACTGATGAAACGGTTCGTTTCAAGAAAAAAACAAAAATCGTGCAAATACATGTACTGGTATACTTGTGATCTATCAAGAAGTGTAACGATGATTCTACAGGGATAATCCTGAGCCTACATTCACATTTTCCAAACATGAGAGAGAAGGTAAATTTGTGTTAATAAAGCCACAACTATGTAGGAACTCTTGAGTGATCCTGGTGCAGTATCTCTTGAAAAGAAAAAGTTTGAATCAATTACTACTATTGACTGATTCATAATCTATAGAAAGACCTTCTTAGAAAACATCTTAGACTGTACAGACAGCACAGAAACGCTTCGAGTTTCTGTATCATTTTGCTCAGTGTTTACAAGCCCCGACTGATTCATTCTCCTTGTCTAGCTTTGAATTATATCATATTGGTTTGAAATATATCTCAGTCCAAACCTACCCGGGTGAAGATGTGGGGTCAGATATTAATCCAGAATGTAGGGAAATTCATGATAAGAATCAAAAGAATAAAGAAATTAGAAAAAAGACCAGAAGATTAGAAAATATTAGGAAGAAAAAAAGACACATTACTCGGGCAAAAAAATTTGATATACATCCACAGCGTATACTTACATAACGTTATAAACAGTGTCCTTGTAATATAAACAATTTTCAAAAATTAAATATGTCATAGCTGCGAAAAGTGTATGTCAATGGAAAAGTGAACAATAACAAATTGTTTTTATACAATTTCATTACCTTATCTACTCATGAATAGCAAATCAGGATGAGTCATATTTTTCCGAATAAATAAATTATTAAGTAAGTTTGGATTTCGAAATTAACGTGAATTCTAACAATTATTTGATTCAAAAATATTCCGAGCTTAATGTTATTACAGTATTATGGAAAGACTGAAATTTATGGTATATTCGTAACCGCCAATTAAGCACTATTATTACAAAATTCCCGAAATAAATAATAACCTTCATACATAACTACTAAGTTTCATAACATAACTAAGAATAAAAAAAAAACACCTTGAGATCGATTACTTTTAATAATACCTGTCTATTCGCTTATAAATCTAGTAAAATGTTTACTGATTCCAATTAACTGATATACGTATAATAATAGAGTATTAGAAATTCTTTCCCACTTTTTTGAGTATAAATATTTCTATAAATGTTAGAGTTGAGCCAGAAAACATTTGGACAATTGGTATATAACAAATCTCCATCAAACGTTGTGTTGAGCGACAATTTATTTCAGAGGTCCATCAACAACAATTAAATTTAATCATATCGGTCAGAATACGATGTCGAGCTTAAATTTTTGAATGATTGGACAGTCCAGTCCAGTCCGAGGAAAAAGAAATGACCATTGGTCTGAAGAAAACGAAAAAGATAAATAGCTTACAGACATGTTAATAATCATTGATTCGTCCGTCGACATTTTGCTGTACGAATACGTATTGCGAAGAAGTTTTATTCAATTCATTAATTATTGGTCGTAGCTCAGACATTTTGTCCTCTGACGCCTTTTCGACTGTTCCGCTGCGATACCTGGGAATTTCGCACATCTTCAAGTTCTTTTCAAATTATTCTTCAACTGTATATTTGACGAGGTCTTCAATAAGTGATGGATGCATGTCACAAACCTCAAGATTATGACTAATTCTAAGAAGAAATATTGACCTGTTTAGATCACCCTCACCGGCGCTAGCTTATTTTGCAGGTAGCTGCTAGGTTTAATGGGTTGTTTGGTTATTATTTGGATTTTGGCTTCCTGTAGCAGTTCAGCTATTGAAAGAAAGTGGTTTGATGCATTCCATTGCACCCTTTCCAACTAATTCATCTGTCAAGAAATCTAGCATTAAGCCACTGTCCAACTGAGAAAAATTAATACAATAAATTCCTACCTTGCTATAAACAAATTATATTCTATGAATATTGAATAAGTCATCAATTCAATTTCATAAAGCAGTGGTTATTGTGTTGTCCTTAAAAATAAATATGACGTGGCCTCCTATATTTTCAAATTTTCCATAGTCGTCGTTATATAGAAGGTGGTACAGTCTCAAATTGACACCTTGTATAATAAAAAAAGTTGATAAATCTTTATTGTTTTCGTGTTTGTAACTGAATGTTGACAATTAATTTGATTAGATACACATTAAAATGTAATTTTTACAATAGACATAAAACTCACTGTGAAATAACATCAAACTTCTACTATAATCCATGTTTCAACTGATTATGTATTTTATAAAAAAAAAATAAACATTAATCTTCATTTATATTTATAACGTGATGAATTATTAAAATTCGAAATGATATAAGAGGTGGCAATAAGATTTTATATATTTATTTTGCACCTCTTGCATAACGTTGCCGGAGAATTTTTAACAACAGGTACCAAATGTCAGCGCTTTCCGATTCGGTCTTCAGTTCGAAATCTACTTCAAACGAATGTTTGTTATATCACTCTGATAAGACACGATAACGTCGAAACTAGTCAGTCGTTATAACCCTCTCCTTGCAGTTGCGAACCATTTGTTGCAGCTAGAAGGCTATTTTATTGAATAATACGGCATTTGGAAGGTTAATTGCAGTTTTCCTTGAGCCCCAATGAATTTATTATCAAAATGTCACTTATTGTTTATCTTCTATTATTTGAGGTTAGTAAACTCGCTACACTTTTTTAACATTTTTTCCATTTTCTCTTTTTTCATCCCATCTACTTCACATACATCCCTGGATGACAGTCCACCATAACTCGATTGTATATTGAAGTTTATTTGACATCTTTGTCACTTCCCACGAGATTAGTCAATTATATATTTACGAACTTATCTCCGCGCTGGAGCCGGTCCTGTTTATATAAAGTAGAATTATAAAATTCGGCGAAGGTGCCGCTTTTGATGGAATAATGAATTAGTTTGAACTTTGTTTTTATAGCAAGCGGTTTATTTACACATTGTTTCCTTTTAATAACGTTCTGTTCATTTATTTTCCTAGAAGGAGTTTGTGTAGCGAAGTTCAGTTCTGCTTAAAATAAATAGTCGTAGTGGACAGAACGAAGTAATCGAAGAATTTAAATGAATCATTTAAGTTAGTTAAGTGATAGTGATAAGCGTATTATTGTAAGTTAGTGAAGTGTTTTGTATAGTGTTTAAATATATTAACAACAGAAGAGACAGTGTTTATTAATTAACCCCACGGGTAGAAATGGTATAAATAAATTAGAAAAACATTTCAATATACCAATTAAAATGATAATAGTTACTTAGTGAACAGATATATCCTCAAATTGTGCTTCAATATTGTTTAACATACTGATCTTCATTGTAAGTTGTTCAAGTCCGTTTCATTAGAATATTTTTTCTCAATACTCCTCTATTAAGAACTTGATATCCATCGTGATATCCCCCGGCCTTTTTGTCGAGATCAACATCTCTAATGATTCGCAGCGGCAAGGATAGGGTTGTAACCACTGACTAGTTTCGACGGTATTACGTCTCATCAGAGTGGTATAACAAACTATCGATCGAAGTAGACTTCGAACTGAAGACCTAATCGGTGACAATCAAACAACAAAGTAGACTAACTTTAATATATTATTCGAGCTTACAATTAATAAAGATTTGCGGTGGCTTAATATCGTATTAATTCTTGTGAAAACTTGTGAAATTCATGGTATTCAATATACAAAATGATGTGTGATAGAAATATTGGTTGGACACTAATAATTCCGAATTCAGCTTATCTATGTATGCTATTCGAATCGCGTCAAAGTTTATTTTAACCGGTGACAATTTATAAATATGATGACAACTATTGTCTAATGTATCTTTTAAATGTCTTCTATTTATAGAACGTTCACTATTTTTATAATCGTACGAAACGGCAATTGTATTCTTAAAATATCATAGGCAAGGATTCAAATATTATTCAGTGATTATTATTTAATATTGTAACGTTTTTCGTTTTTATTTACACTCTTTCTATTCGTGGGATGAATGAATAAAGACAGTCTCTGACGTTCTTAATTTATTCACACACTATATATAATAATACAACTCCTTATATACTTTATATATTATATACAAAGTTCTAAAACGAAAAGAAACAAAACAAATGAATAAACGGACTTTCCTTGAAATTATTCAAAAGAAATACTGTCAAAAAACCGCCTGCTATAATAAAAAATTCTAAAAGGAAACATCAAAAGCGAATCTGCTATTTATAATGAGTAGATGAGAGGCGCTGCGTGAATTCGACGAATTTTGGAATTCCATTGTAGATCAAATTTAAATAAAATGACGTGACTAACAGGATGTGAGGAACGGGCATATATTGTCCATAGGTTTCCAGCTAGGATTGTGATCAAAACATAATTGTTTTGGTGTTTCCTTTCGAAATGTATATTTTATTCAAACTTCGCAAAGGTAGAAGAAAATTTGGAAATATAGATAAATATATTTGGAAACAGTTCTTTAATCACCAACTTTGTGATGAAATTTGAATGAAAGGAAAAACTTGTTTGGAATTTGCTAATTTGGAAGAGGGGTATATTTTGTGTTAAAAGGGTTCGTCACGGCAAGGGACGAGAAGCGGACAGTCGAAGTAGAAAATTGCCATGGTAACTAGGAGATAAAATTTATATAACACGGATTGAAAACGATGAATGTGGTTTAGTGGTTACGCCTTAGTTGAAATAATAACCTCCAGTAAGAGAAATGATTGCTTCAAATCAATAATAAATTGGAAAGACCCATAAAATATTAATTAGCCATGAGACGTTGAAAAATTTGGATAATTTTCAAGTTGTGTTGGGAATTTGCAGTTACGATCTTACAGAAATCTCATTTTTCAGTTATTTAAATCTATATTGGATCATGATTCAAAAATTGGGAATAGAAATGCTGCTTAAGATGGTATTTTTCCACGATTTACTATGAAAATACAGAATTAGAGACTGAAAGAAATTAACCCATTAGATTTGACAACAACGCTGAAACGCTGCGATTTTTAGTCTAAGAAATCATTTTTACGATACAGAAATCTGTTATTTGCCAGACCCTACTCATACTTCCCCAACTCTTTCTTTTTCAATAGAGATTAAGTTCGAATTGGCAAATGGTGACATGAATACGTCGATTCCAAAAACCTCTTGGAGTAGTATCGTGGTACCATCTTTAATATTGTGCAAAGATAGTCATCCTATTGAACTTTTTGAGCTGTTTATGAGCCAGTCGCTTATCGAGGACCTTATTAAATATTCTCTAACGTTACAAAACTCAAAAAATATTCTATGTTTTGAAATTTTGTTTTCTTGAAAGAAAAAACGATTGGGGTACAGAAAAGGCTAAGTTCAAGTCTAGTTCCCTGTTTAAACCAAACGCCATTACAGGTAGGTACATTTTACTCGTTCATTTACGTTTTAAGTATAATAATGATTTTTTCTTAAGTTCCAAGTAGGAATAAAATTGACGTACAATGCCGTCCAAATTATTCGATTGACTTTTAACGAATATTTTCTCGAATAAAATATACATATTTTTAAAAGTATTTATGAGAATGATAAATTTATAAAATGAGGTATCTACTCCTATGGTAGATCAAAGAAAATTGTCGCCAAAGGCTTTTTTAATCAGCAATTGATAATGGAAGAACTACGTATATGTGTTCATTGGAATTCTTTTGGATTCAATACAATGAAAAAATATAAAAAACATTTACAACGTTGTTACCTTGATACAAAACTTGGTATTCCATTTTCTGGAACATTTTCCAGTTGTACAAGAAAGTGACGACTAGCGGATTTTTCACGAAATGCTAATTTTTTGTTAATAATACCAATAACCGATACAATTGTTGTTAGTAAGCGGACAAAAATTCTAGATTATTACTCGAAATAAATACTATAAGTACTATAATGAACGATTTACCTGCAAGTTTTTTCAGAATTTTCAGAAATATGTTTCACTTCTAATACATTAAAAATTCAAACGCGTTTTGTTTCATGCTGCGTTTTAAATCAGTTGAGATATTTTCGAAAAGGTATATTCGGAATCAATATGAGGGTGGAGTATTTGCGGTGGTTCACTCAGTATATTTCGAGATTTCGTATCCAAATAAATCAGTAACCTTTGTTAGGGTCGTACTATAATTCACCGAAGTTTCCCGAAAACAATTTCAGGGAAATTCCACTAATAGCATTCCGCACGATAAGATCCACTGAGACATTAAATACAAAGTACAGCTGTTTAGTGAAGTGGAACATAAAATCCACCCAATTTACAAATTTTCACCGTTACTTCGGGATTGTTATTCATAATAATAAAACTATAGTTCTGGCTTTATAATAAGGTTCTTTCCTTTGTTCCATAAAAGTTAGGTTTTAGCAAAAAATAGCAGTAGGAAAAGCAAGTTATCTGGCAAATATTAGTTTTGGTAGTTTGAACGGCACCCTAAACTGTCGATAAGAAAACCCAATGCCACCATATTGATGAAAATGACTAGCTTCAGTCTCACCATCGGAGGTATATTTCAGAAAGAACTAGGTCATCTGAAACCCTGAAAAATTTTTAGCTTGGACAAGATCGTGTCTCAAATTATCGTTATAACGAACTCACATTTGAATTATCCTCAGACGGACAACACAACCATACAAAAAGTCTCTGAAATAGTAAGAAGAAAAAAAGGAGTTTGTCAAGCAACTTCCCGTGAAAGAGTAGGCATAATTTGTGCTGCAGATTTCGTCTATGGATCAATCCGAGTCATTGATGTAAATAGAATGATTAACGGTATCTTAGATTGTGGGGCTGTTGCACATCCAAGTGGTTAAATGACCTCAAAAAACTCCTCATACATAAAAAAACTGTAGTCCCTTGACAGAACAGAGTTTGGTCCCTTCAATACTTCAATCAAAATCTGTTACAGGCTTAAGATAGAGTTGCAGCATCTACAAAAATTAATGTAGGGTTTAGGTACATCGGTATTGTGCCATTTGACCAGTCTAATTTCAATAAAGAAGACTTTTTTATGTGTTATGTGTGTAACGAACCTCGAAGTCTATTTCGTTCCAAATGAAAGCTGAAAAACAATAAAAGGAGCCCATGCTGTCAGTTTGGTGAGATTACTGTGTTTTAAACTGCTCCCAATGAACCAAAAGATTAATTCTGACGTTTATTGTCAATAATTAATGAAACTGGATGAAACAATGAAAGAAAAAAGGCCAGAATTGTCGAATCAAAAAGGTTAAGTGTTCCACCATGATAATGCAAGACCTCACACATCTTTGGCAACACGTAGGAAACTGTTGAAGCTTGGTTGGGAAGTAATGCCACATTCCCCATATAATCCTGATCTGACACTATCTGATTACCGTTTATTACACAGTTTGCGGAATTCTTTGAATTGTCAAACGTTAACAGCTGATTCAGTTTTTTGTTGTTAAGAACCAGAACCAGAAGCTGAAAGCAAGATGTCAAAAGGTCATTTAGCGAAATGGATAATATACATATTTACCTGTTTTGTAGAGAAAAAGTGGAAAAAGTGGAATTTTGTTGGACTTAAAGAACAATGATTGATTATTATTTGTATTGTGGCTCGCGGTCTATTTAATTTCGAAGTTGAGTATTCGTAATAACAATTTGTATGAAAATTTACAACAAAAAACTCAACACTATAGTTAGCACTCATGTTAATTTATTCGTAATTATATGTTGTTAATTTGAAAACACGCAAATTGCATTTCGAAGGTTTCAAATAAACAACAAATGCGACGACAGTTGAATTATATAATATTTTGGCTGGTGCATCTCAGTCAAGTTCGTCTATTTTAAGTACAGAAAAATGCACTAGTATTTTTGGCAGAAAGAAAACTGTAAATAAAACATTACGCTGCATGTTCTATTTGAACAAAACCGTATGGTTATTTTGAATGAGATTCATCGATAAGTGATTCACTCCTCAAGTAGATGTAATTGAAACATTTTAACGAATTTCCATACGTTAAAATAGAACTAACATGTTTTTCTACAAAGTGTCGGTCAAGAAACAGGTCAATTCTTTTGATGTTAATTTTTTTAAAAAGAAAATCCCTAAAGCTTATGACGTTAATGCTCTGCATTAACCAATAACCTAACCAGATTCATGAGTGTAAACAATAACTTTCTAGTAACCAGTTTTAAGTTATCTAAAAGAATAAACAGAAAGTAAAATTATTTTTCTCGATAAGTCCATATGTGTATAAAACCAACTTAATTCGCGAAATGATGTGCTTACACTGGTAAAAATTTTGTTTATCTCATTTGAATAAAAATTGGTCTGGAAGAAGCTGTAACGCGCCCAAAAAACCGCAGACAGAACAGTTACTTTTGATATTTATTTAGAAATTGACTTCACTTACAAGTTTTTTATCCCCATTTTTCAATTGTATAAGTTTATATTAAACTAACGTATAACAAAATACTGAACACAATGTTCACACTACCACTACACCAACACTCACGATTATACTGTCTGGCGCGCGTTTCGACGAGACTGAACACTATCTACACCAACACTCACGATTACACTGTCTGAAGCGCGTTTCGATAACCAAATTATCGTCTTCAGAGAGTGAAGGTAAACGCGCGTCAGAAAGGGAATTGTGTGTGTTGGTGTAGTGTTAACAGTGTGTTCAGTATGAATATCACCAACGGTTTCAAAAATTGCAGCTTAGTAACGTATAACAAATACTTTCAACATATTTTTTTCTATGGGAAATCATGTCTTCTCTCGTCAAAAACCAGCAGTATTCACCAATCACGGCTGCATCCTATCAATCTTGATAAATTACCATCATTATGTAGCTCGGAGCAGACAGCTCCAAAATTTTCAGGAAAAATCGATAAATGGGAAGATAAAATAGTAAGAGATTTATAAGAATCCTTGGTGGTAACCATATTGTTGACAAAAAAATCTCCTCATGACATACTCAACTGAGCTTTAGCAGCGTGATCTAGCTGCTAAGCTCGATCACTATTCCTGAAGAATACCGCCACGTCTTTTATTTTATCCTGCACCCATCCCTCTCCCTCTGTCAGTTTTTTATTTGGTTCCGAAACGATAAGAAGATCTGCTTCGAGTTGTGCAGCTTTAAAGTAAGTTAGATCCCAATTTAATCTGCGAAACACTGATGCCGGTCCGATTGTTACCCACAGACCGCCTCCCTGTACTTCGGACAACTCATCGTGTCCGTCCGGTGTCCTCGCTCCTTACAGGAGAAGCAATATGGACACTCTTGTGCCCTATGCGCAATTAAGGCAGCACCTACTCGTGTCTTTGCCTTTACAGGACTAGGTGCTAAGCCCGTATTCAAGACACCTGAAGCACCTGTTTGTAGCCCTCATAACGGCCGCCCTGTACTCTCCCATCGCCGTCTGACCCCCCTCCCTACTTTCCCTCATACTTTTTACATCTATTGTCCCTCCTTCTAGGTTTTTTCAAGGGATGGTTGCGGTGCCAAATTGCAAGTTTTTATGTAATAAATATTATCTTATGTTGAAAACTATAATATTTATTGACAATTGATGGTATAACCAGCAAAATTGAAGCTTGAAAGTCTCGTTACAACTTGCTCGGTATGAAGTGCAAGCCATGCACTGCCTTGCATTCCCAACTTTTGTATTTGGTACTAATTAGATCGCGTGTCATTGCTATTATGTTTGTGTTTAGAATATTAACAAGTATTTTATTACGATTGAACATCATAATTCATTTACGATGTATTGTGTAACCATGTAACTACCATAAAATAGCAATCTGGCAAAATAATCTACTTATTGAAGTGATTTTCATTGTTGTTCCTATTACAATAAATTTTATTCGTTGAAAATATACAAGTAATATAAAAATAGTGTCCTAGTGAATGAATACACTGGATTTTTGTACAGAATTAAATTTTAGTTGACGTTTATCAGATTGAAAATCTTATGAGGATTCTTTTTAAAAGTATCATTTTCTAGAATCCATAATATTAAATTCGTCAAATAATAGTTCAGTTCAAAAATTGTTACAACTTGTGGACAAAAGCTTGTAAAAACTATAAAACAAACATAAAAATAACTAAAATAAAGATACAAATACAACAAAGTTTCAATATTCAGAAGAAAACCACTATGAGGAACAAAATTATAGGTAAAAGTAATGCAGTATGTAGCACGACCACAATTAAATATTATTATTTGAATAGAAGTCGTTCACACAGGCACTTTCCAGTAAATATATCTTCAAATCATTGCGAAAAACGGGAAAGGATTATATCGATTTGATTTCAATTGGCAAATGATTGTGCATTTTTTCTGCATCGTAAAATATTGAGCCCTTAACTAATTCTGAATGTGGAGTAGGTAGTTGAAGGTCGTGTTCCGTGTTCCTCAGTGGTCTTTGCGCAGTTTTTCGTTCTGTTATTTCCTTAAACTACTGCTCTAAAATTGGTACAACTAACTTTTTAAGTGACGTTGGAAATATAGAAATCAGAGCATCTAATAAGCGAAAAGAATTCTACGGGAAAATTTATCAGAAATAAGCGAATTAAAAATTGCTTTCTGATTATTTATTTGTACCCGCCCCGTGGCATGGATGGTAACACCTCCCGGAAATGATTTTTTCATTAGTTTGACGATTTTATGAGGTAAAGTAAACCGATAGGCTTGATCAGATGGGAGAGTTGAACCATTTTCAAAATTGTATTAAAATTTAATGTCATACGAACAGCTAATTACGATTATGCCACCATTTTGCATCTGGGCTCTTTTCTTTGGTAATTAGCATGAAAAACGTGTTTTGTGATGTTGTGTCATTTTTTTAAATATAATTAATTATTTTTTTATGGCATGCAGTGGCACAAATACGATTTACGTGTCGCCATAATGTAAATCGATCCACAATAAGTCGAAAATGAAGAATAAAATTTTTCGATATCTCACTTCGTTTTCGAGATATTGATACTTGAAGTTGGAAATATATATTTTTATTCAATATTTGTATATATCAAACTAACCTAACCTTTTTTTTTGCCCAGAGGTGGGGTGGAAGCTAATGCCTTCCTCACAACGGGCGAATGCAAAAGCTGTGAGTTTGTGTGGGACTCTCACCCACTAAACCACCCTCCTCAATCTTCGGGAGTGTCGTACGCCGGGAGGACAACAAATTGTCATTGCATCAGCGTACAACACTTAATCCTTTGGATTTTTGAGCTGTTTCTTAGCTTCACTCCTCTACGCCAGTCCGTCAAGACGGAAAAAGAAGAGAGAAAGTTACTGAGCCACTCCACCACCTTCAAGGTCTTACAGCTCCCAGGAGTGGAACCTAACCTAACCTAAACCTAACCTAACCTTCTCGTGGTGCACTTTGAGTGTAAAAAGTTCAAAAATCGTGAATTTTTACTATACCAATCAGTTTACATCAACAGTATTTTTGTTTTTTAGTCATCCACTTGAATTATTTATGAGGGGTTATTATTAACACCGCCTGCCGCCTTTCTATTCGAATTAGGCGTTTACGTAAGCGTCTTCGTCTGATAAAAATATCTCTCCTACAAGTGGAAATTCCAGGTTGAGAAACTGGAAAAAATCGCTAGGGGTCAGATCTGGCAATTCGGAATTAACCGAATTTTGAGAAGACGCGTTGTTGTTATTGAAAGCACGTTTGGAGTAGCTTCTCCCTTGATTATTATGACTATGTTTTATGACTGTAATAGACTCCATATTAGTTCAGTTATAGGTCGACACATAAATCAATAAGTCGTGGAAAATGTTCAATCGATTGCGCGACTCCCAAGTCACGGATAGCTTACGCATGTACAATGTTTTAAACTTTAGCGACAAACCCCGTATTTGTGGGCGTTGCGAGAACTTACGTTATAAATAATCAAATATAAAAAATTTAACTATTAGTATACATAAATATTCATTCGTTAAAAATAAATGTTCTCTTAAAATTAGATTGTCGCGATATAATGTTTCAGAATAATATGGCCCATCACACTAAAATAACTACACAATCCTAAAAATATGAATTTTTATTTATATACGTTTATACATTATTCTATTACTGAATTAACTGATCCCAATAAAAATTTGGTTTCATAAATATTTGGTACATTTCATTTATCATTCTGTTAATTCCTCAGAGTATAACGTCGACCCAGATAAACATGCACTTGATGCAACACAAATTGCACAATCAAAATATTACATAGACGAATACTGCATTGCCATTAGATTATGGTTAGGTTAGTATCTAACCTCAAACTTCATTTAATATTTTGTAGGCAATTTGAAAATAAAAATAACGAAGTTAATTACAGTAAACAAAAAAAAGTTATTTATATTATTATATTTGCTGTTACCTTACTTCTGAAGTCAATTGGACAGTTTAACTGGAGAACTAGATAAAAAAATTAGTTGACAATTGATGAAGAAACGTATCAAAAATTCCCAAGTAACATAAAACGTAATATCAGCAGATTACAAACTTATTTCTCTCTAAAATTGCAGCTTGTACTCGTACGTACTAAAAAAGGCACCAAACCGATAAAGTGCGAGATCTCGCATGAAACAATAATCATCTGCGCATGATTTGATTAAGAAGTATTACGTCTTGCATTGTATTGAACGTTGTCTTGATTATGTCAAGCAACGTTAGGAAAAAGTCCAGTAACTTTTCGCGTAACAACCAACATGTCCATCAGGCTCCAAAATCGAAGCAGCATCAGATATCATTATTGCTAGTAATTCACCGAACCCTTTTTTCTAGTTCACTTCACTTTTCACTTTCATTTTACTCTCTGAAATATTTTGACTTTGGAAAAAATGTCATGTAATTTCTTGCACGTTGTCTTGCACCATGTCAAGCTGCATTTGAAACGAATTCTATGTCAATTCGTAGTATAATAACTTATTGTTTTCAAAATTGATAACCTACGAAAACCATCAATTCATATATGATGATTGTAATGAATAACTAACAGTGATATACAAGATATTTGAAAACAACCATCTTTTCATATTTTGTTCCTCATTTCTTGACTATATTGTTTACTCTAAAACTATACCAGAAGAGGTATCACTTTAATTAGGGGATCAAATCATCAAGTTATTACATTCTAACTGGAAATTTAAATGGTAATATGTAAAATTCAAGATATTTACGAATTTTATGTATCTTGACATGGTGCAAGAAATTACATGACAAGACAAAATATTTTATAGAGTAAAATGGAAGTGAGAAGTGAAATGAACTGATGCTGCTTCGCTTTCGGATCCTGATGGACATGTTGGTTGTTACTGGACTTTTTCCTAACGTTGCTTGACATAATACAAGGCAACGTGCAATGCAATGCAATATTTCTTAATCAAATCATGCGCAGATGAAGCTGATATTACGTTTTTTGTTCCTTGGCAATTTTTCATATGTTTCTTAATCAATTCTCAACTAATTTTTCTATGTTTTTGTATCGAGTTCTCAAGTTAAACTGTCTATGAGACTTCAGAAGTAAGGTAGCAGCAAATATAATTATTGCCGGTGATGTACTGACAACTTTTTTCTTGTTTACTATAATTACCTTTGTTATATTCAATTTCAAATTGCCTACAAAATATTAAACAAAGTTTGAGGCTAAATACTAACCTAACCATAATGCAATAATCGTCTATGTAATATTTTGATCTTGCAATTTCTTGTATATTGTGTTGCATCGTATTAAGCGACTTTAAGTGCGTTATTTTCTATGTCGCGCTAAAGTTCGAAACCAAAACGCAACGCATGATTAATGGAATATTCTTCTAACAAGCGAATATCCATTTTTTTTACATGATGGAGCTCCCCGTTCCGAAATATGTCTAGCAATCTTCACTATAACTTTGAATTTGTATCCTATTATTTTCGTTTTCTCTTTAAATACTCTCAATTGATAAACTAGCTTCATAATCTATTCAATCCATATAATTTCAAAGATTCGAGATGCTGGAAATACAGTTTTCTTTCATCATTTTAAGATCCACACATGAAATTTTGTTACATTCCCCCCAATTTCGTTAAACCGATACATATGGAGCTATTTCAATGTTTTCAGTTTGTATTCCTTTCACCACAAACGGCATTTTTTCTTACTCACCCTAATCACTTATTTCAACTGGTTTGTCGTTACAGAGTTACACACAATTTTGTATTCAAACTGAATAAAGCTATTTACCTCAATTTATTGCTATGATTTACGTTTCTCATTTAACGTTATTCCACATTGCTTGGTACTTTTCGTTAATGGAATAAGATGATAAGTTGATTCAATTCAAAATCTCTTTGTAATCAAATTAGTTTCAAAAGTAAGACCTGGATTAATTATTCATTTATTTTAGTTTGATGTTGTATACCAAGGGAATATATCCGAATCTAGAATATATCATTAGCATTTTTTCAATGGATAATGTGAAATCTGTCACCAAAACATTGGTAAATTCCAGCCATTTTGCACATATATCTTCAAATATATTTGTTGCGCGACGCATGTAATTGATCTGCTTACAAAATACACAGTCTCCTCCCAAATAAGGCTATTTTTCTTCTAATATAAAGTCTACTTTTTAAGGTGTTAACACCAGTCCTCAGATAACTTAAACCTCGTAGTCTGCAGTCTTTGTACGATACTTGATGGCCAAAACGGATTATTTGAAGAATAAACTCTGCTCCACATATTGATCTACTTACTTCTGGAGTGCTGGAAAGAACATCACCATTATATAAACTCCAGCTCATGAATTGTACTCAATAAGATCCAAACTGAATTGCCCTGCTCAATCAGAATCTGAATTCAATAAATATCTGTATGTTGTTGTTGATACAATTGAAGAGCTAGTCTTCTAGTTATCACAAATTATGTAGTGCAGCTTTTTGTTTTTCTTTATAAACTTCCCAGAATATCTACAGAATCAAAGTAATTTATAAGTACTGGAGTTTCTGTCTTTAAAGTTCATTAAGATCAATTTTTCCTCACGAGATCTGTTTGGTTCAAGTACTTCTTCTATGTTTCCAGGAGAGTAACCGAAATAGAGACAAATTTTGAGAATTAAATAATCAATATTTTCCATATTTCACAATTTAATACTTCTATAGATCCTAGAGTTTGGAAAAGATCTGCATTGATTAACTCAATTGAAGCAGCTTCAATTCTAAATAGAATACAGAAATTTCAAGCTCATTCCTTAAATGAATTGCATAAGATTGTTTTGAGCTATTAAAAATCAAAATTATTGGAGTCCAAATTTGACGATAAGTTGATTTCGGCCTGTTATTTGGTCTACAAAGTCTTGTGGTTCAACACCTCCTGTCAGGTACTGCGCAGACACTGGTTCACGCTAAAAAACAAACGAAATTATCATAGGCCAACATGGTTTGAGTTATTCGTTACATACAAACAAGGATGTTCGAGAAAGTGGACTTAAACTGTGGCTTCGGCAGAGAGGATGAGCCCTATTAAACTGGAAAAGCTCCAGTCATATCTGTAGTGAAGAGATGCCTGTGGATATTGCCTTATATAGATCCTGGTGTTTGGAAAAATCTGCATTTATAGTTGATTCTACAAGCTTGTATTTCTTTTGCAAAAAAGGGATTCCTAATTCGAGTATCTTCAAGTCATGTTTGTCTGTCTGTCGAGTAGATCTTGCAAATACTGCTCCAGTTGAGATTATATAAGACAGCTCCGATAGGAATTTGTCGATTTAGGTAGCATAGAATTAGATCAGTGACCTCTCATCTATGATATAAGCTATTTCTGGTCAATTTTGAATACAGCTTTTTGGCCTTAAATAGGGCTCCGAGCTCTAATCAAGTTGCCTTCGCTTCGCCCAAAACTTTCGCTCTATCTTTTAAGTATCTTCGCTACTTTGAACTCAATCGGATCGATTGTAGTCCATTCCAGAAAGTTTTCAAATTCAGTAATGATGGTAGTGTGTCTATAGGATTGGATGTTGTCAAGTTTTTACTTAATTTATTGAAAGAAAACGAATCAAATTGTGAGAAATTGAATCGTCGGTATTCCACTGGATCATTCAACTTGTCAAGAGTTTTCAGCACATCAATGTCGTTCCGGAATATTTAATAACATTACTCATATCATTCAGCATTCTCGTGAAAATTCTTTCAACTTTTTATATTTGGAAATCTGCTCTGAAATTCGGGATTTGATAACTTTCATGAGGTTTTTTACGTTCAAAAATTAATCGTGTTTGTTTTAATTTATTTAAATGGCAATTTCGTTAAAAATTATGAATCAACCTTCATTATATTTTATGCAAAGTTTGAGAGCATGTTATACGCTAATTTTTCGCATAAAAGTACATAAATATTAGATTCACCGTAGATATTAATTAGTAATATAAACATCAGTAACCTTATTTCTCAGAAGCTTATCTAAAATATGAATTAACTTTCTTTTGATAGCTCAGACGAAAAACATCGTTTCTTTGTTTACAGTTTAATTAAATCCGGCCAGACTCTACTTATTTTGGATATTTTTTCGAAAATATTTTAGAAATGTCATAAAAATCTGATAAAAACCTAACCAAATGATATCGATTTTGTGTATCGATGAAATTTCGAAAATTTATAGGACGATTGACGAGTTCATACATGTAATTTCAAGCCATAAAGGAAGTTCGTAGGATCGATCGTCCGATTTAATGTTATCTGCTACAACTTCTTTCCTTTCTCTACGTATAATTATTATTACTCTAGTCTACAAGTTTTAATCGACTTACTATCACTAAAATTATGTCGATTAGGCTCATTCGATCCAGAATTATGTCTAGAATATTACGTTTAGCCATGTGAAATATTTTCATAAAATGTCATGAAATCCGGTTCTATTTTCAGTGGCCCGGAATATAGATTACAAACAAAAATCATAAGAAATATAATGAACCCTGTACGGATTTTTCAGTTTTGCCGTTTTGAAAATCTTAACGTAGCAACTAGGCACATAAAACTATACATTTTTCAGTTTCATCTCAATACAAGCATGAATTGAATCAAACTCCATTTGAGTGTGACCCTTTTCAGGGAAATATTGATAGATTTCAATTTTCTGAGCCTCAACAAAGTTTATTGGGTCATTAGATAAAGTTACGTTACGGTTTTGGTACCCACATCCGTCACTGAAAATTATTTTTAGTTTTAGAATCTTGAGTCAGATTTTTATTAGTATTATCCAGAATGATCGGGGTAAACTCATTGGCAGTTACTCCACCTGCACTTTCATGCCAGATGTGACAGTCTATAAAACGTAAAATTGTAACCAGTCAGTTTCATTTCATAATACAACGCAGAAACTCGCAATCTGGGTGCCGTCAAGACATCTTGTACATCAATGGTAAATGAATTGGTCTTTATCAACCCGAGCCAATTTTTTTCTTGCGCTATGCGTTTGACATTCATCTTCTTTGTTGCCACTGGGAATCTTAATATAATTTAGCTGTATCTTTGCGACAATAATGACTTTCTATCTTGGGCAGTTCATTCAAAAATCTGATCAGGAATTCTTTGTCTCTACAAACTGGTGTAATATTTCGATTTTTCTTCTTCTAACTTCTAAATTACTCCTCATCCAACAATCGATTGGATTGGATTGGATTTTTTGGAAATACTGCAATCACAAGGGGGACCCATTTTCCTTGATTCTTTCTTAATTTTGTTATAGCTTTTTGTTTCCTTATTTAATTTAATTGAAGTATAATTTTCTCCATTCATTCGTTTCAATTTATTTTTATTACGTTCCTAGTTGAAGCTATTAAAATTTTTTCCTTTAGATCTTTCACGTTTTGGGGCAAAAGTTTGATTTGTCTTATTCTGATCATTGTCTGAGAAAATTTAGACCACACCAACATCTATAAAAATTTACAGAAAACATTTAACATCTGGACAACTGTAAGGTTTAAGTATAGAAAAGTATATTTGAATTTGCCTTATTTTTCACCCCCGAAAGCATTAAAATAGAAAAAACCGGGTGGTTCTATTTAAAAAAATGAAGAAATTTGGTATTTATGAAGTTGTACTTTGAACACTTTTTATACACACCCTGTATAAAATGAAAAATTTTTCAACATAGATTCAAATACTTCTGACCTTGCTAAACGTATCCGAATAGAAACTATTTTCATATTGTTGAGGGTGTCCTCGTAAAAAAATAATTTAGGAGGGTCTGCAACGGTCAAATTTTTTACAAAAAAATTAATAACTCGAAAAGTATGCATTTTGTGAAAAAAAATTACAGACAAAAGTATACTAAAATTTTACGTAGGTTTTAAAAATATATTAATATTCATTGAATGAATCACCCTGTATTTTATGTGAGTGTTACCAACATTTTTTTCAATAACAAGTTTTTGAGATATTAATCATCTAATAATTAATTGTGAGCTTAGTATGATTTATTTGTTTATCTTGATTGTGACAAAAAATTCGAAAACAATTTTTGAAAAGCGAATGAAGAGACTTTAAACTTAAACTTAAGCTGACAGTTTGAGAAATTGAAGGTGGTACCTATCATCCTCGAAGGATATGAATTTTAATTTAATTTTGACGCATTTCGGTAATTTTTGATAATATGTAGAATTTGGTTTCCACACACTGTATAAAATACTCTCCAATTTCACAAAGACAAATACTTCATACTCGTTAAGCTTTCCATTCATTTGTTCATAAAAAGTTCAATGCGTTCATGAGAAGGTTTATTGAGACGGATTTGAACGAATTGGTTGAAGATCGACAATAGAAAAGTTCAAGTTAAGTATTTGAAATCCCCGACATGTCCTTCAAATTTATCATCCGCTCTTGCAAAGTTATCTAGATCCTAAATAAATATTTTCTATTGTCCTTAATCGCATTGGCGATTTTTTCTATTTTCCGTTTATGGTTTAAACGATAATCGATTTTTTTCGACGCGAACTCTCGTTATATCGAAACATATCAAAAAATTTAACAGAAACGTAACCCTTTCAGCAAATTTTTGATTTTTCTTATAAAATTTACTTGGTGCTACCTCTAGAGATGGATATGTATAACTAACTATTGGTTCTCCTTGTATACAAAGTGTTCTGGGACTTGATGCAAAAAGAGTGAGTAGATGACGTGAGGTATATTGCTGTTAGATAAAAAAATTTTCTCATACGACCTCTCGTTTCTGAGTTATAGGATTTTAAACTTGATAAATCAGATTTTATATTTAAATATATTTTCGAAATTATACATTCGACCGTGAACTTTTAATGATTACGTATGTCCATGTAGCGTGTTTGACTGTACAGATAATTCTACACTTCCGAAGGTCAGGGGTGGCTCATGCCCAATGGTTAATAATCCGTAACTTTTACAGGAACAACTTGTACAATCTAATGATAACAAAAATTTATTTTTGAATCGACTTTTTAACAAAAAGGTACTCTCTGTTTAACTCTGGGCTAGCCTAAAACTTATCAAATAAAAAAATGAATGTTTGAAGTGGGCACTTTGAACTTCCGGAGTGTACGAAGGATATTTCTTTGAACTTGGAAGAGCATTCCTCGATTCTGTCTTATAGCGTCAAAATGGAAGTTTATTATATCGATAATTTGGTTCTTTATGGTTACAGGTGTTGCATTTACGAAGCTATCCCAAAAAAAAATAAATCCATTGTATTTAATTCAGGGGTAGGTAGTGGCTATGCAAATGGACCTTCCCGACCAATCCACCTATGAAGAAAAATAATTTTTCATATCATTTAGAAAGTGTGAAAGGGCTCCATCCTGCGTGAACCACACGTCTCTGTAATTGTTTAGATGAATATCACATAATATGGGAGGGAAATCAATCGCTGACCATTCTGGTTATCATCAAAAAAATATTGAGCTACTAAATTATTACCAATTATTCCTGCCCACAGATTTACACAAAATCGATGTTAATTCTTTGTTTAAATTGTACCGTGACGATTTTCATCTGCCCATAAATGTAAATTAAGGGAACTAATGGATCCGTCTCGTGTTAAACCAGTTTCAACAATAAACAGTTTTTTCCGAATAAATGTTTTATCAACTCTTGGTGGATAATCCTCTACTTTCATTGTATGCACTTCCTGGATGTGAAAGGGGTGAAGAAATTGCTCCTGGAGGATCCTATGAATAGTTGTCGTTGACACAGCATCAACTGCATCTAATGCATTTCAGTTCACAACCTTCTGGCATCTGACGAGCTTCTAAATGCCAAAGGATACATCAAATGTATGTCGGCATATTAACTAGAGGTAAATTCTACCATATTGGAAATAAGATGTGATAACAGATTTTGAAAAGATTAATAGCAAACTGGAATTGACAAATTAAGGGGAATTGTCATATTTCAATTGAATATCATGTAGTGGCTTACTTGACAGTAGCCTACTAGATTGTGTTTTAATACCTCCTGTAAGTATTTTCGATAAATAATTTATGATAATTGGCATGGCCAATGATTTAGAAATTTTATTATCTCCTAAACCATCGATTGACAAATCCATTTTTGCTATTTTTAGATTGTACAGTAACGGATTGTTAACCATTGGGCATGAGCCGCCCCTGGCTCAAATAGTAGAGTAAAATTTTTGATTCCGTCAAACACACTACATGGACATATCTAACTATTCATAAATTCATAATATTCGAATGTATAATTAGAATTAGAAATTATACTCAAATAGAAGTTGTGATTTCGCAATTTTAAAGGCTTATAACTCGAAAACGAGTGGTCGTAAAGTAAGTAAAAATTTGACATCGAAATATAATACGATTAGTTTTCATAAATATTCGTATCTTTCTTATCCAAAGAAGCTGCTTCGAGAATATTCATCAAAATGTGTATGATTTAACTATAAAATCAAGTTTCGTTATTTGTAAATATCAGTGAACTTAATGATCCCTTTGAATATTGAACGTACGGGTCCTTATAAATATTTCATCCACTATTAAAAAGACATTAGTATTGTGAAAATGGTAGGCGGACTATTATCAACATCGTGACGGTTAATGCTATTGAAAAAGCCATTCGAACCGAATCCTTGATGATAAAACTACCGTCAGAATAATATAGTATTTGTATAAACATCAAGCAAAAAAATTATCGTACAATTCTGTAAATTAACTCGATATTTAAAAATTACAAAATCGAATATTGTAACTGTAGAAAATGTTATATAAATGATAAGAGTATACAAATTTTCACCTCCTTATATTATAAACATGTAGACAGACATTTTGGAGACAAAAAAATTTTTCATTTCCTCACTTTTCATTCCCTAACAATAATTTTTAAATATTAAATTAAAGGCGGCACCTTTGACTTACCTTTTTTGAACTGCGCAACCCGTTTGATGTTTTTTTTCATATCCGTTTTTATTAGCAAGCGGTTTCCCTTGGATAATTTCTTGATATGTATATTAGGGATTGTACCGCGTTGGAATTTCGAAAATTCTCGACGTTTCGGCTCCCACTTTGGAACCATTATAAATAGAAGAGTGAAGCTAGGTTGGTAAGAGAGTGATCCGATTCCGTGGTCTTAATATGGCTACTCCACGCAACGAATCATCCCTTTTTTCGGTTGTTTCCAAGGCCCCAAACTGCCTACTCCTTGGAATTTCACCGAGGAAATGGAAAGCATCAAAAACAACGTTGACAGCTACACACTCACTGCTGGTCTTCACCCAACTGAGGAGCTAGTCGCCTGGACTTTGTAATTATAGAGGACCTGTTGGAGTGGCATTGGAACGAAGTGGATGAAGAAGGTTTTTCCAAGTTGACTGCAATCTCTGGCTATCGTCCCTTGTGTTCAGACAGTTTTTAAACGTTTCTCTATTTTGATAGCTTCTCGAATAATCCTGGACTTGAAGGAGCGGAGTGGGGCGATAGTTTTGGTTCTACTGAAAACGATTGTGTGTCCGTATGGACACGATGTTGGACAAAGGTGGAGGAAATATCTTAATTAGAGACAGACAATAAGTGCTCCTTGGCTCTGAGATAGATACCTCGATTTGTTTGGCCAATATAGGAACGGGAGCAATCTGAGCAGGAGATTTCATACACTCAACACACAAACATTGGGTTTGAAGATTGTGCGAATACCGTGAGGTTTGAACATTCACCAAATTTTGTCACTTACACCTTGGATGTAAAGAAGGGACACCCATAGATGATGGGAAAAACACTTCCCGAACGCTGCGATTTTTAGTTTAATGAAGTTCACAATTTCCAAAATGTACTGCAAGCTTTCTTTCGGCATTTATTATAACCTTGACAATGAATGGAAAGTCGTTCGAATGCTTGGTATATATAGTATAAAAAAGTTTACAAAATAAAAGAAAATTTCAAAATTTATTTTTATTACATGGCAAAATATAACGCATTAAAGAAATATGTTTCGTAACAGAGAAAAATTGCTACTTAGATTATACGTATTTATATTTAGATTCAAATTAACTTGACCTTTCCTGCGTGCTTATAATTATAGAACTTCCTGTAGCATGGACGTAGGAGTAAAAAAATTATTGGAATTATTTGAATTTGGCGTCACTGATTTTTCAATATTTTTTTTTTTATTTTTTCATTTCTATTACTATTACCAAATGTACATAAATCAGTCACTGATCACAATTTTTTTTTATTCGACTTACTAGCCAGTACTGTGGCCAAATATGTGGGAATAACACTAGATGTAAAGTTTTTTTGGAAATCTCACATTAAAAAAAAAAAACGAGAGGAACTCGGTATTAGATATAAGAGAATGTATTGGTTGCTGAAAAGACAATTAAGTCTGTCAATTTTTAATAAACTACCTACTTGTACATGAACAAATCCTGAAACCTACGGGATTCAATTATGGGGAGGTATCAACGAAAGCAGCACCTAAATATTCCAGATATTTCAAATTAAAATGCTAAGGAGCATTGTTGATTCTCCCTGGTATATTAGAAACGAAAATCTTCGTCGGTACCTGCCGATAGATATTGTAAGGCAGGTATTCACTGAATTTGCTAGCCTAGAGAGAAGACTGAAGAGGACAAAACCTTTTGAGTTAGTTATCTAAGTGCTAGGCTAAAAGCTATTAGTGTAAAAATTATAATAATTGTGGTTGTTTTAATTGAAGAAGATTCTACTGAGTGAGATCCTTAGTTTCCAGACGTTTATAGTCATTTTCTGAATACTTATTTATATTGGATTTCAAATTATAAATGATTTATCCATTACCCTGAGCTAATATAAAAAGTGTGTTATATCAAGTAAGGGATTTTTCGAGAAAAACTAATTTGAAAATTACTCAATCAACTTACATCGTTGTAATTTTGTTTGCAAATGTTGAGAGTCTGAAATTTTCATTATGTTGATAAAAGAGAAAATTTCGCTCGGATACAAAATCGATTGACGATAACAAAGTTTGAAGCACAATATTAGTTAATATCAATTTCACGAAAACATAATTTTGATTCAAGCATCGCTTTTTTTACAGATTAAAACAAACTTTTTCTCTCAAACTCTATTTAATAAGTTCACGAGAACGCTAGAACTTTATATATAGTCACAGGATTTAATCAAATGATATCGATTTGAAATTGATACTTTCACTTTAGAGGATTTAATCACATTTATTTAAATTATCATATCAAAACATACGATGTCGAAAGGATAAAAATGTCATCAGAAACTTCCAAGTTTTTGACATAATTCAACGGACATCATGAGCTGAAAACTTTTGGTTGAGAAAGGTTCTAAGTATTATTTTCTATTTTTCTAATTCCATCTAGTTGTTGGAAACTACTGTAAACATTTTCAAGGCAATTATTTATTGATTTATTTTAAAAATGTACCGTTTCGTCGAAGGAAATATTTGTGAAAACGAATCGCTAATTGCAGTGATCAACGGGTAGATGGTGTGAGTTGCACGCATCTACATCTACGCAAATCATTTCAAGTATTTCACACAATACTAATTGAACTATTGGGCACAACTAACTTTACTGTTGTACAAAAAAACGTTTGTTAGAAAAAAAATTGTGAAAATGCGTTTTTGCTAGTGCTTCTCTATTCAATTGGCTGTAGTTTGACTTTACAAGGTGTTTAAAAAAAAAGTAATCCCGTCTATAGGATAGATGAAAACCAGAAAAATATTTGGAGTTTGGTCGGTAAAAAAATTTCGTAACGTATTCAAGTTAAAGGGCGTTGAAGAAACAAAAATTGTACGCATTTTTTACGATTTTGCCGCAACTATTGGCAACATTATATTGAAATTTTATAAGAATATGTTGTGGAAGCCAATACACTATATTAAATAAACTTATACAGCATCTAATTTCACACCAGAAAGATACTGTTGATAAAACTCGATACTGTGTACCGTTTTCGAAATATTTTGATTTGAAAATTATGAAGTAATAACCGATGTTGGTATAAAGTGACGATGAGTCTATTAATTAAACAAAAAATCTAAATCTAAACAAGTTGGACATTAACAAAAAAATAGAATTCGATTAGAGAAGGTGTACATATCACCATTTAAATTTCCAATTAGAATGTGATAACTTATTGATTTGTTACCTAAATTTGCTACCCAAACATTATTTTCAAATGAGCGGTGGCTACTCATCACACCAGTCGTGTACATTATGGGAGTTAAACATCCCTTGTTGCGTAAAAATGGCCTTGTCAACGTCAATTATGGGTATTCAGCTATTGGAGTCCTTAGTAAGAAACAAACAACAGTTTGAGCCCCAGAATTGGTCAGTGTTCATAATTATTTAACTTTGAAAAACAAAATCTTCTACTGATTAGACTGTATATTTGAGAAACCTTGCAAGGAACGAAAGCCTTTAGTCCCAATTCATTTAAATATATCCGTTTCATCGATGGGGTCTCATTTTTTTATTTTTTTTTCTTATTCTTCTATATTTTCACATTTCTTATTGTGCCTTTTCTCTTTTGCCTTTATAATAAAAGAGAAAATGAAGATGTCAACAAGTTCTCCAGTTAAGTTAAGAACTTATCAATGAGACTATATAATTATTCAATTGTAGTAAGAATAAAAAAATTGTTTTTATGTAAAATATCTTAGAAATGAAATTTTCAACTTATTCATTGCATCATCCAACGTCTAATAATACATAAAACTTCCATTCAAATGCCATAACCATAACTAATTGTATTGTTCTACAAAGCCACAAAATATAAATAAACACAGAAAACGATAAAATGTATGAAGCGTTTATTAAACCAATAACCTTGGAATCTAAACTAATGTAGGATTTTAAAACAATTATTGCGTTTATGAAGATAATGAGAATAATATATAATAATTGATATGAAAAGATACGTTATGATACACAGACACCACAAAATAAATATTCAACGATATGATTATGTTAAAATTATATTCCCAATATAAGTAGTTTTTGTTATTGCTCGTGAATTGCGTCTACTGTCACACAAATACTTTCATTTGATCCCCAAACGCTAAGTTATTGACAAAGTTATAAAAGGTTTTGCGAGGGTGTTATAAAGATATTCCTATAAGCGTTCTAAGGATCCCAGCCACGTAAAGGACGTCGCCGCCGACGGCGAGCCCAATATCAAAAGCCTTGCGGTAATTGGACAATTCCAAAAAATCAAACTTCTCCACAGAAGGCGGAATATCAGTAGCCACCCAATTGCAACCTTGGCAGGCATGACCAAAATAAAGAAGGCTACCTACGCGCCTTCGACATTCAGAAGGGCCTCTGGTTGTACATGGGGTCAAACATCCCCCACTCGATGTACACCATAATGTTCAAACTCCGTTCCAAGTATGGAGCTATTGTGTGAATTGAGTAGAAGTGAGCTGAGTTGAGTGCCTGTTGTGTCTCAGTATTACAAAGTTCAAGACCTAATAGTAGTCCTTAGAGGTCTATTGAATTTTCCATTACTGAATATAACACTTTTAAGTAACAGCATATAGAATTGAATAATCCAAAGTCTCTGGTTAGCTTTCCAAAAAAAAAACATCCGCAATTGGAGAACGACGAGCCTATCGACAGACCTATGTGCACAATCTCACTTTTGAACTATTGGTAATTGAAGAGGATCAGATTAAGGATCATAGTTAACAGTACTGAGTTGGGTGATACAATGATATGATCATTAACTTTTTTATTCCGCAGTTGATTAGCTAAGGACTCTTTGTACTTTGGAATAAACACACTATAACACAGGTCCTTAGGTATTCTAGGTAATCTTCAATTTTGTCTAGTAATACCTCTAGGTTTGCATTTTTGAAGCATCAATAGACAATCTCCATTCACTAGAATCTTCTGGTTAACTGAGTTCTTGAAGAAACCCTACAGCATCATTACAATGTACCAAATCATCTTCTTTGGGAAAGTAACTCGTGAAATCTTCTTGCCTCGTACGAACACATGAAGCTCCATTACTATTATCCAATAGAATCCACTGTTTTAATCTTGGTCCAAGTAATTGCGCCTTAGATATTGAAAGTCTCAAGTCTCTAAAAAGATCATTTAAGTCACCTTATTCAAATAAATGAGTTTCTTTGAATGGACTGGGAGACAGAGACAGACAAAGTATATGAATATGTACCGGAAGAAAGAAAACTCGATTGAGATTGTAGACTTGGTAGAACTGGAGATGAAGTACTTTCACCACGAGGAATTGGTTTCTTTGCAGATGGAACGTTCGGATATACGTAATCTTTTGGGAATCCTCGTGTTGATGTCATGCAGAAATAACAATAATTTTCATGATTCTGAAACTCACTTCAAATCATTGGCATGGTAAACGACATGGATTTGTGGCTTACTTCAAGCCAACCTCTCAAAGTTTCTCGAGCAGCTGTTGCAACATACTTTTGGCAAGCAAATCTTCGAAATTTGAAAAAAAATCTAGACATGGTCAAAAGGAATAGATTCAGAACATTTGAATCGTCAAAATTTTTTAAACGAGGATTACGTTGCACACTAGTGAAATCTGGGTTGAGATTAATTTTATTTTTAAATCTATTTTGTTAGGGAGTATTCAGTTTCAATATATTATTATATTGTAGCAAATATTAGTCCCCAATAAAATTTATTATTGGGGACTAATATTGAACTCCAATTCCGTTGTTTGTAGTTGAACGAAATTCCGCAGGGAGTAATTAACATATAAATTGATAAATGGAAACAATGTTAATACAAGAGTAATAGTTAAACACCATCGTTCTATTACAGAATACCTTTGCCCTCTATTGAATCCTTTGTCAGCATGAAATTACTAATAACTGGAAAATAGGCGAATGAATGTCATGGAGAGGATTTTGATTCTATTATATTAGAAATTGAACCCTACTTACTCGAAATCCTATAAATTGTATAGTACCAAAGGACTATTTATCAAACTACTACCACCGGACGTAGGTTGTGGCGAAAGTGGCATCCGCCACGTGCGCAGACTTTCATAAGGGCGCAAAATTTTTTAGGGTAAACAGAAAAATGTATAACAGTTACAAGGTGTTGTCGGTTTTTATTTTTATAAATCAATTTTAAGAAAGTAAACATCAATCTTATCACTTTAACAAACAGGGATTTAGATCTGGATGGTCGTGCACAGATGCGATCTTCGTCATCAGGCAGATCACAGAAAAATCGATTGAGTACAGTACAGACCAGCGTTTATTTGCTTTATGGATCAACAAAAAGCCTTCGAAAACCATTGAAAAATATATACATGGCCAACAAAACCCGAGCCAAAGTGAATGGAGTGCTAACGAAGCAAATAGCAGGGGCCTGGGCCACTCCTTAAGCTAGACGACCAGTTAATTCACCAAGTAATGAAATTCAAATACCTAGGAATCGAGATTCAGGATTCGGAGACGTAGAGATCGAAGTAAGTTTGAACGAAACCATATGGCGAAATAAACATATCGGAACAGAAGTCAAATCGAGAATATACAAGGCCACGGTAAAACCCATAATGACCTACACCGCAGAGTCACGGCCAGAAACGGCGAAAACCAAAAGAATTATGGTAACAGCAGAAATGAAAGTGCTACGAAAAAACCCTACTGGACAGGGAAAGAAGTGAGAATATCAGAAGATTGTGCAAAATAGATAAAGTCAACGAATGGGTTCTATCAAGAAAGAAAGAAAGAATGGAAAAAGATTCTGGAAGGATTACATAGAAATAATTCCAGAAGGCAAAGGGAGGTAAAACTCAGAGACCGAACACACGCAGAACTGTAGACAGACCACCAAAGTGGTGGTACGAGAGCTGGAGTTCACCTTCTCAGGAAGATCCAAGAAGAGGGTCAAACGTACAGGTTTGAACAGGACCTGGTCCTATTGAAAGAGGAAGAAGAAGTAATTTTATACATTAATGGAACTTCAAGTGTCCAAGGGATACTTGAAATCACTTAACTATATGATTAACAGATCCTAATGGTTCCCAATGGGAGTGGTTAGTATACAACCTATTAAATTTTATCGTACACAATAAAAACTATAAATTCTGATAGTCAATCAATAGAAGAAAAAAAGTAGGTTATCTGAGACGATACGTCAATGGAGGGTAAAGTAAGGGACACTTTGTATCACTTAACTTTTTGATTAACAGATCCTAATGGTTCTCATCAGGATTGCAGCCATAAGTGCGCCAACATCCGTCAAAAATTAGCGGTTTTTTTATAAAGTTATAGGTACAGAGAGATAAAAAAAGTTTGAGTTAGATTATATCATGTGTTTGTTCTAGAATTCAAGTCCAAAAGAGATTAAATGTTTCCGAGTTCACTTCAACAACGAATAGTTCGCTTGTAAAGGATAAAGGAGAATTTAAAGTTACATCCAATTAATCTACAGTCCTTATTGATAATCGGTATATGTGATTGTCTCTCTAAACCTTTTCAATCGTGAGAAACTTTCAAAGTAATTCGGTACTATTAGCACCTTTCCTATTTAAGCTTCTTATTTACTTTTCATCCTATTTCATTTCTTCATGTTGCTAAGTTTCGAGAGTTCAGTTAAAGACTAATAGAATTTATTGAATGTGACTAACGCAAGCGGAAATGCTTCTTTGTCTTCTTGTCATTAAAACATCTTTGAAATGAATAGAACTTTATCGGGACGAGAAAAAATTGAAAGCATATAGCGACAGGAGAATCTTGAAAATAATAATGCAGGAAATAAATTAAGAACTTTGGAAGTTAATTCAAATTATAATAGCGTGAAGCAAAGTTTCAAATCCTCTAGTTATGTAAGTTTGTTGTTTTCAACAACTGTTTGAGGGGAAATTCACAAACTTTTTTAATCATATTGTATCATATAAGCTAGTTATAGAACGTCAAATTATATTGTGACATAGGAATCCGAATACCGAGGAAACATTATTTTTGTTTCGGTCATATTTGACACTCATATCAAGTTATTATTATTGACACATTTCCTAATTGCATCTAGACATAATCATTATCATTTTCTTGAGGTATTTCCTCTAATGCCACCTCTATTTTGTGTCGCACAATTTGTGGACATCACAGCTCTTATTTCTATTTAAAAAAAATAAAGAAATTCCGATATTTATGAAGACAAACTTTAAGCACCTTTTATACACACCCTGTATAGAATAAAAAATTTTTCAACATAGATTTAAATACATCTGAATCTGCTAAATAGAACCAATCAAAAACCTTTTCCATATCCTTAAGGGTGTTTTCGTTAAAAATTAAAGTATAAGGGTGTGCAAATTTTGTAAAAAATTATTAACTCAAAAAGTATGCATTTTTCGAAAAAAGCTTTCAGGCATAAGTATACTAAAATTTCACGTAGGTTTTAAAAATGTATTAATATACAGGGTGTTTTATTGAAAATAACAAAATTACAGTCGATTTCGGCCATCTTTGAAAATAGTTTAGTTAAAAAGATTTTGCCATCTATACAGATAGTTTTAAGTCGTAGTGTGACACCCTGTATAAAGCTATGGACCATGGGATTAAGAAGACAAACTACGAAGCTACGATATACTCTGTGAAATATTTTACTTAGTGCGTTAACATTGTGAATGTTTACATCTAGTTAAATTGTTTATATTACAAATTTACTTTTTGTGGCTGAGCGATGACTCGGATTTACGTTATAAAATTGAAATAGTTCCTTTCAAATGAACTGTTCCATTTTCTCATTTTCGAATGAGATTATAATACAACTCGCGCGCCCAACTATACTAAAACTCTCATTATTCGACCTGAGTACTGGCACTTTGTTAGGGAGTTTGTTCAATATTAATTCCTCGGAGCTGTCAAATTCCAACGCAATAACTCAAATTTCGAATTAGATTCCGTTTTACTGAAGTTGCCTTACGATAATTCGCTGTTCGGATTCCTTGTTAGTATATTTAGTTTTCAGACAGCTGTTAAATATTTTGTTCGGTATGAGAAAAGTACAAAATCTTTTTTTTTTCCAGTTAAATCTCGAGACGACTCGAGGGATTTGGATGCGCTAAAGCTTCCTTCCTCCGTCGCCCTTTCGGACCAGTTCGCCATCAGGGTAGTTCACACATTTATTATCTAAATGAAGTAACGAAGATTGAAATAATCGGGGAAACGTTGGAACGTTGGCGCGTTCGTCCCATTTGGAGAAAATTAAAAATTATTCTCCTCGGTACCGATGACAAAGGGAAAGACTGAGGCGTGAGATTATAATGAAATGTACATTCCAAATGATGTCAAAGGAAATGAGAAAATAATAATATGTTTTTTGAAGGGTGTTTCATATAATTGAATGTGAAAATGAAAGCTTGTTATATGGAAATATAATTGGAAATTTTCCGTTCGATCAATTGTAATGTATCTTTATATAAACGGACGGAAAATATTTTTTCCTCTAAAGCTGGTGTTCGTATAGTTCGTTGTTGACCTTAGCCACCTTTTTACCGTAAGACTCTTCCTCGAATATCATTTTAAAGGAAATATTGTGAACTAGTATACTTAATTTATCTAGTCAAACTATTTCTCGTGAGAATTGACCAAATTCTGGTTTCTGACGACTTACCAGAAGACAAACTATACCTCCAATGCATGTCGGTATATCCACTAAATGTAAATTCTACCATATTGAAACTTCAAATATGATGTGAATATTATCAATGACAGATTTGGAAAGATCGCCAGCGATCTGTATTTTCAATAAATAATTAAACTTTTTATCGGAATGTCTCTAATCCTAAACCATGAAATTTAGTTACTTTTTGATGGAAAATCTATTTAATCGTTCGTTTTTGCTACCATTAGATCGTACAGGTAGACCCTTGAAAGTTACGGATTGTTAATCATTGGGAATAAGCCGTCCCTGGTCTTCTTCTAGTGTTGTAAAATTATTTATTTCCTTAAACACACTATATGGACATTTTTAATCATTTATTAAATATTCATAATATTCGAATGTATAATTTAGAAATTATACCCAAATAGAAGTTGTGATTTCGCAACTTTGAAGGCTTATAACTCAGAAACGAGGAGTAGTATGATTGCTTTTATGTCACAGCATTTACACAATCACAAATTTTTGAATGAAGATGAACATACACATACCGAAACTTTTGAAGACTCCATCTTTTACCTTATGGAACTTTGAATCCGGTCAAACTTCCAATAATTGAGAGATAACGTTTTCGCCAAAACGCTTAAGCTTAACTGGAGTGTTTTTATTATTATTTTAATGTTTTCTACCTTCTTCTATTTTGTTCTCATGTATATATATATATTCGATCAGACGTAATCTACAAGTTTACAATTACGTCTAAGTGAATTGCTCTAAATATTTCTCGTCGAAATGTCCTTGTTATGATTTCATTGTTACCCGATATTTTGATACGCTCGTTGAAAATATTCGTCGCTTTGTTTCGTGGAACAATATTTGTCAAATTTGAATGTAACAGAATGTACTGAATAAGATGAAAAGGAGATGATGTATCTAGAGCAGCTTTTATAATGATATATTTTCTGTAAAAGAGACTCAAATTGAAATTTTAATGGAACTTTACTGGAGTTGTTAAGCGGAAATGCCCCACTTTGAGGCACATTCGCGCATTTCTAGCAATTCAATATATTTAAACTTGATACAACGTAACTGGACCATCAACTATAAAAAAATTATTGATTAGGATGCTTCGAACAATTTTCAAACTACCTATGCATCTGATGCAAGTTTCTATCACCAATTTTCTTTAGAATACTCATTCTATCCACTCTAATTTCGTTCATTGTCGTCTGTCTGATATTCTCGGCCGACACTTGATCCATTTGACTAATGAAGTTGTTGTTAAGTTGCTTTAAAAGTTAAATCATCGGCTAGCAACAGATAATTTGACTTAGGAGCGATCCACAGTTCTGTTTCAACGATAATACCACGGAACATGTTCTTCCAAACTGACTAACATAATCCCACCAAGAACAATATTTATTCGACAGGTAGACGTGGCTCAAAGACACCGAGTTCCCCTGCAGATGCCCAGAACGTCAATTCATCATCGAGACTCCTTGGAATCAGCCACCGAGGCATGTCTTTACCGAACTCTATAACCTAAAAAAGTTCAATATTCACAGGTATCTTCATATGGTAAGCACCAATCGAACAACTCGAGCCTAAGCTTACCCTATTGTGATAAAAAAGGATGTTATTTGGGGTTGCAATGGCTATTAGTCTCACTTAATCGAATGGTACCTCATATTTTTCGACTCAAAATACCTATCGCATCTTAAATGAGAATGAGACATTGGAAACTGTAATTTATTTAGAAGCAGGCAGCATCAAATGTTTATTCTGGCCGATGCAATTTTCACTTTAAATAACCGATTTTTGTTTGTTCGTGAAACCACTACTAGACCAACACTCACAATCACACTGTCTAACTCGCGTTTCTATAACCAAGCTATCGTCTTCAGAGACTGATTCCAGAGACAGTATACTTTCAGTCTCTGAAGACGATAACTTGGTTATCGAAACGCGAGTTAGACAGTGTGATTGAGAATGTTGGTGTAGTGTAAACAGTGTATTTGGTATGAATATCGCCAAACATTCCAGAAATTCCAGGTTAGACGGATGAAAAACAGGAAGCTACTGAGAAGGTGAAATCATAACAATCGGCGATTCAGCTCAACTCAACAGAAATGTTTTCTGTATATCAATCTGATCAGCCGCGTCCAACGGAAGATTAGCTGGTGGCTTTATTCAATATACTGCATCGTTCGTAGTGATTTTACAACTTTTTTACGTATTTTCTTTTATTTTATACGTTTTTCTACAATCCTGACACCATGTAACGTTGTAATTATTGTATTAACTACGAATTTTTGAGGAAAAAATTCAGAACCCGACGTGACATACGAAAACTCTTGATTGACGTACAAATTTTATACTAGTGTCAATTATTTTCAACTGCCTACTTGAAACGTAAACACAGTCAATTGCTACTGAAAACAGCTGATTCGTGTTGACTTGACCCGCCAATTTCTTTGATATCGTATGTCATACATTATTTGTAATGGCACATTTCAAGTAAAAAGTTATTTTGAAAATTTTCGATTTACGTTTAAAGTCCATATATTTAACACCATATTTATAACGGTTAGTCGGTTAATTTTATATCAATCTACTTTCTTAAACGATTCCAGAAAAATATTTTCAGTTTGTTTTGAATATTACATGTGCTGTTATTCTAAATTGTTTTCAGATTTGAAGTGTTTTTATTTTTGTTAAAAATATGTTTTTGCTGAAGTTATTTTCTTTGCTACCTCAATTTTTCCTATATTATTGTTGTACTTCATCGGAATAATTTAGTAGCGAGCGATAGATATTTCTGTTCAATTTCAAAGCGAAATGATATCGTTTGTGCCTTGTTATCAATATCTATCAATATTTCTCTCTTCCCTCTAAATTGGACATCCTATTAAAAGTTTAAGTAATGATTACACGTTTACGATTCGAATTAATTTAATTGCGGAAATATTTAAATTTTCTCCAGAGTAGTCCTTTGATGATGCTTGTCCCTCGAGATAAAATTTATTCGAAATCGAGTCAATAAATTATATACACAACAGACAAATTTATTTGCTGCGTCACTGAATGGCAGAATTCGATTAAACCATAGACATATTTACGTCGATGCGAAAATTTTGAATTAATCGATTTCTATTTTTGAAATCACGGAAATTAGATCTTTCCACATATCATTATCATTGAACAAATTATATTCAAAAGTCGAGGAAACTTATAGCAGACTAACAACTACATTTTATGAACTAAATCGCTTATGCTGAAAGATATAGTTTTATTTTGCAGCCTACTTTATCGTAGGTTAGATTAAGCGTTAGTTTAGACCCGCGATTCTTAAATAAGCAGGTATTCAAGCATTTCCCTTCCGAATTCTTTAATGCGGCAACGATTTATTTGAGATTTTGACAGATGAGAAGTGTGTTTCCAAAATGCGGATCAAGAAATCAATATATCAGCAAATTTAAAGTGAAAAATGTCATATAAAGTTTTTTCGCCAGATCAATAGCTTTTGAGTTATTCGTAATTGAAAAGTACGGTTTTTCGTCGAAAAAAAACCGCATTTTTCAATAGTTTTCTACGTTTAATTTTGTAATTATGGATTTTATCGAAAAAGTTGTAATGAACAAAAATGAACATTATGAAAAAACAAAAAAATTAAGCTATAATTTAAGATCTTAATGTTCTACCTAAAGCAAGTTATAGATACTTGAATATTTTGAGCATTTAACGGGAAAACGGTACAAATACCTTTCAAATGACTACTGAGAAAAGTCGTTTTGACCGAAATTTCAGTGAGATATGATGTAAAATAGTTAAAGCTAAAAAAATTGCACTAAAACTAATGCCATTTCATTGAAAATCAAAATTAAACTTATTCCTTATACCAAATACTTTATTTTAATTTTATTTACGACATCTGAAAGTTTGGCTGATTAGAAATGAATTAGAATAATATTTTTTTTGCTAATTTTTTCCTCATAACTATAAGAGAAACAAAAACAAATAAACCGTCAATTAAAGCGTTTTTTATGACAATTATTTTTTATTTTTTTGTAGCATAAAAATTGAGTTATAACCCAATTAATCTGTCATTATATCCATAGCCCTTTGACCCTTCAAGCCCTTCTAACATACATAGGCTTGTAGCCCTGAAAATTATCTTTAAAATGGTTTTTTGTAGGATGTGATAGCCTCAAAATTAATGGAGTGACATAAAAAATAAGATTCAGTATAAAGCAGCTACAAAGAATTCAAAATCAAGCGTTAAGATTCAACAAAAAATTTTTTTTTATTTGTTATCAAAGGTGTTGACAGGGTATAGACAATCAAAAATTACTTCAAGTAGAGACAAGAAATTTTGATACCAAAAAGAATGCAAAATCTAAAAGTTGGCAGTCATTAGAATTATTTTTATTTCATTCTTTTCAAATGGGTAGTTTTTAAGGGATGAATAATAAAAATTAACCACTAATTAAATTGATTAAAATGCTATGAATTTTTCACAGTAAAATTGAAATTGCCATGTTTTAATTCGTTAAAAGATTTTTTCCAATATTATTTTCATCAGAAGGGTAGTTTTTGAAGTTTTTTAGCGGTTGATATTTCAACATATATAAATTTTTTCTTATACTATATAATAAGATATTTATTCTGCATAATCGAAAAACATTTGAATCGAAAAAAAAATGGGAAAAACTATGATATTACTATTTTTCGATAAGGGGTGGTTTTAACCACTTAAAAACAATTTGCACGCCTTGTGATCGTGTTGATCTTGATATGGAGGGTGTGACACCATTTTGAGCTTGAATGCCTGCACTAAAAGTGATCCACGTGTTCAAAATAATGTATGCTTCTGCTTCAATTCAGAAAAGTAGCCATTTTATTTTCGTAATAGTCATTGTCATTGTTCAAAATAACTGTGGAAAAATAAGAATTTGTCCAAAACGTACGAGAAAAGGCGAATTTTGAATGTAATTAAATTTTAAGAATCCAATTTATTTATCCAAAATTAATTTAAAAGATCCTTGTTTATTCCTTTCACTAATTCAAATCACTCATTTTCTGTAGAATATTACTGTGAAATGATTACATACATCTACTTCATTCAAGTTATTGAACAAATTGATTTTTGTTCACACTTTAGTCTCTAGAATCGTTTCGAATCCCTATTTTCTGTAACAAAAAATTACTTTTCCATGCAAATCAGAAATGAAAACAAAAAAATGTCACCAGAGATTTATCCAGCAGCGAATATTTGCAGTTAGTGGCCTGCAAATTATTATCAACATTTTTTGTTCACTTCTCTACAGCAATTTTTAATTTTTTTCTGTTCGAATGGAGTATATAATGTAGAAAATCACTTGGGAAAACTAGAAAAGAATAGCGGTTGTGAAAATTTACGAATGCAGACACAACTCAATCATTTTACGAGACAACTAAATCTCCTCGGGTTTCAGATAATATGAAATGTGAATGTTAGAGGGAAAATATGAAAGCTCCATTCAAGGCTAAACTAAGTCATATGGAATTTAATGCGTACGAGGTCTGGTTATTAAATAACGAGACTGGTTACGAAAAAGGGTTTTATTATAAAAATTATTCTACATTCGAATGTTCCCCTTCAATATACTTCCCTCCCCTCGCCACACACCTTTCCATACGTTTTTCCTATTGATCCAAGCTGTGCTGGAAGTCTTCTTTGGCGAGGGCCTTCAGGAGCTCTGCCGGTTTTTATTTTACCGCTTCCATCGACTCAAATCGGGTCCCTTTCAAAGCAAATCTTTTTCTAACTATTCAAGGAAATCTGAGCAGAACCACGTGACTACAGTAACTTGTGTGTCAACCGAGTACTGAGTTGAGTGCCTGATGAAAGGGCGGATACATATTTGAGAAACTATGGGGACGGTCACGCGCATAGCTTTACAGTTGATTCCATTTTCAAAGAGTTTTTCGTAACTGGGGTTTATTAATCCCATCTAGATACCCAGCGCACTGCTCGTTTTTCACCCCACCTGTCTAGGGTGCCCTCTAGGCGCGCGGTCTCGTTATTTAATAACCAGACCTCGTATTCGTAATACGGAATCGAGCTCAAATCGAACTGATCCAAAATGGAACAAATCTAACTTGATTTAAAAGTGTGAAGACTAGTCTAACTTAGTCTAACAAAAAGGTACAAACAAATAAGCAAACCCAAATAAGCGTATTAAAAATATCAAATAATTTTTCTCATTTTATAGTTGTTCATATTGAGCTTAGATTTTTAATCTATCAACATTTCGTTGTATACGCTCTAAATGTTTATTATGAGTTCTCTTCAGAATGGTAGCTCTCACATTTGTTGTTTAACTAATTCGAACGGACATTTAATTATCTAGTTTTGTGAAATGTGTACTAGTTTCAAAACATTCGCAACTGATATATGTATCATACAAACACAAAAGTTCTCAGATTCACTGAAATCATAGTACTACTATGAGGTTATTCTGTTTCATAAAATTTATCATTTGGAGAGTCACTTAAAATTTGATGGAAAAAAATGCTCATTGTAATATTTTTACTTTAGTTTTGTGGCTAATAAGTCTTCATGACTGGAAAAGAACTAGTTTATTATAAATACTCCGGTTTGAATATAGATTTCAATTCATTGGAGAAGAATGTATAATGGATGCAACTATGATTGGTTCCACTATTTCTGACACATTTCTTAATGTCCCTGTACATGATCACAATCAGGTGGTCCATACCTCCTTTCTGGAGTATCTCGTTTCTATCCCTTTTCAAAAAATCAGATTTTAGGACGACGATCTAAATCAAACTCTTTCTTAAACTCATCCGAGTGTCGTTCAAGTGTAGATAAAAACGGAATTCGGCACATGATGAGCCACCCTACAACGATCATCATGAAACTAGGTTAGGTTAGATTAGGTTAGGTTAGGTTAGGTAAGGTTAGGTTATGTTAGGTTACGTAAAGTTATCATAAGGCATAGATCGTGGTATCTAAGTAGTATCACAATAGTGTTTATTCTACTCTTAAGAACGATATACCAGCTTCCCGAAACTAATCGTACAAATTCGTGACATGCTGAGCAGTCGTAAATTCTTATTAAAATTAATGTCATCGACAGTCGACTGTAAATTTGTTATTTTGTATAGACCACCCTGTATATTAATATATTTTTGAGTTGTACGTGAAATTTTAGTATACTTTTGTCTAAAAACATTTTCCCAAAATTGCATACTTTTCGAGTTATTAATTTTTTTGTAAAAAATTTTACCGTTGCAGGCCCTTATAAATTATTTTTTGACGAAGATACCCTTAAAGATATGAAAATTATTTCTCTTCGGTTGCTTTTAGCAAAGTTCGACGTATTCAAATCTATATTGAAAAATTTTTTATTCTATACAGGGTGTGTATAAAAAGTGTTCAAAATTTAACTTCATAAATATAAAATTTCTCAATTTTTTCAAATAGAACCACCCGGTTTGTATTTACTAATCCTATTCCAACTTTTAGTCGTTTCCGAGATTTTAAGTAAACGTAAAAATTTTCATGGTTTCACTATAAGTATATTGCAATATACAGATAATTTTAACTCGTCGTGGGACACTCTGTATATCAGTACCTTGTGATGATTGTGACGGTGTTTACGTAGGAGATACTTCTCAGAATAAAGAAAATAGATTTAGAGGTCATTGTTACGATACAAATTAACAAACCTCAAAATCTACAATTAATTATAAACATTTTGAAAGGATTTTGAGGAATATATCAATGATAAAAAAGGCCTAAACAATTTGAGTGACATATAGTTCCATTTTTATAAATATCAACACAATAATCCTTGTTTGTCTGAGTTTGTTTAGGACATAGGTCAAAACGTCGAATTGTTCCAAAGTTTTCAAACCAATTTTTTGAAAGAGACCTAAAATCAATGAGCTTTATCAAGAAAAAAATATGAGTAGTTAATGATAACAAATTGTGATCAAAGTAATTACATTTAATTTGAAATTGAAGTGCTATACATTGAAAATGAAGTGAGATATAAAAATTTAATTTACCTCAATCGTATTTAACTCCATTTAACGTGATCAATGGAAATTCACCCTTTTAACGAAAAAGAATTGAATTGTCGAAAAGTTGAAAAACCATGGATGTCAGGTTAAAAGCTTCTAGAGTAAACCGTGTCCTTTTTGCTCTGTAGTCCTGCCTATTCCATCAATTTGAATTTCAACTACGTTCCAGTACGTGAATATACCAAACCGAAAATTTTCATATTTCCACGAAGAGTATGAATCTATTAGAGTTTTCAATGAAACTCAACTTCAATATTTAAATATTAATATTTTTATTTCTCATAAATCAATCATATCCATATATATATATATATATATATATATATATATATATATATATATATATATATATATATATCAAAAAGAAATCGATTTTTTTTGCATGTTTCGAATGATTTCACTTTGAAAATCATAACCGTCCAAATTAATTTGAGGTTGTAGCCTAATTTGCCTTTACTATGTCGGATTACTAAACTGTATAGCTTTCATCTAAAGATTATCGACCGATTTTACACGAAATTGTATTGAGATATCTGGAAAATAAACTTTTCAACATTCGTTAAACTATAAAATAGAAAAGTGAGGTACATATTTATCGTTTATTTACAATTTATCAAGGGTAAATAGTGAAATATTTTATATTGATGATGTATTCATGTTTGATTGTCATGATAAGTAAACAAATCATGAGAGCTTGCTCGTGGGTCGTTCCCTAATTCACTTTATTCAACATTTTTGCCATTTTTATGTTTTGATACGATTTGAAATGTATTTATCCTAGAAATGCAGCACATCAAAGTAATGGAAGTCACTCTCTTGTTGTTTGAAATAGCTAGTTTTAATTTAACATTTTTTTACGTTGATGATATATCTGGTTCTCACTCGTATTATGTTTTACACAACCTGACCTAATAACGCTTCAAAACAAGAAAAAGATAAACTTTTAGTCGCTCGATATTGACATTTCTATAAATCTAAGAAAACAGTCGGATATGAAACTGATCTTTGGAAAATTTATCAATGAGATTTCCAGAGAGAAAAATATACATTTTTCCACGACGTTATTGTGTTGAGAAAAACTATTCATTTATATCGATTTTGATAAAGATGTAATAGTTGATATTTCTGGAAAATCCTCTATTCTACCATTTTTATTTTTGTTAAGTTTATTTTCATCTATATTTCCGAAGCTGTAATCTATTTCTGAGTACATTAGCCAATATTTCTGCCCAATCAAAGAAGAATTGGTTTACGAAACTTCCAGAATAGGCCGTAGCCAAAACTGTGTTCCCAAATCTTAATAATTTATCTCCTTAAAGCCGCAATCAAATCCCCTAGAATCCCTAAAATCACTAGGGATTCCCCCTGAAACAATTCACAAAGAAATAACATCGAAAATTATAAAATAATATTAAACAAATGATAAAAGTAAGAATTCTCACATGAACCTCACACTAGATTTGTAATTACTTGTTTTTCCTTCCAATAAGTACTCCAAAAACTTATCTTGAGGTTCTATATTTGGAATTAATCTTGAAATGGATATATCATGCACATATCCTCCGGCCAATTTTAGTTCAAACGTCCTTATGAATGTTGGTTTCCTCCAATTTCACTCGATATTCATACAACTTATGATTCCTATGTACATCTCAATTTTAATTCAAACATCAGTTAATCCTTCGTTGGTGAGGTGTAAAAAATGACAATTATGATCCAGTAAGTATTACTCAAATATCTTCGAATTATTTCCCAAAAAAAAAAAAAATTCAATTCAAATTCAAAATTTTTGTTGAATAAAAGCTATTTTATTCTAGAAAAAAGTCCCTAAATGCTAGTTATATGAATAAGTGGGATTATTAGAATTGACTCTGGTTTTAGCTGCGTATTGTAGACTCAGTTTGTACCTTCTGATTGCAAGAGGGGGCTCGTTAGCTTCCACATAGAGGCTTTCCACTGGAGTGGTTCTGTAAGCTCCCAGTACAGTCTTAATGCAGTGTTTTGCATGACGTCCGGTTGCTTCAATAGGCAACCTTTGGTTGAGCTTTGTGTCGAGAATCATTCTCAGGAATCTGTATTCACTTCCGTACTGCAAATTCTCTTCGTACAAACCTTTTTTGTAACAAACCCACATAACCTTTATAATAAAAACCTACAAAAATGAGAAAATTAACATAAATCAAATGAAAGTTACTGGAAATATATTGCGTATTATTTTGAAGAGAATACTAATTTCATTATCTCCCCTAAAAATAAGTTCGATTGAACTTAATTGGCATAATAATTCAGAGTGTGTAGATAATCATAGATTTTGCAACAAAGGACCATGACGTGGATTCTTCTCCCAATCTCAAGAGATTCGGAGAACGAAAAACTCTAATAGACATTTTCAATTTAACCTTGAAATCCCAATCTCAGTTGATAAAAGATTTCCGAAAGAGTTGTTCAGGAAATAACGAGTTTATCGATTTGTCTAGAAACAAATTATCGAAGAAAGAATTTAAATAGATACGGAAAGAAAAATTTTGATATTGTAGTTTATTTTTTATATAATCACCCATATTTTTCTCCTCTACATTTCTATGATACTACTTTGAGAATAATTTCTGTAAATCCCAAAAAATCATGAGATAATATATCGGATTATTCCTATTTCAAAACATTTAAGGCGGGTTCACGCGGAGTCGTAACCTTGACGAGAGCATCGCTATTAAGGCGGGTTCACGCGGATTCGTAACTTGGGCGGGAACATCACTATTAAGGCGGGTTCACGCGGAGTCGTAACCTGGGCGGGAATACTACTATTAGGAGAGTTAGTCGTAATAACTACCTGGTTTGAAATGGTAGTCGTGGTAGTGGGAGTCGTCAACGACTAAAAATAGATCGGTGGTGATTACTCCGGAGTAAACACGACCCAACACGTACTTGTTTCGATTTTTGTACGATTGAATCAATAGAATTTACTATAACTCATTAATTAAAAGATTAATAACAATTCTTACGTCCGCATTCAAAAATCAATATGCAAAATGAATACGAAACAAACAATTCAATTTGTTGAATTGTATAGCGATGCGGAAAGTTTGTGGAAAATAAATTCTGAAGGTTACAAAGACAGAGATGCAAGAGACGGAGTCTTAAAAAAAATGCTATGAAATGAGTACCGATGGTTTTGGTATTCGTGAAGTAGCCCAGAAGATTAAAAATATTAGATCAGCTTATTATCAAGAATTTAGAAAAAAATAAATAACTTTAAAAAATCAGGAGCATCTTCAATTGATATTTATCAGCCTAAGGTACCGTGGTTTACGATTGTCCATTCATTTCTGAAACAAAATCCAGACATGAATGAAACCGTATCAAATCTTTATAGTTCACCAGTTCAAAGTGACAATACATCAAAGCTATTAGAAGACAAAGACATTTTGTCAAACGAAAAGGTCTGGTGAAGTCTGGTGAAATATGCAAACTTCCATCAAAATCAAATCAAGCTCAATCAATAAAGAGGCGACTGCAGAATCAATGTGATCCGCCATCATAAATCGGAGAAGGTAGAGCATTCAAAAAAATTTATCTTTGGAAATAGAATTTGACATTTGGTGCCAAAGTTTGGCCAAACAGCTAAACAACATGGAGACTTTGAGAGCACTTAAACTCAAAATGCAAATACAGAAATTTGTAATGTAATGTATGATTACGTATAGTGTGTTTAGAGTAATTCTACACTACCATCTGAAGGACAGGAACCCATTGGTTAAGAATGCGTAACTTTCCCAGCGTACAGTTCAAAGATAGCAAAAATACATATTCAATCGATGTTTCAAAAATAGATACTTTTTATTTAACTCGACAAGATTTATGGTTTAGGAGTTAGAAAGCAACCGTTCGCTATAAAGAAACATTCTGAAGAAAATTATCATAAATTGTGATTATTTATTGAGAATACACACAGGTTGATCGCAGCTTACGGGAAACAGGTTTGTCCACATAAATATAGTAAAAGATATATCAGGAAGTGTCCTACTAAAAAAAGTTGGCTAAAGTCAACAAAGAACTATACGAAGACAAGCTTCAGAGCAAAATGCATCAGATGCAGTTGATGCTGATCATACTATTAGCGTACGCAAAATGTCACTACAATTTAACGCATCAACGGCAATTATTCACAGGATTCACCAGTAGCAACTCCTTTCACATTCCTTTTTATTTGATTAATGGTAGGCTAAAAAACTGAATTTTTCCACACTTGGAATTCCAAAATGATTCTTTTCCAATGTTTTTTCATGAAATTAATTGAAAGTGAAAAACGGCAATCGAAATATATTCTTTAACCTCCTTGATGGAATGAACTTAGATATCATTCCGCAGCAAATATTTTTCTTCCAAGTGGATCTGATGATATCAACTCCGTTTGAATTGTTATTTGAATTTCAATCAGTTCCTGTTTCTAAGGAGCTCCGCAGGAATATGCTAATTTTTGAGTTTATTATATAAAGTTAAATCCGCGAGATCAGTTTGCATTCGAATTTCGGTAAATTGTGCAGTTGTTCCAAATTTGAATTTGGAAAATTTCAATTTTAATTTTTCACAATTCTCCTGGTTATAAATTCTAAATGTATCCATTAGTTAGTCACTTTAAAAAAAAAATTAATGAAACACGTCGTTATTGATTTCAATACCAACATATTTTAACGTATTTCTAGGGCCCTAGAAAGGGATCTAGCCTGCCAATAACCTCAATATCTTATTCATTGGGTATTTTTCCTATTTCTAAAAAACATCAATCTCACTTTTACGTGTTATATCTTGAACACTAACCAGAAGCAAGAACTTAAAGTAAATTCCAATTTATGATGATATTATTTTTATATTCGCTATCGTATACAGTTTTATTGCACTTTTCTTTTGACACTTGTTTTCAATCGTTTGATAGCAAGATGCCAATGAATTATTTTATGTGCTCGTTTAAAGAGTGACCATAATTTCAGTAGTATTGACAACACAAGTTTTTCTTAGCGATTGAAGAAAACTACTGGATAGTTCGCTTACTACGATACGCTTTTCGAAATAACAAACATTTTTTTTTGGTCTACAGCTAGCGTATTTGGAAATATTATGAACGAGGAGATTCGATTCCTCAAGCCAACTTATTCTCAATGATGTCACTATTGACGAAATTGCAAAAAACTTGAGTGAAATTAAAGAATAAGCGATAGAGAGGTTAATATTCTATGCCGTCGATAGGACTTTAAGGGTTCTTAATAAGGATAAAACATTTCTCGACGGAAATAATATTTTTTTCATATTTTCAATATTTATTCCTGCAATTTTTCTTTCATCGTGACTAATTCTATTGTTGGTCATTCAAAAAATGTCTACAGTATTTCACTTAAAATACGAATTATTTCATTCGATATGAAGTTGGTTGAAAAAATTGTCCATCAAAGAAAAAGTGATTGAATGCACCGTTAATTACTCATTTAGAATTTTTGAAAACAGTGTTTATAAAATGTATGAATGTGACAAGCGAAATAATCTAAAGCCTCAAGTTCTTTGTTAAATTTCATTCAATGAATATCGTCATCGAAATTATTGAGTAATATGCTTATTAAAACCGCTTTCCATACTGTGGTTTTCTTTTTAATTCCGAACTCCAATTTTTTTGAGAAAATACTCTATAAAAAGTATTTTTCTGATTGAAGGACGCGGTAAATCATTCTCTGAACGATTTCCTTATAGTTAGATTTGTATTATATGAATATTCAGATTCTGAATTGGAAAGATCGACCAATTTTGACGTGGTTGTTTAGGTTTTCGCTCATTCACAAGTTGTTGGGCTGTATCGATGTCGTATTCATCGACCCACATCTCCATAGCTTTGTTGTCAAGCATCTCTTTTGCGATTTCTACTTGACGTTGTTTTTTCGAAAGGTACAGGTCTCCATTGACACCATTCATACTGAAAACATTGACCAAAATATCATTCAATGCTTGGTGCCAATAGAATAGTTGATAATCGCGGGAAATAGTCACTTTTTTGACGTTTTGGTAGCCACAAAAAGTTCAAAAACATTCAAAAAATTATTATATGGCCTTCAAAATCCATGCCAATATCAGAAAAGGTTGTATAATGCACTAACGTTGATTGAATGCACTAATTTGGGTAAACTTTTAACACACCATCTATTTCTTGTGAAAAATTTTGATTGTTGATTGTTTTAGTCATCAAATTTTCACTTTATGGTGTTAACTGATCATTTATGAGATATTGACGACGAATCTGAAGATGAAGTAAACAAATGAAAATAAATCGCGGTTTTAGTTTTATTAGTTGACGCTCACTCAAATCCCAGTATTGTTTTCACATCTCACTATTTATTTGTATTAACGAATACGTTGATTCACTTCAGTTCGATTAGATACTCGATCAAGATTGACATTACCAATGATTCCAATTAGGTCTGTAATTCATTATTGGTGATTAAATATCTAATGGAATATCTGATAATACATTGAGCAGGATAAATACGTTTTGTAATAATAAAGTATCTCGATTTAGTACGTTCCTTTCATAACTTGATATATTGTGATAATTCATGGAGGCTTTTTAACATTTAATCAAGGACTGGTTGACAATACAAAAGATAATAAGGGAAAGGAAGATGAGCCATACATTATTTATAGTCAAAATAACGCAGTTCTATATTAAATAAAAACCGAAAAAAGTTATTTCAATATTAGCCGACCCGGCAAACGTTTTTCTAGTTCAATAAAAATTCTTCATAGCTGTGTAGACATCAAAAATAATGATTTATATTAATTGGACGAGAATATGCCACATATAGTTGCCCAAAAACCACTTTGAAATGATCCCAATATTCTACATCAGGCTCATACTGGAATGCTAGTCGATGAAATAAATCATCTACGTCTGTTTACTATGAATCTACGTGTTTCTTTTCATTTTAATTGTCTCTGTTGATTGATACCTCTTGTGATTGTAATTGACATAACTATGCCGTGCTTACACGCACATCTGCATTGTTTTGTTCGCCTGACATCGACTTTATAGCTTAACTCGGTATCTATAAGTGAACAGAAATCCAGCAAAACATATATTCGTAATCCTCAAATTTTTCAAAATTATCACAAATGTTTGAAGACGATATTATTCAATTACTGGATGTATTAACAAAGTCTGTCGCTAATGAATGTGAGAATCAATTAAATTAACGAATTCTCCAACCATTGGAACAAACAACAAGTTTAAACAGTATCAATCAAGGCTATCAGAAGCTCTGGTTGTTATGCAATAATGAGACGCAGTATCCTGCATTGCATAACATTTAGAAAGAAAAATGCTTTATTTTTAAAAAATTGTAACAATCTGCAGACAAAACCAAAAAAGTAGAAATAACTGATTAAAAATACAAAAGAAAATAATATTGAGTAACAAAATTATAGTCCATAACAATATTACACTGATTACATTGATTTTAATTGGCAAGTGATTGTGCATTTTTTTGCAATGTAAAATATTGAGCCCTTAACTAATTCTGAACGTGGAATGGGTAGATGAAGGTTATGCTCCGCGTTTCTAAGTAGATAGCCGTGCAACGTGTTTTCTCAAATTGGAGAAAAGTGCTTACGAATTATGGAAACGGATGCCCGAATAGTATTTCGTACAGTGAAACTTCTGTTTCTTCGCCTATGGTACTATTTTTGTCTATAGCTCATTTTGATGGAACGGTATCGCTGCTTTGAACTTCCTGTCATGTACTGTTAGTTCGTATCCGTCAACCAGTTACGTGATACAAATAATGATCCGTTGCTGATGCAACCTTCCCAGTAGGCGCGAGCCACCGTTGCGGCTTCCTGATTTATCATTGTATATTTCAATGATTTTTTTGTGAATTCAGTCTGCTAAACTTTGATGAGAAAATGATGTCAAGTTTGCTCAATTATCTGACCACAAAGTTTTTAGAGTGGAATAAATATCAATAAGAAAAAAAATAACAAATAAGCTTTGAAAGTAAGTTTTCCAGATTTCCTCAGTGATATCCAATGATATCCAACAATAGAAACGACTACGCTGCTACAATTGATCATCAAATCATACCTAGGTAAAATAAATACTATATTAAATATAAATAAACTGAACATGGTTTATCACAAGTACCTCAGAGTATTTTTTTAATAAAAACCGTGAATTAGATCAGACAAACATTTAATTATGTGATTCAGAACTGTCCATGTAGCAGTTTTGAAACATCTGCTACCAAAACGATGTCATATATGTCCGAAACTTTCTACATTATCTGAAAACCCATTTCAATTCTCGTGTATATTATTTCGTTTACAATGCAGTTGTTACAACAAACTTTGTATAAACGATTTCAAGTAAGCAATTCATCAAGAGTCGCTTTGTGCAATTACGAATGAATGAGACAAGTATGTGGGCGATTGTTAATCAACTTATTGTTAACTCTATATTCTTCAATTTGGAACTTATTTCACTGCAATATATTTAGTATCTAACTTTAAAATTACTATACATCGCTATTAGAAAGTTTACTCCCAGTTTACTTCGCATTTGGAATGGTTATAAACAGGGAATTTCAAGAAAAGGTAACCTTACCTCTCTGGGTAGGTAGAAAATTGTAAAATAAGTAGATTTGCTTGGTAAACAATCTTAAGTCAGCTTCCTTACTTGAAATGTTGTGAATATATAGTTGTATATTTCATTTTGAGTTATATCATTAATCAATATCTTTTTATTTCAGTCAGCTGAAGGAGGGTTTTGATGAGGGAAATACCCTAGTATACAATGAATGTTATCAACTATTGTAGTAAACTCGCTCTGATCTAGAAAAGCGCATGGGCATTGTCCCTTTTTCTGATCTCTCCCTCTATAATCATCTTAGTAATTTGATACCTCCAGTGCAGATTCTATTTAAAAATCACTGAGACCCAAAGGTTTTATTGTGTCCTTCTTTACTCCAATATTGGGGAACCCAGTGTTTACAGCTGATATGTTGATCCTACTCCAATTAGAATCTGAATAGAACCCTATAAATTTGCATATTATCTAGATTCAAAATATTTGGACAATCTTTATAGCGACGCTGCAATCCACCACTTTTTTCATTGCTATTAATACATCATTCTATTATAGCACATAACACACTCATTTTTTTACTTTAATAGACTCATAAATCACACCTACACCATTATATTCAGAGCCAGTTTCCAGTGCCAATAGCATTATCAGAAATTAGTGTATTATATCTTAATATTTTCATGTAGTGGGTCATTTATTTGCAAAATTTTGTGTTTACACGATTATATGTACCGTCAAGTATTTTTTTAGTTGCTTTTTACTCAATTCTAGTTGAGAAAAATATTTGAAATGATATAATAATTATATTATTTTGAAACTTTCATTGAATCGTTTCCAATATGATCTGATTTAATATAAACAAATATAATGTAGTTTACAGCTTGGTCAATTATTCTCCATTGAAATGATCATAGTTTCATTATTTCAATTTATTAATGGGAGCTTTGAGGGTATGATCAAACTCAACTCCTATATCTATATTCTTGATTCAAAATCTTTTTTTTTTTTTCAATTTGGTCCATTGAGAATCTTGTTTGATATACGCGAGCTATAAGATGCGTTATCCATTATAATGGCGGAGTATTTGATAGGAGCTGATCGGTGAACCATTGTTCAAAAACTTCTGCCATAATGTCTTGTTTCTCCTCTCAAGAAAGAGAATTCTATACACAATTTTTAGAATCATCACCAAAGCCACTTTTAACTACGTCGAGTGTATCAACCAAGACTGTTCACAATCAATTATAATCGCCAAATCTATTTCGAATGATTTTGCTGTATCAATGTCAATTCGATTTTAATTTGAAATTGAGAATGTTGAAATTTCTTTTCCTAATGAAAACAGTTTCATCCTTATATCCTTCATGTTCGTAGTTCATAGTAGAATAGCGGGCAACCAATAACTCTGAAGAGAATATCCCTTCTGATAGATCCATCGTATCCCAATTGAAATTACCAAGGATCGATGCCAAACGTTGATAGCATTCTAGGAGTCAATAAGGCAAACTTTGAAGCTTGCCTGTGCACTCACAGACGACGTGGTCTTCAGTTTCTACCTTCTCCATGAACCAACTACTACAGGCAAACTTTGAAGCTTGCCTGGGCACTCACAGACGACGTGGTCTTCAGTTTCTACCTTCTTCATGAACCAACTACTCCAGGAAAGCTTTGAAGCTTGCCTCTACGACACCTATCTCCTCACTACAGGCTTCGTAGGCGATTCGGAATGCCGCTGGTGCTTCGAAAAGGAAGAAGTCCTACAGTTTGCTTTGTGACGTTAAAAAGTTCAAGCTAAGGTGCGTGGATAGCTTTCCATAGGACTTTCTAAGTCCCAAGCCTATGTCCCAAGATATTTATTCGTAGTTATTGTGCAAACAATAACAAGAAATGATGAAATTATTTGGATTGAGTGAAAAAAATGTGATGTATACATATAGAGGTTAATTTGTAATTTATGTGAAACCAGCTTCACCGTTTTATGATTTCAAAGCTTTTTTTTTTCCAATTTCTCAGTAATATTATTGGGTATAAAAACTGAAATATGTTTCTAGAAAATAAGACCCATGAGATTCCATTCGAAGCAAACAGTTAATAAATATTGGCGATAACCGCACAAGTTTCAAAGCGTTGTCTTACTGAAAGAGGAGTTTATTTTTTGATTTATCGTCCGACGGTATTAGCGTAATATTGAGCTTCAGCCAGCTGCCTCTTTTGGATTATTCATTTTCAGGATTACATAGGCGTAACTACAAACTGTGACTTCTTCAAATACCACATCGCTACAATAATTTTTTATAACTAATTTCTACCGTTTATCGAAAGTATTGATTGCGTATATAATTTGGAATTTGGAATTTTGTGGATAAAAGGAGTATAAAGTCTATATATGAAATATAGATAATTTAATCAACAAAAATAATTTAGTAGGTATAGCCAAGTGTTCTAAATATGCACCCGCAAGAATTCTAGTTGATTCTGGAATTCTGGATTCAGGTTGAAATATAAAAATTGGTTTCTCTGGATTCCCCCAGATCATTGGATATTCACCTCACCATATTTGATGATGAAATCAAGTATATAAACGTACCTTGTGTTTTTAACTTCACTTAATATCCACCCTCTACAAAAGGATCGTGAAAGGATCGAGGGGGGAGTTTTTCTTTTATATACTCTACGTCAATGGCGAAATTGATATTTTAGTAGAATATTTCGAGTTTCTGATACTTTTTAAGTAAATAACATATCATTACTTCGTGCCGATTTGGGCAAGATATTTCGTGATCGCGTGTATTCATATATGAAGGTATGTTTAATAGTAGGATTTATTTGCCATCATGAGATTGCATTTTATAAATGACTAAAATACATTGTAGTTTATTGTTTGTTGAGGTTTAATATCAATAAATGAGGTACGATAGAATAAACATCGAAATAAACGCGTGACATACGTTGAACAACATTCAATTTAAGAAACGGTTTTAGAAATGTCTCCAAATATTTACAAGAGTGAGATTGGTTGGTCATCATAATTTTTCGGTTCCAGATAGTTTTAATGTATATAACAGTTTCTGATTAGATCATATCCACTGACATGTTCAACTATAACCCTCCAACTGTGTGGATAGTTAATTGTCATAATGTGTAGAAACTGTCACAAAATCTGGAAAACCTCGAGAGGTGTATACGAGGTCTAGCTATTAAAAAACTAGACTACGCGCCTAGAGGGCGCCCTAGACGAGTGGAATACAAAAATAATAGTGCGTTGGGTACCTAGATATTTTGTCTATGCACGTCAAAAAACAGGAGCATCGTGTCAATTTCAAACTTCTCATTTAAAGGAAAAAAACGCCACCTGAGTGCTGTAAATTGTTGTAAGAGGTCTATGGGGAAAATTCTCTATCTCGTGCGCGTGTTTTTGAGTGGTGTAAACGCTTTAGTGAGGGCCAAGAGAGCACTGTAGATGACCAGCTGCCAGGTTGTCCTGTGACTGTTTCAACTCCGGAAACAGTAACCAAAATCAACCAAATTAGAAAAACTTGACACGAGGAATTAGTTTGTGCGAAGTTGGTGCCAAAAAATCTGACTCCTGACCAAAAGCTCTTGCGTCATCGGGTCTACTCAGACTTCCTTGAGAGATTAGAAAAATATCTGCTTTAAAATGGACCTGATTTGAGTCGATGGAGGCGGTTAAGCAAAAAACGACAGAGCTCCTAGAGGCCCTCATCAAAGAAAACTTCCAGCACTGCTTCGATCAATGGAAAAAAACGTATGGAAAGGTTTTTGGCGATGAGAGGAGGGTATATTGAAGGGGAGCATTCTAATTTAGAATAATTTAATAACGAGACCTCGTATTACATCCTTATGTTGTTAAAGGTGCTCGTATCGATAAGTCTACTGCAAACCGAGAAAGTATTAACTTGTATAGCAAGACTCCATCATGAAATTATTGAAATCTCCAAAACGGAACAGCAGCTGTGAAAGTTTCGAGAAGAATTTTATAGTAAGAGTCGTTTTTCTAAATGTAGAGTGCAGCAGATTGATCTCACGCAAAAACATTATATCCTGATGCCAAAACTTTTTATATTAGACACACATGACCTTGACAAGCTTGTGGATGTCAATATGGTAGCAATTATCGAAGAATCTACCAACCATATTTATTTAGTATTACCAGGTTTACCCGGATTTAATAGGCACAATATTTTCAAGGAATATTGTGAGCGTTTCTGTGTATTCCATTTGTGAAGTTATAATTTATTAGAATTATTATTAATAAATGAAAAATTCACGTCTTTTTATTATATTTATAGCAATTTTGACTTCACCAAGTTGATACAATACTTCCAGCATCATTTATCTTTTGAATTTCTTTCATAAGTGTTCGTTGTTGAAGTTTCAAAATTTAAATTTAAAATTTAACGTTCCGCTTCACTATGTTTTAAATTTTTGTTCATATTTGTCTTGCTTTTTCATGCTGATGTTTCGGTTTCAGCCTTGAATCTTTCAATATTTCATATTTTTCGATTTTGCACATTTCGTCAATCATCTGGAGAATAATTCAATAGCTGAAATATTCATTGTTTTCATTAGAATCTGATCACATTCATTTCCCGCAAATTGTTCTTCATAAAATCTAATTTTTTTAATGTAACTAAGGCCATTTACAACATATTACTCTCATCGTTTTATTCATGTACAAACATATCGATATGGTCACTGTATGACCGATTTGGACCGGCAACTTCGACAGAAGATAACAGCAGCACCAACTTTTAAATCTGTTATTCCTAGAATCTTTCTAGCACGCACCTATATTTTTCATTACATCAATATATTGTTCAAGTTCTTGAGAAAACCATGTTATGGGATATACAAAATAAAAATTAACTTGATAGAGATATCACCCGGAAACTGTGAAATGAGATAGCCGTAGAAATGGAAACGACAACAATGTTAAAACGATTAAAACGTCTAACTCCTCTATTTCCATTGTGTACACCCCTTTTGTTTGTAGAGATTTTCCAAGTTATATCCCCTATATTCCCTCTCTGTCAATTACAATATTGTGCAATAGGCAAACGTATTTTACTTTTGTAACAACATCACTTGGATAAACTTGTAATTAGGTTTTCAGGCAGCTTCATTTATTCACTAAAATTTCAAAAGCAGATTCAATAGTGCTCTATTTAGTTGGTAATTGAATATTTCCTTGTCATTACTAATATTATCGTCAACAGGATGTGGTCCCATTTTTCTTGAAAGATAAACTTCATCTCCAGAAGGTTTTCTGTCTGCTGGTGATTTGAATGTATCAGTTTAATTAGTGCAGAAGACACAGAAAACACAAAGTTTCATTGATGTAAGTTCAAGTTATCGAACTTATCAAAAGGTTACCTCATTTGGCTCTGAGTTGTGTACTTCAACCTCTTTCGAAAATGTTCCAACTGGAAGTATGGAACAAACAAAATGCCAATTGCTCTAGAATTTTTGGTAAAGCAGGTAGGACGACGTAGGTGCATTGTGATCGGGCAATGGAGAGAGAGATATCCATAGAAAGCTACTAAAAACAATAGGCCAGTATGACAGACAGAGGTAGCTGGACAAAAATATTATTTACAAATATTGCAGTTACATGGTTTTCGGCACGAGAAAAAAACGCGTTCGTTTCAAACCACTACTGCACAAATACTATCATAGTGACGGACACGTGTTGTGGGACATGCATAGACTAAATATCTAGATACCCCATTCGTCTAGGGCGCCTTCTAGGCGCGCGGTCTCGTTATTCAATAGTCAAACTTCGTATAATCATATTAAGTAAATTAAATAATTTGTTAAAAATACCGCTAGCTACGGTTCTGTTTTATTTTTAATAAAAATGAGTTATGTTTAGCCTGAAGGTTATTTGGGTAATATGCCAAAACAAAGAGAGCGTAGAAAACAGTTGTTTTAAGGGTATACTGAGAATTTAAGCTCCAATTTATTCTTGGCATTGTGCAGGATAGTTTTAATTAAGCACGCAATGATGTCGTTATCTTAGCTGTATATAATGTTAATTCCATTTGAAACAGCGAATAAAACAATCATAAATCTCTCGAAATTAGTCTGTTGAAGTCTTGTGACAAAGTCGATCAGTTTAAGATTTAGTATGGCCCTTAAATAACGCATAATTTCTTTATTCGTTACATAAAGTACAAGAAGAAAACATCTCGGATGCTGATTTACTATTTTTCAATAAAATACGGTACAGTGTGAATCCGTTGTTTCCAAAATGGTCTAGATTGACCACCAAGGGTCTATGAGCACTCGATGGGGGTCTACGAGTGATAAAAAATGGGAGTCCACAATCGTTCAATGATATTTTAAAAAGCTGAGCGACTATACTTAAACTTCAGTCGTTTGTTTACATCTAAGATCATCCCGATCAAACAGCTAAAAATTTGGAATCCTTCCAAACAAAAAAGGAAAAATACCTTGTCCAGAATTGCTGATTTCACCAAAGCAGAAACGTGGAAATGGCCTGGGAGACGTGATTAGGAGTCTTGAGAAAAATCAACATAGACTATAAGTACCAACGAGTCATCAAAGAACTTTATGCAGGAACCAGAACAAGAATTAAAATTAAGGTAGTTCAAATTAATACTGGTGTTCGGCAAGGAGATAGCCTTAGCTCAATCCTGTTTAACATTATAATGGATCAAATTATCGAGGATATAAACAAAGTCAATGTGCGGGATACAGAATGGGTCAGCGCTTCCTAAAGGTATTGTTTTATGGAGTCGATGGTATTGCCGTAGCAGAAAATGGAGACGACTTACAAAGTCTACTATATAAGATAGAAACTTTTGTCAAAAAATTTAATATGAGCATCTTAGTCAACAAGACACAATCCACAACAGGTATCAAGATTCAATTACCTAGGAGTGGATATATCTAGTGAAAGAAACCTCACAGAAGAGGCACGAACGCAAGCGATGGAAGCATCAAAAGTCAGCGGCTGTTTGAGAGCCCACAGAGCAAGACCAGAATCTATAAACAGGGGACAGATGGACAAAGCAAACAAAAACTCAGAGACCGAACACACGCAGACATGTAGGCAGACCTGTGGTATGAGAGCTGGAGTTCAGCTTCTCAGGAAGATCCAAGAAGAGGATCAAACGTACAGGATTGACAGGACCTGGTCCTATTGAAAGAGGAAGAAGAAGAAGAAGAAGAAGGGAAAAAATATTAAGAGAGACCCGTGCACAGTATGTAGAGCAGTTAGTTTTAAATCTGTTCTGCACTCAAGAATGTACTGCACTCGTCACAATCTGCGATCCTGCTGACGAATATGGACGCGTATTTATGATTCAGCTTTAGAGAAGCGGCAGGTCGAATCTTGGCCTTAAAAAAAATGCTTTTTGAGATAACTATGCACTAGAATTTGAGTTTTTAATAATATGATGTAGTTAAGTTAAATTGTCCTTTTAAACAGAATTCAGCCTTGGCAGTTAACGTGTTAAAAATTAAAAAAAAAACCGGGGTGGCGTAGATAATGAGAGTAGCTTCAAAATTATGTTATTTAATAATCTTATACTGGTGCTATCCTGTATAAATAAGGATTCTCACTTTCGATAGTTCATTTAATAAATATCTTTCTGATGTTATTTGACAAAGTGCTGTGAGTTTCCTTCCACTCAATATCCTTAATTCATGTTAATCTGCTACGGAAACCTAATTTATTCCTAGGGTTTAGCTGCTTTAGAAATTAAAAATTCCTGGTTCAGCTTCCCCTTTGAAGCCATTAAAAAAATGGGTTAGTCGTTCATTGATCTAGAAAGAGTTTGGAGATTTATAGATTTTATTAATAGTTTTGTTTGCAAATAAACTTCGCTATATATCAAAGAAAATGATAGAGTCAGTTATTTGCAGATATTGACGGCACATCATGCTTATTGACACAGATTTAAACTTCGAACTGTTTCATCAAAATTTACATACTATTAAAAATTGTTGAAGGAGCCTTGCCAATTTAGTTGGCTGCTGTGTCGTGTATAAATCATTGAGATACATCAAAGAGTGATTTTTGTTTATTTCTCGCAAATTATCGTTTCATTGGATATTAAACTCTGCAACGCTACATTTCATTCTATGTCCTCATCCAATTAGTAGTATATCTAAGATCTAGATTTTGGAAGATCCATTTTAGTTTGCTTATAAAAATTTTTTGCGCCACGTCAGCTCTAAACGCTGTATTTCTATTTTTTCAACAGATTTCTCCTGTCATACTTTTCCAATGATTTTCTTTGCATGTAATATCAAACAATTTTATTTCCTTCCGGTGGGTCATCAATGGAAAATGTCAACTTTTTGCAATTTACAATAAGAGAAGACTCCATACAGAAAGTTTTTTACAAGATGATATATATATATAGTTAAATTGAGAAATTGCAATTAACTAGTTTCCAGAATAGAATGAATAATCATAAATTTGGTCAACAAAATCACTACCATTTAATTGACAAGTACTAAGATGGGTTTGAATTTCATCAAATGTGAACGTCAGGTCTCTAATCGTCATGTTGTCGTTGCCTGTCCATTTAATTATTCATTTCCAACTTCTCATCCAAAACTATAACAATCTTTAATCATTTTTCTTCGCTCAGTTTGGGAGCTAAGACAGAATATAGGCTTTGCTAGTGCTAACCCCATTTACATTTATCTTTTTGACGTAGGACGCTTTATGACCTTATGGTATGACCTGATATTACCAGTCATTGAGGAATATAAATCATCTATAAAGCTAGCAAATATCTAAAACAAAAATTTTGATCATTATTATGGATTAAACAAATTTAACGAATGTGATAAAATAGTTGTTTGAAGATTGGAATTTTTTTTCTATTTCTGAATAGATATTTCTTGCTATTTTATAGAGATAATTCCCAAATTCTGAGTATCTTTCGTAATTTATTCCATTCTGCAAATTTATGATGAAACAAATCTTTCAAAATATTAATTATCTTGCTATATTTAGATATGAATCCATTAGGCAAATTTTTTATATACCAAAACTGAATAGAATATAAGATATATTTAAAATCGAAATGTTAGACTAGAAACCGCAACAACAAATAAGACGAGTACCTGTCGGAATGACAGGGGGTGGTGATTCGATTCGATATCCTCGACTCGGCTCCTTCGACGCCTCGTCCACAAACATCTATCTCGTACCGTACTAAAGCACTTTCCGAACTTATAACGTGAATAATTATTCACCTATAGGACAAGATTTTACTCCTGATATGTCGGACTCGTTTCCCCTGTCGGCTAAAAACCTACTCCTCTTTCTTCGAAATGTATTTCCCTGCCGTTAGGTATTACTTCGTGAAAGAAGGATATAGTAATCATACTATTTCTTCCTTGTACTTGTCCTGGAAGTCGTTAGCTTCTTCTTGTTCATCTGCCTGCTTTTCTAGCTTCTCGATCCGTTTCTAGACAGCGGAGTTTGAGAATCTCAGTAGCGAAAGTGCTTGTCTCTATCCAGGCTGTTTTTGATCTCTAGACGGAGCTCTTGTTTTCACACAGTTTCCCAGATAATGTAGGATGATTTGAAACGATGGTACGCAAAAAATATACCCTCATCATCCTGCGCAAGACGGTCACTCGGGAGACATAACGTGCTTCGAGGTATTCTCGGAAGCACCATTGTCCTGATATCAACTAAGTCAAATAATAATTGATCTCTCCATGTTCATGGCCCGAAAGTGTGTATTTGTGGATATAGGTAAGTCCATAAGCCATTTTCCGAGGAATTCCATTGTTTTTATTATCGTGGTAGGCTGTTTTTCTGTTCTTCATTTGTGAGTTTTGCTTAGGTTGATTCGATAGAACATTATCGACAGTAAAGAGATTGAAATTGATATAAACTCAAATATCAAATAGAAATATGCGACCTGCAGGCTGACCAATTTTTTACATCTCGTGGAGTAACTGGAATGGAAATATTCAAATTTGAAAGATTTTGGCCAAATGTTCGAATTTTTTTGAAGTACATGTATTTGCGAGCGTGTTTACTCTAATTTGAAGTCAAACTATAGGAACAGTTTGAAACATTCCACTCTTGAAGATATATTTAGATTTTCCACAACAAATATTGATGTGGACATAAAAGATATTAATGATAAACAATTACAACAATTAATATATGACGAATATTTCATAGTTTTCAGTTTTCCATAAACCGAAGTGTTTGGTGGAGAAAATATGGCCCTCGGGCTGTAATAAGCTGGGCAGCCCTAAATTAGCGCTTTTTATAGAAATAATATATGAAAACAAAACTTCCAAACAAAAATGTGAATTCCTTCATCTGAATGAAATGCGGTAATATACTAGAGAAATCACCCTGTATATGAGCAATCCAATCAGTTCACAGTAATATGACGTAATACGTCACTGATGACGTGCATCGGTATTTATTTTACAACCACCTAATACGTAATTCCAAGTGAATTTAGAAAAACGTTGAAGGTTAAGATATTTATATTCAATTCCGGATGGCAGCTGCTTCACTACATTTGTTCTATATTCCGTACCTTCGAGAACCGTAATAAAATGAGACGTGTTATTGCAAGTCGAAAGCACAGGCTGTGACCCCTAAAACGATAAAATACCTCGGAAAATCTTATTATTTGATCATAAGCTCCTTGTAGTCGGATAGAAAACGGTATAGAAAGGTTTCAGTTGCACAATACAAGGTACATGTCAGTTACTTGTTCTCATTGTACACTGAAGGAACTAGCGATGGCTTCGTTGACAATATGCCCATATTTTACCGAGATAATACATAGATCAAGAACCGAAGTGAAGAAAAGAGGAATATTTCGATATTTCTAGACGGTTTAACTATAAACTGATAACTATAATTCCCGAAAAACTAAAAAGTAAAAACCTTGTTATTACCTGCGATATCAAGTAGAACAGAATGAAATCCAAAGAATGTATTTTAAGTATGAATTTTAATAATTCCAAGCATTTCTGTGACAAAGATACGATTATTGAATCTGAAAAGTCTGATCAATTTTGATATAGATTAATGCATTTAAATTGCGCGCGTGATTCAAATCAGTAACATTCTTTTTCTAAATTGGTACAACTTTTATCGGTGTCAAGTGGTGTGTATTTATCAGCCGTTTATTTACGAAACGAGAAGTTTATCTGTCATACGTGGCTATGGAAAATAGAAAAGTTAACCCGGCGTTACATACGTAGACCCCAGTTGCGGAAAACTCTTTGGAAATGAAGCTCAATACTGAGTATACGCTGTTGAAACCTGCTAAACCCCACCTATGTCTTTGTGTGACTGATGCTGTTTATTTTGAGTTCTACGCAGCAAAGTGAAGAATTTATCATAGAGTTTAAAGTTTAAAGAAGTTACTTTAGACACGTGGGAACTTTTTTCACTCAAGTTACGTTAAATGATACTAAAAAGCGAATTGAATGTTTTCTTCAGAAATACCGGTTTAAAGCGTGTCAAAATTATTATATTCATTCTACGTAAAGTTTTGTGATATCAAAATTTTGGATATTAAAAATTAATTTTTTCAGTTATAATTGCACTAAATTTGAAAAAAAAATCCATATTAATGGATAGAGGACTAAAACCCCTTCCCAACAATGTACCAACAATTTAAAATTTTCGAGAGGGTGATTATAATTCAGAAGGGGCGCTGGACGGGGATAATATATTGTATAATTGTCAATATTTAATTTATAAGAATCGTGAATAGAATAATCAAATTATTAGAGATCGTATTAATTCCGTTCTGATAGATAAAATCGAAAATGACAAAATTCACTTGAACGATAAACTCTTTTTCAAATAAGACGGTGCATCTTCACATTATGGTTATTACCGTAATGAAGGATTTCCAGGCAGTGGATGGTAGAAGAGGTTTACCTTCGTAATCTATGATTTAATGCGCTTAAATTTCTATTTGTAGGGGTATTAAAAGAGTAAAATTTATAAAACCGAATCCGCTCCTTTGTAAGAGTTAAGGCGAAAAGTACATGAATGCAGTCTAATTAATTTTCAAATGCTTCAAAATGTTCCAAGTAATTTCGTTCGGGGTCTTCAAAATTGAATAAAAATCGATGAACGTATATTTCAATAATTATCGAGAGTATTTCATGTTTAATTATTTTCCAATTTGGTTTTCGTTACTTTACAATTAATTACCTATCTTTTGTATTTGTCAAATTTGGTTTAATGTACTTTTCGTGTGACAGAAAAAAATGGAACACTCAAGGACACCATTGTTTCAACAAAGTTCCTGGCTGGATCCACACTATAATGTTGATTACGGTTCGTTCGCGGTCTGATCTTGGTCTGGTGAACTTGCATTAGATGAAAAACAATTGAAAAACCATTCATTATATTCATATTGTCTGAGCGAGATCTAACTTGTCACATTGCGTTGATCTTCATCAAGATTAAAATATATAACACCTAATTCTTCAATCGAAATGATCAATGACATTCTTCGGCTGCGTATATCGAATACTTTGATATCAATGATGCTACCTTAGGTAGATTGTCCGATATTGCTTCGATAAATCATTTCATAGTCTTTGAAACCCTTAAAAAACACAAATTGCACTAAACAACTAATTACCTCGACTCACGACAACAGAATGGCGTTTGAAAGGCGACACGCAGCGATCACGTTTCAATATTTACTTACTTTCTACGTCATAGCCGCAGTAACCAATAGAAACATGTTTTCTGTTACGTGTTATTACTCAAATTAACATTAATCAATTTATATTTGTGATTTACAATATTTTAAGTTATAATATAATGCAATTCAATATAAATTCATAAATAAAAAGGGTAATAAAAATTTTTAAATATGTTAAATACCCAAATTACCGACCATTGCAAGAACCCTATTCAAAATAGTATCCAAATAAACTTTAGCGATAACTTTTTAGCACCCCGTGAAAACTTAATAAGAGTAGAAATTTATGTTGACCTTTTAAGTGTGTATGTTGAAATTTCAAATGTTTGGCTCGTTTCCAAGCAGAATCACCTATTGGAAACAAACATTACAATCTATATACAAAAGTTTTGCTTTATAGAAGATTCCATTTCAAAAGAAAATATTGAGTACGTATTGCATTTACATCAATTTTACAAGGATGTATTCAGAAGAACAAATTCCACTCCAAAAATAGTATACTGCTGTCATTATTATTTTGAAATGACCTTAATTGTAATTTATTCGATGTTATTATGTATCTGCCAAATCAGATACAAAAATAACACTCGCAATTTTAAGGTCACACAACTTAGATGAATTTTCTCAGAATGTTTTAATGCTGGTAGTGGTAAAAATAATTGAGTACGAACATTAATGTCAGTCAAGGCACTAATCGACAACAACATACTGAGGGACATCAACAAAATTTTTTGTATAGAATAAAATTTTATTTTATAGTTTATGAATTACTTATTCCGAATCGACTTTGGTTCTCGAAATTTATCAGGATACAATGAAAATAAAAGGAAAAATTATCTGTGGACGAGAAGGGAGAGGGGGTGAGTTTTTGAGGGTGAAAACCGTTGATCTCGATTTCCTGCAGGTCTTATGGAAAAAAGTCAAAAAGCAATGTTGGGGATGATAGAAAGGTGTACATCGTTTGTATGCACGTTTGTATTTCACAAAACCTCAAAATTTATTTGAGTCATTCAGAAAACAAGTTTCTGGTTTGTTATTCTCATGTTTTACACAAAAATCTTTTCTCGACGAAGTTCGGTTAAAACGTACCTTTTCATGTCTCAAATATATTGCAATTCATTTGATTTTAAATTTTTATTTTTTAATTTTCACTTAATACTTTCAATCGAAAATTCTCCCGTCAAAATATCAAAATAACTGAAATAGTCAGTGAGTTTTTTGTTCATCAAAATCTCTATTTTCTGTTGTTGTGAAAAAATATTACCATCATCATGGTAAATTATCTGTGTGAACAGTGTATTAAATATGTGGTACGTGCTGCTTTATGCTGAATTTTCTCCCAATTTCGCATGAAATAGTTTGACTGCAATGTAATAAAAAAATTAGAGCAAGTAAGAACTCCATTTTTTCCATAAATATTTGAATTAGACTTTTTCAAGTCTTTGTCAGAAGAACCATACGCCAATTTTCGAAACTTCTTCTAAATCAAATTGATTCATTGGATACTGTAAATCAAAAACTTCAAAAAACCTCATTTTTTCAGACTACTTAAATGAATTGGAATAATAACTGAAGTTTGGTATGATGTGATTATCCAAATCACATTATTCCAGCGATGATTGGGGTGATTGAAGTTAGTTGGTTTGAAGGACATAGAAGATCCTGAGTTTATCTCACTAACGCAATACCCAGTATGTTTCTTAGAACAATCTGTTATTATTTAAACTTCATTCAATATTATAATTTTATTTTTTTTTTCAGGAATACAACAGGAAGAAGTCACTCGCTCAATTAAAACCTACTTACACACCGAGTTTATCAAAAACAACAGCAAGAAATAAAAATAAATCCAGGTCAGCTGTGAAAATATCAAAATTTAATCTATTCGCCAGAAAAACAGTTGACAGTCATTTATTACTATGTGTTCAGTGCAGTTGTTGTAATTCAAGTGTGTTTAGTAGTGAAACAGTTGAAAGCAATAATCTCGAACTTCCAGGATTTATAGGACAGTTCACCGGATAGGGTCCCGTCCTTCAGTTACTTATTGTAAGTCCCAAGACTTTTGTTTGAAATTTATTGTACAGAGTGAGTTTGGTGTATAGAGCTCCTCAATTATCGCGGAAACGACTTTTATAAATTTTTGTGCGCAAAGATCTTGTGATACGACCTGTATCATGGCGATATCTACATTGTTGTCAAATAAAGAAATTTGTTATTTCAAATAGATCACCCTACATTTACATTACCTCATCCGAACATGAACAAAAAATTTATATTTTCAGTTGAATAATCCACTATTTGTACAGTCCTTCAGTTTCTATTTTATCCAATCCTGCATCTTGTGGCAACTTCATGTTGAGGGATTCAAAATTTTTGACTCTTCTAGTATTATCTTTTGTGTTTTTTCCTTATTATCATCCAGTCTTGTGTTCATTCATTCTTATATTCATTATACATGTTTCAGTTCTCTTCTTTAATCATTACTATGTCATCTGCATATGGTATCTTCTAAATTTTGCTGTTTTCCGTTTCTCATTTTCTAATTTTATACTATTTTCAATGTTTTTTTGTTATGTAGAGTCGTTTGTGAAACACTGTGATTAGGTTAACTTGGGAAAATTGGAAGCATCGAGTAACGGATGATAATCATAGACAAAAAACAAAATAAATACGTTTCGAATTGACTCAAACGTAACTGGATAACAAACGCAATCAAATAAACAGACTGGTTTGGAATTTATCAAGATGACCACGCCGGTCTGAACGTCCCAGTGATCACATCATTGATAATGTTGAAGAGATTGTTTGTTTAATTCGAATTTATTCCCGGCTTGTCCTTTTCTTAATACAGATCTGTGATAATGTTTTTTTTTTTTAATCTGGAAGAGGCAAAAAACTGTCGATTAATAGTAGAACGAACATGACATGATTTATATCTTATATCATAAAATAAATCAAAATTATATTTAGAGAAAATTTGTTCCTTCACAATATCCAAATAGTATTTGAAAAATTGCTAACAGGTGTACGAAAGCTCCATACGAAAATATAAATATCAACGAAACGTTAAAAATAAGTGTACGACTACGACCAATTATTTTTATTTGTCGTAAACACTTTAGGCGTGAGTTGATCGGCCATAAAAATTGGAGAACTTTCGTATTTGATTGGAGTGCATCCATCTGAAAATAACCTGTTTGCAAAATAGGGGTTCTCAATTGTTCTCTAATAACTGGAAGTCGTTTTTCATTCTTCTCCAATGTCAAATTTTCTGGAAATAAATTTTTGACTATTTACTTTTATTTGAAGGTCAAATTTGTATCAAAATAACAGCAACTTCTACTATGAGTTGTATATTAATTACAGATGGATATTTGGGAGCTCAAAACCGGTTGAATTTCTTAGAACGTAGGGGAACAGTGGTTCGAACTACCCCATAGCTCTTAGAAATAAGTGAATGCTGAAATATTCCAGAAATACTAGCGAAAATGGTGTGTTTCCGAAAATGATTGATGAAAATGTACCTCAAATGCACGAAATCATGTGTTTTTATATTAATTGTTCTTACAAATTTTCAATTCCAGTGATTATCAACTCAAAGAATTAACTTTCTTTCTATTTCGTACAAGTTCAAACCAAGAAAAAGTTGGTACTGACGGTTTTAGGGGGTTACCTGAAAAGTTTTCGATCTAGCCCCTGGATTTTTTTTCCATTATAAATGAGATCTATACACCCTTTCAAATAGTAGTTGCCGTATCCTCAAAATAGGCGATATCAGAGCAAATGGACGCATCGGTTCATGTCTTCAGAGTTTCCTCTTTATATATTGTTAGCTCAACTTCTTCTTCTGATGCCATCTTGCATTTGTTCTTACTATTTTGCTATCCTTAACTTTCTTGTATCTTTCTCACCTCTCCTATCCATTTTTTCTTTGCTCTTTTTTTTCTTTTCGAAATTTTGAAACGCAAATAACTTGAAAACTAAAAGCGATTCGAAAAAATTTGTTTTCTACAAAAATGGTTTCGAGTCATTTTTTCGTTAGAGCCACTACTTCTGAGTAAATCTCAAAGCCGAGCATCCGCTCGCGAATTTCCGTCAGTGCAAATTCAAGTCGACTCTTGGAAAACTATTTCGTTTTCAAAAAATCAAAATGCTTTTGTGAGGTTAAGTATCTCTTCATTTCGTTCTAATTTGTTTGTGATTTTAGGACCTTGAAACTGCAGAATAATTCTATGAAACTACAGAGGGTTGATACTAACATCTACACTCAGAACCATAAAGTAACGGGAAAATAATAACCATCCATCTAACATCGTGACTAATGGAGGGTTAACGCTATTTTGGAGACGGTTTTAATTGCTAAAACATTAGTTCGAAATGAAAGATATTTTATAATACAAGAACAGAAATTTGTAACCCCGACCCTGAACCTAGATCCGGGCTATCAACATTATATACCGTCTCTTCTCAATTCCGGTCTACCATTGAACAAAATTCCTTTTCTTTTATTCATTTCTTAAATTTCTTATCGTATTTTAGCATGCGGCACGTATCGCTCTAGCTGCAAATATATAGGTAGGCTTCGAATACATCTGAAAAGTTTAAGCAAACTTTTCCGAGGGAATCAATTTCATAAAGCTCCATCATTCGAGCAGGAAATGAATGTAAAGCTTTCCTCCTTACCAACGATGTCGAAAGTACGTTATTTCGACTGAGGTATGATTCCAGGAAAGTCAATACACTTTATGAATATTGGCTCAAATATTAGAAACAAATATTTTATCCTTCGTCTATTCTTAATTTGAAGGATTTCTATCGATTTTATACGTTTTTGTTGTTGTTGTTGTCTGGATTTTAGGTCTCTTTTGATTATTGTTTCTATATCAATAGCTACCAAAGCTACAACTTGCGATTCATCGATATAAGTTTAATTTGAATTTCAAAATATATTGAATACTATAAACTTTGTGCAAAAATAAAAGTTACATCACGTAATTCTGCGAAATCAACCGTTTTCAACAAATATATTTTCCCCTAATTCTTTTCAAGCTTCAAGCTTATCATTTACCAAAATGCCAGCCTTTTTCAGATAGTGTACAGTTTAGTGCATGGATGCGACCCGCCCTATTTTCAGGGTATATTCTCGGATTTCCAGATTGCCGGGATCATTCATTTCGGTATTCATTTTACGTTAGTATATGAGATAACGCCACTATATGGTTTTTTCAATACCATCCGATTAGTCGAGATATTGGTAACGTGACTTTTCCTTTGAGTAATGAACATTCAGTTACCATACATCTCCTCATAGTATCGAACTGATAATAAATTACTTTATAAGTTAACGTTGGGTTGAATGAAGAAAAAGTAATAAAGTTAGATATGATCTAATCTATCTCCGGTTTCTATTCAACGACTATTAAACAGCAGATACCAAAAATGCCAAAGTTTTTTCCATTTTGTCATCAAATATAAAAGCTAAAATCAGTGAATTATTTCATCGACAGATTATGCGGAAAATAAAAATTTTCACCTGTTCACACGCTTCTTAAAATCCCACTTGAAGTTATTATTTATTCATTTAGGTTAATAAGCAAATTGATAAAAATGAACAATAATAAAATGATTAAAAATGACAAATTTTCACATTCTTCCATTCTTTTGAGTTAATTTCTTTTATTATGTCGAAGTACCTCAAAAACATGTTTTTTGAACTCATCAACCGCTTCTTCAGGTGTAGAAAAACGTTGACCTCGTGGTTTATGGAACGGTGAAGACATGTGCAGTTAATCCGAAGAAACAGGCGATCATTTGCTTCTAAGTACTTTTTTTGGATTTGGCTCGTGTCTTGTGTATTGTAGTTTAGTTTCGAGTTTATATGCATAGATACATGATTTGACGGTTGTTACGATCTTGTGAAGTACCGCCATTGAAATTATGCGGCAGTTCTTGAAATCCAACGCGAACAAATCTTTTTGACAGTCGAATGTTCATGCAAAATTTGAATGTATGCGAGTGAAACTAATAGCCAAGTGCGCATAGCATCGGTGCTTTCTAGTACAACAGCCGATTTTGGACTAAATTCTTCCTATAGCGAAGTCCGAATACGATTGAATTCGAAAAACCAGCTCGAAATGGTGATTCATTACCAAAATTTTTTCATTTCTTGGTCAAAATGAATATTTTCCTGTGAGCAACTTAGATACACCTGATCTGATTACGTTCACCATCAAAAATCTCAAACTTTATGATGGCGATGTCAAATTTGACATATTCATATTATATCAAACTCTTTTCGTACAAAAATTCCTGTCAAAAGTCACTTAATTGATGAAAACGCTTCTCCGGTTCATTATTCGTACTTTGTCAGTTGTAAAGGAAAAAATTTAAATGCCAGTGCAGGAAATGAATCACTTCTAGTATGACATATTCTCTACTGTATGCTAAAAAATTTTCATTAGGTTAATCACGACATATCGTAATTTTTCGAGCTATTTTCCATTGACAGATAACAGATTTCCAAACAGAGGATCTTCTATAATTGTACAAATTTCCAGTGCATCAATTAATGTCTGTTTTAGTTTTCCTTTTATAGTATTTGAAAAAATTGATTGGAAATACCAGATAACTGTTCTTGTTTAACAGTTTTCCAGTTTTATAAGTGAAGGAATGAAATAATGTCTGTCGGATCTACCGATGACTTCTTTTTGATAATTATTTTACCCGGAGATAACTCGTTTCGAATGAACCGTTCATTTCTTGCATCATCATGCTTTTCAACCCCGCGATTTTACAGACAATATAAACAAAAGTATTTGGAAAATACACCTTGTAAACTCACGAACAAAACTAATGACTTTAAGGTCACTGCACAATTTCCATTGTTGTTTTGAAACTTTATTGATTCAATTAACTTACACATTTACAATATACTGCGTGGAATAGATTTCATTCCCTTTATTCATTTTACAGACAGAATTTCGAATAATCAAGAACAAAGCGCTATTTGGTATTATTACAGTCATTAATTGATTGAAAAAGTCCCGAGATATCAGTCTGATAGCAGTTTTATCTTTCTTTTTCGCAAAACTCCGAGTAAAAATTACTACTCTTTCTGGACAGGCAGCTTTTGTATGCGGTGTTAACAAATACCACTGTTGTATTAACATCCATCTCCAAAGAGATAATTAATTTATTAATTCAGTTCCGTGATTCTCGAAGTGATTCAGGTGAACCACCAGGGGTCCGCGAGAGATTAGACGGGGGTCTACGTTGGGCGTGATGAAAAAGATCGTCCAAAATCGTGAGCGGGAGTCCATGAATACAACAATACAACGCGTCAAGACTTGTCGTTGCCGCGCTGGCCGTCGTCCCGTCCGCAACGCTTGTTCAGACGTGTAAATTAATATTACTTGAGGTTTATGTGTTTTAAATCTTGCATGAACTTGTTTGATTTTCCACAAATATAAATACGAATGATAAGGATAAACGTTACTAATTTTTACTCGGAATTTCATGAAGAAAAGTCAATGGATATTTGTGTTGACTAGTGACGGAATTTGTGATGAGCTAACTTAGAGTACAATCAATGAAAATTTGATTGAAAATTGGTTCAGTCGATTTTATTGTTTGAGAATCAAAGCTACAAAGAAATAAATTTTAACCATTTTTCGAAAACTGATAATTTGTCGTGAAACTCAAGTTTCCATAGATATATTTATCCCCACCGGATACTGCCAAAACAAGGTACCTCCATAATTTGAAATTTTGAGAAATCGTCGTTTAATAATTGAAAAAAATCAAAGTAAGTAACAAAACAAAAATTCCTAAACTTATCCAGGTTTTGTTAGTATGTTTTTCGAACATTTTTTAATCCAATGGAGTACTCAACTCCGAATTGAGTAAAAGTGGAGTTACTTTGTTTTGGCAGTACCCCGACGAAATATGAACCAAAATATGTTTGGTCGATCCATAAGAGAGCCAGCGTGAAATTTTATTTAGATGTTTGATAGTTCGAAAAACGTTAAAATGTTAACCACTAATCGTTCACGGTTCAGAATCAAACAACAATAAGAAACAGAAGGCGGCAGACCTTGTTCCAATTTTTGTGATTTTGTATAATCCAGAAACATAATTTTGAATCGACAAAATCACGCAAATCAGATGAATGTCTGTTCCACATTTTACTCAAATTTAATTCTGAATTGAGCTAAGCTAATTACATCAGCCTATTCCGGTACTTTTTCGGAAATATAATGGAATAGGTTAACGCGGTGCAGAAGAGCGTAAACCCGTATAATTTTGCACACTAGTAGTTGCAATTGTGACCCAGTTCAGTTGACATCCAACTATTGTTTTCGAGCGCTGACAATTGGAAATGTGTTCCTAACTTACCATTAATGGAATTGCAGGATTGATTTTCGCGTCGGCCCTATAATAAGCCGTGGAATATGCTGCTTCCTCTGAATTTCATCCTGGTTTGTTCTATTTAGGATTTATTTTAGATTGTGTGACGTAAAAATCGAGAAATTCTACGGTTCTGAAATATAAATTCAATACCACACTTCCTACAAATAACAAAGATACAATTTGTTCATAAAGTTACGATTTTCCAAATATTTCGATATCTATTGGGCTTAGAAAATGTTGAATGAATAGTTCCTGATAAAAACATTCTCATTTCTCCTCTGAATACGCTTTAATGTTGTTTTGAAATTTATCTAAATAAGCATACAGCATATTTACTTTAAACACATACTGTATCTCGAGGCTTTGAAATTTTCATGGGAAATTCTCGACAAACACATCATATTTTTTGGCTTCGTTATTTTCAGAATTTCATATACTGTTTCATATAGCTTTTTATAACGATTCGGCAATGTTGAGAATTTGCGAAAGAGAAATCGCTTATTGTCCAAAAATTGTTACAATCTTTGAGCAAAACCTTGTAAAAACTAAAAAACAAACATAAAAATAACTGAAATAAATATAAAATTTTAATATACAGAAAAATTCTACAATAAGGAACGAAATTATAGGTAACTAGCAATACCCGTCGCGGTTTATTGAACATATCCAAAGTTATTTGGTTCTATCTCTGACTTCAGTAAAGGCAGATTGAGTTGTTCATTTTCTAATTAGATTACATTTTCATCAAAGGAACCATGCCATAAGCTCTTCAGATAAACACCACAACGACATTTCCAGCCTACGATTGACATCGTTCAACAAATCAAAGCCATTTCTGGTTGTTGCTACAGTGATTCACATAGATTGTCGCAGTGGAAACGCAGATGTCTTCTTCGATCTCTATGCTCCATTCAACCCTTAAGGAGCTCGGAATGTTATTCCTTTCTTTCTCGTCTTTCACAAGAAGATAATTGTTAGCAGAAGCCACTCTTTGAAGTCATCGTGTGTTTGATTCTCTTGCATCTGCGAAAGTTATGGTGTTGGCAGCACAATTGCCGAACGGGAATTTTTGGATCCATTAGTGATATTCATTCTATTCACATTTACACTCAACCAACATTGGTAGTGTCTATCTGGAACGCGTGGTAGCTAGGTGGTTGTATAATTGGTTGATAATATTGAGTGAAAAATTAAGCGTCAGTTACCCGAAACAGATTATAAAATATCTAACATACTGTTTCATTTTGCGTATTCAATCTAATTGGGAGTGTTGAATGAAAATCTAAACTTTGAGGAAACGGGTGGAATTCATGAAATTATTCTATAGTTAAGCTCACTTTGATTCTTCAACTGAATTAATTACTCATATAAACGGTATAGGATAAAGCATCAAAGCATACTGAATAAGGATTTGGTTATTATTCCAGTTTGATAATCACTTATTTGATTATAAAATTTTCTCATTGAATTTTGTATTGTTTCATATATATACAATTCATAAGGTATTTTAATTTTTTATATATTCTGTTTTTAATGAAAATAGTGTCTAATAACCCTATAGTTAATATTATTATATCGTCATTATTCCGATAGTTTCCTAATAGTTTCCACAATTATATCACCAGAAATATTTTTCTTCAAAGCTTCTTATCTTGAATACGCAAGAAATTTTTTCACTACAAAAACTCCAATTGTTTTCATCGTTTCTCAACTTTGTGGCAAAACCTCAAGCTGATTTTGGACACTTTCGATGAGTGAATAGGTGATGGATTGTTTCATTTAAGTGATTCATCATCTATCGCACCCTATATAAGATTATTATCTCCTTAAATATATTTTTTGTACTATTACTAAGATCTAAACAATAATTTGATACACTGTTTTCTTATCAACCTCTCTAATAGCTAACCTCATTTGTATACCATGAATCTCTGTCTATACAGTGTTGACATTAATATACAGATCGATTTCTCTTTGATTAATCCATTTTATTTTAAGAAGAAAAAACATTGAAAACTAGTTCACTTGATTTGCTTTCTGTTCCGTCATAATAGGGCATTCACCGAAAATTTTTTATCTAATAAGGAACCAATTCCTAATACTTCGCCAATCCTCGTACATATCTGAAATAGCTATAAGAAATTATCAGATTAAATGTGGAAGAACCAGTTCGAAGATAAAAAGATTGTTGGGGCTAATCCTACGAATGCACTGGAGACCAATCTGAAAAGTGAAACACTGCTTTGGGAAATCTTATCTAATCGAAAGGGGATTTCTTCGAAAAATGTCACTTGAATAGTAAGGAATAACACCTATACGGATGTATAAAGGTAGGCTCAATACTTGGGAAACAAACCTTCAGAATCACACTTTTCTCAAGATTATTGCTGTTCCGATACCCTTCAATTAGTGATGATTAAGACGCCGTCTTCCATAACAACTACACACACTATATGATAATAATTAACCTAGTTTGGTAATATGTTTACAGTTTATAATCGAAGTTTGAGAAATACTTGATAATTTTGTTATCAAAACTTGAAGTAAATTGAATGAAAAATGATCTCCGCTATCAACCGTATTATCAATAACTTTCCAAAACTTTCAGTTATTCCCTGAGACTCTTCGGAAACTTTTAATAGCTTTTGGATTGATATTGATCCTGTTATGTTTCACAAATCAATCCAAGTTGCAATTGGTTACTAGGGATCGGAGAAATTATTTTTAAAATCGAGGTACTTGGTTCAAATTTTCTATTGAGTATTGAGTTAAATTTTTTATGGCCTCTCATATGAGGAGACTTTTCAGTTCAAAATTCTGTTACTTACTCAATTCATAAGCAGGAATTGATGTTTTTATTAGAATAGAAGTCCACAAGAAACGTCTAATATCTTTAATAATCTATATCCTAACCGAAATCCCTTAACAACTAGTATTTATCCAGATCAGGGCGCAGATAAACTGCATTAACTGTAAACAAATCTTCAGATGTTTGTCTCCTGTTAGAAGACGATCCACACAATCCACTTGATAACTGGACAAATATCCAGGGAACTGAAAATTCCTCGTGATAATAAATTAGCGATAAGAAAATATGCCAAGTATTCATATTTATAATATTTTTTTTAATAAAAAACTTGCTTAAATCTATTGTGCATTGATTTACGAGTGAATAAACTATTTCTATATGAATATGCATTACTCGCTAATTTTTCGACAACATAAACAACATCCACCGGAAACATGATTTTGTTAACAAGTTGATATTCATCTACGTATGTTGAAGAACATTTTTTCCTGGAAAATATCTCCTGTTATCCCGGTATGTACAAACGATTAGTTCGCGTGCAAAAGAAGCATTACAAAAATTAATAATAGTAACGATGAAACAATAAATTCAACTCTGCTTTTACGCTTTAATAGTAGTGCCGAATACCGTTCCACAGCACGAGATATGGAACTAAAATACTGGTAATAAGGTTATTTGACATAATATATTCTATTCTTTTCCATTTTCGTTTACTCACACTCACACTTTTCACAGAATGGAATGGAAAAGCGGTTGTTTATATTACAATAGAATATAACAACAAAGAATTCTATCGTCAATGTTGGGCTTCCATTAGTTTTGAAAGAAATGAGACAGAGGCATGAATCTGTTAAGGTATATCAGCCAGCAAATAACGAACAACGAAAATTTAGTTCGCCTAAAGAAATTATTTCACCTTTATATCGTATCAAAATACATAGTTTCATTCAGGTATAACTATGACAATAAAATCTGGTGGATAACACGAAAGATGTCTTCTAAGTCTTCGCGAAGTGAGAGGTCGGGATCTGTTTAAATTCGATAATATTTCTAGAGAGAACTGACCTCGATACGCAATATATAGTTTGAGCCGTAGCCATTTCGCAGTGGGATTGTGGCAAAGTGTACTAACTCTATTGAATTTCCGAATACTTATGTATCCATGGTCTCGAAATTTTATTGTTGTGTATTCTAAATAAGTCCTGACATGTTGAAATCTATATATTTGCTTTGTTCGTATCAATATAGCAGAAGAATATCTGTACCACGCCCTGTGGAAATACTTCATTACGATATTTTTACTCTATTCTATTCTATACGCGAACAACGCAAATGTATCAATCTCAGAATCCATTCGGAAAGTTAACATATGAAATGGAAAATGATAAACACTTTTAGATACCGTATTAATTAGAAAAAAGAATGGGTATAACTCGGTTGATTATTTCCATTGTATCGAAGATTAAATCGCCAGTTTCCATTTCCCGGTAGTTTGTTGAATTCATTCCATATTGAAATATACAGTGAAAGAAATAATTTTATCCAGAATATAGCTGCAATTGCTACTCAAGTTTTGAGGTAGACGAATGGTAGTCTGTCACCAGTGTGACCAAATATTTTTCAAGTTCCATAAACAGAGATTTTAAGTTTGATGGCATCGCATTCGAAGAGGCCCCGCGGGGCTCCTTTAAAGTGCGAAGTCGAGTGCGAATGGTCACTTCGACCACGCCTAGCTACGCCACTGGGAATTATTATAGGCTAGCAAAGTTTCAATGGAAATATTCTTTGTAATTATGTTGAGTTGAGTTGAGCTGAAAATATGTACAATTGGATATGGTTTTATTGTTACACATGATAAATATATATTCTTGGAAACATTTCAAATGAAAATGTTTAGAAAAACGATATTTTATTTGCACTTCACTCGAGTCTTCTTTTCCTTGCAACCTTGAGTGACGTGGAGTAGGCACACTGGAGTCGAAAGCTCTCTACATATTGCTTACAATTCTTGCAAATGGTTCTGGTCAATCTGGTAGTTCGTGATTTGTAACGTAAACCACAGCGACGAAGCTTTGTTGGTGCTACGGTATCTTCTTCAGTCACTGGTCCAGCTTCTTCATCGGGTTCTTCCGCTGGTCTGAATCTTCTGAGACCTTCAGAAAGAGAACGTGGCATGCCTTGTGTAATTAGATTTCTTGTGAAGTTATGGGAAGGCTAATCCGTCACCCAGATTCCGAAGAAAGAGGCGACGTCGCATTTTCTCATGTCTATATCCGATTGAAACCACTTGTGCTTTGCATGTGTTTTTAAAAACGTTGTATGAAGCGCAGAGCTTATCAACAACGTCGACGCCAGACTTAGTTTTATTATATGTGACCATTTCTGGTTTCGCAGTTTGTACTGACTCCCGATCTATGGAATCGTCGTAATGCTGAAAATGTATAACAAAAATAATTATTTTTTAGTACGTAGGAAACAAGAGTTCTGAGGACGTTCACCATTGAAAATATCAAACTATATCATAGCATTGTCAGATTTGACATATTAACATCAATGTTGCCATATCTCAAAACTCAAGTAGCAACCCTCGTATTTTATTTGAGTCTGTAGTTGAAAATGTTTACGTTATCTTTCCAGTATATGAATAAAATACGGATAATGGAAGTTCATAAATTTGATTATATTCCAGTCCTTTTTATCACTATTATTTAGTTAAACGTATTTTGCAGAGCTATAAGCATGAATTAAAATGAATGATAAAAGATCTTTATTGCATTCACAGTAATTTCAAACGTTTCATGGTCACAACTGTGAAAATTTCAAATAAATTGGATGCATTTTCATTCTTTTATTGTTTCAACGGAATTATAGAGGCATGAATAGTTTTTCTACATTTCATATGGGTGATGTATCATCTACAAATCGATTTTTTTGTGTCTTGGAAAGCATCCTTATTTAAAAAGTAGAGATATTACACAGTTCAAAGCATAACTTTGGTGATTGCGAGGCTGTAAGCGCCGATAAAAAAACGGTTAGAAAAATTTTACACGAGAAATTACACATGACAAAAGTTGGTGCCAAAAAATCTGACTCCTGACCAAAAGCTCTTGCGTCAACGGGTCTGCTCAGATTTCCTTGAAAGGTCACAAAAAGATGCGTTTTGAAAGGGACCCGATTTGAGTCGATGGAAGCGGTGAAGGAAAAAACAGCAGAGCTCCTAAAGGATCAATGGAAAAACGAATGGAAAGATGCGTGGCGAGTGTAGGGCAGTATATTGAAAGGGAGCATTTGAATGTAGAATAATTTTTATGATAAAACCCTTTTTCGTTATTCAATTCAATTATTTATTTTGTGGACCTATACGGAACGGAAATTGGTTGCTAAATAAAATCAATAAACAAAATCTCCAATACACTGTTGGCAAAATGTCAATATGTTGTTGATTCGAGAATTATATCTTCTCTTTTATCTATTTTCTATTTTATGAAGCTACGTTCATGGGATTAAATATTAATTGATCAACATCCATTTTCATACACGGATTTTCACGCTAGGCTATCGAAATGCAATGGAGGAATATTTCGATAATCGATTTTTGGTATAAGACGATATGTGCACAAATTTCATCTAAATTTGCCTGTGAAAATCGATCAAAAATAAGAATCATCTTTAACATGAGAATTTTGTCTTCTGCTTCCGGTTTAACTGGACGTGTCACATTCAAAACATTTCAGATTCTGAATAATAATTTGAATCAAAACTTCTCCCGCCACATCCTCTGTACACAAAGATAATTACAATATATTTATACGTATTTATGAATGTCTAGGAATAACACAACATTTTGAAAATTTTACATTGTTTCCAATCAATCCGGAGAAATTTATATTAACAGATGCGACGTAGCTTAATTGCTACGTTGTACAATGTCGTGTCAAATAATGTTTGATCATTATCATATGTCAATTGAACAAGACAGAATTGAAAGGAATTTGGCAAACGTTCGACGCCATCACTAAAAATAGCAATGAATCGACATTATCAACATTTTTTGTTATACGAAAATATTGTTAAATGCTTGTAAGTATGAATAAAGGATTTGGAGGATATTCAAGGTCGTCTATGACACTTTGATAGTAATTTTCATACACTATTCACATTATATGTTTGAAATTTGTCGGCTGTAATCAGTTGGAACTGTTATCTAAATTTATTATAAAAAATTGCGGCTCCTTGAATTTTCCAAATGGATCTTATTTTATGCGCTTAAAAAATGTTATTGTAGATGTTTATAACTCGGGAGTAATATTGAAGTGACAACATTAGTCGTCATTACTATTTTTGGGTTGCTTCGAAACATGATTTTAATCATTAGTTACAATGTTGTCAAGACTTCGAAATAAGTTGAGGCTGCCTAAATATATTTTATTCACCATATCTTGACAAGCAATGAATACCAATGATTATTATAAAATAATAACTAACATTTATATCAAATACTTTCAAGTCAATATTACCTTACTCGAAAAAAAGATTATAGAAATATATAAAGATGTAGATTTTTTTATCATATCAACAGGTTTCTCTTCTATTGATGACAAAGATGCTTGGATTTTGTTCGAAAAACTGCATCACATAATATGTAAATCCTCAAATAGTAAGAAAACATGAAACGAAATAAATGCTTCATATCCAGCATTGTTAGCCTAATAACATGGAGAAGTGACTTCAATTATTTAGATCCGTGATTCCCAAAGTGGTCAAGGTGGACCACTAGAGGAATGTAGACGGGGGTCTAAGTTGGCTTTTCCTATTCATACAATCGATATTAGTGTTGGCCAGTGATTTATTAAACGCTATGAAATTACATTTATTTTGGTTTTTAAATGAAAAAACTCGAACAACTTTATCAAATGACAGGTCTCATTAATAGATTGAAACTGTTTTCTTTTTTGTAGTTTAAAAATCGTTCTCGGGCACCCAGCGTCCTAATATATTTTTTTATGAAACACCTTATGGTCCTCTTAACCAAAAATTATGTTTAAAATTGTTATCGAAAAGCTTTGATTTGAAAAATACTATTTATTTTGATGTTCTTCATTTAATGTTTAATAAAAATCAATTCCATTTTTTTAACAAGATGAATTTTTCAAATATCTCTGAATAACTCAAACAATACTCGCAAGAGACAAAACGTTCTGAGTAGGTTCACTATTAAAAATCACAAAATTCATGTCAGATTTGACATATTCATATCAGTGTCACCATACCTAAAAACTTCTTCATATTCTAGTTAGTTAATGTCTGTTTAATGTATATTTAAATGAATATAATTTTTCCATCGTTTTCAGAAAATGAAAGAAAGTTTTCTTTGTATCAATGTTGCATCATTTTCGTATTGGAATCTAATCTAATCTAAATCAGTTCATTAATACACATTTTTCGTAGGTATACTCTAAAACAACATTTTTGTGACAAAACTACGTAAATAATCAGGCATTTAGACTGCGCTGCATTCGCATTCCAAAACCTCATTGACTGGTTCATAAACTTTTTACCAAGCTTCAAATTATCACTTATATACTGATTTGTTTTATGGAATGCCCTCTCTATGAACGCTCATGTTCGCATATACGGACAGATAATTAACAGGATCATAAACAATTGATTATCTGGACTTGCTGCAATATTATTGGGTCAAGTAACAGGTGATTTGTTACAACTCTGGCCAGAGTAACTGTATGTGGACTTGGGTATACACGTTTGCGAGTTTAATTACCAAGGTTAATTTACATGCGGTGATTTGAATCAACTTCTGTGGTAAATTCACATATTGTATGGAGTGATACAAACTTCCTCATAAAATTGAAAATACCTGATTAGATTAGATGAGCTAGGGCGTAAGGTCCTGAAATTACCTCGCCAACACTATCTCGAACAATCAGTCTATTTTGTACTCCAGACTGTTTACCAGTAATGCAGCAACGACTTTGTAATCTGAAGCCTATGCGGCTTATATCTTCTGACTTTAAAAAACTTGAATGTAAGTACCGTAGTCTTTGTTTATGGATTGCCTCGCACTCACAAAGGAGCTGTTTCGCGGTTTCCTTTAATTCTATACAGAAGCTACAAGATGGAACTTCACCAGGCAGTGTCCAGTAAGCATTCCAGTAACTCTCCTTGGCTTTTCTTTGCTCAGTGAAAGGGCTTTTTCAGACCCGTTGATGGAATATGAAAAAAAACTTTTCCAAACATGAGGTCTTATTCCTAGTTTCTCATTTCCTCTCTTCCCCCTACGTCTTCATGACTAGGAGTTGAGGTTTTTTAGCTTCCTAATTTTGGTTGTGTTGTTGGCCACCATATAAAACCTGCATAGCTCATGATAGGTCGCATAATGGATTTGAACATCCATAAGTTGGTTGCTTTATGGTTTACTGCTTGAAGATGTTGTCTCCACGTTAGTTTCTGCTGGAAGGCTATCCAGAGATATTTCATAAGAGCTAGTTCGACTCCGTTCTATCTCAGGATTTTTGGAAAGTATTTGTTTCGCCTAATGAATGGAACAAGGGTGATTTTTGAGTGGTTTATACTCAGACTTTCAATGTCACATAAACTCTGAACAATTGTTAGGGCAGATTGCATTTGTTCTCATACGATACCATCATGCTTACCCCGCATAGGTCATCGGCTTGATCGCAGAAATCGCAGACTCTATATCCTGCGTTGGTTAGATTTATGAGTAGATGATCGATTACTAATGACTAGTGACTAATGAAAGATCCACCAAGGAACAAGCCTAGCCAAGCGAAGTCGTCTTTTGGGTAATGGGGAAAGAGCAAAGATGGGAAATTGTATCTCTTCCACACGATCCTTTAAAAGGGGTTTATATATTTTCGGAAACGACAGGATTATTAAGGGTTCAAGTAAGCAGATTGAGGCCTTGGAATCAACCAAGAAAAAGCGGTGATTAGTTGCGTGGAGTAGACAGATCGAGACCACGGAATCGGATCACTTCTTACCAATGGACGCATTACCACACTACCCCCAACTGTCTCTTGATAATGGCACCAAGGTGGGAGCCGAAACGTCGAAAACTTCTAAAATTTGAATGCGCATCAACCCATGAAACGCGTTGGAATTTTAAAAATTCTCCAAGTTTCTCCATAATTAAAGTTCACATTCTCAGTCATCTATAATATTCATAGTTGATTAACTATCTCCAAGTTTCGGTTTTACAGTAATTTTATTATTATCGAAAACAACAAACTTTGTTTACTGATACATTAATTATTCTATAATATCAACGAAAATAATATGAAGTTCCTTGTATGTTACAGCATTATTATATATTAAAAGGTATTGATGTTATGATCAATTCTGGGAGAATATGAAAGCTGTGGCAATTTGAGACAACAGGAAGGTGAATCAATTTCCAGCTGGCAATAATATGGTGGCGACGAAAAAAAAATCATCCAACAAATAGTCATATTAGACTTAATTTCTTTAGAAAATCTACGAAATCTTCGTGAGAGAAAAACTTATTTCTATTCGAATCTGCAGCACTATTTTTTACAGGGGGGTTTTCTCATTATTTGAGTTCACGAAACTACTTTTTGATATTTATGGTCTAACAGGACTTCTATTATAAGAAGGCAAGTAATTCATAAGATTTCGATAATCGATTCTCGAGCCGTAAACTCCAGGCTCCTTTCTGGAACATATGATCCTAAATAGAGTACATTTAGAAGGAGTTTTTAATCTGCCACCGGAAAAAGAATTGACGATACTAGAATGTGGATGTTTCATGTCGTAATATAAGCGTCGTTACTAAGTTTGATGATAAACTGCTTCATTTGCACCAAATTATATAAGTAGTGATCCAGTAAGCTGAAGAATTATTTGTAGCTCTTACTAGATATTAAGACCTCCATGAGAAATAAGAAAATCAACTCATCAACCTGTTAATTCTACTCCTAGAAACGACAAAGTTCTAATTGCTTCTTCGTTTGATATGAACCCTTCGACCCATTTCTCCAGCAACTGTGTTTTCCAGGTATATTTTGGTTTCGTACTTCATATTTGAATTAGATTAAAACAATTTTTGAATCATCTTCTTCCAGTTGAAGGTTGAAAACGGACTTTGTTTTTTTTAACATCAATATTCACTCCAATGTGACAACCACAGCATTTGCTATAATTTATTACTATTTATCATAGTACTTTTTGATTAATAATAGGGTGAGCCACTTCCCAGAGCACTTTTCTTACTATTTATTTCAATTTATTGGTTATATTTCTGATAGTAAATAGAAACAGAATATTTTTATTGATCAAATACGGAAATGCAAAAACTTTATATCTTCTAAGATTCAGCTTTGTTATTTAAAATGACAGAAAATCGACCAAGATGACGCTCTTTAACCCCAACTTTCTGGAAAGATATACATGATTTATTCTCATACGTTGTCCAATAGTTTGTGATAACTTTTGTCCACATCACAATTCATTCAAGTGATAAATATCTGAAATAAATAGAGAATGTCAGATATATATTTATTTATTTATCAATTTTAACAAAGTTTGTTATAAATGACAATAGTTTTCGCAATGTCACATTGCATGAAATTAACAATAAAATAAGAACGAAATTGTATACGAATACGACTTCGATCTCCAGATAGTTGAACTTCAATTCATGTCATTATGTATCACAAAAAAATAAAACATAAGTCAGACATCACAGTTCTTATAAAATAGATTTGAAGATCTTCAATTCAATAACGGTGCTGTTCTTATCTTCAGTTCTTGAGCTTCTGAACGAGAGGGATGTGATAGATGATTATAACGAGGCACGGGTCTATCATTTTTGTTATTTAGCAGTTTTGTTTGTTGTGCACGCAGTATTTTTACCCCAATTCGCTAGATAGCAGCAATAGCAGATGTGACGATTGATAAACAAGTACTTCTCTGATATATCTGAGGCCATAACTTGGTAATTAGTATATTTTTCAATGTATTGTAGTATTTGATTGACTAAACACTATTTATGCGCATGCAATAAACTCGTTAAAACTTGTTGTTTCAGTTTTAATTCATACAAACGGCAGTAAAAACCTCATAAAATAAAAAAAAACATAAATTTGACTATATCTCAAAATCCACGAAGACATGTATGGTTAAAAACACTTTAAATGAGTTCCTTTGTCACCTCCTTAAATCCTCCTAAGATCCGTACATTGATAAAGTCCAATTGATTATACCAGAAAACAATTACCAGAATCTTCTTCTGAATATATTAACATGATTAAATCGTCATGTAGAATCGAGTCAGTGGATCGGCAAATACGAGCAAACTTTTCCAGTAACTTTCGGTTTCTGGGACCATAAATCAGGCAAATATAACATTACTGTTAAGCCACCACCGGCGAAATTGCGGCTGAGGGATTAAACTTCTAAATCGCTACGGTGTATATCGCATATCAGGTAACATTTCGAAATTATCTTATAACGTGCAAGCAGTGCGAGTATGCTTTTTGATTTATGTCGAAAAGGTTGTTACCTCGAATAAATTTTAATAGATTTTTTTCTAGAATTATAGTTGATTTTTTACCACCGCTACATCAACCCGTATTTTTATAACCGAATGATCGTCTCCAGGGACATTTTCGTCACGCAGTGTTGATGTGTTCAAATACTTTTTAATGGTGGAATATCACTATTCACATATTGAATCTATTTCTTCCGAATTGAAGATATTGAGAAATATTTCGACACACTAATATTTACTAACAAGAGTCGTGCGATATGTAGAGGATAGATAAACCTTCCATTCCACTAAGATTTTGCTCCAGACTCAATTGGTATCCACTATTACCAACATCATCGATATCTGTCCATAGTAATCACGCGACAGTTCATTGGGATTCTATTTCTTTTCAATTACTATGTTAAGAGCCTTCTACTTTTATAAATAATATTATAAAGATCCTAATTTGATCTAACTAAATTCCAATGAAACTGAAAAAAAAAAAACTGAACTTTCGAATGTTTTGACGTTTCCGTCTAGTATTTTTATTTCATTTTATTTATTTCTATTATCATTATCCTTGCTGCCTCGTGAACCGGTTCTCCAACCAAATGGCCGACGATAGAGAATAATGCAGCCGCAGCAGTGCACACACGCCCCCTTCTAAATTCAAACACAATATTTTCAAAAAACCAAACAAAAAATGGATAAACTCACTCTAAAAAAAACCCAGACCGAGAAGAACCGTTTTTGCTTACAAGCTTCGATTTCGTTTTCTTCTGGCCAAAAATTTCCCTTCATAAATAGTTAGGCAAACACAACCCAACGCAACCAACACAATCCCAGCCTTGCAGAGGAGCTACTCCTATATCAGGGCCTTGAACTTGGACTAGAACCAACGAATCTCTCTCTCCCTCTCTCTGAATGAGACCATCTAGAAAATAATTCAAAAAGATAAAATAACAATTAATGGCTAAACACTTTGAGACACCATAATTTTAATTAAAATTGATCATCAACAAACGAAATGAAAAAAGAGTCTCAACATATTAAGTAATATAATGAAATGTGTGGAGTAATGAATAAATTTTCAAGTAATATTTGGTATTGAAATCGATTTTGCTGATTGCAATAAATATTGTTTTAGTATTGCTCTATTTTCAGTTTCCATCATATATTTCTGTGAAAATTGGATTTGTGACGAGGTTTTTTTGTTTTATTTTCCATAAGCTATACTTGATGGATTGGAATTCATAAACATTGACTGCTAACCATTGAAAAAATACAATATTTTGATGTCGCTCATTGGGATTTTCAATAACTCGAGAATTTACTGTTTTTATTCGGGAAATGTGCGAAGATTAAATCCTCGTACTGAGTACATCTGTATGTTTTGCCATCATGTGACTGAACAAAGTACATTGAACTATTTATGACTTTTTTATGAGATTCTGCGGAAGAGCGAATGTTAACGAATTCTCTTTTTTGTTATTGTGACCATAATGACAACAAAGTAACGCCAATTGCAAAATATTGTGTCCAAAACAATTATGCGTCATGAAGTAATCAACCTTCAAGTCATTCGTTTGTACTACGGATTCTCATGACAAAATATCAATTGCAGATTATGAAAACTCATATAAAAACCCTTACCGACAAATTTTTTTGAACTACCATAGGCGTAGATACCTCATTTTATAAATTTATCATTCTCATAAATACTTTTATAAATATGTATATCTTATGCGAGAAAGTTTTCGTTAAAAGGCAATCGAATCATTATAAATTCGACGGCATTCTACGCCGTTATTTAGACAAATGCACTTAATTATTTTCCTCTTGGAACTTACCTTATTAACTTGCTACAACTGAATATTAAATTATAAAACGTAAATAGACGAGTAAAATGTACCTGCCTGTGAAGGAGTTTGGTTTAAACAGGGTACCAGACGTAAACTGAGCCCTTTTTGTACCTCATTCGTTTTTATCTCTGGAAAACGAAATTTCAAAGCAAATACCATAAAGAAAAATAAATTTTTTGCAAATAAAACAAAAAAAAACGCATCATTGATGCAAAAAAGTGGAAAAAATTGTAAGACATTGATGCAGTATTTAAATTTTTGTTTTCTAACCTTATATACTAATATCTCAAAACAAAACTTGAGATTTCAATAAAATGCGCTCCAAATTTAAAAGGCCTGTTAGTGAAAATCTCGATGTCATATTTTCAGACAGTCAAATAGCCACCGAGACACCCATAACTCAATCTTTTGGACTCGTTTGTATTGGAAAAATCGGAGTATTTAGGACCAATCCAGCAACTATTGAGGAGATGAAAGCCCTAATAAGGAATTAGTGTTTATTAATTTCTCCTTAATCCCTAACAACTGTTGAAAATGATTTTCGATTGGACAATATTTGTTTATTGCCATTGTACATTTTGGCTTGAATAGTTCTTTGCTGACAACACCGATCCTTGTGTATTGACAAATTGACTTTATCATACTTGTATTGTAGAGAATCTCTTCATATGAACTGAAACATTCGTTGAAAAAATTGACTTATAGCCATTTTAGTAGAATGTTTACAATATAATTAGATAACTTATTGAAGCAAATAGTCATTGTGTAATCGATTTATATATAAGTTATTATATAAACATTGTTAGTTGTTTAGTAAATGATAGTTATGCGTTTATCATTCAAACATTAACAATGTGTCACGTTTTGAATACAAGCGGATATAATTCATATTTCATTCATTAAAGGAACAAGTCAGTTAATCTGATCGTAATATTCACAGAGCACAATTTAATTAGCAATAAATTAACCTTTGTAAGGCGAGAAGCTCTATTAAAGCGCGGAAGATTATAATGTATGTGCATTTTATGACAAATAAATGTTTGTTAAAAATAAAACTGCGGGACGTTCTAAATGGTATGCAAATTCGTAGTGATTGAGACAATATATAAATAAAGTTGATGGTAGTAAAATATTTTGTAAACATACATACAGGAAATATGCAAAATACCTCGAAATTATGAAATATAACATTATCGGTGTTGTGCCATTAATTTAAATATGAAAGAGAGAGAAATGCTTGTAAAAACCAATAAACAAACGTAAAAGATATAAATAAAATCAAATTACCAGTACGCAGCATGCACGGAATTAAATATTATTATTAAAATAGTTTGAAAAGTAAATAAAATAATTGAAATGGTTAGAATGTGAAAGTGCTAAAATTTTCATGGTTTCATTTGAGGAATGCTTGCAACCGTTTTTAACTTAGTCATTTATCAGATGTTACGAAACAAATAAATAATAAAAATTGGGTATTTAATCCAATGCAATGTGATATAGAGCTCGTTACCAGATATTTCGTTCCGATTTACTATCTAGATACCAACAAAAATGTCTGGGAGCTGTAAGTTGCAAATAGTAAAGTAAACAGTAACAGAGACGGATTTCCAAAATAAAATTTGGTATTTCTGTCATAATAAAAAAAATATGGAAATGAATAATTCTTTATTACACACAAAAATATTTATTTAGGGATATTCAGTAATTACTTTGTCTTCATTTAGTTTAATATTTTCCTTTCAGTTGAAATATTAATCTGATGCCACATGTGCTCACTCAGTCAGTGGATTTTTAGATGAACCGGGATCTGGATGGAGGACCACATTCTGTCCATAGTTATAATCGATTTGGTTTCAATTGGCGAGTGATTGTGCATTTTTTCTGCATTGTAAAATATTGAGCCCTCAATATATTAGAATTGAAATTATAATTTTGCTATAAGTTGATACAGAAAAGTGAATGTTCAAATTGGTATAATTATTGCCAGTTACTGATTTCTACTAACGAAATAGAGAAACATTTCTAAAATATAATGTACATTTATATCAAAATTAAGCGTTGTATGACAGTCAATTTTTTTGTAACATCAACTCTAATAGTTTCAAAGATTATGAAGTACTTACGTATCTTTTGTATAGTGATGTAACGACAAAAGACAAAGGACTAAATCCTCCTTGCAGGATTCAAATTTTTTCAAAGATTAGGTATTATATTTTCCTTTGAATCAAACTTCACTTGTATACATTATAAATTGTTTGTATACAATTCATCGCTAATTTTTGTGTACATAGCCTTTGTTTTCAAATGATCAAACACTAAGAATGAATCAAAATGCTAACCTCATCTAGGTAAATTCATAACTTTAATACAACTTAGTTGGTAATGTTGGTAGACCATGATCTGTACAAAGGCATTATTGGATCTCTGTTGATTCAACTGATATTTAACTTCAAACAACACTGGAATAATAATTCAAAATTATAATTTCCACAATAGAAAGCCTCGAAGTATTTATATTGCGTTTGACATTTCAGAATTCGCTGGAAAAGCGTACAAATTCACATGTTTAGGGTGAAATCTCAATAAAATCCAATATCGATATACGAATAAAAGTATAAATTCGCAATATTGGAAATTATAGAGGTATGCAATAAGTGATAATGTTATAGAGCTCGCAGCAAAATCCTGCCGATTAAACAACAGAATAAAATGTTTTTGGAATATTAGTACTTTCCATTGACAGTAAGGAAATGTTCCTTTGTCTGCTCTGCCTTTATTTCATCTAAGAATAGATATCCTCTACGATACATTTTCCGAACCATAAGTTCCACCTTGAATTTACATTCAAAATTTAGTTTTGAGGGCTCAAAAAAATATAAATAAGTTCTTAATTAGATCCAGCTCTGATATTTTGGCATAAACTTTATCTTCGATTATTTAAATGTGTATTTTTTCACCAACCACCCAACAGCATAAAATTGAAACTAAATTGGAGTCTTAATATTTATATACAGAGTGGGTTTTATGTATGGAACGTCCCAATTATATCGGAAACAGCTTGTACAGATACCGTCGATATTATACATTGTTGTCATATCTTTCCTTTTTCCGGAAAAATGATGAACTTTGTTATGTCAAATGGATCACGCTATATATTTTGTGTTTTTAGAAATCCTTAAGGAATACTCATTATTTTTCATGTAATATTCTCTATACTTAAATGCCTGAAGCTGCAATAAATATTGTTCTTTTAATTTGAATATTCTTTGATAATTTATTTGCTAATACAAATCTCTTAAAAAGGTCTAGTGTCAGTAAATTGAGGTAAAAAAATGTCATGTCATGGCTCAGAAAACCTGAAGACAAAATGTCCGTTAATTTCAGTTCAGTAACAAACCATGCGACTGATGAATTCTTTTTATCTCTGTGGTAATTCTATTTTATCATTACTGAATATTGGCAGGTTTTGTTTTATAAACGATGTTTTCTAAGTATCGCCACATGATCTATGAGATTCATGTCCGGGGATCGTGGAGGCCATTCGATAAAACTACACCTTCCAATCCAGCTTCTTGATTACCTCACCACAAACGAATAGTGAGGTTGTTGTAGTCAAATATCGTCATTTGGAATATTGTTATTGTCTGAAAATTTCTAATGATGAGGTTTTTTCACAAGTGTGGATCGTCTTCTACCAGGACACAACATCTGAAGATTTGATTTCAGTTGATGCAGTTTTTTGCGTCCTGAATTTGATGAATCTTTTACTGAACCAGTTTCGTTGAACTTTTTCAATTTATTGGAGCCATTTAGGTATTTTTTAACAAAATTAGAGTTTGGGCTTACGACAAAATTGAAGTAGGAAAATTCGTTTTCTGAAAACTTTGAATTGGAAAAGTGGTTTCTGAAAAAATTAGTTTTGGGAAATTCGTTTTTGGAGAAAATTTGAGTTGGAAAAAGTCGTTTTTGAGAAGGTTTGAGTCGAAGAAATCGTGTTCTGGCAGAATTAAAATTGAGAAAGTCATATCTCTGCGAAATTTGAACCGGAAAAGGAGATTTTGAAAAAGTTGGAATGTGAAAATGGTTTTTTGACAAAATTAGAGTTTAGGTAGTCGCTTACGAGAAAATTGGAGTAGGAAAATTCGTTTTCTGAATTGGAAAAGTGGTATTTGAAAAAATTAGTTATGGCAAATTCGTTTTTGGAGAAAATTTGAGTTGGAAAAAGTCGTTTTTGAGAAGGTTTGAGTCGAAGAAATCGTGTTCTGGCAGAATTAAAATTGAGAAAGTCATATCTCTGCGAAATTTGAACCGGAAAAGGAGATTTTGAAAAAGTTGGAATGTGAAAATGGTTTTTTGACAAAATTAGAGTTTGGGTAGTCGCTTACGAGAAAATTGGAGTAGGAAAATTCGTTTTCTGAATTGGAAAAGTGGTATTTGAAAAAATTAGTTATGGCAAATTCGTTTTTGGAGAAAATTTGAGCTGGAAAAAGTCGTTTTTGAGAAAGTTTGAGTCGAAGAAATCGTGTTCTGACAGAATTAGAGTTGAGAAAGTCATTTCTTCGTGAAATTTGAGCCGGAAAAGGAGATTTTGAAAAAGTTGGAATGTGAAAGTGGTTTTTTGACAAAATTAGAGTTTGGGTAGTCGCTTACGACAAAATTGAAGTAGGAAAATTCGTTTTCCAAAAACAGAAAACAAAAACTGAATTGGAAAAGTGGTTTTCGAAAAAATTAGAGTTGGGAAATTCGTTTTTGGAGAAAATTAGAGTTGGAAAAGTTGTTTTTGAGAAAGTTTGAGTCGGAAAAGTAGATTTTTGAGAAGGAATTAGTATTTCTTAAGAATTCCGAAAATTGAAATAACAAAGTTCATTATTTCTCCGGAAAAAGGAAAGATCTGACAACAATGTAGATACCACAATAATACCGGCCGTATCACAAGACTCTTGCACACAAAAACTTTGTCAGATAATTGAGGAGTTCCATACATAAAACTCACTCTATTTCTCGACTTATTCTACTAGTAACCTACATCAAACCTGCTTTCAATTTCACTTTTTTCAATAATTTAATAATAAATTGCACTATCAAATCCACATAGACCGTTGGTTCCCTTGAATGTATAAGTCTAGTGGAAAAATGTATACAATTTTTTGTTGGGACTTTAAATTGTGCAGTATTATGTGTACTTTAAATATATTCCGCATCATCCTCTAACATAATGTTTTTATACTCTTCAAATCAAAAATTCAATTTAACTCGATTGAATCAAATTTTTCATTATTTATTTTACTTACTATGAGATATCAAATATTTATAATTTCACAACCGAGTAAATATTCAATCATAATACCATTTTGCTTATTAAAACATTCTATGTTCCACACAAAAGAGTCACGAGGACGCTTGAGAACTCTGAAAATATACTCGAACCCCCGGAAACAATTATCTCAGAAATATCTCAAGTTCTATCTCATTAAAACTGGTGAAATGGAGGCAGTAATTAACGTATGAAATAAAATGCGATCCCAATTAATTAGTGTCGTTTAACTTTCGCTATTTCATTTTGTTGAAAAAAAAAAAATGCGATAAGAATTGAAAGAACTTGAAGATAAAACCTTGCGCAGTTTGTCATGTAAAATGACAATTAATCTGCCGGGGATTCAAACGTGATATATATATAAAGCATGAGAGGGAGATAAATTTTCCTTTATTGGACTGAATTTGACAGGAACGTGATTTTGTTCCAAATATAGTGGAAATTTTATTTCGCCGAATATTAATGATGATAGCAATATTCTACAGAGTAAGTTTCATGTATGGAAAGCCTCAATTATCTCGGAAACGACTTGTACGATCTTTATAAATTTTTGAGCGTAAAGGTCTTGTGATACGGCCGGTTTTATGGTGATATCTTCATTGTTGTCAGATCTCTTATTTTTCCAGAAAAATGATATACTACATATTTCAACTTTTCAGTACTCGCAACGATTTTTTGGGATAGAACAATCGCACACCTTTCAGAGAACCGGGATTTTTTGTGTTTTTTTTTTAACATAATTATATAATGTTACATTATTTGATTGATTTGTGATAATATTTTGTTTCAATATGAATTAACATCATAATTATATTACAATGATTGAAACGTCACTATTTTTTGCATACACCCATGTAAATACAAAAAACCTTTGGAAAAAATTAAAATTGTGTATTATTCAATATTAAAACTAATACAAAAGAAAGAAAATAAATATAAGAAACTATAACAAAACCGTTTAGTAACATGAATTACACAATGCTGTAACATGTTCTAAACACAAATATTTTGCACATATTTAGTAGTAATATTCAGTTTTCCTATTTTTCCGCCGATCACATACAACACAGCGACCTTGAACTCCGGGAATTCGGGTTGATACTTCTGTAAAAATTGTTTGAATCAGATATAACAAAAATATATGTATCATACCCTGGGAAAATAATGGGATTCTTGCATACGCTTATATACAATTATTGTCTTCAGTTCGGCTTAGGTCGAAATCGGTCTAAATGCTGTTCTCTTTGGAATTGCGACCCATGACAGTTATCGATAACGACGAATAGTCCAGGAAAGCAGGTTTTTTAAGAGAGTATTATAAAATATTTATTAAGGTATATAACCAAGATATCAATTTCCTCTTCTCCGAATAATGTTTCGTTATTTGAACTTGTTATTTTGGAATCAAATAAGCTTCATGATCTTTTATTCTAAGAACGTTCAAATTAATACATAATTGAGATTTTATAGATTGTATGAAGTCGTAAAATATTATGTGTAAATAACAAAAACGTCAAATGAGAAGTACTTATTGAAAGAGAAATCAAATTAAAGAAAAATAATTCTCATTTCAATGCCTCACACACGAAAGACTTTTGGGAATGAGTACCACAAGAAATTTTTTTTTTTGGGCGATTTCTGCGACACAAAAATGTTATTCCTGCCTCTGGATCTGCATTCGAATGTTGTTCAAAACGATTTCGCAGCTTTTTACCAAGTATTGACTACATTCCCAGTATTATGTACGTAGGAATTGCATAATATATTTTCTGATCTTTGCGCAACTAATGGTTTTACAAAGACCAAGTCCTAGTTCTTGTAAGTAGATTAGCCTCCGATTTGTTTCGTTGCTATTCCAAGTTGGTATGCTTTCAATAAACAATGTGCAGGCATTCTTGTTAGTCTTTTTGTAGAGTGCTTTCTGACCATCTGGTCCACCGTATCGACTCCTCCCTTAGTTTAGTTATAAAATAAATTCACGTCGCTATTATTTTTCAACTCAGCATTGACTTTTGCGTCGGAATGTTGAGTAGATGAAAAAATAAGCGCCTTTTTTGGTTTTTCGCGTTGGATGTATGACACTAATGTAACCTGATGCAGGATCAGTAAACGCAAAAACATTTGAATGTACTTTTGAGTTTAATTAAAAAAGTACGACATTGTACTACAATACAGTTTATGTTTACGTGGTAGAAACTGTGTCGACCTAGAAACACAAAAAATATTTCAAAGTGTTCTTAAGTGTCAAACCAAAGGAATTCTCTCTCATATTGATGTTTCCGGTTTACGATCTAATCTAATCTAAAATTAGTACATTATTTAAACTTATATTAGAATATCAGGACAATATTTGAATTCAATCTTGGTTTAACTCATATATTGTAAGCCCATCGCAATTCGGGATCTTTCCGTTCTCTTTGTTCTCTAGAAACTTATATCGGTATGGAAAAGGAACTTTCCTTCCTGTAGAAGACCTGATTAAATACGCCGATAACATTTGGAGAATATATCACTTCGTCTTTTGAATTCACAGGACTGAGACGACTGGGATAAATGCGTTGAATTCTCAACACATCTCTCAATTTAATACCTATTGACATTTTGCAGGAAAAGATGTAGAAAAGGCGATTCTCGCTCTATCTACGTTATATAACACACCAATAAGTTTACTTTGAAAACATGTTTCCATACTAATTTTTATAAGAATGGAAAGAGACAACATTGATTGCGGTTTTTTCTACAAATTGATTTTACTTGTGTAACTGCGACGTATCTTGTAAAGTGGTGATACTTGAAATATGGCAACACTGATGTGAAACCTGGTGTTATACAAGTTGGCAAATACTTGAAATATTCATCTTGGTCAATAAATAATGGAAAATCGCTAACATTTCTGATGATTTTCTATGATTTTCGATGAAGATTAGACCAACAGCACAGTGCCGGTAAAATCGATTCGATTTTCTACACCCCCCCTTGGACATATTGTAATCGGCAATGATTTCTAGCTTTCCGGTATCTTTATGTTTCTCAGGAACATGAGAAAGCAGTGGAATGTTTTCTTTGAATCCGTATAATTTACTACCGACTTCTTTCTTTCGTGATTCGTGATTTAGGGTTTGAATAACTACAACACCTCCCTTATTCACCAGATTTGGCTCCGTCCGACTATCATATCTTTCCTCAACTGAAAAAAAAAGTTTAAAAGGTCGTAAGTGTAATAAAGAGTAATAAAATATTTTGACATTGAAATTTTGTTTGTTTCTAGAGTAGGCTAAGAATTTTTCGATATATCCTCGTATATCCAATTAATGTCTCATCGAATTAACAAGATAAAATCTTCGAAACTCAATCAAATTCATGAGACTATTTTAAAAAACATAAAACAACTTTTTAGAAAACAAAAATGAGTTGGTTAATGAAATTAGTTTCACTAGAATATCTTGGTCATCAAAGTAAGTGTCTTACACTTTTCCTTATTGTGTTTTTAGTATTTTTTTTTTAAATTAATACTCCGATTCATCTTGGTACCGAACTATTTTCCCTTTGTGCTTATCTTCTTCCGAAATTACACTTAACTTCCCCAAATTTGCTATAATCTTTTCCAAATAGGTCAATTCAGTTATCTTCTTGATCCCAACATACCCTATCTCACGTTGTGGTTATATTGCTTCTGTACTTTATCACTGTAGTTGAGTTTGAATAGCCATCATCAGCAGATATAATCGAAACTATTATTCACATACACTCTTTATTAACGCGAAGCCACCATTTCCAAAGCTAGGAACATATTCCGATTATCCCTTTTTTGGAAATTGTTAAAATCTACTTTTTTAATGATAAACGAAACATTTAATAAATAATTCTAAATATACATAATTCATGATATTTATATGATTAATTTTAATCTTGTCGGAAGTACGATAATAGCAGTTTCCTTCTTATAGGTGCGTATTGCACATTAGTTTGTTGAAAATTGATTCGTTTTATTCAACGAATTTCTCAAGTTACCAAGTAGATAACATAGTTACTTGTTGTTTAGAAAAATTCTTAATTGATTTCGAGTATTCTTGAGCTTTCAAACAGAACAAATTAGTATTGTCCCTGAGAGTAGCGAGAAGTTTGAGTTCTCTCATTTTGTTCGGACTTTATTTTAATTAAAAATGTCGTTCTCGTTTCGTGGTTGTTGATATCTTTCGAGTGCAATATACTGTGTTGATTGAAGTGAATGATTTCGGAAAATGTGGATATTGCAGATAGTTAATAGGTAATGTATAAATTTCAATACGAATCATTTTTTTAACCTTTTGAAGTGTTCAAGCCAATTGTCATATCGCATTTGTAAACTTGAACCATTCAATTATTTATTTCAAAAATATATCAATTTTCTAACATTATTTCACAGTACAAGGTAAAACTGAGGATTAAATCGTGAATTGAACTACCGTTTAAACCAATAATAAAAGAATGTTTTCTGTTTTAAAGATCACAGTCGAACCATCATTTTTTGGCGATAGTCAAGCACATACATATAATCCAGCTTCTTCGAAAGACAACAAATCGCTTGTTTTGGTTTTATATTTTAATTCTTTAAAAAAAAGCTTATGGAACTTTGCTGAAGATGAGGTGGTGCTTCTGATTAAGCTTTTCAAAGAATACAAAGAGTCGAATCTAAAAAAAGATGCAGTGACTTGGAAGGATACAGATTTGAAAATGAATTTCGAAAAATTCACAACTGAAAACCAAAATTTTTATGAAACTGGTAAAGGATTATCATAAACCTCTCTTATTACCGCGACAGATGAAGAGATCGTAAAGATCATCGGAGACAATGACCGATTTGAAGTAGTTGTTACATGTGACTCAATGAGGCAATGCTGAGAATTTCCTCATCACCAACATCGAGTTCATCAAATAAAGAGTCCAATCTTCATTGATTTTAATAAAACTAAAACCGTTACTCAAAGTAATACAATGCTTGTATTCTACTTCAGTTCAGTTTAACTATCATCATAGTTCTTCCCTTAAAGGAACTTGAGACAGTGATGCAGTTTCCTGTCTTAATCTTGTGAATGTTTCCTTGGATCTCCTTCATTGTTATAAGCTCTGTAAATTCTATCTCCAACCCTTAATTTGGCTAATTCTAAAGTTTGAAAAATTTTGGTTCATTTTTGGATGAGATATGCAATTTCTATCTTGTAGGATACATTGCCAAATAAGCTGGCTTAAGTTTGAAGGCGGAAGTAATGACCGGTCCGTAATTGTCTCATCCTTTGACACTTCTGGAGCTTGTGATGCAACCTCTGCCTCAAAACGATCTTCAACGTATACATCTAAAAATTTGCTTGTTGCCTGAAGTAATACATCTTCACTCTCAAAATTTTCTTCATTTTCTTCCTCATCTCCAGAGTCCGCCTTTGGCTTAGGAAGTAATGAAAGAATATAACCAGCTCTTGAAGTAAAATTTTTACTCTGAATAAGAAAAAAAATGAAGTTCAGAAGACAAAAATGCTAACAAAATCCTAAATAAAATTAAAACCGAAATAATAAAACTAAATAAATTTTCAATTTAGTTGAATAAATTTTTAAATTATACTCCATTGTTTGGAATGAATATGATTTTTGAAAAAATAACACGTAAATTTACTATAGTTATTGAAGTAATGATTTTTTTCTCCTAAATCATAATTTTCAAAGCATTAGCCGAATTGGCAATGTATCCTATAGGATACAGATGGTAAAACGTAATTTTCTAGGTCAATATCAATTGAATTGATTCAGTTTTTGTTCAAAACAGATGTTTATATGCCAATACAGGTGAATCATAATTTTAAAAAGCTCAATTCAGATGATAAATAATAGTAAATTGGTGTAAGGATGATAGCTTGTTCCTTAGTAGGGTATTTATGGGTGGCTGGTATGTTGGGATAGGTTTTTTGTGATGGATTTATCATTCCATCGTCTAAAATTTAATCTGTCATCTTCATATGCTTTAGAGAATTTTCTAAGACCGACTCTGTCCCTGGTTAATTTACGGCAATCAGGACATGTTCTGAAAAATCTCTCGCAACGAAACCAGATCGAAAGAGATTGTGATTTTTCGTTATCACTGGTTGATTACTGCCACTTAGGGTTAAAACACACACTAGATTATTGGTTTTCAATTTCGATAAAAGCTGTTTATTCTAATAAATTAAAGACAGACAGACAGACAGAATCAAACGTGGTATTATCAACCAAATTCAGAACAACAGTTACATTGTGCATCTTCGGTTATTAATAAAATCCGAAAAAATATATCCATGCATCTGTAAAAAATGTGTAACTTTCGTTAGTAGTTAATTTGATTCTTCTAACGAAACTTTCGGCAGTTCTTGTTCAATAATCTCCTACTCGCTTAACGCCAAGCGTAGAAGGTAATTAGGAAACTTGTGCGAGGGAATGGAACAAAAAAATTAGCGAGGAATAAGAAATCTGACACTTTTCAAGTTCTTTCTCTTCATTAATGGAATAAAACTTGTTTAAAAACCTGTCAAGTTACTTTCCAACTTATGTAATAACATTCTGTGGAATTACAAACCACTGTTGATTTATTTATTTCATAAATATTTCATTTATTTGTTCTTCTCTAACCGAATCGAATTCAAAACGGAAAAACATTTTCTAATTTATAAAAATTCAGCTGAAACATTGATTAACTGTACGGTATTTTTAAAAAACAAGGTACACAATGTTAAGAAATGATCGTGCAAGAAAAATTGATGGAATCACGGAGCAAATAAGAAAATATAATAGACATTATCACTCTATCGAAAATTTGGTTTAACACATTTATGTTAGAAACTATTATGGGGCGGAGCTTTCAAATTGAATCAGTATATAACCATACCCATTCCCATTGTTGACCCGTAATAATTAAACGTGGTTCTACATATCGTGAAGTAAGACTTGATAAATTTAGTAGGAGGTTTCCTGATTTTTTTTAAACTGCAAATTGCTCATCGTATTTCCAATCTTTATCAAGTTTTATCTGCAGTTATTTCCAACATTTTTCCCTATCCAGTCTGTGATATCATTACTGTTAATGTCGTTACTGATTTTTAAGTATACAACATACCCAATTTCTAACTTATTAACAACTTGAAACTTTTTGATATACATACCTACTATATCTGCTAGCTCGCGCACTTTCAATCCACGATCATCCAGTACCGCTTTGTGGATCTTCTTCTCTGGAGTTTAAACTCTGTAAAATGTGAATTTTTATTTTTTATGGTTACATATTTGCTACGGTTGAATCGCTGATAAACTATTAACCTATTGGCCACCTATTCTTAACCTTTAATATTATTCGGTTAAATGTACAAGTTAATTCTCTCTACCGAGACCGACAAAAGACATGTTATTGGCCGCTATAGAGAAGGATACGATGTGTGATTTGTCTTTGATAGCATAAACTTTATTTCAGTAATTATGGCTTCTAAGAAATGGCAAGTCTCTAGTTTATACAAAACTTGTTGCAAAAATCTTGGTTAGTAATTATTTTCATATAGAAAATTCTCATCTTATTGGGAATGATCAATGAGCTGCGAGGTGAATGCTGGAATGCTCTACACAATCCTATAGTTTGATCATTTTTGAAGGTATGCCATTTCAATCCTTGAAGCTTTCATGATGTCATTTTTCTGTTCAGTATGTTGTGATGGTCAATGTTAGTTTGATTCCCTGCTTCTTCATATTCGACTTTAGAAGGTTTCCAATGATTCTATTTGTTTTTATAATGGTTATCCTAGTTATTTTTGGCAGTTGATTCATTTTTTCATACTCATCATCGATGTTCTTAGTATTTGGTAAGCTATCTTCAGGTTTTTGGATGGAAAATATAGATGAGTTAGGCTTCTTTTTCTTTTGGTTTGTTTTGTTATTATGTTTTTTTTCTCTTCTCCTAGGAAACGCGGATCAGTTATTCGTGTATCTGGAAAGAGATTTCCTCAAATAAGCCATCCGTTTAAAGCTTCTATAAATTCTATTAGTTATACAAGCTGTAAGTATGTTATATGAAGTGGGAAGGCACGAGATAGGTCTGTCTAATTGATAACATCCGTCTAGGAACTCTTAGGAAGCGAATGAGTAGAACCCAGTGCTAGAAACGTTGGGGTATCTTCTGGGTTCTGTAGGAGGTGAGAAAATTGCTTCGCTTATTTCTTGGTTACGCACGGGATTTATTTTCTGGTCTGTTTTTTCCACTATTTCGTTTGTTTTCTTTGTCGAAGTTCTGACTCAACTTACAACTGCTAAATTGAAGATAAAATCGTTGGGTCAGGTAATACTAGGTAATGTATTCTGGTAAATGCAATACGGTTAGGATATGTAAGAACTATTGATAAGAAGACTAAGAACAATTGACATAGTGAGAGATACAGTAGGAAAAATGCTGTTGAATAAAGAGGCGTGAAAAGATGTATATTGAGTAAGAGATACTTCCAATTGTATCTTATTTTTCAATACTCTTATATCCATAATGTACCTATAAGTTGATACAACACACTTATTCACGATCTAGACTATACGAGAGCTATTCAATTATTGGTGTTCAGAACTGACCAAAATGTTTATCATCCTCTTTAGTATAAAATTCAACGGCTCTTTAGGTATAATGTCTAGTAATAACACATACATGACCTTTTAGTTTTGTTAAACAAACGCATCCCTGGAGTTGAATAACAAATTTCGTGCTCTGGTAGAATAATCGTCCGAAAGTAATATATAGCTTACGAGAATAGTAGAGAGTGAGGGCGCCATTCTCCCAAAGGAATCTAGTATTAATATTGTCCCACTGGCGCACAAATTAGACCAGCACTTCGAAAAGGAACCTCTAGTTCAAGAAACTTGATTATATATTCAACAAGTTCTTCGTTATTTATTCCAGTACTTGTTATTTATTGAATTTATCGCAGAATTACGTACCTATTTTATGTTGTTAAATTAGTAGAAATTTGACACAATTTTTTTTCGAAATAGGGTTAGGTTAAGTTCCGCAACTTTTCTCTTCAATTTTCTCCCGTAAAGTAATCAGTAATGTCGAATAGTAATTTCCAGCTATTGTTTTACCCTTATCCAAAAAAATCAATCATGATTACTCCATGAAAATCCCAAAAAACTGGAGCAAGAACTTTTCCAGCAGATTTTCGAACTCGAAACTTCTTATGTCTTGGAGAACCAGAGTGTCGCCATTCCATCGATTGTTGCTTTGTTTCTGGATCGTAGAAATGTTCCCAAGTCTCATCCATAGAAACAATTCGGTTTCTACAGATCTAACGCGATGCTTCTACGCTTGCACGCTTTTAGTCAACATTCAAACATTTGGGGATCCATGTTACAGCAATTTTTCTCATGTTCAAACTGACATGAACTAGATGACGAACGCGTTCGTAGAAAATATTCATGTATAATCTCTGAGTACACAACCTAATTTCCCCTAATTTAGTTAATCAATATCTGCACAGTTCCGACCCCTACCATAGCGTGTTTTAGGGAGGATCAAATTATGTGCAATTCTGTACATGAGCAACGTTTTGTTGTCAGATTCTTCCTTAGAAGAGCGCAGCCTCTCTATATCATCAAGATATAATATATAATGCATAGGAGGATGGTCCCAGAAGTACCTGGTCTGACCTAGAGACATCTTGTTGTTTAGGATCCATCAATAGTGAAAGTTTCCAATTAATTTGGAAACATGTAAAAAATTAGTCATCGTTAAGCTGAACCAGCTTCTTCGTTGAGTGAAATATTGTGTAGCCGAGTTTTAACGAGGCCTTACAACATCGCAACGGTCGACCAAATGAGATGACGACTCAAGAAATATTGAAGAAAATTTACAAAGCGGTACCGGATGATTGTCGACTGGAAATGCGTGAGCTAGTGTACACAGTAGGCATTTCAAGAAGTCCGGTACATCGTATATCAAATAAAAATTTGGACATTAAAAAGGTGTGTGCGAGATGGGTGCCGCGTTTGCTCATAATAGAATAAAAACAGCTTCGTGAAGATGTTTCCATCGAGTGTTTGGCAACATTATACAGAAATGGAGCCGAATTTCATGACCAGTGATGAAACGTAATTTATAAGATAATCTTCACTTTGTTTTCTATAAGTTGCAAAATGAAAATAGAAGAGGTCGTCAATGTGATTCGTTGTTCTTTTTTTATCTCTGAAATATTCTAGCATATTCTCCTTTTCAGCCACTATCTGATATCCAACATCATACCAGTTCTAAATTCTTGTTGTAATCAGTTATTTTGAATGAGTACACTGCAATATCCCTCCCATTATCATTAAAATTTCAATTTCCTAGTTTCACTCATTATTCTGTACCTTCGTGGATAGTTTCAAGTTTCCCACCTATTACTCCGAAATTTAGTGCTGGCTCCCGTAGTTTTCAACTGTCTCATCATTTATTGATAAACATGTCGTGGATAACGTCTAGAAGGACGGCGAAACAGGGAAACACCAATAACTTTTAATAGTTTAGTATCTACATGGAAATGGGTTTGTTGACAAAATCGAAACCGTCATAAAACTTTATGCTTAATCTAAAAAAAAACAGGTTCTTAACATATTTTTTGTTGATGATGGGATTGATGTATTATTTCCTATCAAATGATAAAACTAAATTTGAATGATCCGTCATAGAGAGAGAGAGAGAGAGAGAGAGAGAAATGGTTTATTTTCAAAAAATTGTTACAATTTGTATACAAAAGCTTGTAAAATCTGAATTGAATATTATTATTATTAGTCGTTTATAGAGTGGAAGGCAGCTCAAATTATCGCGGAATACAGGAAAAAATGATATCGATTTGATTTCAATTGGCAAGTGATTGTGCATCCTTTTTGCATTGTGAAATATTGAGCTCTTAACTAATTATAAACGTGGAGTATGTAGGTAAAGGGTATTAGGCATATCTTCGTAAATCTGCTTACCTCTTAACCCTTTTAAATACAGGTAGTACTTGATGATGACTCGATACTCCAATTTTTCGATTTTCACAATTTCGGTGAAAAATATCCGTCAACGTAATTTGCAATTTCCAATTGTAAATATAAAATAGAGTTTCGTGAAAAACGTGTTGGAATTGTTAAGGGGTTCAAAGAGGAAATTATATCCTGCTATATATTCGACGCACCTCTTATGTTTACTATATATATCACAGCAAAGATTTAAGTAATTGTATGAACGTAATTAAACTGTTCTTTCATGTTGTTGCAACTAAACATGCTGCAATTTGGCAGGTTGACTACATTTAAGTGCCATTCGTTGGATTTTGTATTACGGACAGTGTTGTGGAAATGGACTGAATGCGTAATCAAGGCTCATTTGAATATTATTCAGCTCTCGATTCAATTTGACTAATACCATATTGATTTTGGCATTTTCTCACGTTTGTTCAATTCCTTCCTCTTTCAGACTTTTTGATGAATCGATAACGCCTAGATTATTAACTTATTTCATGACTTATTTGGTGCAGATGAAAATGATTGTTCCCAATAAACTTTACTTTTCTTCAAAAAAATTCTTCATTTCAACGTACGAAGACTACATTAAGTTGAGAATTCCAGCCGCAAACTAATATACCGGGGCAATCGAATGTTTACAGTGACAAATATTTCAATTTGTTCTCCGGATTATAGTACAGTTTGCATTCTTTTTTGCATTTTGATATTTTATTATCATTATGCGAAAGACTTCTGCACCACTGAGCTGGTATTATTTACCTATCCCGGATACAAAGTATCAAAAATATAAGTTTGGCGGGTCTTATGGTGTGTCCACACGATACAAACTTCCATAAAATTCTATAGAATTTTGTCTGTGCAAAATAGACACTACAGACAAATGTCCGTGCGATGGAAAAGTCGGAATATGCATATAAGTTTGCGTAGGTAAGAAATTTAAGAATGAAACTTTGGAAAAATGAAAATCGGAAGTAATAAAAAGTCTGTAGAGACATTCTATCCAAATTTTTGGGTAAAATTCCCAAACTTCCACAGCTTAGTTCTATTTGTTCTCATTTCAGATATTTCGAATGTCGAAAATTATACAGAGAAAACCTGTATGGTGAATTAATTTTTTTAATAAGATATTTTTTATATATTCAGCCGTCTTTTAGCTTAGAGCTTCTCCGATGCTGAGAATGTAGGCTATTAATAATATTTTTTAAACTCCTTTCAATGATTTCTATAGTTAAAAATGGGATTTGTTACTGACATTCATTTTTTCCGCCTGAAAACGAACTCACCACCTGTAAATCCATTTCCTTTCTATTCTAACATCGTGGAAAAAAAGAGGGGTTGAACGTGATAAGAATAGTTCACGAAATCCAAAGTTTGGAAACGTTGACTGAATTCATTAGAAGAACTAGCTGGCTCATCTGAAATATAAAATAGATTGGAATTTATTCGTTCTAAACAAAAAACATTATACGCAATAGAAATGTGGAACAAAAAGTAAAAGGAAACTAAAAAACTATCATATCTAATGGAATTTATCCTATCACTGGAAAAATATTGTTTCAGATAACAATTTTCCACATCTATTGAATACATTTTCTTAATTAGAAATAATTTATCAATAGAACTGAGTACTTTCCATTCTTAAAAACTTGCAGTACACTTTCTAGTTTCTTTTTTATCCGAAAAGGAGGGAAATGCGCATCTCCACCATGAATAACAACCATCGGATAGTGAATTATCTAGTTCAGAAGAAGATCCCGAAAGCTCGAAGAAGAAAATTAGATTTTCCGTTTCACCGAAAGTTGCAGTTCAAACAGTGAGTGTTCGAAGTACTTCAGCGAAGCGTGTAGTTTTTCCAGAAGTATCCAATTCCGTTTCCAAGTTTCAATCACTCCCACCGCCAACTGATAATGTAGATGATATTATAGAAGAAGTACATTGATATGTACTAACGAATTATTTGATTTCTTTGTGGAACAAACTGATTTATATGCCGAACAATAGAAGCTTCAATCGGCAAAATTGAGAGCTCGTATTCATTATTGGAAGGGAACCAGTCGTGAAGAAATGGAAAAATTTCCTGGGTGTATTAAGCTTATGGGTTTGATTCAAATGGCTTCCATAACCTCTGATACTAATTTTCTAAGAACTATCATGCCAAGAAATCGGTGTTATTGAAGACATGGCGTTTTACAAATAACCAAAATGTTCCAGAAGGTGACAGATTGTACAAAATAACTTCACTCCAATTGTTCCAGGCAAATTTATATGTATAGAAACCTATAGTGCCTTTCAAATACAGGTTAAAATTCAAGCAAAATATTTCCAACAAGCGCCATAAATTTGGAATAACACTTTTCCAGCCATGTTTGGAAAATGGTTACCTTTATGATCCTTCCATTTATCGCGGACAAAAAAGAAATCCAAATCAAGAACAAACTGTGCCTTCTAACGTCGTCTTGAAGTCAACTGTTAACTAAATCAAGGTAGAACAATTGTTGATAACTACTATATATCAGTAGAGACATTACTCCAAAAAAAACTACTTATTGGGTACTGTAAGGAGCAACAGAAAGAACAATTCAAAAATTGTTACCCAGAAAAATCTAAAACGAGGAGAACACATTGCTAAAGAGAATAATAACGGAATTTTTGATGCTAAATACAAAATTTGTTCCCGAAATGGTTACCATAAAGAAAAGATCAGGAGAAACAACAAAACCAAAAAGTGTTATTGAGTACAATAAACATAAGGCTTATATTGATTTGTCCGACCAAATGAAATCCTACAAATCATCTCGGCGCCGCGGTGGTATTCAGTGGTATCGAAAATAGCTATAGAGTTGGTTGTTGGATCGATATTATTTAATGCCTACGTCTTACATTAGCAAGTTACTGAAAATAAAATGTCCATTACCAAATTCCGAGAAGTAATCATGTGAAAAAATCCCACAGTATGAAGAAGAACAAGTGCCTTGCCACATCCTGGACGACTTTGAGAAGAAGAGATCATGTAGCGGATGTTATACTAAAATTTCATTAGAATCTGGTAGTCAATTTGCAAAAAACAGAACACCAAAGACTAAATTTCGCTGTTATATATGCCAAAAATTTTGTGTTCCAAATGTTTTTTCGATTTTCACGTTGCATATTCTAAATAAATGTTCTTTTGGATATTAACAAAGCTTATATTTGAAATGTTTCTTTGATTTTGATGTTGCATTCATTCTAAATAAGTGTGCTTCCAAACATTGATTATGGATCTATCATTTTTCTATTTAAAAATATGTGACAACATCTGATTCCAAAACTAAGTATATTGCCTAAAATATACTCAATAACATCCCATATCATTTGCATTGAAATGTCGCATCAATGTTATCCGACGCGGCCAGAAATATTTTTTGATATGTCGGATAACATCGATCCCCCATGGCCGTATTGAATTCCATTTTTTTGGTCGCAAAATGGGGGATAAGGTTGATCACCCATGACAGTTTACGTGTTAAATTTAATAACGTTTGTTACTTTTACATTACCATTAAAAAATCGTTGTTACAATCTGAATTACTTAGGTTTCCAATAATGTGGTTTCCCAAAACAAACTCTGCAATAAGTCGTCACATTTCTTACATCGGATTTTCCAATAATATTTTTCACTGTATCCTACACCATCTCTTCTCACCTTTCGACCTAGACCTAATTTTTTCACCGGGCAATGGGTTTTTTTGGTTCGGGCGTCTCTTGATAAGCAACATTTTTCTTCAGTAACTTCTTTGCTACACCAATTTAAAAATCACTAATCACTATATTTTCTTTTTTGTTATATTTACCATTGCCGTACCAAATAACAGCTCAATAGTAATTTTCCTATAATATAGATGTATATAAAGCATCAACACCTCAAGCTCTGGGCCCTGTGGAAAGTTTTAGCGATAAAATTTACTTCGAGCCCAGAGCAGGCCTACGAAACGATGCTTGATTTTTATCTCATATTTTATGCAGAGGTATGATTATAGCCGTCTTAAGGCAATTGGGAAAAGTGCCATTTTGAAATAAAACGTTAATTAAAGTGGTAAAGTGATTTAGTGTGCAATCAGGCAGACTCGAAAACATTTTTAATGTGAGTTCATCAGTTCCAGATGCCGTATTTATTTTTGATATCATTAATTGTCCTGCGAAGCTATGCTAAAATTACAGACATAAAGAAGAAACTATGTAAATTAGCATAAGCATCAGGGAGATATGAAGGGAAAAGGATTGGATGAAAAGATACCTCATAATTTTCAGGAATAATATTGGACTCTACCGAAAATGTTGTTAACACTGCTTAATGATCGGAGAAGTGAGATGAAGATCGCAGGTTCTTTACAGATATCTGTATACCTTTAGTGGACCAGATTTTGGAAGAAGATAAAACAAAAGACTGAAATCATTTTAGTATATTTGTAATTAAATACTCTGTATCTCGGTAGCGAACAATGTTTTATTCAGGTTTCCTAGGTTAAATCGTATTTTATGCAAATGAACAGTCCTCAATAAAACACACTGCATGAGGAGTAGGAGCAAGGATAAATACAATTTCCAAGGATTTTTTTAATGATCATCCACTGCATAATACTTGTTCGTATAGGATTGAAAATAGAAGGACTATCAAATTCTCTGATTTAACTTCCTTTCTCGTATAAACTTATTATGTATATGTAACGCTCAAAAGCGAAAACTCGCGTTTTAACGAAATTTCCTGAACAATTTATTCGAACAAAGTAATCGTAGAAGCATCAGGTTTTGTTCTATTTTCAATATAAATTCACTGTAGAAAAAAGATAAACATATTTTCCTTCGAAAAGCACTGACAATCCTTCACAAAACACGATTTGCTAACGGAAATTGATTCTTTGTCATCCGTATACAATTGACTTCATCATCTCTCGGGTACTTGATCTAATTACTTGGAATTAATTTCCAACGGTACATTCCCAAAATTGTGTTTACGATATTTGATTGCTCATTTCATCAGTTTGGAATGATTTCAACGAAAATAATGCTATGCATCTCTTTCTTATAGTCGGGATTAAATTTTAAGTAATTATATTCGGTTGATTGAAAACTGATGATGCTATCGAAATATAAACTAATTTCAAATACAGGTATAAGGAGAGGCAAATCCACGAATCGTGAGATTATTATTCAGAATAATTTCACAGTTGGTCCGTCTTATTTACTTGTTCCCGTTCTTATATCTTTATATTTCCACTGCTGGCCGTGGTTCCTCTTCTTCACTTGTTTTTGTTCCTTGAGTTTTCGATGATCACTGTAGTGTTTCCTTAACCGTGGCTGATGTTGAGGTCAAAGTCAGAGTTCGTAAACAAATTTTTGAATTCCATACTTTTTCAATCCGGCACTTGATCTCTACGTTTGATCACCAGTCTTCGCATAACCAAGTTCCCAGATTGTTGAACCTTGTTGCCCATTCAATTTCTTCATTATTGTACGATAGTTTCACATTCTGGAACTCATCTAGTTAGGAATTACACTAAAACCATGGGAATATTTCCAATAGGTTCCACATTCCGCTAATAGTATAATAATTTCACAAATTACTTGCACAATACTCCCTGTACTATAAAATACGACTCCTTTGTACTGATTAAATCAGTTTATTCATATATTACTCTCATTAGACTCTCTAAGAAACCCTCTCTGTTTGAACGAATTTACAACAAAAGATTAGCTTACAGTAATCATTGTTTTCTCTAAAAGCATCTTTTGTGTCACATTCTCTTCAAAATGAGGGGGATCAAACCAATTCATAAATACGCAAGATTAGCATCAATTAGGGAGACTGAGCTCGAGGCATCCTTTACCCAATTGACCATTACCCGCCTCAAATGGTACAAAACGACTCACAATGGATATTCAGTCAGCAGGCGGATAAAGAAATCTCTGCCAGATTTGTAGATGGGAACACAGATCCGTATTGTTGAAGGATTTATTTTTAATGAATGAGATTCTATTAGAGCTTAGAAATTTATACAAGCATCAATACTATCCAAAACCAGCGTTAATCTTAATTAATTACTTTCCATACGATGAAAACATAAGTATTCGAAAGCTCAGAAAATATATTAAAGTTAGTCCACTTTGGTGTTCCATTGCCACTTTCCATATAAGTCTTCGCCAGCTATATTATGAGCGGTTTCTTATTGGGAACGTGGCAATGAAACACTAAAGTGAACTAACTTTAATATATTTTCATATATATATATATATATATATATATATATATATATATATATATATATAGGGGTTGTTAAACTGATCTGATGAGACAAAATAACGTCGAAACTAATCAGTTTCTTCGCAATTGTGAGCCACTGGATGGTTGTAAGCATCCTGTATTATTAAAAAGGACTCTAATCAATACCGCTCCAAAAACTTTCTATTTTTTATTAAGTAGTTATTATATTATTGACAAAAATCTTATCCATACGATACACAATGTCTTTCTTACAGATTTTCCATTCCTCAAATTATTTTTTATGATATTAAGAAGGAAGCAATAAACTAAAACCGCTCAATACTCTACTGTTAACCATCAAAATTCGGTTTGTACACTTTTTCCTTGAAAGTTTACAATATATTGTCAAAGCTTCCTCAGTTCACTGTACGTCAGTAACATTTCCCATCTTTGAAAAACTTGTTTTTGCTTTGAGTGAACTCTCGTTTTCTGTTTGTTCAGTATTCGTTGCAACGTATTCAAACACATCATGCTTGACTTTGAGACTCACTCTATTGCGTCAAATAGAAGCGAACTAAAATGGATATAAAGTTGGAAACATTGCTTTGATGTTCATGTATAGGGTGTTCCAACAAGAATTACAAATATTTTGACATTAGCCTCGTACCTTACACACCCAATAGTTATTAGACACATCCTGTAAGGACAAATACTTTTTGTACTTTCTTAGAATCTACGTTACCGCCGTAATAATCATTTTAGCAAGTTCTTTCAATTCTTCATCACATATCACTTGAAAGTCTAATGAGAATTTTTCTATAGCAAACCTGAATCAGGACAAATAGAGGCAGAAAGTATCAAATTGAGCAATTCTTTCCGCAGAGCTCTATAATCTCATATATTTATCTATGAAATAAGCTCAAGTACCTGGGAGTAATCGAGGATCAATAACTGTTAAAGTTAAAGAACCACGTTGCCTACGTGGTGGACAAGAATAGAAAAGCTACAACTTCGAAATTAAGGCATTCAGGTATAGAGAATATCGCATGAAAAATAATCAGTATTTCTCAAGGATTTCGAAAAGCGAAAAGTATACAATATAATGCAAGCCGTTTCTGAGATAATTGAGACGTTCCATACGAAAAACTCACTTTGTAGGTATGTTGGATAAGACAACAAACGTATTATTCCCAAAATGACAGATTTCCAAATGTATTGCCGATAATATTTAACAACATTTCTAGAATTTTATCCCTAAAATCATTTTGATAATCTCTCAAAAACTTGTCACAAGTATATCAAGTATTTTCCATAAAAAAAGCATTTGAACAATTCAAAAACCTTTTCACAACTCCTTTCCAGTTGCATGCATCTGATAATTGAGGCTTGGAAGTTTCATCAGTCCAATGAAGTAGAAATCTGAGTATCAAAAATCTCATGAGAAGAGCTAACGTAGTTATTCATGTGGCCATCTACTTTGACTGTTTTAAAAAAGGAGTCGTTATATTCAGCGCTTCATTGAACATTGTTAAAAAGTGAATTTCTCAGTCAACTGATCCTTTCCTTTTTCTGACCAATTGAGAGTATTACAATGAATTGGATTGAAGTAAAACGAACTTTCTCATGCTTCATTAGACTATTTTCTCATCTCTATATACGAATATTTCTTTGAAGTATTTCGAATTATCATTTGATTTTTATTTCGAAAAATTGGCATTCGTTTCTACGATATCTACAAATTATTAAAAGTATTGTACAAAAATTTGATTCATTATCTTGTTCGTATTAAGTGCTCGGATTCATATTACTTGAAATATGACACATATATACAAGAATTTTTGGCAACTTATGCTCGGTATATATTAGAGTTTGTACACTTTGGTGTTCAATTTTGCCACAACCCACCCTCGAAATGATGGCTTGCCTTTCCTCAAAGGAGAAAACAAGTAGTTCCCAGGCTTATACCTCAAAGAATATTGAATTACATCTCTTCCGACGCACTAATTTTTTTTAAAATTATTAGGAAAGAAATTAACAAAAATTTTATCGAATTTATATCGCATTTTCCAACTATTGCTAACCATTTTGATTATGAGTCTTTTGATAATGCTTCTAAGATAAACGTCAAGATACAATAAAATCCAAATAAATCCAAAACTGTCTTCTTCCAAAGTTTTGAGGTCTCAATCAAAATATGACATATACAATTTGCGTAATTACATTGATCAACATCGTAAATATCAAAATAAAATTTTATAGATTAGGTAAGGTTAGTTGATTACTGATGGTGTTGTTTTTTCAAAATATATGCATACATGTTCCCCGGCATCACATGTTTTCTGTGAAAGTCATTTTATGAATTTTTTTTTTTTTTTTCAATCGACGCCACCTAACATTACCTAGCTTCAAGTGAGGAAACGCTTGTTTTAAGATTTTAATATAAAAATCGAGATAACTTCTAATAAAGATCAATTCAAGCATAAAATCATCCAACGTTCAATTATTTATAAATTATAACTTGGAATTTTCTTGGGCTAAGATAATACGTGATTTGAATTTTAGGTCGCTCCTCTGATTAAAATGGAAAAAGGAAGAAATAACAAAAAAAAATCTTTGAAATTTATTCTGAATGAAGCGTGGAGAGTATTTCCTTTCTCTAACTAATGAAGTCATTAGCCGCACCTCGGTTTTTCATTTAACTAGGATCCTAGAGGGCTTTAGCACAGACCTCATCGTATCAATTATTCCTTTTTCGAACGGACTTCGTCGTTCCTGAAGAGCAGTTACTGGATGAATATTGGCAATTTGACTCAATCTTTTGCTCTCAAAATGATAGTGAATATATTTTATATATGTAAATCCGAAGTAAAAGTTATTAATTCATGATAATTCATCGATAATCATACATTCTCCAACTTTATTTTCAATGGATTAATATCCGAGCACTTGAAAAGTTTTTCATCAGCTTCCTAATAGCACAGTGTCGCATTTTTCTGATTGAATATGGTTTAGCAAGAATTTAAAAGTTGTGATTATGTAGAGTAAAAGTTCATTAACCTTTAGAATACCCCGCCATTGAAAAAATAGGCAAAAAGCAGATCGAATCCCATTGAAACTAACACATTAATACTCTGAAAGTTAGCTGCAGATTCAGATGGACGTAACTCTGATAGGAGACACAATAAACCTTTAGACTGTAGAGTGATTCAACCCCTAATAAACATTTACTTCGTATTGGGTTAATCTGTGATACAATTATTCATTTGCTCCCAAATCTCCCAAATTTTCGATCAAAAATTTATCGCGCAGAATGTTAATGCCAAATGGACATCCTTTATAATATATGTAAACCTGTTATTCACCTAGCGAATTAGTCTTGATTAATTTTGAAACGTTCCTCCATTACTTTCTGTTTCAAATTGCTCTATCCGAACATCGGTTCGCCGGAAGAATTCTGGCATGCATATATATTTCCGTACCAGTAGCTGATAACCACCCCATATTTCTTCGATGATAAATTAACTTCTAGAAAGCAAAATATCCGTAGGGATTTAATAATTCCAAATTTAAGCTTGTTTTATGGCCCGTCAGAGGTTTAGTTGTTACCAACAAATCACAGTTTTCATCGCAAACAGACCATGCTTTTCCTAGCCAATATTTTACGTGGTTTCGCTTCATGGCCCTGGGAAATCAAAAGCACAGAAAATTCATTTTTTGTTACTTGTCTATATATAGAGGGTAGAGCTTAAATCTAAAATTATTATTTTCCAAATAGTACACTTATACAAATTTAGAAATAGGTTGATTTTTGATAGTAGATACTAGGGATTAGTATCGATGGTTCGATGTTATCAAAACATCGATGGTTTCACGAAAGCATCGATGATTTTCTTCCGATGTTTTGCAGTTAGGGTAGAGACGGTGTTATCAGCCGGAAAAGTGATGACAGCTATTTTTTTGGATGGTCATGGTGTCAAGGTTCTCATCAAAATTCTTCAAAAAGATGGTATAATAACAGGAGATTATTACACATCATTGCTTTTGCGAAAAAACATTTGCATTCGAAGAAAACAACAACAACAAAGAAAATCATGAAATGGACCAGATATGACGCAAACAGAGCTGCAGCAAACCCACTTGATCTCCTCATAAAAATCAAGTTGGTGTTGTGGAAGATGTCATTCATTAATGAATAAGTCCTGGAAAAGCAATGAAGTCTGATCATGATCGTAGGTAGCGTCCTAGAGGAGCTTCCAAAAGAAGGCATTACAATAATAAATATGATATTCAAAGTCACGTTAAGCTTGGATAATTTCCCACCCGAGTGGAAAGTAACTTAGGTAATTATCATCCAAAAATTTGAAAAAGACCTGATATATTCAATATAAAGCTTTCAGGAAACTCTTCTTTTGGATTCTAAACTGTGTTCAGTCAATTTTTGATTCTTTCGGTACGGTCATGGATATATCGGCAGCAACCAGAATAAGTAAGACCAGTACAGTCGGATTATTGTATTATCCAGAATCCACCGACTGTACCGTCTCTGATTCAGGTCTCTCCGATGTTAACAGAATTTTCAGTAAAATTACTGTATCAGGGCCCACTACAACAAACCCTCTTCCTATGAAAATTTCCCCTATCCTACCAAGTTCTACCCAACGAATCTTTCTCTCTCTACCGTATAAGTGTAGTCAGCAGAAATTTATTCATTCTCCTCATAATTCCAGTGATTTTTAATGGGAAAGATGGGATTTAATAACAATACTCATTAAACTTCTGAAATTAGAAAGTTATTTCAGAAGGTGCTATGAGAAAAGTTTCATTCACGAATGTAATCGAAAGTTGATTGCCCTTCTTTGAAAAAGAAAACGATAAAAGTCTGATATTAGACGGCAAGAGATAATTTTGTTTTAGAAAAAATATTTCGCTATGATAAAAATTCGAACGTTATACAGTTTGGCAAATACAGGAGTGAATGTGCGCTGGGTGAATTAGACCCACGGAATGCTCTACAATATTGCCCATAGTTAGAGAGACAAGTCTTGCATAAGTTCGGCGCAAAATGCAAAAAAATAAAATTTGTATCGATTTTTTGGTGTTTTTATTGTTTAAAAAAATAACGCATAGACAAATAATGTTGAATTTTATTTACATAACTTTTATTTAACCCCTAGCACACGATGACGTTGTTTTTTTTTATTTTGTCACGAAAAGCCTTTTTTTTCGTAAGTGCCTTGGCCTGTATGTATTATACATATACGCAAATATATAGTCACATGTTACTTGAGAATGTACGTGTATAAATTATACACATAAACGTGGAGAAAGTTTTGGAGCTCGCTACGGCCTCTCCATGAATTCACCAGCCGCTTCTCAACTGATAAATTTTAAATATTCCTTAACTTATGAAGAAGATTGTTGACTTATGATAGTATGAATCCATCTCATATATATATTCAGTATTTAGTATTAATTTTCGAATTGAATAATGTTTGTATATAAGATTGTTATGGTAACGAAAAATTATAACAATAATTTCAAGATTATTTGAGATAACTATCATATCATATCATAAAAAATAATATTCGTCGTGCTTCTACTTACTTTCAATGAAGAGGGTAGGAGAAACTCTATTCGACATTTTATTACAAATTGTCCAAGAAAATTGCTATTTTTAAAATTGGTGTCTGAACTGATTCACCAAAAACATTCGTTCACCATTTTATTGGATATACTAACATAATTGGTTGTTAGCAAAGATCATCAAAATTGTACTAGAACACATTCTTGAGGAACACCGTCGTATTGAGAACTGTTTATTAACAGGATCCTTAATTGCTTAAATTGCCAGAATGAATAATCCCAATCTCTATACCAATTATAGTATTAAACTCATATTTTGTTGTAGGGCCAGTGATATGGAGCTGGTTTTGTACTAGAAATATGGAATTGAAGGTAAGTTTTCAAAAATCGCTATTTTTTTCTTCCCCTTCATCCATACAAATGCGCTCAAAGCACAACAAAACTTTTCAAGCAGCTCAATCTTCAATACTGAATACACTGATCATATTACCACATTATCACTCACAATTACAATGTCTAACGTTTGTTTCGATTACTAAGCTATCGTTGCCAGATACAGCAAGGTCATTAAAACAATGCGATTCAATTTGCAATGAAAAATTTTCATATGGTACTGGAAATTAGGCTTCCATATATTCTTGCAAAATAGGAAATTACATGTTTATATTCAAGATATTAACACATACAGGGTTTGAAATTAGCCACGTGGGGCACTGGTTCATATAAAAATTGAGAGTTTCTCCTAATATGGTTTCTACAACAAAATATACACTTTTTCCAGATGTTGACAATATATTTTTCTGATACATCATGGATTCTCATTCACCAAATACCGACAATTTTTTCGATTCGCCACAATATTCAACATAGCCCTAGATGCACCAAAAAAAATGTTCTTATTTTAGTTGATCCATATATATTTACGAAACCATTGTCTTCTATGAAAATAATCCTCAACCAATGTTATTTGTGTCATTTAATCCTAGATTATTCGTGAAATTTACGATGGTAAATAGTTGTCGTAATATTTCGATTGTATCCGGATACCGCAATGGGAAGGGACTCCTGAGTACTTGCCTATTCAGTTGGTAGCTAGACTCCAGTTTTGGAAACATCGCCTTATTGTTAATTTAATCACTGATTTTTGTACTATATTTGACAATTTCATCCGGATCAACAACAGTGTCAATTGATTTGAATGTAAATTCATAACCAGGCAGTGACTGTTCATTTCTTGCTTCATGTCCAGCAGATTTAGATTTGAATCATTGATATGAGTTTTATTTTAACTGATATTTCATAAGCGTTTGCTTTTTGAGGATGGATTAACTGGTTATTGAGGCATTTTTTCGTTTGAACGCTTATAAAAATCGACGAAACGAATTTATCAAATTTTGAATATGGGTTTTTATGATCGTCATACACTAGTTACGTAAATAGACGATCGTTGACACAGATTCTTGAAATATATTATCCAATTATGTGAATATCCAAAGCACCTGTCGTAAAATGTTTTAGTTCTCATTTATGCCAAAAAATCTATCGGTCCAACCTTCATACAATCAGGTCAATTTCAAATCCCCGATTAAATCGGGGTTTAAATTCATTGCCGATTATTTATTTTCTCACTCATATTATACAAGTAATATTTTTTTAGAATTCGAATCCAGTAAGAATATTCTTATGATATTTGAAAAATATAGATTCCGTTAGTTATATCGGTTCTTTTATACTGTCAGGAACTTATGATAATCTCCGAATTTATTATTCAATTCCACAATCGAGAGAATGATTTGGTTTTCTCATCTGCTTTATTTCCTTCTGCTTCCCTGTTCTAAACAATAAAATACGTTTGGATTACGTCTATGATCGGTTAGAAAGCTTCGCGTAAAATGGAATGTTTTGCCTTCGTTCCCTTTTCCAATGGTTCACTTTGCCGACTACTAGAATTACAAAGCAGTTCTGGCCGTTTGAGTTCTCTGACGCTTCCCATCGAAAAGCTATATAAACTGTAGCAGATTTATTTTACCACTTCAACCGTTGAGCAAAGAAACTGTATCGTGAAATACTTTTCCATAATCAAAGAGTTCGGTATTAAATGGTTGAATCAGTGGAAAAAAGTAGAGCAAATTAAATGAAATGAAGCATTGATAAGAATATATTCTTATCTGTCACAAGAAAATCCTAATTGTAGGACAAGACATTAAAATTTTTTAATATTTAGTAATGCGTACAATTTTATAGAATGTCTGGGTATCTTGATCTTAGACAAAATTATTTTAATACAAGATCGTCATTAGGGTATTCCAGAACTGACATCTATTGGGTTTTCTTGAACATGTATATTCAGCTAGACAAAAACAAAACTGTCAGGACTAACCTGACCAAAAAATGAAAAGTTAGCGCTGCTATACGTACAACTCACTGAATATGAAAATGAAAAATCTACTATTTTATTCAAACACAAAGCAAATATTCCAAGAAAAATTGAAATCATATATCAAAACTATAAATAGATAAACTACATATGAAATAATTGAAGCGTAATTATCAAATAACACCACCATTGACGTCCTTGAATCTGTAAAATATTGTAGACAATTCCTTGAAATCGGAGTTACAAATTACCGCCTTGTCTAAATTAAATTCCTCCTGTTTTGCGCAGTTTCCAAAAAACTGAACTAACAAATAATATCTAAACTTCCATTAAAATGTTATACTTTATGCATGACTGTACAGACATTCTATCCAAATGTTTGGGTGAAATTTTTCACTCCGACTTGATCGTCTGTACAGATATCTGTACGAACAAAAGTCTGTATCGTGTGGATCCACCATTATAAATGCAAATGAATGAAAGAGAAACGTTAATTTCATTACGGACGTGGAATAAAATTATTATTATTATTATCACCTTATAAGTTTAAAGACAATTGCTGTTAGAAATGTTTAATAATAATATTTAGAGTGTTTTATGAAATACGATTGGAGTTCAAGATATTCTAGTTTCGCAGTAAATTTCTTCCCTTGTTTATGTTTCTATTTATTAGATATTATCTTGATTAAGAGAATTTATATAGATCATAAAGCACTATCCAAGGACTGATGAAAAACAGGCCCCTACAACTATCAAGTTTCTCGTTCATCAAACATTTACGCCTCAACGATTCTTCAATTTCCATATCATATCCTGTTCCTTTGTTTATATCCGTCTGGGGTAGCGGATTATGAAAATTAGTTATTTATTTAACGATATTTATCAATACAAAAAATTAATTCATACGAAAATGCTAGGTAAGATGATATACCACATGATCCAATTTGACCCAGACATATGTACCTACGCATTTTTATACAAATTTCACATACACTTATTTTAGAAAGCGTCGGTTGGGATATCCTTCAGAACCTTAAAAGAATTACAATAACCTCTCTTTCGACAAAACTTTGATCTCAGTTCAATATCCTATCTTCATCAAATGTTTCTATTCGAGTCTTCATTTCTGTGTGAAATATCCATTCTACTTTATTAGTGGATCTATCCATCAATAATTCATCCTATATGCTAAACAATTACTCAAGAAATTTGATGTTCGTTTGGAATATCCTTAAATTTTCTTCAAGAAACTTCGCAATACCAAGGAATGTTTCATTTCACAATCATCCTAGTTACAGTACCTGTTCAAAGCTTTTCGAAATCAATGAAATATGAATCAAATTGAAGCCTATTCGCAAAATAAGAAAAATATTCAAAGAAGAACAAACCGAGGTAGAAGGCTAGAACTATCTACGAATTTTGTCTTCTCAATGGATGTCTGAAGATACTAAATTTAGCGGAGAATGCAACGTGCAGATTCTGCTACATACCAGTAAACATCTAACCACATTCTCTTGAAATGCTAGTGCATCATACTGGAACTGTATAAAACAGAAAATTTCACAACTGGAGTAATTCCGTGCCTTCAAATTTCTAAAAGAAGTGAGATTAACTTATCATCTGTGAATACTAAGCGTTTTTGATGCCGCAGCATGAGAAAAGGACAGGAATATTAAATTGCAACCTCACTCTATTATCATGCTCGGTATAAAGATGAAGCATAAATTGATTGGGAAAAAAAAACATTCCAATCGATCAGGTATTTCCCTAATACAGTTCAAGACTTTTTCTATATGAAAGAACTCTTTATCGAGAGTGCCGTTCCCCGTTTCCTGTTTCTCTTATGAAACGAAAATCGTCAAAAATGTTCTTAATAAAATTTATTTCCTTTCCAACCTTCTACTGTGTACCAATACCGATTAAATTCATTCCGATAATAAAAAAAAGACATTCTTGGATGAAAGAAATACGGAATGAAATGTACTGTAATTAACTTATTAAATGCAGAGTTGTCGCAAAACTTCCGGAACATATAAACTTTTATTTTTTTATGTTGCATCAGAAATAATAGGGGCCTAAACAACCCACTGTAACTTTTCGTGATTCTTGTAATGCTTTCGATTGTGTTTATCAAAATATTCTTATTAATAAATTGTAATGCTACGGTTTCAGTGAGCTCATAGCTCACCAACAGAAGTCAGCTTGTAACGATTGATACAACGATGTCATCTCGCAAGCCAATAGAATGTGGAGTGCCTCAAGGCTCAGTAATATGCCCTATTTAGTTTGCCCACTATAGTTTTTTGAAGACGATTCAAGTTTCTCTTGGCGCAACCAGCAATTTATAAGACTATATCCAGTAAATCAGCTTTTTAATTCAAATTTCCAGTTTCACAGTTCTTATAAAACGAAAGTTTCAATATATAAAAATATATTACAGCCTTTTGCACCAAATAACGGGACAACAGACGATTTGGAGCTTGTTTTAATCAATTCTTTGCAATGGGAGTTACATATTGTCACTTCATCCAAAAAGTTCTGCCTGTTTTGTGTTTCCTAAGTAACTAAAATTATGTACCAATTACAGGTTATTATGCCCTTATTGAGTCGCATCTCCGATATGCCCTTCTGGAATACGTGTGGAGCGAGGGCTGTTAGATATTCACTTATATCAAACAGCAGTGCTCGATGCCGGAACTTTTTTAAAAGACTTAGGAATTATTGACTCTTCCTTCATTATTCATTTATAAATCTGTTTGCCTAGTTCTTAAGCACGCTTTTCCAATTTTAGAAAGATCATTGCAAAGATATCCACCCAGGAACGCGGAGCACGACACTCACTTAACTACTACGCGTTTAGATTGAGTTAAGATTTCAATACTTTAAAATGCTAAAACATTGAACAAGTTTGCCTCATTATCCGCGTCAGTCCGTTCGCCGTGGGGCTTCCAAACACTATAGTACACGGAATATTGAAGAAGTATCGCAAATTTCATTCATTTCGAATTCAAATTGTCCAATGATCACAATAGGCGTAAAAAGACAACGTTGGAGCGATTTCACACAGTAAACACTATCTTTCGGAATGATGAAGCCCATTTTCATTTGAATGGAAGTGTAAACAAGCAAAATTGTCCCCTAAAAGACAAAACTCCCGCTTACAACATCAACAACAACTTCACGGTGCCAAAGTGATGGTTTGGTGTGCGTTGTCAAGCAGGGAAATAATTGGATCATATTTTTTTCAACATCGTCAAAGGCAAGCAATTTCCGTAGACGGTGCTCCTTATAAGCGAATCCTTAACGATTATATATTTCCAACATTGAGAGAACATCCCACCTCCACCTCACAGACATAGTTTCAGCAAGATTGCGCCACGCCACACACTGCTAGAGGGACCGTTGCTCTGCTTCGTGATTTTTTCCCTAGAATAATAATAATAAGCCGTTTCGGTGACATCCCGTGGCTACTCAGATTCCCGGATCTTACCCCCATTGACTTTTTTTGTGGGGGTATCTCAAAAGTAAAGTGTCCGAAGCAAGCTCGGCGACAATCTCTGAATTGAAAGAAAATATCGTTCGCGAAATCAATGGCATCTCGTCGGCACTTCTCCAGCGAGTGGCAAGAAATACCGAATCGAGGTTCCAAAAATACGTCCGATGTAATGTCAACATTTGAACTATGTAGTTTTTGAAAAATAAAACCCGCATTATATTGATTAAAACTAGAAATCCATATGTTCCTTAGTTTTTGTTATATAAATTTTAAATCCTAAATTTGCCGCCGTATCAGCCACAAAAATAATAAAATTTTCTTCAGGATGGCAAGAAGACATTATAGTATATCAGGTTATCGAGGAAAATCCACGTCTTTTACTCGAGGTTTTCTTATCAATGATACCCGAATTGCTCCGGAATTGATGTTTCTTTATAAAAGGGCGTACATAGACAGGTCAATAGACGAACCAAAATCTCTAATAGATTCTTGAATTTCATACCCATAATATTAATAACAGATGCATATCCTGTTACCTGACTAGATAATGTGGAGCAAAGAACCCATCAGGGATATGTAAAAAAGCAACTAAGCCTGTGGACATCACCAAGTTTCAGTTTCAGAATCAAAAAAAAAAAATAAGGCATGAAACGCTTGAAACTTTATAGGCTGCAGAATTATTAGCAACAAGGTAAAGGACCCTTCGAACATTTTTCACATCAGAGTAGTTTCACTGAACAATTTATCGATTTATATTCTTCAGAAACACAAAAACACAAATCACATACTATTATCCATTAAGAGTAGCTTTGGAATTAAAAAAAAAAAAACAATATAACGAAACAAACAAGTTTTCCCCGAAACATTCTAAATACGCAAAAATAACTTCTTTGCGTATCGCTCTATAGACAATGAAATTTAAAATTTGTCATCAATTCTGTAACAGAATTTGATCGAGTTAAATTTTTTCACTCTGTATATGGGTGAGGCGAAATACAAGATGCTACATTCGTAATCCTCAAGAGATATTTTCTATATAATTCATGGAGAAATATCGTTTGTCATACAACTATTAGTATTCTTTGTATGATGTTGTTTTATGACAAGGGTTGTTATGACAGATTAATCCTTGTTTCGGAGAATGAAATATAAAACAAAACATCGTGAAAAAAGTATGAATGTTTGGAAATAAAGTTAAAGTTAATTTCAAATTGTACAAATTATTTCTGTTTATTGATCAAATTTCATAAAACAATCAAATTTTTGTAATTGCATGTACGTTGTTTGACAAATTTTCGAATTATTCAAATTTCATGAACACATTGAATATGAGGAACATTTTCTACCATTGTACGTTTATCATTGTTGTTTTGAAATATATTTGATTTCAATGTTGAGGATAAATACGAGGGTTCAACCTGAGGATGTCAGCACTTATATAAGTTACGTTAAGATATTTGAACTGGTCATTGCATGCTTCAATGGTTTTGTAACTATTAAGACTTTATATATGAATATCGAGTCGAATATCAAGTTAATTCGTCGATGGTTTTCGAAAATACCTACACAAGCCTCACAATTTTGTACAATTTCTCTAGGATTCCATCCTTCGATCTATATTTGTAAAAGAATTATATTCACTTTTCCTGGCGTAAGTAAAATTGACGTTCTCACCTAATTTGGTCTTTATCAAAATATTTTCATAAAGCCTGGAAAATAGAACGATATTACCCAAATTGTTCAGCTATTTTATGGATCAATTGGTAATAATTGATTCCAATATACTGATATGGAAGATTTTGCCAAACAATTTTTCCACCCTTCATATATTAATCAAATCTTTCAAAACCCCTAAAACAATATTGGATACAAATTTATAATTTTTATCATATTCTATCACATTATCACTCATTTTCACTGTTGAGTTGGCTTCTGCGGAATTCATCTGCAAACTCCATTGGAAAATCGAAGAGAGACAGCAAATTGTCGCGTATCAATCCACATGGAATATTTCCAGAAAAACGTTTCGTATCAAGATATTTATTCTGTCCTATGCACTCATATTAGATGCCATCACAAGCTTCGACTTAATTAATCGTGGTAGATATTTGAATAAATGGAAATGAATAATGATACCAATTATTCACTTTATGTTAATTTAATGGTTTGAACATTGCCTGGGAGGCAAGAATTATAGTGATAAATTTCCCTTCTCCAATGATTGGTTGCTGAAATATGAATTTCTCTAGAATTTATATCTGAAATATCAACTTTCTTGTAATATTCAAATGGAAACTCATTTTTTTTCTGTTGTGGTCAGGCTGAGTTTTAAAATTTAAAAAAAATTAGATAAGGAAATTGTTTTAGGGAATCAACTCCGGATCTTTTTTACATAAATTTATAAACACCCTGTATATTTGAGAAATTGTAAAGAACGGGATAGTTTATTTTTGTTTCGCAAATCATATCATCTCATTTGTAAGTAACTGAAGATACAAGGATTGAGATATTTTTATCATTTTGTGTGAGTTATTACACGCTTTGTTGTTTCACCTCCACAATCCGGCTTCTCTATTCAGTCGACCCATTTTCTAGAAAAACTATTCATATTTTTTAAATTGCTTGGCTTCAGATTCATGAATGTTTCTTTCTGAATCTTGAATTGATCACTGAAGACTATTCAGTAAAGAGTGAAGCTCATTTTCTTTCTAAACATTATTCATTTCCATAAGATTTTTATAGCGTAACGATTTCCATTGAGATTTAAATAAAATTATGGAAAATAGTGGAAAATAATCTCCAACTAAGAAATTCAAATATCCAAAATTGAATTTATATGGAAAGTTGTCGTTTTTTTGCAACTTATTATAAATTCATAAAATACAGATGGACATTATAAATGAAAATTTCAAAGGAAAATATTATTCACATCCCTCGAAATCTGATAGAAACGGGGGTTAATCATTTTTAATGAGTGATTATTCTTTTTAGTAATTTTGAATCAAGTAAAACCTCGACCTTTATTGAGTCATTTATTAGCAATTCAATATCGATCTGTGATTAAATATATATTTTTAAAAGACAATACGTCTTCACAAATGGAGAAGGAATTTGAAACTGAACACGTAGACAGCACAATCATATTTCATAACAATGATTATCATATCAAAGACTTGAGTTTAGATGTGACACAACTCTGTTGCCAAAATAATCCGGTAATTAAAAATCACTTGTTCGGACCTGAAACCCCAACAATTATTCTTCCTTCTGTTGTATTATTTGTTGATTGGCCAATTTTGACATGTGAAATAAATAATTAGTAACAGCAATCTTTCATAAGAGGTACATTGATTTGATATGCTTATTCATCCAATTCTAAAATATATTTTCCATGGAGCTTTCCCATTTTCGAACTTATTCCTAATCCTGTCGAATCACATTCTATTCTTTTGTAGATTACAGAACATCTTCCACATCTGTATTCCTTTTGCAATTTCCAGACTGTCGCTAGCACTCAATTTTTTACATTATAAAATGTCTTTCACATAAAAATCAATTTTGTCACATCGAGTGAATCTCGAACGGTAGCTTTTATTTCAGGGTGCGACGAAACATATTTCTCACTAATAAAAAAAGGTTCTATTGACATGATAAAATGATCCTGTAGACACAAACACACTGATTGTACGGCTGGTTGATTAAAACTTCTTATGTTGGCGAGTTTATTCACCAGAATGAAATAAGATTCACAAGCTAATCATTCTTTATCTAAATGTTATAATAAAAAGTAATAAGGTACTTTTTCGTCATTTTATAAGTTCTTGATATGAAATAAAGAATGAAATATTAATTGAAAACTGCAAAAATTTCAAATTTTCAACTACATAAGTAAACGGTTCTCATTGGATTCCAGTTGTCATAAGTTTTATTAAAACATTAAGCAGTTGTCTGCTTGATGATCACGAGGTTATCGTTGCCGTTAGCATAGCGTGTGCTGTTATAATACAGTTTTTATTTATTATTCTATATATAAGAATAAACAATGAACTGATAAACCTTTTATAAATTAAGTTCTCACAATATTATAGTTCTTCCACTAGATTTTTTCTATTGATGATCATAGAATTACGTTTCTTCGGATGAACGTAACCTTGACTAACATTTTTGCGAATATTAACACCTCTAATGGCTCGTAATTGTCAGGGAAGAGGCGTAATTCGCTGATATACTTCTATTTTTTTTTTGTTATTTTCAACGATCCTCAATACATTCCTTATTCAGGAACTTGAATGCTAACTAAGGACAGCGTCGCTATTTGGTTCATGTAATTAAAGACGCATTAGTAGACCCTCTCGGGTGCATGCTCACTTCCAATTGCGAACAATCAGTGCCGTAATCACCGATAATGTGGAAGAAAATTTCCGTTAAATCTATTGATCAGAATTATATGTGGCAGCCGCGAGTTACTAGAGATTTTAGAACCGAAAATATTCTATAAATAATATTAGAGTTGCATTGTTGCAATTATTTGTATACAGAGTGAGTTTTATGTATGGAGCGCTTCAATTACCTCGGAATTTTTGTGCGCAATGGTCTTGTGATAAGGTAGTGAAACTAGTAAAAAGTTCAAAGAAACTAGTTCAGTAAAATATTCATCCAAATCTTGTTATGGGATTTCGGTTAAGATATAAAATATTAAAGATATTACACGTTTCTTGTTGACTTCTACGCTTATCACCATATTCTAATATCATTAAAATATTTGTTCTTTTTCACATAAACGATCCACCGAGACTTTAATTTAAATTTAAGCCACACTTCATAAACAGTCCCTTTTTAAGGGAAACCCATGGACCTGCTGCCAGATTTGAACTTTCTTTCAAGAGTTTTTCTAGAAAAATTGAGTTCTTTGGATGCCTTTCTCAAAGAATAATAATCATTTTGTATTACATTCAAAACCTTCTTAAGATTTTCCTTTGTCCACGATTCTCTAGAAGAGCCGGTCTTTTGCTTATTAGACGTTTGTAAAACAGATGAAGTAAAAGTAAACATTTGAAATATAAAAAGTTTAGGTACGGCCGTCTATCCCAATGGATGTTTATAAATCACACTTCGTAATCTGTTTAATTTATGTTGAACGCCGATGAGGGCGACAATGCGGCCCTGAGCGTTAGAGTTTATGAATTTTGTCGCATGAATTTCGAAACACCCTGTATATCTTAGAATTCTCCAACACGAATGAAATGATTTTATCATAAATATCAAACTAAGTAAAGAAATTCTGCCAACTCGTTTCGGACGTGAAGCCGACCCTGTCGGAATTCTAAGATTTGGCAAAGTCGCGCCCCGTTTGATGTTTTCTATTACATAATTTTTCTATCATAGCAGGCGATTTATTCACATTGTTTGTTTGGAACTAATTTCTAGGAAGATCTTTCTATTTATTCGTTTCATTCGTTTATTTTCTCGAACGATTGAAAATTTCTCTTTAAGTATATAAACGAATGCACAAAGGCATATTTTTCATCATAGTCCACTAATTCTTATCAATATCGACGCTAAAATTATTCGCAATTTCTGAAGTGACCTGAATTTTTTGCTCGCCAGTGTATATTATAGTTTTCTGCTTATAAATACAGAGTAATTTAACAAAAAAATTTACTAAATACTTATATATTGGTACGAATTAGGGTCTAATGATTTTTTTTTTTCTATCATTTGGAAGGTACTGGTACAATAATTGTGTGAGCTGTGTTATTGAAATCGTTAATTATCGTACGTACAAAAGGAAATTTCCATTACTTCACATATTTATGTTCATTGTAAACTATTGTATGTAATTTTTTCTATAGACTAAAACTTTTTCCATTTAATGTCATAATCGATTAATACTTCATTCAACATAATATATTTTTATTATATATATCGTTTATTCGAAAAAATAAATTGTCGAACATAGTATTAAAGGTGAAAAATCTAGGAAAGACAACATCGTATAGGATTTTTCTAGCTCAGAATATCTGAATTTTCCTGAGAAAGAATACCGTGTACTACTTAATATGTGAGTTCTTGAAGGACTCTCTACTTTTATTCTACTAACTACAAAAACCCCGAAGCTTGTTCACAAATAGACGAGTGTTTCGTTATGAAGGTGTTTCTTACGTCATGATTCTCTCGAGAAAAAATAGTTTGGATAAGGATATATGGATCCCAATCCTGAGGTTTGCACGACTGGAAACAGACCCGTGTCAACTTTTTTAGAAAACAGTCATGCTCATTATATTAAGTTTTTTGATTTATTAATAATATATAAATTATTTTGGACAGTACACTCGTTATATTTTTTATGGAGAAGGCCTGAATTATTTTAAAGTACCCGGACTTTTTCAAGCTATACCGTCCAATAGAAATATTTGATTTGGAGGATTACTGCCCCGATAATTACAATTAAAATGTATATTATCTAATATTTTCTGCAATAATAGAATACTGTAACCTAATCTTAGTAAACTATAATTACATCCAACCTCATAGCTAATTTCTTTCATCTGTTTTCTTTTAATATCGTAATTTTTAGCGACTTTTTTTTGGCATCGTTTATGTACATAGAGTCATTTAAGAGAAATGGACACGTTTATGTAATAGATAATCGTAGGAAAATCAACGGTCTTTAGCTAAGTATATGAAAATATTCTATTATACCTAACAGAGATTGAATTTGATCATCTCCTCTTTTGTATATAGGGTGGACGAAAGCTCGAACCTTCTATTTTCATCCTTCTTTCAAATGTATTTCATAGCATAAATAGAATCTTCGTTACTAAAACTTTTGTTGAGCATTCACTATACCGAAATTTGACAGAAATGTTAGTTGTTTGCATTTGTGAATTTTATGTATTAAATGTGAGAAATATTTGATATGAATAATGTAGTTTTCTACTAAATGAAGGGGAAAAGTTGTAACTCCCAAATCAGGCTTTAAATCAACACTGAAAAGCGAAAAGATTGGAAAGCCGCCACCGCCGACTTATGCTATAGACGTGGTCGTACATTTTGACATTTTGGTACAACTTCACAGGCCAAAAAACCACGTAGAGTAGCACCTAGAAGTACAAGGACAAAAATTATTCTCAGTCGAATACAAAGCTAATATCTTCAAGATCATATACAACAATAAAATTGATATATTCGTATCTCACCAACCGCTCCATTACCATTAAAGATTATTGCCTATCCGAAGCTTTCATCCTCCTTACGCGCGTTCCACAAGGTTCCATTCTAGCCCTTCTTCTATACATCGTCTATAGGTTTGTTACCCAAGTCCTTATTAACCCATGGTAGAGGTCCAGTTGTATGTGGATGACACCGCACTAATTTCTTCGGCCCAAAACATACGCTCTCTCAAAATCAAAACCCAAAAAAAATCTACTGAATCCATTTTCTTTTTTGAATTTTTGAAATTTTGAAATTTTGAATTTTTGAATTTTTGAATTTTTGAATTTTTGAATTTTTGAATTTTTGAATTTTTGAATTTTTGAATTTTTGAATTTTTGAATTTTTGAATTTTTGAATTTTTGAATTTTTGAATTTTTGAATTTTTGAATTTTTGAATTTTTGAATTTTTGAATTTTTGAATTTTTGAATTTTTGAATTTTTGAATTTTTGAATTTTTGAATTTTTGAATTTTTGAATTTTTGAATTTTTGAATTTTTGAATTTTTGAATTTTTGAATTTTTGAATTTTTGAATTTTTGAATTTTTGAATTTTTGAATTTTTGAATTTTTGAATTTTTGAATTTTTGAATTTTTGAATTTTTGAATTTTTGAATTTTTGAATTTTTGAATTTTTGAATTTTTGAATTTTTGAATTTTTGAATTTTTGAATTTTTGAATTTTTGAATTTTTGAATTTTTGAATTTTTGAATTTTTGAATTTTTGAATTTTTGAATTTTTGAATTTTTGAATTTTTGAATTTTTGAATTTTTGAATTTTTGAATTTTTGAATTTTTGAATTTTTGAATTTTTGAATTTTTGAATTTTTGAATTTTTGAATTTTTGAATTTTTGAATTTTTGAATTTTTGAATTTTTGAATTTTTGAATTTTTGAATTTTTGAATTTTTGAATTTTTGAATTTTTGAATTTTTGAATTTTTGAATTTTTGAATTTTTGAATTTTTGAATTTTTGAATTTTTGAATTTTTGAATTTTTGAATTTTCAATTTTTGAATTTTTAATTTTTCAATTTTTCAATTTTTCAATTTTTCAATTTTTCAATTTTTCAATTTTTCAATTTTTCAATTTTTCAATTTTTCAATTTTTCAATTTTACAATTTTTCAATTTTTCAATTTTTCAATTTTTCAATTTTTCAATTTTTCAATTTTTCAATTTTTCAATTTTTCAATTTTTCAATTTTTCAATTTTTCAATTTTTCAATTTTTCAATTTTTCAATTTTTCAATTTTTCAATTTTTCAATTTTTCAATTTTTCAATTTTTCAATTTTTCAATTTTTCAATTTTTCAATTTTTCAATTTTTCAATTTTTCAATTTTTCAATTTTTCAATTTTTCAATTTTTCAATTTTTCAATTTTTCAATTTTTCAATTTTTCAATTTTTCAATTTTTCAATTTTTCAATTTTTCAATTTTTCAATTTTTCAATTTTTCAATTTTTCAATTTTTCAATTTTTCAATTTTTCAATTTTTCAATTTTTCAATTTTTCAATTTTTCAATTTTTCAATTTTTCAATTTTTCAATTTTTCAATTTTTCAATTTTTCAATTTTTCAATTTTTCAATTCTGCTTCAAAGCAGTTCTGCTTTATCTGTATTGAATATACTTCCCGGCTTATTAAATATATCATTTCATTCCATAAAGGTAGAAAGTAAGTAAGTAAGAAGTATTCCATTACTTCAGCTCGATTCATCCCCTTGACTCTGGCCAATGATACGTCTCCAGATTTATACTTAGATCGAGACAAGAACTGTTGTAACCAAGCGTAGCCTGCTTCACTTTTTTCGTTATCAAATCTATGTCTAAGACCAAGCTGCTCAGCGAAAATTTAAGCCACACTTCATAAACAGTCCCTTTTTAAGGGAAACCCATGGACCTGCTGCCAGATTTGAACTTTCTTTCAAGAGTTTTTCTAGAAAAAATTGAGTTCTTTGGATGCCTTTCTCAAAGAATAATAATCATTTTGTATTTCGTTCAAAACCTTCTTAAGATTTTCCTTTGTCCACGATTCTCTAGAAGAGCCGGTCTTTTGCTTATTAGACGTTTGTAAAACAGATGAAGTAAAAGTAAACATTTGAAATATAAAAAGTTTAGGTACGGCCGTCTATCCCAATGGATGTTTATAAATCACACTTCGTAATCTGTTTAATTTATGTTGAACGCCGACGAGGGCGACAATGCGGACCTGAGCGTAAGAGTTTATGAATTGACCTTTAGTTATACGAGATACAGCGAATTTTCTCTCTTAATCCCAGTACGAGTACGTAATAACGAAACTCATTTAAATTTTTTCTCGATTTTCGACAATCAGTTATTCTCATAAAGGCTTATATAGCAAAAAACGATACTTCATACTGACAACCGCTACGGGAGCATTCCGGAAACAAAGTAGATGCGATATTGCGTCCATAAACATTTGATTAATGGCCACACCAGCGCTCAGTGCATAAACCACACAACTGTTGGCGACAGAAACATCAATGTTATCGGCTTCAATTTTTATTCCACCTATAGTATTTAAAATGTTTTATTGTCACAAATTTGTTACAATTTGTAGGCAAAAGCTTGGAAAAACTAAAAAACAAACATAAATATCAATTGGCAAATGATTGTGTATTTTTTGCATTGTAAAATATTGAGCCCTTAATTCTGAACGTGGCCCAGGTAAGTAAAGGTCGTAATCTGCATTAGTAAGTGGATATCGTACTTACGAATTAAGCAAAAATGAATAAAGGAAGGAAGAGTCAAATTTTTTAATCCTTTAAAGAAGTCCTTGCAGTTAACTCTGCTGTTTAATCCCAGTAAATAACTAACAGATTTCTTTTGTAGTTCAAAGTTCGCTTAAATTGGCCACGGCGATCTAATGAAAAGTTCTATCAGTATTATTAAGTTTTCTTAGATTATTTTTGCCCAATTGGTATAACACGAATTAGAAATTATTGGGACATGAAGAAATAATGCAATTCACTTCTATTAAAGTAAATAGATCACATTTATAGATGGCTGAAGGTTTTCTTTCTACTGCTATCCATAACATTCGTAAATAAATATCTAGTAACCCACTCGAAAAAACCAGAGTCATTTCTGAGCCACCGTATTCGCCAGATATAGCTGCCTGTGACTTTTTTATCTCGAAGCTTCAAAATCCACTTTGGAGAACGCGCACCATGAGGTCTTTTAGGCTATAAAAAGTGTATGGATAATTGTTTGAAGCATTGGCCTATTTTGAAATAGAAAATGGAGATTTGCATTCACATATACAGAAATGTTGTTTTTTCAGTTAACTTGTAACACATGGAATAATAAATTAGAAACGCTAAGCATTTCCCAGTTTTGAATGAGACAACGTCCATTCCCAATTTGTAAATTATCAGTAACTTATTCTACGAGTATTTATAATTCGAAACAGAAAAATTTCTTTCGTATAATGGGTGAAAATAATATTTTTCCAAACTCAAATTTAACTCGCTGACAATTTTCAAAATAAATATCTCATGATATATTTAGATAGAGTTAGTTTATTATTGAATGACGGTTAACTGATAAGTGTGGTGATTTAGTGAGAGGGTGAAAAAATGTCGTTCAAATAACCAAACGCCATAAATAAAGTCTAAAGCGCGAATCGGCGTAGACTATTCAGCATAGTTCAGTTGTTTGTGCTTACGTCGGCATATCCTCCGAAGAATTTATGTGACACCACTTCTGTGTTTGCCTCTGTTCGCGTCCTAAGGTCAGGTCATGGTTTATAGAGAAGAAAATCTTTTCATGATGAATATTCACGATCCATTTAATCTACGAGGCGCATATTAGAAAATGGCACTGAAATTCCAGACTGAAAAACTTTATCATGCGATAAATATCGTCAAGGACGCCTGCACGTTCATTATCCTGTGAGGATACATCATTCGTTATCTCACATTAATCCTTTTATGGATGCGTTTTTTCAATGAGGCGTTGTAATGAGTCCATCTTAGGTAAATTTCTTCAGTAATCAATTGACAATGTTTTAAGTCAAACATGAAAAGAGTATCTCCATTTTCCATGGAAATATCGGTGCGCATATGCTTTTACAAAATAGTTCATCTATAAATCGTATTTTTGGCGAGCTTGCAATGCTCGTGAAATTATTAAAAGTTTTGTTTCAAGGAATATGTATTATAAGAATGAATTAAACACATGTCAAGTGCCTAATTAGGAAGTTTTTGGACTTTTTCCAAACGTTTACGTCCCAGTTTTCTTAATTATTAAAGTCGAATCAACTTGGAATATTCCATTTTTGCTTTTAGTACTACTGCATTCAATTAGTGTTTTCTATATAGTCAAGTGCTGCTAAAATTTTGTATTCCGTTTAATAAAAAACCAATTATCCAATGTTAGCTCGCTGTTCACAATTCTACTTCACAATTAAATATATGTATAGAGCATTTGCATGATAATTGATCACAGAAAGTCTCAATTAGTTCAGTATTGTGAAAAAACATTATCAAGTTCTCTGCAATGCTGTTTTGAATATTTTATTGTTTAATGTTGTGATTATTGATTAAATACAATAACTAACAATATTTCTTTTTTTTTTCTGGATTGTTTCAACATGTTTTGTAGAAAAGAAAAGATTTTTCATTGTAAAAATACTCTCGAAGATAACAAGTTGGTATTATCAATATAGCTTGTAGTAAATATAATCATCGGAAATAATTGAAACATCAATCCAAACAGAAAGTATAAGTAACATCTATTATTATTATTAGAAAAAAAAATTTTTGACAGCAGAAACACTAAATAGTGAACGTCTAAGAAAACGTGGGAAGGTTCAGGTACCACAAATATTACCTGCTTTCTATCACTCGTTAATACAATCATCCTATGGAGTTATTGAGAATATCTACTATTGTTATGACTAAGGGAATGCTTCGTCGCTTCTAATTGCTTGTGTGCAATTTTTTCAATGAATCGTATTTCAACACAATCCCATATGATTTTGATGAAATTAATGAAGTGTGAAAGAAACTTTTTCAACTTAATTTGATGTCGTTCAACAGAAAACAAGAAAAGATCTTCAAAGGAGGGGCTATAAAAATGAGAGTCATCCTTACAAAAAAAATCCCATTACTTCATTAATATAAGCATGGTAAACTGACAATGGAAATGGCGCATTATTTTAGTCGGACAAATTTCTTTGAGGTAATAATAATGAATAATCTCCCGTTTGAAATAAATATCAACCAGTTGGTATTTAATTATTGGTAACTCGCCCAAATTACATGTTTACCGCCCTCTACGGGGCTAATGACGCAATATCGAGGTTGTCTTGACCTAAACAAACGATTTAAAAATATCCAACTTGTTGGTTATCATCAAAAAAATGGGTCGAGAGCCCCAGGAAGTCTGTTACCTTGTGTATTATTGAATGTAGATCCCCAATGAGTATGATGTTTAGTTTAACTACATAGTTTCAGTTTTCTTTATTTATTTTCTTTCTTTATTTCTTCATTTATGGTGATTTTTCAGAAGTTATAACAAAAATCCTTATGATCATCCACTAAACAAATTTTAAAACGATGCCGAAATTACAGGTAATGCTGCTTATACGAAGTACAAGAAGACGATGACATTTACCACCAAATAATTGGTACAATTGTTCCTTGGATTCTTAGAAAGCACAAATACCATCCATATTATATTATAGAGTAGGCTTCTGCTAATAGCCACTGATCGACTCATTTTATAGTAAACGTGAAAATAAACTGTTTACGTCTGTTAAGAGTTTGTTCTATTTATAACACGCTTTTCGTCACAGCTCAATTTTCTCAAGTAAAACAATAACTGGAAGTTCCAATTAATGCAATAAAACTTAATTTGCAGCGTGTGAATTTGCGATCTTCATTGGTATCAAATTGGATGTATTGGAATTTATTGTTTTTATAGCAAAAAAATAATAACTGAGGGAAATATTGAGACATTTGGAGGTCAGTTAATTATTGAGCTTTCTTTTCAACAGACATTACATGGGGTTCAAACATAACTTATTCAGAAGTTATCTAGAAAATTCACAATTTAAAATATATTTTATAGTACAGATACATTTTGTATACACATATTTTGTAGCCTCTATTTTCTTATTCAACTTAGTGTTTTGTTAAAACTCATACTGGTTCTTAAGATTTATTCTTATCAGTAATTCGTTTATGTCCGTGATTCCCTAAGAAGTAGACATGGACCACCAGGTCTCCACGGGAGGGGACTCCATGAAAATTTATTTGGTCAAGATAGAGAAGAACTTGAAATGTTGGCTTGACTTCTCCTACTAATATAGGAAAATGATATCATGAAGGAAAATGAAGTCATGAAGAGTTCCAACGATTGCTGTTACATACCGAAGCACGCTGGTTCTCAAAAGGTGAATGTGTATCAAGATTTCATTTTTTGACTCAGTTTTTGAGTTTCTGGAAAGTGAAGATAATGATTTGAAAGAAAACCAGAGCAATTTTAAAGCAAACATCGTGTATTTGACATATTTCTTAGAAAAATTCAATGACTTCATATTCAATTTAATAAAAACAAAGAGGGCGAGTTTAGCTATTCTTCTATTATCGCAACATATTTGTATTTACCTAATTCAAAAAACTGGGCACCGGGCATACATTTCGACGCTCTTCGGTGTTTCTTTTATTGGATTCTGGTGATGATATAATTCAATTAAAGAAGCGCGATGGGTGAAAATCCAACACAGTTTCGGAGGGTTACGTAGACGACTCAATAAAGAAACAAAATAGATTCCGCTATGAAAATTTTAACGGTAACAACTAGTTCGACTTCAAGCAACATTGGAAATGTTCAACAATCCGATAAGTACTAACACAACTATAGATGTTATTTCTTAAATGTTGCCAATTCAAGTACCAATAGTAATATAACTTCTTTACTTCAATTTAATAATTGAATCACAGTTTTACTTACTTTACTTTTAATATTACTACTATTACAAAATAAAAATTAATAAAAGTCTTGTCGAATTTTCTCTAATCTACGAACTGTATGAAACTCGTGAGTGTGGTAACTTTTTTCCACTCGTATGAATTGCCAAACCGTCCTACTCGTAAAAAAGGATTACTTTACTCACTCGTTGCATAAATACCTATTTTTAAACTGCTACTTTACGATGATCTAACCTTAGAATCTTAGAAAAGATTTGTACAAAATAAAAAATAAAAAACAGATTTGCATACATAATGCAAATAGCTGTGTCGTGGCTACGAAGGTTTTTCAATGAGTAGTTTGAGCGTGAGAGTGATGGAAAAATAACATAAGACCTATCTTAAAATTAAGTCCCATCTTGGTTACATCTTTTGTCATATTTCTGTATGTGTCGTAATTTAGGGAACTACGCATAGTGCGACCCAAAAGTTCATCCATTGTGTCTCCTTTTCATACTAGAGCACTCAATTCTCTGGAGTTCCGTAATGTCTCTCTCACTTCTAGAAAACGCGGATATAAGTTTAGTACTAAACTAGAAGAATTTGAACGTTAAATTCTTTGCTGAGTCTAGTATCTTGTCCACTGAGACGGCAATACACAGACAATAACTCCATTTAGTATTCGTATTCTTTGAAATTTGTTTTCAGGGAATTTCTTTGCCTATTTCAATTCTTGAGGATTGTTCCTGTAAGTAAAAGTTCTCTAATTTTCTATAGCCGACTCTACTAAATGGTTAAGGTCCTACAACATTCAACTTGTACCATTTTTTAAGAAAAGTTCCGTTTTGTTTATAGTAACTTTTTCTCTGTACCTTCCGTCACTTGTAGTGCAGTTTTTGGATATATTATCATCATATATTATCAATTTTATATTGGTGATATAAAATTACATATTTCTCGAGAGGTTATTTTTTTAAATTGCAATTATTTTTGTTGTATTGATAAAATGAGAAATTTGCTCTCAATCGTCTCCGAATAATAAAGATAGATATCTTGTTTTTCACTTATACTCAATTTTCGATAAAAAACTTCGCAAGGTACATTAGCATGATAACTTCCTCAGTGTATGTACACTTATCATGTTCTACCAAGAGAGTTAGATACGCTTAAAACTAGGAATAACAAGTAGCGTACGTTTAACTTCCAATATTCTCGTACAAACTCGAACTTACCTTAAGTTTACGACTGCAGTTTCCCTCAAATAAATTAGTCACAAACTACCGCATTGCGGTACTTCCCTCCTACCTGAATTTTATTTACATTGAGATTGCATATATTATTACGTTCAAGATCTAACGTATCGCTAACTTTGGAAAACCACAATAGTATTGGCAACAACAAACATTGAAGCGGTGTTGACAATTTTCATTATTTTTATTCAAATATAATTCGTGTGATTTTATATATTCGCGGTCCCCTCGTTTTTATAAAAGGCACCGTATGCCTAAAGTCCTCCATTTTTTAATTATTTCACATTTTCTAAATTTTTGGACACATGCTGCGCCCCACTAAAAAAATTATATTTCTAATTTTAAGTGAATCAGGTCGAATATTTTAGGGATTTGGACAAATAACCCTGACAGCTTTCAAAATATGTAAAAACCTTGACAAAAATTTATATAGGGAACCGAATTTCGCTATCTAGAAACTCAATTTTTTCAAACGGCAACCCCCATTTTTCTCTTCACCATTGGATTCTACGCTTCAAATTGATGGGACTTCGTTAGTGAATTCAAATACTTCATTGATAAATCCTAAACGGGACATGATGAACACTTTTGCAACGCTTAAACGTCAAGCTGTTTTCATTCTTTGTTTGTTTTTTGATATGTTAGCTTTTTTTTGGTCGCTTCAGACAATGAACTGACAATGAAAAACCATGAAGATTGCAGTTTTTCAAGCTTCTACAAGAACCGTCAAGGTTTTCACATATTTTGAAAGTTGTAAGTGTTAGTATGAACTTCTAGACGCCTATAAATCCATTGGTGCTCGAATGTCATTGAAAACTCATTTCCTCCATTTTCATCTGACATTTTTTCCCGAAAATTTGGGAGCTATCAGTGATGAGCAGGGTAGGGTGGAAGGCTCCACCAAAATATTAGAACAATGGAAATTCGCTATCAAGGACGATGGATTCGTCCATGATGGGTGATTACTGTTGGTTTTTAAAAAGAGAAAGTGCAACCCCTCACAAAAGGAAAAAGAGTTAATTGATATTGACTTTTTTTCAAAAGTTTTTGTTTTCAATAGATGTGAGGCATGTTGATTAAAAGTAAACTATGAATATTGTGAATATAAAGGATTTAAAAAACGTGAAATAATTTTTTTAATAAATATTAAATATTTTACCAATGAATATGTTGTACGTGGTACAATTATTTTTTCTAAATTTTCGTTTTTGTTTAGGTCCATTTTATTACAATATTCTGTCCATTCTTGTGTTACTACAACTTTTTTTTGTCGACCAGTGATTATTAAATAATAATCAAATTCAACGAGATTATATTTATTGCAACTTTGATGAATATACTGTAAATGTAGCTCCAACTCCGAAATTATGACATTAGACATTGAGAATATTCTATGAAAAATAATCAGTATTTCTTAAGGATTTGTAAAAACACAAAATATATAGCGTGATCCATTTGAAATAACAAAGTTCTTTATTTCTCCGGAAAAATGAAAGATCTGACAACAACGTATATATATATATATATATATATATATATATATATATATATATATAGTATGAAAAATCATTATTTCGAATGAATGTTCTCATTCCCCATATATTATTATTATTATTGCCGTTACGAATAAAATGATTAAAATATGAGTCAGTTATGATTTTAATTTATATAATCGCTTAAGGAAGTTAATTAATGTAAATTTTCTCTTTGTTGCAGATTCCGTCGGGTCCAATAGTTTTGATGAAACATTTGGTTGGAGAGACTATAGGCAATCGAACAATCCAACCGTAAAACCAACCATAACTTTGAATAATGTTTCCCAATAGAGTAATTCATACAATTTATCCAGCAGCAAGGCAAAACTGCACCTGTATCGATTGAATGAAAAAATGAGTGGCCTAAACGACAATTTCACCTTCTCCAACATCACGGCTGAAGTGATAGTGGAAACGACATGGCTGGATGACTTGTTATTGGCTCTAAAAGCAACCATCATGGGCTCAATTATTATAGCTTCCATTTTCGGGAACCTTTTGGTTATAGTTTCGGTAATGAGACACCGAAGATTAAGGATTATAACGAATTACTATGTGATTTCATTAGCTTTAGCAGATATGTTGGTAGCCATGTTCGCGATGACTTTTAATGCGAGTGTACAAATTTACGATGAATGGAAATTCGGATACTTTATGTGTGATGTTTGGAACTCTTTGGATGTTTACTTTTCTACGTCGTCCATTCTACATCTGTGTTGTATAAGTGTTGATCGATATTATGCCATAGTCAAGCCTCTTAAGTATCCTCTGACAATGACGAAAAATGTTGTAGCATTTATGATACTCAATACTTGGACAAGTCCAGCAATAATTAGTTTTTTGCCAATATTCAAAGGTTGGTACACCACATCGGAACAACAAAAAAGGAGAAGTGAAAATCCTAACAAATGCGAATTCATTGTGAATAAACCTTACGCAATAATTAGCAGTAGTATATCTTTTTGGATACCGTGTACCATTATGATATTCATGTACTTGGCCATATTTAGAGAAGCGACTAGACAAGAACGGGAGCTTTATAATAGACAAGGTGCTGCTCTACTCCTCCATCAGAACAATACAAACGGAGACATGCTTTCCAATTCCGGTGGGTCATCAAAGACTCTCACGCAACACGATATCAATCAAGATTTGCATCATACACCCACGAAAGAAAGAAATGTGTCTAAAATGAAGCGAGAACACAAGGCGTCTAGAACATTGGGTATCATAATGGGAACATTCATGCTGTGCTGGGCACCGTTTTTTATTTGGTACGATACGGTATACCTCTGCGATTCATGTCGCGACAGCTGTCCCGAGGCTGTAGTTACTGTAATGTTTTGGATAGGATATTTCAACTCGGCTTTAAACCCCATCATCTACGCTTATTTCAACCGCGACTTTCGAGAAGCTTTCAAAAACACTTTACAATGTGCGTTCTGTAGTCTTTGTAAGAGGCCTCCTTCAGACCTTGATTATATAGATCCCAGACGACCTTCCATGAAAAACGACGATAGAGTGAGAAGCGTTTTTTCCGATACTTACCTTAAACACGATAGAAGAGGTTCCGAAATTGGTTCGACTCTCTGAGTAGATGTTACTAGCAGCAGACTCACCACCACTAGTTTTTAAAGAGGTGGTGTATTTGCTGCTAGTGTGAATTAGGTTATTACTTGAATCGTAGATAAAAGATGTTACGGATGCGTCGAAATTTAAAGGATTCCTTATTTACTTTCAAATTAAAAATTCAGATCACAATGTAGTGATGTTATGAAACGTCAACAACTATTTCTATATGGAAACACGTTATTTGTTGATAGTTTTTTTAGGACACGATAAATCAAAAAATAAAAACAACACAACAAACACACTTTTCATTTTATGTCTTGAAAAATGTTGTATAAGAAAATTATGCATATCGTTGTTTGAATTATCAATTCTGAAGAAGAAATTGTCGTCATAAACTTATTGATAGCTCGATGAGCTCTTAACGTATACTCATTCATCATATTAAGTTACGTGAGATGTCGTGGAATACTGACTTATCTCTTAAGATCACCCTGAAGATGCTATTAAGATCATGACAACATGACTGCATAATAGTAATTGATGCGGCCGGGTTGGATCCTACATCGACATGATAAACTAATTTTAAGATGCATTTTGAGAACAGATTTGTTTATAGGAAAAAGAGTGGCGGAAGGCAAACGAAATTTGAGTTAAGAGTTAGTTTTTTGATTATACTTCGAATGCGGAAACGCTAAGAAAAAAATTGTTGTCATAGAATGAAAGTTCACTAAATTTCTACCGTACCACCGGTCGTTTTTCCACAAAACGCGATCGAAATCAAGTATGTAAGATTGTCCCGCCACTGCGGATTTTCTGTAATACACTTTTATTGAGAATCGTTGTAGAGACAAGGATCAAAGTCCTTGAGTTTTTTTTACATTCAAAGGTTTTGGAAATGCCAACGTTTTTTATTAGTATCAACTAAGGACAAGTATGGGACCGAAGAAGAGATCTAAAATAATTGCATTCTTGTGTTCTGTTAATGTTTTGAGATATTCTCTACATGGAAATGCGAGATCATTTTATGTACTTTCATACAATGTCCTTGGAATTTTAAAGAAATGTTTCGAAATAAATATTATGACGAAAATATATGCCTTAGTTTTCTAAATATATATTCCAATTACTTTTTTCGTCCAATAAGACGGTGGTGTTACCAAAAAGCTTATTGCAAAATTAATTTAAGGTCTTGAGAAACACAACGTACCTCAATATTTGTCTTTTGGATTTCTTTTGATTAAGCTATTAAAGTTTTTGTTTTCTTGTACTGCAACAATTGTGAAATGACGGCAAAAACAAAATGAAATCTTTAAATCGTTTTCGGAGACTAAAGGTAAGTATTCCTTCAGTTTATCTTTAGTCTCTGAAGATGATAACTTGGTTATCGAAACTCGCGTCAGACAGTGTAATTGTGGGCGTTTGTGCAGTGGTATTGTGAACTTAAAAAGCCAATTCAATAACTTTCTATTCTATGAGAACAGTTTTTTCCTAAGGTATTTGAATTATAATGAAAAAAATCTGATCGACTAATTGAGTCGCAATCTTATCAAGTTTTTATGGAGATCTACACAATTTTTACGACAAATTTCCTCGCATTCAAAAGTGTAGCGTGACTTATCATATAATAACTTTTTCAAACCATGGCGAGAAACTACGTTGGATGGTAGTTTATTTCGTCTTGTTCTGTTATTTCTTTGAATTCTCAAAGCTCAAATGTTTAAACCATCATCTCACTGCCCCTTACTTACTTACTCCCTTTAGAGTACATGATTTTCCACTGTGATCATTACTCTTACAAATCCATCATTGATCTTCTTGTGACAAAAGCTGCATTGGTTTTGGAGATCATTTTTTACCAAAGTATCTCAACAAACAGCTTTTCTGTTTTGTCTAACATTCACCTGTGAAAATATGACGAATAACGTGTTTTTCCATGAGGTATGTCGAGGGATTTTGATGAAAAGTATTGGAGAAGAAACAAAACAAAATATAAAAAGCAATTGCCTCAATTGGCATTAAAAGTAATTGCCTTTTAACAATGTCTCTTTTGGAGTCGTTGAACGTTTTGGATATACCTTGTATTTATATCTATCATATATTTTTGGTGGAATTTTGGCCTAAATGACGATTGGTTTCAGTTGAATTAGAGATTGGAGATTAGCATTTATGCTAGAACTTTAACAAGTATCATATATTGATTGACGCCCACCGCATCTGTACATTTTTGAATCTATGTTTAATCTATGGTGCTGTTTTTTTTTTTTAATTTTTAATATTTGAGATTTTCTCAAACTGTATAGCCTCTATTGACATGTATAAAGTGTAAGCTGTAATTTTATAGTGTTGTACATATTTAAATTGCCAAAAAATGTAGGATTAATTCGAATTATTGAATAATATATGTTTCGATATGAAGTGTGAATAGCAATTTTAAAAAAGAAATTAATGTTAAATATATCTAATTATGAGCCACTATGTTTGTTATTATTTATTATTTTGTACCTTATTTGCTGTGATATTAGAGAACTATCAAAAAAATGTAACGCTATTTGCACTCTTTACGTATAAGGTAATTTTTGTATTGAATAAATTCTCATTCTATTTTCATTGATGTAATAAAAAGAATAAATAGGCTTTTCAAAAAAAAACTTGTGTCCGATTGAAAATTATATTCTATATTTTGATTTAAAAAAGTGACTTATCCGATTTACAACGAAGTGATAACTCAATCTTCTATTTAGTACAACACGACCCGTGGATATAATTCCTAGAAAGTGATTTATTATTACTAGTATACAGAGTGAATTTTATGTATAGATTTTTATAAATTTTTGGCCTGTAGTATGGTGGTATTTACATTGTTGTCAGATCTTTCCCTTTTCCGGAAAAATAGTGAACTGAATACATTGAAATAACAAATTTGATAATTTTTCTGGAAAAAGAAATGATCTGACAACAATGTAGATACTACCATAATACCGGCCGTATCACAAGACCCTCAATTTATAAAACTCACTCTGTATAACAGAAACAAATCAGCTTGAAAGCAATGACTTGTCTGATGATAATATATAATAATAATTTTATTATAATAAAATTGGATTTAACTCATTGCATTCAACAACTCTAGGTTTTCTCTTTTTGGAATTGTTTAATCTGATAAAAGTAATTGCCATGAAACAAAAATTAAACTCGACAATTGATCGATATAAGTAAACATCAATAACATTTTCCGCATACAAATACGATTATATCAGGACGAAATGTTCATCCCTTCTATTGCCACCAGAAAAGGTAAGAAAATAATGGAAAGGATATTGAAAAACCTTTGTTAAACAAAATGAAGATACCTATTCGTTTGCTTGTAAGTCTTTTGTAAATTTTTGTGTTTCTTTCTATGAAAGACATTACAGATTCAAAATTGAACCCTTCATAATATGAGCAGTGGTGGAGGGAAATACTTCATGTAACATGGTCGTGGTGGAATCAGATTGTCTTCTTAAGGAGTTGTTGTTTGTGCCAAATCATGTCAAACATATGAAGGAAAAACTCTCATGTTGCTGCGATGTTCTTCAAATTGATGAAACAAAAACGTCATTAGAAATAATCGATCATCAAGTTTTTGATGAATGGACAAATGGAGTGTGAAGTCAGCCGTGCAATGATGGGAGAACCCATGAAAATTGGGCACAAATATGTCCACCCACATGAATGGTACAAACTTTTAAAATTTTTCAAATTTGTACAAAAATTATTGGTATTAGGAAAAGAGATTCTTCTGGAAACCCCTACAAATAGGATGATGCTTCGCTATAAAGATAAAATACTTTTAAAAAAGGAGTCTAGATGCAAAGGATGATTCTGAAAAAATTTCCCCATGGATATTCTATTCACAAATTCCCAGAAAAACGATCTAATACAATTAACGTAACGACCCAGAAGTTGTTGATTTGCAGATGATTAAATCAAAGTTTCTGAAATTTTATGGGATACATATTTTGCGAAGTGGATTCACTATTTTTCGTCAATTTCTTGTTTAAATTGAATTTTGATCTATGCTTTGGTAAGGGCATAATATTATAAGTCACTTTTCACTGAGGTCAAATTACGTTATATTTTTATATAATATGAAAACCTGGAAAACAATAACAATTAACAGCATATAGAGGATTTATCAGCAAAGAAGATTCAAATTGCAAACAAATCGGCAGGAATATATTGAAGTTTTTCTTGGTTTGCCAGTTTTTGACCGTCATTTGACTTCTCATCGTTGATATGGTAGATGTATAATGGAGGTTATTATTCACGAGGGGAAGTTTACTGCATGAATCACTGAGTGAATAATAACTCATTATACGCGAGTAGAACACTATACTTCATCCATGATAACAAAATATTTTTGTTGGAAAATTTTGTTACATTTTTAAAATACCATTATTTTATTGTAACAAAAATTTTATACAATATATTATTGTTCATTTGAACATATCAATACAAAAATCTAGCTATCAAATAACGTTTTTAATATAAAAATTAGTTCACATTCAATTGTTAGACCCATATAGAAACAAAAGCGGACAACAACAAAACTAAAAACATCGTTCGAAAAACAGAAATGAAAATACTCAGAAACAGAAAGAGAAACACAGACAAAAGACACGATCTAATGTGGAGGACATAGTCAGATGGGGACGTAAAAAGAGCCTGGAACGAAAACGTTGAAAGGATGACCAGAGAAAGATTAGCAAATATCGTACGAGACGGTAAACCAGGACACGACGACCTGTAGGAAGACCTCCAAAAAGATGGATGGATTCATCAACATCTCATGGTCAAAGATGACAAGTTACTACAGGCCTAAGGCCTACAATAAGTTAAAGAAGAAGAAGAAGAAGTCCTGGAACATATTCACAAAAAATATATATGATAAATCATAATATAATATATTATAAATTATAACATAACATAAAATTTTGAATATTTATCATGTGGATGCCTTAACGATCCAATAGCTCTAGAAAACTGTTCGGTGATAAGTTTTCTTCTCAGCATCACGTACTTTGAAGAGAATGTTGATCTTTACTGTTGTATTAAAACCTAGTCGCACTTGGACCAAAAAATTAAACACCAATATATACTCTGAGCTTTCGAATACTTATGTAATCATTATCGGAGAATTAATTAATTGAGAATTATGGCGTATTGAAGTTTATTCTCTTTTAAAAAAATCATCAAATTCATAACAATCCAAACATCTTCCCTTTCACTTTTTCTCCTTAAAGCTGCAGACATTTGTATACATTTTCCTACCATATTACAAAGGTCACAAGTTCATCCATAAAAGCACTTTCGTGGCATAAAAAATTCACTCTTTCATTTTACAATTTCTACCTCCAAATATCGCATTACTGTTTTTGATGTTTCGAAAAGTAAGAGAGAGAGAGAACTTTATTTTCAAAAAATTGTTACAATTTGAAGCTTGTAAAAACTAAAAAACAAACAAAAAAATAACTAAATAGAGACAAATAAAATAAAATTTCACTTTACAGAATGAAACCACAATGAGTAACAAAATTATAGGTAATAGTGCAGCATGTCTGGAATTGAATATTATTAGAATGAAAGTTGTTTACAGAGTAGAAGGTACTTTCCAGTAAATATGCCCAGTAACCAATAACACATTGGCTGTAGCGGGCCAGATTGGTGGCACTGCCGGGCCAGATCTGGCTCGTTGGACGTAGTTTGGAAATTCCTGCCTTAAACGAATACAAATAAGGTTTATTTAACGTTGAGATTATGAAAAAACATTCTCATACTATTGACTAGTTGAAATGTTATACCTCTAGTTATTAAAGTAAGTTTAAAACAGAAAAGTTCTGGCACCACCTTCATGAGCTCGCACTGGAGAATATCCTCAATAAACAGTATGGGACTTAGAATTAATTCAAATTTGAATACTTTTTTCTCACTATGTATTAGTGCAGTGATAATGTTAAAAAGAATATGATGTCATAGGTAATTGTGTTAAATTTTAATAACTATTTATGTATGAACCATAGAGCTGGAGCTTGGAAGCTAGCTGGAGTGGGCATCAACTGCTGAAGAATGAAGATTAGAAATTTGTGGTTCTAATGTTCTTAATGTTCAAACTATTTCTATTAAAATAAAATATAGAACATCAAACAATAGATAGTCTACTATAAGTTATGGAATCCTTGTATAAATTGTGACAAGTACGTTGGTCAGTCGAAAACATTAATCGGATGAACTCTCCCAAAATGATGGTAAATAATATCCCGCCTGGTGTTCCTCTTCCACACAAGTTCTTTATGAAGGAAATTCTATGAATTATGAATCTGTCAGAGTTTTGACAAAAGAGAATAATCACAAAAAAGTCTATCTATAGAAACGACATATATTGCCAAAATGATTCATATTTTGTTGCTAAAACTGATTTGAATGTAATCTATGTAACTAAATAACTTCGCCTAAGCTATGAAATCAACTCTATTCATAACGACCTAACCTATAAAAATTTATTGTCACTCATTATCGAACCAATAAATTTTCAGCTCAATTCATAAATTCGATCTCTAATTTATTCAGTGTGTGTGTTTCTTATCACATTTTTTATTATTTGTTACTACTAAAAGCAATCATGTCTCATGCATATGTTCGAGTTCAAAGTTGGCGCGCAATGAATAGAGAAAAAAAACTAACTCAATTGTGAACGGGCAAAGCTTAAATAATTTAAGTGAGAACATCAGTTCCGTGAGTGAGGTTAACGATAGTGGTACAGACTTGTGCAATCTACGAACGTTTAATAATCATAATTTGGATAATGATAATAATATTATTATCATATTGTTAAATACAGTAAGAATAAGATTAAGTAAAAAAATTTATGTTTGTTTATTTTTAAAATGAAAAAAAATCATATTAAATGAAAAATAAATAAAGAAATGAAATAAAGTTAAAGAAGAAAAAGTTATGTTATGAATAAGTAATGGTATTTAACCTTGGCCCGGCCCTGGCAGATGAGCTTGGCGACCAAGCTTGTAAGCCAGGCTTGGCCCAGAGTTCTACATAGTTGGACCAAGCTTAGGCCATTGGAACTTTCCTCTATGGGATTTTTCATAGTCTTCCAGCTCCTGCTAATGTTCTTTTTTGTATTTTGTCACAATTTGTCCCATTTTGAAGGCGTTCTCTATTCTTTCCATATTTTCTCATGCAAATATATAAACCTATATTTATTTTCAAATTTCTTAGTCCTCTATCGTTCTTACATTATTCAATAATTTCCATTGTTTCGTTCTCTGAGACATCTACTTCGTTTTCTTCTCCTGCTACGTTTTTAAAAGATACTGACGGAAATTAGTTTTGTTCCATAAATATTCCAAAAAATAAAAGAAGTTTTTATAAATTGAAATATATTAGATTCATTGTTATTGTTTCCAAGTTCAAATTATTCAATTTTCATAAATAAATGTTTTTATTTCTATAAATAACATCGGTTGATTAAAAATTTTGGTTAAGTAAATGTTAGATGTTGTAACATGATCTATAATATCTGTACAAAATGTTATTTACAACATAAAACTGATTTTGACAAATTTCAGCGAAATACAATCATATGTTTAGATGAAGTTGTGAAATATGTAGAACTTTGAATAAATTCTTCTAACCCTCTATGTTGGTTGTCTCATTTCAACTAACACTACTAACAAACACTTTACACCATTAGGATTCATAAGAAAAATACATTTCGATTTACGCATATTCAAGAATTTAGAAGCTTAATTTGAATTTATTACAAAATATAGTCAAATATTTGGGTCATTTACTGAGAAATGAATTAGCGGTAGTGAATCTAAAAAAAATTCCCCATTAAATTCCTCAAACATTAAGTTAGGAGTTCATAGGAAATTAGGAGCTACTATTTCGACTCACAGAAGAAGCAAAAGCTTTCCCCTGGTATGAAGACTGCCAAACGGCGTTCGAAAGCTTGAAACCTAACCATGATATCGGAGGAGTGCTCTCAAAGATCCAACGAGAGCGAAACTAGAAAAATATCACAATATATTAACTTAGCTTGAGATCAAATTTATGCGGTTTGAAAAGTTTAATCCTAACATAATAGAGTTCGAGGGTTTGAGGATTTTCGAAGTTGATGAACAGAAATATTACGACAGAAAGTGTGTACGAGATTTTCGTTACAAAGGATTGCAGGTATAACTTCGAGCAACTAGTTCATTTTCATTTTTCATTACAAAACTAGATACATTTCTCACAAAAAATATGTTTCTTCATTTTCGTCGCTTTCTTTCCATTTCATTTTCTCTAGCATAATAATTCTCAATATTTTTACAATTAATGCATAATTTTTGCAAGCAAGACTACAAGGTAAACCATGCTTCCTGCATCCACATGCATTGCCTTAATTGATTTTGCATTCGCCAAATATCATATTCAAGATGCCAGATAGGCCATGCAATTGTGTCATTTTTATGTGAACTAAGTGCTGTTCGTTCAATTCTTATCGCCAATCATTGGAAGTCATGTCGCATTGATCCCCATAAAGCCACATTTGCACTTGTAAATAAACCCTTTGGAATCCTATTGAAACGATATTCGTACCATCGTGTTCAGCGACTTTACTTACTGTCTTACTGATCAGAAATTTCTAGGTTTGTTCTTTATTTCCTCGACTATGCTATCGTATCAAATTATTAACTTATATAATAAATTTAAATGTTGCGTTTATCTATTTTTTGAAAAAGATATTATTGTGTGAAGGTTAAACAATTTATTACGCAGTAGATTATATCAAGTTTAAATGAGTTGTATGTATATGATTCTAATTGGATCAATCAAGTTTATGACGCGTGGATTGTAATTGTGTATTATCATTTCAAAATTTATTTGGTCACTGAATTTCTTATATTTTATATAAAAGGTAAGTAATAGTGGAAATATTATAAACGTTCGGATTTCGGAATTTACTTCAAGTTTAAATTGACGAAATTTCTTAGAAAATGATACATACAAACAGGATCATCGAAGAGGGGATTACCAGAGTAAAAATTTTGGATGTATTGCTGCAAGATGTGAAAGAATTAGGAACAAATCGCAGTGCAAATTTCCAGAGAAAAATTTGAAAGCAGTTTAAAATCGATGAGAAAAGAAAAACAAGTTTAAAGCCCTGCAGTACTTTAAATATATACAAATCACCTTGTCCTAATATTAATATCAGCATTAATAATTTATTAAGACGTCAAACTTATAACTACAGTCATAGAAATCACAAAGTTTTATGGGAAGTATTTAAACGGAATTTTTTATGGATTCGAAAAACAAAACCCCCAAGGAGCAAAATTTATATGAATCGTGCCAGTCGAATACGAGATTGATTATTGAGGTATTCCAAGCGAGGAATTAATAAAAAATATTTTTATTTTAGTGAATATGATCGTAACGAACAGCTATTTATCCGATTTCATCATACTAATAATTACTCTAGTAGCCACTTCAATTGTTTATATTAAATATAAATACAATTATTGGAAAAACAGAGGAATAGTTCAATTGACGCCAACTTTTCCATTTGGAAATTATACGAAAGCACTACCTAGAGGAATATCATTAGGTGCTATTACCAAGAGATACTACGATGAATTTAAAAAAATGGGATGTAAGTTTGGAGGTAAGTTATTTCACCCTTAGCGAGTGTACCTAAAATAGATTGTTCTTAATCGACACCTATATAAATTACAACGTATAGAGAACGAACTTTTATAGCAGCAATTACTCACGCTGCATTTATTTTATCTAGTATATCTTACGTATTCAGACAAGTAGTGACGATTCCCAATTCATTCTGGCTTTTCAGCCTGCTGCTAAAGATCAATAAGCTATGGAGCAAAAGCCTTGAAGCTGCCTTGCTAACACTCTAACCTTTCGATCTATTGTTTATCCCGTACTGTTCACTAGTCAGGTAATAACCACTTTGCAAAGTGAGGTACCTGTCTGGGGACTATGCGGCTTACCTATTATGGCTTTAAAATTTTTAATATAAGTAACGCAGTCTTTGCCTATATATTACCTCGTACTCACAGAAGAGAAGTTCGATGGTTTTCTTCAGCTCCTCCCAGAATCGAAAACTATGATTAAAGATGATTGTACTTTTTTCAGGAGTATATATAGGTTTAGATCCATATTTAGTGATTGTTGATCCGTCCTACGCTAAAGATGTTTTAACAGAAGATTTTCAATATTTCGTGGATCGAGGACTATATATTAGTAAAAAAGATCCACTATCTGTGCACATTTTATCTCAAAGAGGAGAAGAATGGAAAACTTCTAGAGTAAGATCGTTTATAATTTCGTTATATTTTCAATGCATCTCATTCATTTTTTATCGTCAAATTATACTGTTTTCTACAAACGCCAATGATAATAAGATTTTTATAGATAACAGTATGCGAAGAAACTCATTTTTAATTTTCTTATACATGAGATTTTGTGGTCCAACCAGGTGATCATTTGTTTTAAAGTGCGAACCACTTTTGTTGGATTTGGATCGTCTTGAAAGACCCTTACTATCGATTGTTGTTCATATCCACAGATCCATGATTCCGTTGCCTGTCACGATCTTATCGACGTTTTTTGAAGCACCGTGTTTGAATTCTTTCAGCACAAATCGCATCAGCTTTTATTTGAACGATTGTCAAATTATATATCCCATTTTTTTTTTTTTAGTTTATTTCATCATATAATCGTATCTTCAGTTTTTTAAGTATTATTCATTTTTTGTTTATCTATATCCTACAATTATTCTTATACTTTTTACAACCGTCTATAATGGCTGACGGGAACATATCAGGGGGTTATCAATTCCTCCGGGTCAAGCATTAATATCACATCCCCAAATATTTTATTTTTCGACACTTAAGAACCGATAGCTTTTGAAATGAGTTTCCCCAAGCAAGGGGGCAAAAACAACTGAAAAAATATTAGGGTGTTTATCTCTGCATTGACAAATCCACATACAAAGGCAATTTGCCCAAAAGCTTCTAAGTGGAAATGTTTCCAATGTTCACTTATAGCTTGAACAAAATCTTTCTTAATGGATAAACACTATCAGAAATCATTTTGAAATCCATCCTTATATCACCAGACCTTTTTTTCGAGATTTTGTATAAACAGTAATTATAAAGTAAAGATCGTTTCATGAGGAATTTTGCGAGAGTTCGAAAGGTTGTCGTGTTCTTATAAACAAGAATAAAGTGGATATTAAAGTATTCCTTGCATTATATGCTTCTTTTCCTCGAAGATGATAATGAATGATTTCTAAATCCATTTATTCCAACATCATTTTCAGAACAAATTTTCCGTAATGTTTACTTCAGCAAAAATGAAGCAGTTCTTTCAAACGATGTCTAAATGCAGTCAGGATTTAAGAAACACTCTGGATCCGTACGGTGACGGAGAGAAAGACTTAGATATATTTGAAACATTTGCTTGTTATGCAACAGATGTGATTGGTAAGTAGTACTGTTGATAACTTCAGCAGGTTTTTAAAATCAAACCATAGATCGGTATTATTTGGTAACTCTGTAATTCAGCTTTTAGTAGGAGTTCGATTTGTTATGTTAGGTTTGTTAACAGTTGTCTTATCATTCAACAATTTCATCATTTCATTATTATAAACTTCTGATTTCGTAATAAAAGTTTTATTAGATTTATCCGCTCAAAAAATATTGAAATGTTTTTTTTTTGTTTGATAAATTCTCTGGTTTTAATAATATTTTGAGATTCAACACATAGAATATTTCAGTATTTAGTAAATATATTAAAAGGTCATCATTAGATTAGAAAAAAATAAAACTGCATAAAAAGGTCAGGTCAGATCTCAACAAAAAAAAACGTTCAATTGAAACACTCTTTGAATCGGAATCAAATACAAGAAAATAAGAATTTTTAGATTATTATTGGTGGTATGACCTTGAAAAGGTGACAGCAGCCTTGAAAGCTTACTTCATGAATTGATGGTATAAACTAGAATATTACTGGAGTATATTGACTAATAACATCTCTTTTTTAATTTGAATTTCTGTTCTCTACCAAACAACAAAACTTTTTTGGAAAATTTGGAAATACACAATCAAGTTTTTAGATTATTTTATCAGTAAATCGTTACTAGCTTCTCAATCCGGCACCACATTAGACTGATTCCTGAGGCTGCTGGTTTCAGCTGGTTAGAGCTCAGCTCTACTCTTTCATGACATGGTTTCCAGTAGCGTTTCAACTGACCAAAACTGTACTCTGCCAATTAATATTATTAAGTGGTACATTCTTTTAGATACAATTTTGAAATTCCGAATTTGTTTTATCTGCATATCAAATATGATCTTTATTTTTGTAAAAATTACTAGTGAAAACTTTTTAACTAACCACCAATAATTTCCTAATAGTATTTGTGATTTGTGAAAGGTCAGTGATACTGATTCTGACGTCGAGTTAATCTAAATACAAAATCAATATTATCTATGTAAAGTAATTTGATTACATCCAATCACTTTTCTAATTATTTTATGTAACATGTTTTTGTTTATTATTTCAATTCGTTTCGTTTCTATTTATTTCAGGATCGGTTGTTTTTGGAGTTGAAGCAAACAGCTTTAAAAGATCTGACGCAATTTTCAGGCAACTGGGAAGGAAGATTTTCACTAATTTCACCATATTAGATCAAGTGCGTCTCTTTTTAACAATTTGTTACCCAGATTTTTCAGCTAAAATGGGTGTATCGAACATACAACCTTACATTCAAGATTTTTACTTGAAATTCATGAAAGAAGCTCTAGACTACAGAGAAAAAAATAATATTATAAGACAAGACTTCATACAGCTTCTGATTGAGATGAAACGATCTGGGATTGAGCTTACCTTAGAAGAAATGACATCACAGGTGAATACATATGATTGCTTACCATTATTTATGTGTAAAAAACAATATTTTTCATACTACAGAAAATTTTATAGAAATAAATAAGTTTAATAATAATTTTCTTTGCGAGCCAGTACATAAAGTATTTATGAGTAAAAACACTAAGCAACATCGCTGAGGTCAATTTAAATTTCGTAGGCATTATTATTTTTCGTTGGTGGATTCGAAACTTCATCTGGATCCGCAACTTTAATATTATTCGAACTAGGTTTGCATCAAGATGTGCAAGATAAAGTTAGAGAAGAAATAAATCAGGTGTTAAAAAGACATGACGGGATACTTACTTACGAAGCAATCAGTGAATTGACTTATCTACGTCAAATATTCGATGGTAAGTTTTGAAAAATCATAATTCGTATATATCACATACCAGAAAATTCCTCTGGTAACTTACACAATCCTGTAAGACATGTATTATTATTATGAAGATTCATAAAAATTCATATGGTGAAACGAAAAGGTGCTTTGTCTTCTAAATAATATTATTCGGATTCAAGTATAGGTGCAACACGTGTTAGAAAGGAAAGGAAAACCACCGACAGTATTCTACTTAACGATTCTTTAAGTTTGGCTCCTTTAGCCTGCCACCAATTAGTAACAACCCTTCATAATTCTAACAAATGATGACTCTAGTTCAGACGATTCTGTCTACCATTATTATTTATAAAGATACTTTGGAATTGAAATGTTTTTTACTTCTTGTTATTTGCAAAGAATTCATTTTCCTTCATGGTTTTTGCTTTGAAATTTTGTTTTCCAGAAAAAAAAAACGAATAGGGTACAAAAAGGGCTCAGTTTACGTCTGGTACCCTGCTTAAACCAAACGCACTTTCAGGCAGATACAATTTACTCGTCTATTTACGTTTTATAATTTAATATTCAGTTGTAGCAAGTATAAAATTATTTTTTCCAAGTTTCAAGTAAGACTATAATTAAGTGCATCTATCTAAATAACGGTTTATAATGCCCTCCGATATATAATGATTCGATTGTCTTTTAAAGAATAATAAATTTCTAAAATGAGGTATCTTTCCCGACGGTATGGCAAGGGTTTTTATAATCTGCAATTGGAAGAACTATATATAAACTTCGTTTACTAAACCATTGGGTTTCTAGGTCATCGACTAAAAGGTGTTCGGGATTGATGAGAAAGAATTATATTGGCGGATTCTTCTAGGTCTGGTTCAATATAGAAAGTGTTTGCGGAACATATAAACCTTATGGTAATCAGCTGCAATTTAAAGTACCTAGTGAGACTAGATCTTGCTGGAAAAGTACGAATAAAAGTTCTACTGGAAAGAAAAAATAATCCATATCACCTTGTTACAAATTGCTTTGCCATTACAATCCAACACAAAGCATGTTCTTGACGAACAAAATGTAGAAGCAAGCACTTGCCCTCCTCGAAACTATCCCAGGTAATGGAACAATGGGTGAATGTAGGAGTCAAACTGTAGATGCTCCTAAGATGAGAGCAGCTCTCATAGACAATAAACCTTAGAGGTGATAATGTGATGTGACCTTCTATATATGATTTGACCCAATCTAAATATCAAGAAGTATCATGAGGCATCATTGAGGACGGAAAAATATAAAAACCTATTCATAACCATACGTTTTAATTCCCATCTTGAAATTAATATTATTCTACTATTGTATTATTCTGCTTACAATAAATTACCGCTGATATTGCCATTAATTATTTCAATGTTTTTTAGAATCTGCAAGAAAATACCCTCAAATAACAAATATGACTAGGATATGTGTTAAGGACTATACATTCAAAAACACTGATATCACCATTCATAAAGGCACATATGTACTATTGCCAGTTCTTGGATATCATTGGGATGAGGATTATTATCCGGATCCGTCGAAATGGGACCCTGATAGATTTGCCGATAAAAATGAAAAGCATGTAGGATATTATCCCTTTGGAGATGGACCCAGAATTTGTATTGGTAAACATCCAACAGTTAACGTATTCATATATAAATTATTAATTTCTTGTATTTTGTGTACATGGCTTCAAATTTTACTACATTTGACACGTTGAAATTATTTTGAGATGTTTCCTTGTCCTTTACGAGGATGTATGTATCTAGTTAGCCTAGACCAGTTCTAGGCTAACTAGGCTGATAGTTTTGGGCTTAGCCCACCTTGTTGCCTCAGTCCGTCTCAGTTTTTTAATAATTTTTAAGAGAGAAAAAAATTGACGTCTTCATCAATATACTTTTTGTTTGTTTTGTTTCCCAAAATATGCTAAGAGTACACTTTCGGAACCGGTTTTTTCTTCGCATAACTTTCTATATAATTCAATAGCTTTTAGGTGGGGATGCTTATTTTTTTCTGTGCTGCTGCGTCAGCAACCTATTTCATTTGTTGTAAGGTACAATCCATCATTTCTTCATCGGAGGACATTTTTCTCTATTTATTATTCGCGAACTGAATATCCATCCGAATTTATCTAACATTTATCTATATTGATGACAGTTTTTTGCCACATAGAACAAATATTCTTGATGCTCGATTATAAATGTTAATATTTCGAGTAACACCCACAACTTCATTATTTCAAACGACCTTAATTTTCTCAACCAATAAATGATAATCGTAAAGTGATACTAATCAAAAGATGATAATTGTTATTTTTTTACAGGTGCTCGATTTGGTTTGATGCAGGTCATCTTGGGAGTGGTAGCTGTATTGAAAGATTTCAAAGTATATGCCAGTCCTAATACCAAATTACCCCTGGAGTTTGATGAACTAACTTTCGTTACTAAAATGAGACAAACCATATTTCTGAGGTTGAAAAAGATAAAATGATAAACAATGATGTTCACAAAACGTTTTTTTTTTTTTTATGAAGAAAGACAATAATTAGACATATATTTGTAAAAAAGGCATTTTGATTTATAAGTAGATGAATTTCAATGATAAATCGTTCTTATTTAAATAAATTTGACCTTTCCTTTGACCTCCTTCCTTATCATACTCACGAAATATACAATAATCATTGGAAAAAGAAAAATAGGTGTGTGTGTGACTCCCGCTATTTTTTAGTACCCGTAAAATAAATATCTTCAATAGAAAATCCATATCACTTGGTACCATATCACGTTTTTATTGTTCTTACGCATAAACGAATTATTTCGTTACCATAGCAACGAATAATAACTTATTAGAAGTGTAAGTGTAAAGTTTGACGTCAAAAAAGTAAACCAGAGTTACGAGCAATAGCTTGAAAGAAAAAAAGATGTCCACCGAAATTGTGAAAATGGAGCCATCATCAAGTACCTGTATTTTAAAGGGTTAAGAGGTAAGCAGATTTTCGAAGAGATGCCTAATAACCTTGGTGATCAATGTCCTTCGTATGCGACCGTGAAAAATTTGACTGCAAACTACAAAAGAAGTAAATTTTCCATTGAAGATGATGACCGATCGGGAAGGCCACTTTCTGTGTCAGTCCCCGAAAATATCGATGCAGTCCACGACATGATTTTATCAGACGCGTTTATCATATAGTTCACGTCAATTTGGACATGAGAAAAATTGCTGCAAAATTTTAGGTTAAACGTCAAAAAATAGGTTTTTCGTGATTATCAGCAAAACGGTGAATTTTATCATAACGATATTGTAGGAAAAAATTGTAGACCATAAAATTATCTACAATAAATGTATTAGTACTTTTTTTCTATGATCCACTGTTTTTGAGATATAACGATTCAAGAAGTTGGTAATGTTTCAGATTTACTGTCGTATTTAATGGCTATAATGATTGCACGAGAAATACCAAAGCTGCAGTACAACATCGTCGAACTTTAGCCACATCTTCGTCGATTGATAATTTATTTGATAAACTTATGACAGTTCCAACCAATTGACAGAAATTTTTTACAAATACTCACAACAAGTCTCGGTTCATTTCAATGTTGTTAGAAAAGTTTACTGCTGAAAATATATTGGTAACACCATTAAATACGACAACTTTTACAACTTTTTGAATCATTATATCTCGGAAACAGTGGTTTGTAGGAAAAAATATTAATTTTATGATCTACAATTCGTATTTGTATTGAAAATTCCGAAAATCTCATTTTTTCGTCCTTTTACCTTGGATAAAATTTTTTCCACACACAGAAATTATGGAGAACATTCAAATTCTATGCTTGATGGGAATAAAATGGAACTTCGAATGTCTAAATTGACCGTACTATAATAACACTTTTTCAATTGATTATCTGCTCCAACGGTAAACATTTATTCGACAATTAAAAGTTCCTGCTAAAGTTATGTGGCTAATAATTATTCAACACTTTATTAGAACATGCAGAAACCGGCCCTTAATAATAAATGTGATTGGGCTTTGCATATTGGTTTGTTGTATGCATAACGTTTTCACGTGAATACGTACATAAATAATTATTCATGCAATGATAATTTCGTTGTAACAATTACTTGGACGAATTTCATCGTTTATCTCATATTTAAAATAACAGTATCCGCAACAGAGAATAGTTTCATTTGATGAATGTTTCATTAATCATTCAACCGACAAATTGGCATTTTCACATAAATTAGTAATTAAAGGAACAGTGCGATTTATTTGTCTAGTAGGTATTATCCAACATTGAATAGGCACTTTCTTCAAAATTAACTAATTTATCGATGTATGCGATATGTATAAATAAAATTGATCAGCGATTAGTTCAATACGATTACATATTGGAAAATATTGAAACTCTGTACTCCCATAGTCTTGTTCTTTCTAAGTATGCTCAGTGTATGTATCTATTCTATTTATTACATTTTTTTTTTCTCCTTAAACCGCAATTTTTAATTGTATACACCATTCTTATTGATAATATTGATATCAATTTATTTTTCATCAAACTTTCTCTCATGACTATATTGGTATTGGATAATCTTGAAAATATATTAACAGGTTGATTGCGTTTCTAAAATATGTAAACCTCGCAACTGTCCATTACCGGTCCCAGGGGACCGGTGGTTTGACGCGGACATGTTCACTCATTTCTAGAGACTGATTCCATTTTCGTAATTTAAGAAATATTGATTGCTGCAAGCTGCTACCAAATATTAGGAGGAGGATTCTTCTAGCATAACCCCTCGATAGCTTTCAGATAAAAGAGGTCTTCGAGTCTCGGTCTTCGAAAACGATAACTTTTTTGAAACGTGTTTAATTGTGAGTATTGATGTAGTGTTAGTGTGATCAGTATGGATATGATTAATTTCTAATCATAATTTTTCATAGATTTATATTAAAATCTTTAGCTTGAAGCTGTGATTTTCGTACTCCTGGATCTTTCGATCTTCCAACATAAATTTCGTGCAATATGATATTTGAAATTATTTTTTCTCGAGACAATGTAACCGGATCATAATAGCTGTTTTTGCTTTCAAGAAACAATTAATTATTTCATAAGAAAAAATTCTTGATAGGAAACAATTTTGTGGTGATCGCATTCCAGTAGAAGTTTTTGAATGTCTGTATTTCTTACACTGTTGCGGATTGGAATTTTACGGTCCAATAATTTTATAATTTATATTTACAATAAAAATGTGAACAATCGTTATGAGCTTCAAAAATTGTTATCAACAGTATAAATACATTTGATTATTTATTCATTACGCCTTGAACTTTTTCTTCGCATAATTTCATAATATTAATACATAATTTAGAGACCCTTTATAGCGGATATAAAACAATTGAGCAATATTATTTTGAAAAAAAAATTTGACCTGAATCTTTTACTAGAGGAGCTTAATTTTCCAGACATTGTTGCCCTCACTGAACATGGTTAAATAATAATGAGCTTGCTCTTGTCAAAAACTATACAACAGAACTAATTAATCTCATGTCTTATGTTCACAAACAACGACTTTTTCGAAATAACAAAGTTCAATGATAATCATAATAATTTAATTAACAACATAAATAGTTTTGTGAAATCAAAGGCTAGGAGGAGACTTTTTCAGTTTTTTCAGTTTATATATTTTTGGCATTTTTTTAGAAAGTGTTATTATTTGTTTCTACTTATTTGCAATTTAAGTTCATAAAGAGAGATTTGAAACGTAATAAATTTATTGTTTTAATTTATTTTCATAATTGTTCTTGGAAGAATCTTTTGGTATTATTAAACCAATAATTAGATTATACTTTGACACTCACAGAAGGGGCCTGAGAGGATCTCTGTACAAGGGTTCAAAATTTGTAGTTACGCCACTACGAAAATAAATTTATTTATGAATTGGTTTGTTCATTGACGGATTCGAGACGAAGGGGAAATGGAATAGTATATAAACGCTACTGGAAGTAGTAGCGCGTTTATTTCTGTGATTTTGTTGCTAAAGTGATTGTTTAACATTAACATGGTTTGGAAAATGACGGTGGTAAGTAATAATGAATATCGATGTTTTTTTTTCATTAGAAAATTTTTTATGACGGTTTTATGTGGTAGTTATAAAAAAATGCTTAAAAAATATTACTAATCTTCCTTATAACTAAAAGATATGATTTTTCATTTTATAATTTCAAAGTTAAAAATTGTATGGCTCATATAAATATCAACCCAATAGATTGCGACTTAATTTATTGTATTTTTTTAAAATAACAAATATATATACACGTTACACATAATGCTTTATCATTAGAAAAGCGAGATGGAAATAAAAAATAATCTTCAACCCTCTGGAGATGAAATTGGAGAAAGGAACAAACAGAAATATCTCAAAACATATCTGCCATCCAAAGCTAAGCCCCCGCATTTGCAAAATAAAATAGAAATTACAGAAAATAACAATTTAAAAATAACGTATGATATATATCTTCGCCCAATGGATTTAAATCAGTGGTCGCCAAACTTTTGAGTAAGTGAGCCATCCTAACATTCATAAACCTTTTAGTGAACTACCTAGGAATATTGGGCCAGAGAAAGTACATTCGCCATTCGCTGCAGCTGTCCAAATGTTCACCAGTCACTCTGTTTCTATATTTGTTTTCCATGAATGTCATACTTGAAGAAGATGCTTCACTCAAGTATGTAGAACTGGACATAGATTTCAATCTCCACGCATCTTGAATCACAATTGAATAAATTTCTTTGGGGACTAGAGGCCACACAATATTAGTGGTAGAGAGGGATTTTAGATACAGGTCATTCTGAAAATCAACAACTTTAATTACAACGACAGCCTGATCTCCACCAAAATGTTTTACAACACAAGCTAAAGAATCTTCTACATTGATCTCTACAAAGGGAGAGTTGACGAATTATGCCACAATTAATATGCTTCAAAAATCAAATTGTTGTCTTAAATCTGAAAGAATTTCCACGTATTCTTGATTATTGTTGGGCTACACGCGTGACAATAACAGTCTGCGAAACAAAAACGTGTAACTCCGGCAATAACTAATCGGCTACAGCGCTCCCAGACCCTCAGAGCTGCCATCCCGCTGAGCGTCACCGCGAGCTACTCAAAATTAAACCGCGAACCACAGGTGGCTCGCGATCGACTGTTTGTCGACCACTGATTTAAATTATACCACTTACCATAGCACTATCAATAGATAAGTGAATTCAGTTTTTGTATGAAATTCTATCATTTTATCCCTTATATAAATTAAAAACCCATTTGGTGGATACCGTTACGAAAAATAGAAAACGAAATAAATTCTATTGAAAAAGTTATCACACTTGAAAGAAACCTGGAGTCAAAACAATTCATAGACAAAAGCATATGGAGACCTCTGTATATCTGAATTTCAAAAATGCTTTCCATTTAGTTTTCCATCTATTTACTGATGAAAACATACTGTTCAATGGTTTAGCAGGGTTTTCATATCATAATTTTTGTAAAAGGGCGCTTTTTTGCATATTATTGAAAAGTGGGCATTTTAAAGAGAAATTTTCAATATAAAGGTCTTTTTGTCACTAATAACTCAAAATCCTGTAAAGTTGTTAAGAAATGAAGCACGATAAAATAATACGGTACTGGATTTTATATTATAAATTGACCTCTTCTATTTCAAATTAGGATAAATGAATGATTAAATAAAATGGAATATATAATGCCCTGTACATTTTATTTTGATATTTTTATCATGATTTCAAATGTAAATTTCCGATTACAAATTGATACAAATGGCGAATGAAAATAATAATCCACGGGTCCGAGAATTGAGAAAAAAATTAATAAGTAAACTGCTGATTTCATTTCAGATCACTTTATCTATTTATGAGGCTTAAATAGCATGAATTAAGATCAAATTATTACTAGATATATAAACAGTTGTGTATCGTAAATGATAGTTCGTGTAAAATCGAACATCTCCCACATTTACATTTAATTATCATAGATTATGAAATAATCAATTCAATATGATTATTGTGGTCAATAACAGTAATGTTTTACACGAAGTAGCAAGGAGAAAATTTATTTGCCTTGAAATATATTTAACTTCTTATTAAGGTTGTTTCAAATACCATGTATTATTAAAAGTTTTTCCACAGATATTAAACAATTTATGTATGTATGTATGGATTCAGGGTATCATATACTCTACCATCCAAAGGATCTATTGTATCCACGTTTCTTGTTGTCATACTGGGGAAACCAGTTTTTACAGCTGATCTGTTAATCCCACTCCTCTGTAGCTGCCAGAGATCTTCATTTTCTAATTCATACGCTCCCAATTCTAGTACTAATTCAAACTTCACAAGAGAATATTGATAGAGGTTTTGTCCGATGTACAACAAAATCTGCACGCCTTATTATCTGCTTAGTCTAGCGTGTCTAGATTGTTCTTACTTAGGTTGATACATTCAGCAGATCTACTCTGATTATAGTTTCCCACGAGCGTCAGCCCTTGTAGGTTATCTCAATAACTGATGCCCCTTTTACGTGGTGAGCGCTGCTCACTTGGGCTATTTTGTTGCCCGCTACCAAACCTTAGGTTCGTCCAGCTCACTAAGGATGTGTCCTTCTTGGTGTTTTTTCACAGATGTCTTGTTGCTTGTGCAGCCTCGGAGGTTAATTTTCCTTGGCACAGACTGCCGATGTAGAGGTGATCTGTGCCCTCTAAGTGCTGAGAGTCGTTTTGTTTTTTTCCTTCTTCTTTTGCGACATGAACTGGTATTTTCCCAAACCTATAATGAATGGTATAACTATTAACTTGAAGGTCAGGTAGGATTGTTTGTCCATACCTGCGCTAAAGAGCTGACCATCACTTTCGTCCTTCCGATTTAGGACTTTCCATTGTGAGAAGTCCCTCATTCTGCGCTTTCTCCAGCAGCAGAAGCCATTTTTCTTCGACTTCCAAACGTCTTTAGCTCGAATCGCATCAAGCACGCGAACTGTGGAACTTTCAACAGGAACCACTCAGCTGACTGGGGGCTTCACAGTCGACCAGGAATTATTCCCGGCCGAAAGCCAAAAGTGAATGCACCTTAATTGGATCTAATGCTTATATCTCATCAACTAGTGTCTCTTCTGCGCTGAGGACTGTCATTGATAGAATTGCTACTCTCAAGAGCTTGGCACCAGCTGTGTATGTGCTAATAGTACAAGCGGTGTCTTTGTTCGCTTCTCTTTTCTTTTTTTTTTCGGATTTTGGGCCTCTCTGAGGCTGAGGTTGGTGCTTTTGTTTCACTGCCCTTGCTGTGGTTCTTGCTTCCTCTGGAGCAAGCCATTTGCTGAGGTAGCGAAGACAGCATCAGCGTCCTGCTCCACTGAGTCCACTTCTCAGTAGGTCATCTCTGCCTCCTAGTTATCTCGGTTTCGGCATGTATCTTCTCTTTTTTTGTAAAAGAGGGGACCCCTCTTCTCTCTGTTTTTCTTTCTCGTAAGATATTCTCAGTTGAGGAATGGATGTTTTATCAATTTTTGCAATTTTTTTCCTCTTTCTCTATTTCCATAGTTGTTACCACTAGTAGTTAAATCCTGCAACGTTGCGTATGTAAAGAAAACGTACGCTAGTTCATTAATTATTGTAAGCGTCATTACCAAGTGAAGACACTCGAGTTCCAGACGAGAATGATCGATTTTTTTTAAACGCAACTGGCAATTAATTAATTTAAATGAAAGACAAAGACATCAAATCAAGGTTATAATTAGACATTGTTGCCAATTCAAAATATCATGAGCTTCATAACAGAATTTATGAATGAATTAATATATCTGTTTATATTGGATTTTTTGGGTGTTAATGCATGATAGGGAACGTTCATTTATCATGCCTGGACAAGAATTTCATTACCCTCTTCAAAGGAAGTCACCGTCAATGTAGCCTAACCATTCAGTAACAATAAGGTACAAAACAGACCTTGAAACTTCTGGAAATTCCGTAGATAAAGCAGTAATGACGAATCTGTGGTTTTCTTTAACCATTCTGTCAACTCGTTGAACCTGAAACGACAGATTTGCGTCCTTTGCTCCCTTCATGATGAACTACCATCGCTCATGAAGTATTCTCCATACACACGAATCATTCTCCGATGGATTTCTGTAGCACTATGACCTTCAGCCTGTAGAAAACGAATTACACTTCACAATTCACTTTTAGCGGGAGCATCAATAATGGCGGATAAGTTTACGTGACCGTAGCACAACGCCGACTGACGCCTGAATGTTAACAATGGCGAAATGTGTAGTGCGAGAGCTTCTGTCCGCGTCGGGCCTGCGCGGAGCGATTGGAGGTTGATAAAAAGGCCCTCGTATTTAGTTTTAAGACAATTAATTTGTATTGATAATATTTTACGATTTCACCTTCAACTACTAAATACTTTCATATCACATTCTGTCTGTTATCAATTTGAATACAGAAAGACGTTAATCCTATCTGGAAATATTTATTTAAATAATAGTAGTCCTTCCATCTCATTGTAGTGATTAGAAATCATACTTTTTTGGGGAAATGTGGTACAATTATTATTATATTATATTATATTAAAGTTTTTTTGTGCTGTTTTGAACGTAGAATGGCAACCATTTATATTGATTGGGAGAAATGGAACTTTTACCTGCGCTGTTTGGTTAGGTTAGGAAAAATTAAAGAGAAATTTTCTGTGATGAATCACAATAAAAATATATTGGCATCTATGTCTTTGTCCTATATGGACAGGTTCTCTCTCGTTCGAGATACTTTATCTATAATGCACATGTTTGAGAATGCGCAGAACCGAGCTGGACCCTCGGAGAATAGAGAAATCGTTGCCATTCTGTCTTCCTTAGTCGGAACAGCTTCCACTGTCCCTAGGGAAGTATTACATATATGGTGATTAATTTAATTTTGCTAAAAGTCCTAGCTGTCGCATATCAGCTTGTTCTTAATTTCTTACTACTGACTTATTTCAATATATTCATTAAGAATCGGCAGATATTTCTTAAGCATGTAAAATTCTAGGAAACAGATATTAAAAAAATATTTAATAAAAGCATGATTTCACAATTTTAATTTAAATCATAATATTACCGGTACACGCAAACAGTGAAACGAAATTTTAATTTCAATTATTTATCCACATTTAAGTGCTGCTTTTTATTGTTTTTGAAATAAGTGTCTAATCTACAGAATATTCTAATTTGAATGATCAAAATTTACATTTTAGACGTGAAACTCCAAACAATTTTTAGTAGTTTTGCAATTCATTCAAACTGAACGGTTTTTGTTACTCAGAAAAACTGATAACAATTGTCTTGCTTCGATTGAGTACACAACAAGTGAAACTATTAGTTTATAAGAAGAAATGAAAGTGATTTTTTAGTACTACCATTATACAGTGAGACTCTGTAGCATGGAATATATATTCAATAGGTCAGATAGATTTTTTTATGGATTATCAATAGCTTTGTTATGCCATAATTTCAGAGTTTGACATTTCAATAAATTATTGTTGAACCACCATTGACGTTGTTGAATCTGTAAAATTCTTAGGGCTTGTCGAGGACAATTCCTTGAAATGGGAGTTACATATTGCCTCCTGTTTTACGCTGAGATCAGTTTCCAAAGAACTGAAATTATCCATCTCCTTAACAGTTTATTATTGAATCGCATCTCCAATAAGCCCTTTTCTTCTGGGGTACGTGTGGTGCGACTCAATTTGAACGAATCTTCAAACTACAAAAGAGAGCTGTCAGATATTTATTCCGACTAAACAGCAAGATTGAAAATTCTGAATCTTCCTTCCTTAATCATCTTTGTATCCATTTTCCTAATTATCGTATACACTTAGGAACGCGGAGTACGACCTTCACCTACATACTCAACGTTTGGAAGTAGTTAACGGCTCAATATTTCACATTGCAAAAAAATGCACATTCACTTGCCAATTGAAATCAAATCGATATTATCTTGTACCAAATTCATTCATTTTCATAAGCTTTTGTCTACAAATTGTTAGAATTTTTTGATGTCAAGCAGACGACATTAAAGGTTAGGAAATATTTTCTAATCACTTCATTCCACAATCTCTTAACACGAAATATTCACATCAGGTAAATTGGAGTTAGCTCTTCAGAAGTTATCGCTTTGATCTGTGACTACCACTGGCCATTCAATACGTTAGTTTTTGATATATTTCTCAATTGAGTCACCCTGTAGAATTATTATTGTATAGAAAAAATCGCAAATGGAAATACTAGTCGACGATTCAAGCATTTAAGAAGCAATTATTAATTTTATTCGACTTATTTCACTTAAAAATTAATTTTTTTCTTTCGCCTCTCTAGTTACTTGTTTTATGTGTGATTGTTTATTCTGCTTGGTTTTTGTGGTGGAGAAACGCATGTAATTATTTGTTGTTATGGCTCTAGAACTTGATACATGCCGTACTCGTCGTATTAAATTAAGACATTCAACGCCACCTGACTTACAATTCAATATCAATCTCATTTGGTATTGACTATCTTGAAAACAACGATTATAATTACTTGTTTGTTGTTTATATTTATTGAAGGTTACGTACACTTCTTCTTTTTACACGATCTGCTATGATTATACGTCATATATTTACAATGAACTTTGATTTCAGGCGACGACAATTCGCACCTGATTATAACAATAAATATACACGACGTAACCAGCTCCATACCGGATTTGTGTCTGTAATTCTAGAAAATAAATTATCTCTTGATGTATAGTATTAAATGAAATACGGAAAACTTCAAAACAATTACAACAATTAATATTCTTCGACAGTTATCTAGCCCGTGCATTTGTTTTACAACCAACTGATGTAACTTGATTTTTGTACTATTAAAAATTCTAATAATTGCAGCCCATAATGTTTGGATTCACGACGTACTCGTAATCATTTCATTTGCTTATAATAATCCAACCAGATCAGGGTGAATATAAGCAGTAAAATTAATTTTTTTAAGCAACTGTTAGTATTTAAATTCTTATCATTTTTTCTCCCCAAAATTGCTTATGCGACAACGTCCTGATTTGATGAAGATGTCACCAGCACGTGAAACTTCAAGGTTAAAGGCCGCTTGACATGATGAAAAAAAATTACATGCAATTTATTGCAAGGTCAATGTATTGCATAGATGAATGCATAGATGAATGTTGTAAAGGTAAAGTAAACAATAAGAAAGTGGTCATTGCATCACTGGGAATAATCAAATCCGCCTCCGCCTTGCTTTTGGAGTCTGATGAACAGTTTAGCTAGAAAATTAGTCGAGAAAACATAGAAAAATTAATTGAGATTGGATGAAGAATCATGAATAAACTCATTTCTGTCTCAAATTGCAATAAAAATGGCAACAAATCGATAAGATCTAGTAAATACGGTGGATGGTCAATCAATTCGAAGTGCAATTCGTCAATTTTGGAAGCACTGATGTGTAATACACCTGTTTGTTGTTGAACTTTATTGTAGTGTAGTCTAGATCCAGATTTCATATACAGTTATCCGACTCCCTTTGCTTAAACGGCATCGATACACTTTTAGTGCAAAGGGAGCAAACGCGGTACTCAAAATGCCAATAACTTGCATAATTCTTCAGTAGGTATACGGCTGATAGTCTCGAACAGTCGGCATTAGTCAAGCTGATTTCAATAAATAATATTCAATTCAATAGAATCCGAAGTATTATGAATAAATGAGAACTAGAGGAACAAAAGAAACAACTTCTATGAACAACATTCTCATTAAACTTGAGGATCGTGCTTAAAAGATGAAAATTAAAAAAGAAAAACACTAAAAATAGATCTACACATACATGATACTCTTGTTTATAACATTGACGCTTACTGAAGCGAGAATCGTTAATGGCAACCTGTGCTTGCTGCTAAACACAACAATGGGTTATCTTGAAGAGTAGATACCAAACCTCAAATTTAGATAGAAAAAACAGATGACTTTGAATTACTAGAATATCCGCGAACCCTGACGATATGGTTCACTGATGACAGGAAATCATAATTTTTTATATTCTTCACATAATTTCCTACAAAATGACTTTAAATTGATTAAAAAATATATAATTGCTATTTATATCAACAAATTAATTACTATAGATTCAATTCTCTCAGTAGTTCCGGCTTATTTTTTGATAGGCATCCCATTGTTATATAGAGATCCGAGTAGGTCAGGTAATTTCGCTTTAAGACAATAAAATGTATAGTCAATATGAATTTACAAAAGGGATTCGAAAAAAAAAACTGTCAGTATTCAAATCAATGCGCATCTTGATCAATGCATTTACGGTAACGTTTCTCAACAGAGAGGCAGGTCCTGAGAAGCATGTCAAGTTGTCCGTGAAGAGTTTCGAATTCTTTTTCAATTGCATTTCAGACGTCATTGAGAAGCCTCACAAGAATAAATCACAAGGTGTTAGGTCACATAACCGTGCGGGCCATTGTACGAATCCTATCAATTTTCCAAAAATAACATTAAGGTACTCCCGCACACATAACGTGCATGAAACGACGGATTGTCGCGAGTGATGGATCGTTGTCCCTCACGTAAGCACGAGCATTTCCAGGTAACTTTGTCCCTTCACGTGACCCTCAAAGAATTACGGACCCACGAGGTTAATGCTTCTTATGCTGATGTCTCATGCCTTAATTATGCCTACCTCTGTATTATAATCTGTATTATAATAAGCGTGACTTTTACAACTTTAAAACTGTATTATGTATACAGAGTGAGTTTTATGTAAGGAGGGATCTGACTACAATGTCAAAAATTTATGAAAATCGTACAAGCCGTTTCCGAGATAATTGAGACGTTCCATACATAAAACTCACACTGTATATTTATTGAATGTTATGATAACGAACCGGACGGACGCAATAGATCCTTTGAGTCGCACTGTATATGATACATACAACGATAAGGACCGCACCGTCGAAGGTTAAAATGATTAAATTGTTTCTTGATTTGAACATTTTTTAGAAAACTAGTGAGGATTTATGATTTACGAAATAAATGTGTAAAAACATAAAAAATTATTTGGAAATTATCATGTGAGAATATAAGTTATGCGGATTGTCAGATTTATTAACCTTGCACACAGTTGCAAAGTTCATGATAATAGGTATTAATAAATTATCCTTGAATAAACTACTACCTTGGACAAATTGAATTGAAAAGTAATTTATCGGATGCTAGTTTAAGACGAATTGAGAAACGAATCATCATGATAAATAATTATAATTGTTTTACCACTAACCTATGCACATGGTAATTTCCTATTGTATATTATTTTAGTTAGTATTTCATATAAATTCATGAGAAATTTTACTAAAAAAAAAATACTTTTTTTATCTATAATTTAAGGAAATTCTCGAATAAGTGTGTTTTTAAAAAATTATGATGTATTATTATTATAATCTAACAAACTAGTATAGTATATAGTATATATAGTATGTACTGTTTTGTTATCTACTATATAAAAAAAAAATCTTATAAAATCAGAAAGTAAACTGACATCTTGTTCTTACATTTCCATGAAACGACGTATTCCAATCTAGAGTTTCCAAAATCAATCGATAGCCATAAAGCACGAAGCCCACCGTACCTATGTATAATAAGTTTATCCAGTACGAGGTCTGGTCATTAAATAACGAGACTAGAGGGCGCCCTATACGGGTGGGGTAAGAAACGAGTAGTGCCTTGAGTATTTATATATCTTGTCTATACACGTCTCAAAACACGTTTCCGTCACTATTAAAGTACTTGTGCAATAGCGGTTTGAAACGAACGTGTTTTTTTCTTGTACCAAAAACTATGTGTGACGAAAAACAGGAACAACCTACTACACGTTCAAAATTAGTTAAGAGCTCAATATTTTACAATGCAAAAGAATGCACAATCACTTGCCAATTGATATCAAATCGATATTCTAATAATTACTAGTTTAATCTTTGCTATTCAGTTTTCTTATGTTCATTTTGTAGTTTTTACAAGCTTTTTTCTAAAAATTGTAACAATTTTTGACAATCAAGAATTTCTCTCTCTCAATCTGTCGTTTTTGTCTTTTTTTCTCTCTAAATCTTTCAGTTATAAGGCAAGAATCGTATTTTATTCATAAAGATAAACCTTTAAACAAATATGAAATAATAATGTCGTTATAACATATTTACATGCGTATGTGATGAATATGAAAATGAATGATTCCGTTTACTTTTTCTCAAATGTATTATTCCATTTCAGATGGCAGTATTCGCCTTCGCAACGATATCAAGCGCTATACCATTAACAACATTCGGAAAATCTTCATCAAGAGACGACTACGAACCTGTCCAAAAACCAACTCAACAGCAAGAGGAAACAGATTCTTATCAATTATATCAAACACAATTACCAACTGCACTTGAATTACCGAAACAAGACGCGAAACAAACACAATTCTACGTTCCGGAACCAGTGAATGTTCTTAAGGCACCTCAAGAATCCCAAGAACCAAACTATTACCAGGTTCCTATTCCCAGTGAAGAATTAGTTGCACCAATAGATACGGAATGGAATCCTAATGGCGATCCGATGTACTATTATCAAGTACCAGCTGTCATTTCTAGACAAGAATTGCCTACAAAAGAATTTCCCAAGAAATATAACGAAGATATTCATGACAAGAAAAAGCCCTATTCATCGAAACCTAAGCTAGAAGTTATTTTTGAACCAATTAGTGCGAAAGAATACGAAGATAAACAGATACAGTTAACCAAAAATTTTGATCAATTAGCTAAAAAGGAAAATCAAAAGTTAATAAAGGTAGTGCCTTATCCTAAAATAATTGCGCCTAGAACAAAAATGCAAACTACAGACAGTACACCAAAATATACTGACAGCATAATCAAACCTGCTTTAATCGTACCTCACCACACATACCAAAGTACACCCACAACTACAACAACGAGCAGTGTTAATGAACCTTCAGATAGTATCACAATACCCAGTGATCATGTTGAAAGATCTACTGCAGAATTTAATACTGGGCTTAGCGGACAACTCATAAATTCCTTGGGTATTCCTTCATCAGCCTCTACGCATGAAGGGGCTTCTCCTGGTGAAAGGCTTGAATTTCATATATCAGGTCATGATGGCCCTCTTTCTTACAAATGGGGATATGACACTGGAAAAGGGTAACTTTCTTCATGCTTCTTTTCACCTGCTTTTAATACATTTTTTATTATTATAAGTGTGCTAATATGAACATTCATAATGTACGTTTTCGAATTCGGATATCATTAATCTGCTAATAGCATGAATAGACTTGTTAAATTCCATATTTCACAAAAAAAAATAATTTCATGTATTGAATGAACAATTACATAACTATAGGTTAACCATGTCAAACTGAGATATGACGATAAGGCAATCAAAACTGAAACATATAGCATAGAAAAGGTCCTTTACTTTATTATTATTATTATTATTATATCAATTTCTTCTTACGACGCCGTCTCCTTACGAAGGTTGGCGATACAAATGCTATTACCGTTTTTCTTCTATCTTCCCTTCTATTATCAGGCGGAGAATCTCTCTCATTATATATCCTAGGTACTGCAACTTTCTCTCCTTGATTGTCATGAGAAGTTACCCATTTGCTGCAGGACCTCTATGTTTGTCTTATGTTCAAACGCATCATTTTTCTTCTTTGTAGCTGCATCTATGGTCCAACTTTCGTATCCGTACAGAAGAACAGAAAATATGTAACGGCGAAGCATTCTGATCCGGAGTTACAGGCTGATGTTGCGGTTTGCCAGAATTGTCCTTATGTTGTCCAGAGTTTTCCACGCCTGCTCAATTCTTGATCTGATTTCGAGTTTTGGATATTGCATTGCTGGTTGACATACAAGAGTAGTTCTACATGAAACCCCCCATATTTAATCACATTTTTTAGTCCTACTTGGAAGTAAGTCAACTTTGAATTTACCTATGTTTTGCCGTTGCTGAGATATTCCTTTTTTTTTCGGAAATGAAGACTTGATAACTGTCAGTTATCTCTCAAAATGTATGAGGATTTCCTATACCTAACTTGCTACAACTGAATATTAAATAATAAAACGTGAATAGACGAGTAAAATGTACCTACCTGTAAGGGCGTTTGGCTTGAACAGGGTACCAAACGTGAACTGAACCCTAATTGTACTCCATTCGTTCTTTCCTCGAAAACGAAATTTTGAAGCAAAAATCATAAAGGAAAATAAATTCTTTGCGTATAAAACATTTCAATTCCAAAGTATCACTATAAATAATGATGGTAGTTGGAATCGTCCGAACTAGAGTCATCATTTGATTGAATTATGAAGGGTTGTAAAGGGAATGATACCACATACTCATCTTCTTCTTTGATAACATGTTCAACACAGTTTTTCCAAAGCACTTGGCGGTCTGCTTCTAGAACTTTCTTTACGAGTTTCAGGAGACTGATTACATTTTCGTAATTCTGATTCTACCTTTGTCCACTCTATAGGGTTAAATATGCAATAATAAGGGGGTAGTATGAGAAGAGTGTGACCCTGTTCTTTGCGCAGCTTGTCAATAAAATAAATTTCCTCTAACTTTAGACTTTCATAATACATTCTTTTCGTTACTATTACTATTTTCATATCACTTTCATATGTTACACCTCGAAAGGCTTCTATTTTCATAAAACTTTAACCTAACCTAACGCATCTTTCAGTTTTTGTTCAAACTCATCTCGGTTCACCGAATCACTATCCATTTTCTAATCACGACTCGCAGAAAAAGTGGGTTGAGGTCGAACTAAAAGCGATTCACGATGAAAAGAAAACGCGACAGACTTTCTCTTATCGTAGCTGTCAACTGTCATCCGCCGGCAGTCTATCAACTCCCTAGGTAGTCGGCAGACTGCCGGCTTTCGATAGGTCGTCATTCAATTTGCCGGCAGTCTGCCGACTGCCTGGACGAAGCCAGACAGTTGGAAGACGGGTGATTTCGATGATACCTTCTTCCATCTGCCGGCAGTCTGCAGAATGCCGGATTCTGCCAACTGCCCACGACATATACATCTCCTTCATTTAATCTAACAAACAGTTCCTTTTAATGCTGTAGAAGAGAATCCTCAGCAATTTTTCTAATGTTTGCATTAGTGAGTAAATAGCTTGTATACTTACCTCTTCTTACTTAAGCCATATTTTATGTTATGGAATTTAATTAATCCCTATTTCAATCGAAAACACGAGATTTATTGAACAGCTAGCTTTCTATTGAATACATAAAAATTATGAGAAATTATAAAATCCAATTTTCATTCAGTAACCACCACAATATCGAATCTATTCAAGTAATATTTTTTTTATTTTCGAATGCTTTTCAATAGTAAACACATCAGTGATTAATAATAATAATTAATTTTTCTTTGCGTAATGCTTTGCTTCATTTTATAATCAATTTTGTTCTACAATTTGATATTTCACGGTTAATAAATTTACATTATGGTGAAACGAACTTTTTTTCAACAAACACGAATCTACTACATCTTTTTTATTATCGTATATATGTACAATCTAGTGGTCTTGGGAAGGATGGCCAGTACTTATTTTGTCTTTCCCTTACCACAGTAAGGAAATGTGTCCTTAAGCTTGGTGCAATTTTCATATTGCACCGTATCCAATTATCGATTAGTTTTGTCCTATAATAATTATCACCACAGCTTCTGCAGTTATCATTTTCTCTGTCTTCAGTTTTACTTTCAGAGGTATCATTGACAACGATGGCAACTTCGTCGTAACTGCTGTCAGACAGCCTATCAGTCTTGAATTCTTTCTTTATTGTTGATTCTTCTTCCGTTTTCAATTTGCTCCACAGATGTCAGAAGAATACTTAGTTGTTGGACTCGTTCGCGGAATTAATTTAATTTTAATAGCAGTGGCGCCGTCTGACTGGATCTACTTGAGCCAAGATCTGAATTATCTGATTACGTCTGCACCGCATGTTCTATGTTTCTTTCGATAGGTTGCTCAATTTTTTCCCTAAAAGCGTACTCCCGAATGGCTTCTGGGAGAACGTTAAAGTTGAACGATTGACATTTATCAGGTTGAACCAGGCAAAACTGCGATCTGAAGAATACATTCATCTACGGGATGCCATCAACGCTGATGGAAATGCACAGTATGTAGTTAGATTCATTTATAACAAAAGGGCTTGTCCAAAATCCAAAGTCCAAATCTAAAATTTTTTTAAATGTGGTTTTCTTGGAATAACTCTTAAACAGCTTTACCGATCGATTCTAAAACCAATTGGAATTCAATATTCATCGTTAAGACAGGACAACGTCTGTCGGGTCAGTTTAATAATGTATGACCATGCACAGGGCCGAGCCTAGGGTATCCGCCGCCCGGGTGCAAGAACAAAAAATGCCGCCCTACTAAACTTAAATTAAACAAGTTTAAAAAAGGCTACCCAAACGCAAACTTAGATAAACACCGCATTAGAAAAATAAAAAAATCCCATATTCTCAAAGTCGGTAAAGAGTTTAGGAGTCAAAAGCCAAAAAAAGCCGCGGGCCGTGATCCCTTTATTTATATATTTTGTCGTTTTTGTGGAAAGCGGCTTATTCTTTATTATTACCTTTTTATTATCTTTTTGTATTGTTGTAATAATAAGAAAAAAATATTCTGGAGAAATACCGCTATCAAAGAAAGGCACTTTGCGCTTTGCGACTAAATATTTTTTTCAAGATGGGGCTCTGTTTTTTTTTGGATTTTCCCTTTTGCCACCCCGTGTTAGTGCCGCCCGGGTGCCATGCACCCCTTGCACCTCCGGCGCGGCTCAGCCATTCCTTTTCAAATATCAGATGGGACGAATATTATTTCTCTGATTTTCCTGTACGATAAATGCAAGTAGTGGAAATCCAATAAGAAAAGGCTTGTTGTTGGTGGTTCGACGAAAACCCTTTGCGAAATAAAATGCTTCCCTTTTTAACAAAAACAATCCTTCAATCTCCAGTGTGGTAAACCCTTTTAACAAAGCTCTGTAATAAGAAGATTGAATTTTGTAAATTTAAATATAATTTTTGGTTGGGGTAAAAATATTGATAGTACTTATGTCGCTTTTCTAAAATAGATCGCTGTTGTTGGTTAAAAAAAATTGGTATTTCTAATCTCTACATTTGTGAAACGTTAATAGGTCAGTTTCATTTTTGGTCAAGTGTTTTTTTCATTACGGTATCTCATTATTGTCACAGGAAGAGGTTTTTAAATCTTGAAGTGGCTCCAATCTCTCATATGTCGAAGCCTTTCTTCTCTTTGTCAGGAGTATCAAACGTACTTACATGTTTAATAAATGTGTAACTAAATTGGGACAGTGAAACAACTAGTTGCATATTTCACTGTTTTCTACGAAAGTCAACTATTTTGCTATAAATAATCGGTAGTTTCAGCACATTAGAAAAAAGCACCAAGAATTTGTTATTGGGTACGGTTCTATATTAAACATCCGTAAAAACTAAATGTAATAATTATTCAGGAAACATTAGAACATTCAAACATTACAGCATATCTAATAAGTTTCATAATAATTACTATAAAAATAATTTATGGTTAGAAAACAACGTTTAAATACCAGGATTTCCGATCAACAATTAGTTACGATAGACTAGCCTGTGATCGTTATAGAATATAATAAACTTTTTGTTCCGCCTATAAATTGATATCAAATTCTCTATTATTGAGTTTGATCATTTCATGATAGGAAAATAATTATGCTACGAACTGCTCGTAGTGGAACCAAAATTGTGTGAGTAGGCTCACCAATTCAATCGCTCCGATTTCGATATATTTTATTTTATAAGGTAGAATAGAAATACAAACAAAGTGATAATAATACCAGGATACTTATTATAATATCTATATCAATTCATATTAATCATGTGTCAAAGGGGGCACGAGGAAAGAGGGTGCTTAACATACCGCCTGTTAAGAACCATAGTGGCGTAAGTCACTGAAGAAAACAGCATTCCAAATTTTTACAAAACTTCAGACTAAATCAACAGCTTTCGTTGTAATTTTTTTTGCTTTTTTCCTTCAAGATTTAGCCTCTTTCCTATAAATAACAAGGGTAACGGTAAATGAAATCGATAGATGAGAATGAAATAACAAAAATTGGTCAAACCCTACCGATCGGTGCCACAATTTAATTTAATCGAAAAAAAGTAACGGTATATAGATAAAAACAACGACATCAAAATCTTAAGAAACTTCTGGTTATGTTTTCAACATAAAAGGCAGAAGAAGATATCAGATAGACAAAATTTAGATAAAATTAATATCTAATAACTCTCTTGAGATAGTTTTACAAAATATATATTTATATATAAAAATTGTTCTTTAAGCTCAACGTTTTTAAACAGATAGTAGTGACTGAAATGAATTAACAATCAATTTATTCACTTTGCAATCCACCAATTAAAACTTTCTCATGCATCTAAAATTGTGTTTGGTATTTTCAGACACAACAGGCTATTTAGATACGAAGAAAAAGACAAAGAAGGCATTGTGAGAGGACATTACGGCTTTTATGATGAAGAAGGGAAGCTTCAAGTTGTCCATTACGATGCCCATCCACATACAGGTTTTCATGTTGCCGACAAAATATAAGAAGTATATATTATATTTAAAATGAAAATTGTGAAATATATTCGAGGCGTTATAGTTAGTTGACTGAAAACTACAAATTCACCAAACGAAAACCATCAATTGAGGAATTGCTTGGTACTTTTGCAAACATAAATTGATTAACCATCATCAATTTTTAAAAACCTAAATTGTATATATTCTTCTTAGATTATGTAGGCAGCTTCAATATATATTATCATCTAGCATAGGTACTAGTTACAAAATGTTGTTAATAATGTTTTAATACTTAACCTTATATTGGTTATACTAATTAATGTTTTTCTTCGTAAGGATTTGTTCATATAGTGGACAAAAAAATAGACTCGTAAGCTATTGAAATTTATAATTGTATTTGAATATACTTTATGTATATTAGACTGGTAAAGGCGCGCCGAGCAGTCAACTAGAACAGCGGTCCATCATCCCACAGATACCCCACAGCTTCCTCAAGGAACATGCAGCTAAATCTAAATAAAATCCAGATAGGATATCACTTAGACCGAAAGCTGACTTGGCAGAAACACATATTGACTAAGCGAGTGTTACTCTATAAAAGCATCCCAGTAATTCCAACATAGAGATTTCAGAACACTCTTGACCACTTTTTTCATTTTAAACCACCTACAAAAAAATATATAAAATATGAGGTTAGGAATTTGTTTACTGTGGAATTATCTCCACTTAGTATCGAGAGGCGTAAGGTAGGAATTTGTATTCAAATACATGAAAACTTATTTACTTACTTATTATATTTTATTGTGATTTATCATTATTTTGTTAAGTAGTATGTCAATAAAATTAAAATGTATGTCAGTAATAATTGTTTTCTTATTTTCCATTTTCTCTATAAATAAAACCATAGGAGAGATTGTTGTACCTTAAACATGGTGTACCTTCAAACAATTTAAATTAATTTAATTAAAATTTTTTTGACAACTTAAAAGATGTTCACAACCGATTCGGAACAATTCTTGTGACAAACCACCAAATATTTTATTAGCGTCGCAAAATATATTTTGATTTCACTTTAATGTAAATTAGTTAAGAACTCCACTAAACAATTCAATAACTCACAGATTATAACATAACCCCTTAAAGCTTTCGATTTATTTTTTGTTTTGCCATCGGTTATATTTAACTCAACACTCAAAACGCCTCATAAGATATTCCACTTGGGTTTACGATTATGACATTCTGGATTAAGTGGAACGGGAAAGATCGTGGTCGTGATTGTGCTTAGTAAAATGCACCCTAAGTAGAAAAGTCGCTTACAAATTTATTTCATTATTTATTTATTTACAGCTTTAAATATCGATTCATTCTACTAACCCAAATTTCAATATCAAATTTTCCATTATTTATGCGAGTTGGGTATTTATTTTTTAAATAGCATACTTTTTGTGAAAATGCACTAATAATTTCGAGTATTATGGGATGCTAGGTATTATGACAAGGGAACAACAGGATAAAACAGAATTTAATGGAAAAACAATAGAAAAATAATCAATATTCGTGATCATTATATATATATTTTGTTATGTAAGCATATACATTTCATTAATTTTCCATGTTTTCATTGAAACAACTTACAATGAAATCTTGATATGTCCATTTTGGAAATATCCTTTTGTAAAGATTTAATAGTACAGTATCTTGAGAATTCAGATGACCATCAAATATGCATTTCATATGTCCGTGTGTACCTAAAGAGAGGAAATAAACATTATAACATTACCAAAGTTTGATGGCATTGTATTTGCATAAGTCGGGGAAATACAATTGTCACTCTAAAGAGAGAGTTAATTGATAGCATATTTGAGAATTTAATAAAATAAGCTGCTTTCAAAGATTTTTTAATATTTTCTTTCAAAACAATTGATGTATAAAATATCTTCGCTGTGTAACTAGTTAATTCCAAAAGTATTAAAAAAGAGGATTGGGTATTTACTATTTACGGAAAGTTAGTTTTCCTCCCTTAAAAATAAATGTGACATTTAAATATTTTTGTCTTGGCCCTCATTGTAAACTTTTAAGTTTACCTATGTATATAAAAACAATATCGTAACAAAAAATTATTTTCGTCCGTAAATATATGAATTTTTGTAAAAGAAATCATATTTAACTTGAAAGCGAGTTCATTTAAATTTTATTGAGAATGCCGTAATATGATATTTGAGTTTGATCGAGAAAGAATGTTGGCCTTACATCAAGAAGGTTTATCACATCACACCAGAAAACTGGTAGCATTGCGCGAAGACCCCGGTCACGGGTCGCCCCAGAGTTGCATCTGCGATGGAAGACCAATATATTTATAACGGTAACGGTGGTTTTTCGAGAAGTACCATCAGAAAGAGACTACATTCATCGAATCCAAAGGCAAGAAGACCTTTAAGGGCACCTAGACTTTCACGATGACATATAGTTGACCATGGGCTCAAGAGCACAGGGATTGAGTTTTACAAGAATAGCATAACGTACTTTTTTCTGACGAATCCAGAGGGGCAAGACTTTTGGAGATGTGAGTATAAAGGTCGGATCGTTTTCAAATTAACAGGTTGTGTATATAGGGTTATTAAAATTACCTAGTGGTTCTTTGATATGCCCACTTCTTCCCATTTTTGTTCGCAATTTGATAGGTTTGAAATAAACTATGTCTTCTCTATTGAAAAACATAAATCTGATAACAGCTGATTTCTTGTGGATTTTAAATGGATAACCTAAAAACATATAAAATATTAGTCTATAATATATAAATATATCAATTATTTATTTGCACAATTAAATCAACAAAAAAATAAGTCGAATAAAAACAATTATCCAGGGTTTCTATAGATTTCCAGATTATACAAAAATCCGTATTTACCTGATAAAACTATCCTTTTTATAACCATTCTATTTGGATTACAGGAAAGTAAGCTGCCGTTGGCTACAAGCACAAGCTTATTGTTAATTTCTTTGTAACATAACACAGGCGCTGGCGGAAATTGAATGGGAGCATAAAATGTTGCTACCATAGTAGAATCCGGTTGGAAAAACCTTTCAAACTGAAATATCGATAAAAAAATATAGATACTAGAAAATTTAAATAAAAAAAGTTTTTATATTACAGTACACTATTTCTATTATATTTAACATAAGGAAACCTAGGAAATCGATCAGGTATAAATCAATCAATAGATTCGATTAATGCAGCAACCGTCAATGAATATATATAAACAAGCTATTTCCATCATTTGTCAATCGTTGCAGTCACAAGCTGTTGCAGATTGATCGGTGGTTTTTTTCACCTAAAACTTGCTCTAATCATAATATCTAACAATATGACACTCAAAATACCGAAATTATTCTTCTAAACACAATAGCTAGAACCTTTCTGTAGTAATACAAGGTTAGCCACTACCATGCCTACCAAGAAACCATATCCATACAAGAAACCATAATATGCTGCTTAATTTTATCTCATCTTATATCTGTTAATTCGTAAAGATATATCAGTAGGTTTTTTTTCATAGACATTGTTTGCAAATGGCCCCACAGGAAATAGTCTAAGTCTAAAGAATTCATGTTATTTGATCGAGGGGACTTTTTTACAGTTACATCTCGTTAGAAGATTTCAGTTGGGATAAAAGTTATCATAGATATGTTCCTTTCTGACTTCTACTTAACGCACCATATCTCGAAAACATTGAAATCATCTCCATCATTTTTATCAAAAATCAATTCAATTCAATAAGTAGATGGCAGCAGTGCACTACTATACTTTATCTATTACAGAGTATTTAACTTTCATTTGCAATTTGATGTTCGCGCTATCAACATCTTTTGTTAATATTTTCATTGTTAGACCAGAAATGTAAATAGTAACATCATATAGAAGATGGAAAAAGTTCTTCCAAAATTGGTTTGAATGAATATAAAAGTTTAAATCCTATTAAATAATATTTTAAAAACATCAAAATTAATTTTGATTCCAAATACTGTTTTCTTCATTGTTAGAACATGAATGTAAATAGCAATCATAAACGCAAAGTGAAAAACGTGCATCGAATTTTGGTTTAGTGCAAGGAGGAAAAGGGAATTAATCTTAATGAAGAATATTTAAAAAAATAACTAAACCAATTTCGATCTTAAATACTATTGTTTCTGTTAGATCAAAAATTTAAATAGCATAATGTCATACCAGTTTATTGAATACTTTTATAGAAACTGACCTTGTGCTTTTGACCATTTGTATGACTGCTGAAAATGGGATTAGTAATGAATCTTCTGTATCCGCACTGAAATACTAATCGCTCTTTAGATTTGATCGGTAGATTGTAATTTTGAGTTCTTCTAAGTACAACGTTTAGGACGGACATTTTATGTTCGTGGGGGAACATACCAATTAATGTAACAGGAGCGTTAGTTTGCTTGAAGTTCTCCCATAGAAGATGTGATACATGCTTTACATATACTGTTATGTACCACCCTGGCTAAAAATTTGAAGAAAAATATAAAATAAAGTAGATTGAAATTGTGACTCGTTTTTAATACAACTAAACAATAAATAATAATACATGTATCAAATGATTACACATGTAATTAGGACAATAGTACATAGATCAAAAAACGTAAAAAGGTTTTTCGGCAAATTTTGTTATATAGTTTCTTTTAAGGGTAATAGTGATCGGTCTAGCTCTTTCTCTTAAATTTAAAAAAATCGACTTATTCCAGGACATTCCAGTCTTAAAGCATTAAGATTTGAAGAATACTTACAAGTGCTCCATCTTTATCTTCTTGATCTGACATTACCCGTTTTTTTGTCCTATCAAAATTCTGGAATTGAAAGATTCTGGCATAATCACTTGGTAGATTTTCTTTTGGATCCCACGGTGACGTCCTAAAATAAATATTGTTATACATCTACTAATTCTCTTAAAATGTATTAATGATAATTACAGTTATTAATTGAGTTTTATACACATTCTGTCAAAAGAGTACCAGAATTGATATTGCCTCTTAAGCTGACAGCTGTACTCACCAATGAAAATCAACTAACCAGGAAATTACTAGGTTATGTTTGTCACTTCGTTGTTTACTTTTTGTTTCTGAACAGTTTGATTGAGAAATATAAAACTGGTTGGTATACATTTAGTGTACCATTTTTTTGTGGTACATTTGAATTGTAATGCCGCAGTTTTTCTTAAAATAAGTCAACAAAATTATACTAAAAATTATAGAAGACCGCATAAAACAGAACAATATATCGAAATATTCTATCATTTTTCCGAATTTTACTCTAGTTATCTCAAATAGACATTCTCTTTTTTGACTGGAATTTGGAACAATTGTACTTATAGAATTATAAAACACTAGCATTCGTTCATAAAGTATTTTAAAAAATGACTAGGCTACAAAAAATAGGAAAATGTATAAGAAACTCCAAAAATCAGACTTTCAAAATACTAGTTTCCAAGAGACAAAACTAAAATTTTTTAATAGTTTCTTTCATTATTTTACATTCAATCGATTCTTGGTTGATACAGTAGAGTATAGTTCATATAAATACTGTATAAGATTCTGTATGGACGCAAGTTTTTATAATACTCTACCTGAAGCTTTCCAATCCTCTGTATTTTTGAAATCTAACTCTGGAAGGCGTTTCCTTAGGTGTATCAATCTCATCAGGGAACTCCTTATCACTTTTAGCAGCTTTAATTTTATCTAATTCCTCCATTTCAGCAAAGACGTCTATATCTTTATCGTATTTTTCATCATTAACAGCTACTTCAGATTCTGTAACAGAAGCAAAATCTTGATCACCATTATCAGCTTCTGAATTCTCAGATATAACTTCTGACATAGCATCCATGAATTCATCATTCAAATCTTGATCATCGTTATCGGATTGATCTTGTTGAAATTCCGTATCATCATCAGGAATCCAAGCTGCTTGATAGTCCGACCAACCTTTTGGGACTTTTTTTACTTTTTTTAACTACGAAAAAATAAATATAATGATAAAACTTATAGATAATAAAGAAGAAAAGAACCATATGTTATGTGCGTGTTTACAATTATGCATGATCATTTTTCCATGAGAAAGCTTTTTTCAAAGTGAATGCCTAGTTTACTCACAGTTGATCAAAAACAACAACTTGTTGATGATTCAGAGCAGTGTTTGGCCGTGTTTACACGAAATAAATCAGATTTTTTACGTCGATGTGACAATGGATGAAACATGGATCCATCCATCCACTTCACTACCGAATCAAATCGATCATCATCTAAGTGAACTGCAGCCGGTGAACCACGATAGAAACGTCCAAAGGTACGACAGTCAACTGGGAAGGTTATGGCTTCAGTATTTTGGGATACACATGGAATATTGTTCATCAACTATCTCCAAAAAGGAGAAGCAATCAATAGTGAATAATACATAAAGTTGTTGGATGGTTTTAATGCAACAATCAAAGAAAAAAGACCTCATATGTCGAAGAAAAAACCACTTTTTCGCCAAAATAATGCACCGATTCAAAAGTCGATGGGAATCATGGTTAAATTGAACGAATTACACTTCGAATAATTTCCTCATCCACTGTATAGTCCAGATCTGGCCCCCAGTGACCACTGGCTATTCACTGATGTCAAAAACATGCTCAACGTTAAGAAATTCAGCTCAAATGAAGAAGCAATTGCTGAAACTGAAGCCTATTTTGATTCAAAAGACAAATCCTTCCACAAGAAAGTCATCGAGAAGTTAGAGAAGCGTTGGAATGATTGTATTGCTCTTGAAGGAGATTGCATTGATGGATAAAATTGATATTTGCTAATGCTACAAAATGATTTTCCACTACTAGTGAACAATCTTCCTTGATGCATGATGAAGCACATTCTCACTTCCTTATTGATGTACAGAATTATCTGAGTAAAATTTTCTGCAATAAAAGAATTGGATACAGGGATCCACTTCCATGACCAGTTCGTGCTCCAGAGCTGAATAGTATGGATTAATTTTTATTGGTATAAAATAAGTTTTTATTATGACTTTATACGAATTCGGAAATGCTTTCTAATATACAGAGAAATATCCATCGTAGTCTAAGAAAATGCATAGAAATTCAAAGTGGTCAGCTTTTTATATTGATGTTGAATAATTGTTAACCTCCGACATAACGGATTACTTAGAAGTATTTTTAGATCTGTAAATGGTAAATGAATTACTGACTTTTTGTTCTTTTTCTGCCGTTTCCATTTCTTCTTGTGTTGGCCATGTTTGTTCTGCATCCATAGGATCAGGTATATTTTCAGATTCTAGCGATTCTTGTTTTGATGGATCACATCTTTCAAGTACACGAATTAGTGATACATCATCTGAATCCATTGTGTTAACATCTTTATTTCTGAAATTAGAAACTTATTAGACTAAAAAATACAAAAAAATTGAAACCTAGGAACTGAACTAAACGAATTTGCAATATAAGTAACTCTAGGTAGTGGTCAGGGATAGAAACAATGAATGATTATTAGTCTGGATCGTTATGGATTTTTATTGCTAAAAAAAAAAAAATTAGCAGACAACGGCGCCGGCTGGTTGAGGTCATAAGCAATAAAGAAAAAACTTCCGAACCCGAAATGAAGGGAAGTTGTAAAATGGGATGTTATTTAAGGGGCTGATTTTCGTTATTTATGGCAAAAGGAGACATCCTAAAGATGACATGCAAAAATTGTAGTTAATAAAAAAATCTAAAATGTCAAAGTTTGGATGAAAATAACCAAAAAGCGATTTTTCTGTTTTTTTATTTTTTTCTCGCATGAAAATTTGTGAATGTACATAATTATTTCCACATAATAAGAATGCATTTATTCAATTATGTTTTCTTATGGGGAACGTGGCAATGAAATACCAAAATGGACTAACTTTAATATATTTTCCGAGCTTTCAAATACTTGTGTATTCATCGTCTGGGAAATAATTAATTGAAATTTGTGGTGGTTTTGAGTCGTATGAATTCTTGTAAAAATTTTAGATTCATTGGATTCAATATTCAAAGTGACATTGATAGAAATATTGATTAATTGAATCAATATTTCTTCACCTTGACTTCACCTTGATCTGCTACCTTTTGCTGTATTACTTCTAATGTCGCGAAGTTCTCCTTATAAAAACTACAAATTGTCCAACGTATAAAATCTTGAGTAGCTTTGTAAACTGATTCCAGTTTTTATTCAGATGTTTTTCGGTTCTGTGAATAATCCACAGCAACCCCTTTCGTAACTACTCAATAAAAAGAAAATTCATTCACTGTAGATAATTCAGCAATTCTTATTATGGTTGCATTATCAGTTTGCTGAATATTTTCATTTTTTAAACATTCGAATATATTTAAGATAACTTGCTGTGTTTGTGTAACTAAATCTTTATTATTAAATTCATATCTGTCTTTATTTTCACTACACTGTGTAATTTCATTGTCTTCATTCGCCCATGGTATAAAGAAAGCCATATCTCTATTTATTTAAAGTAATGTATGAATGAAATCTGTTTAGCAGAAATATTTCGAAGAAATTGTGTATATGCGCTTTCCGATAGCTTCGGCCAATAAACAGTGGAGATGATAAAAGTCCACGTGGACTGACGGTTTGTTAGATGTTTACCGATTATTATACGTGGAGTAAACATTATTTTTCATCACTTAATTTGGTATGAGTGCCCTGCATATTTATGAAATATTGATTGTTCGTCACATAACTATCTTTTGCAATTGATATTGGAAGAACTATATTTGTTATTATGTTTATTATATACTTACTTTTTGTCAAACTTATGTGGATCATTTGGGGCATCAATTTGGGTCATCTGAAAATCTCCTAAGCCTGGTATATGAATCAACTGATTGACAGATAAAGCGGTACCCCTTAAATAACCAGAAATTTTCAAAGTACCCAAAGTACCTATAAATAAAAATATAATGGATTAATTTAATTAAAATTTTTGATGAACAGTATTAAAAAGAGTTAAATTTTATTATGAGGATAATTTTTTTTCAGTTCATTATTGATTTTGATAAAAGTCAAAATTATTTTATTTAATCAAAAATTAATCTATGTGTTAGTCTTAACTCGTTGAGGTCCATAGGCTCGCAACTGAACTTTCCCCACAGCCCAGAGCGGTCACATGGACTGCATGTTCTATTTTATTTCAGACCTTCTCCACGGCCCAAGGGACCGTATTCAAATGTGTTTTACAGTTTGTTCCGACCGTTCTGAGTCCTTGAAACATTACCCTACACTTGGTACATTTGATTTTTTTTTCATAAGCTTCAACTCCATTGTAAAACAAAAAACCTTTCTTTTCATATTTTTTTTTTCTTTAACATCAAAACATAACTCATCGTTCAAGGGATAAAAAAGCAAACAAAATTTTGACTCACCAATTTTTAAATAACATACTTGAATAAATTGAAAATTTATGTGTTTAATTGAAAAAAGGTTTTGCTTTGAAATTCAATAATTTATCTTGTTGATTATACCTTCTGTATCTGCGACAAACTCCACTTCTTCTCCAAACATGTGAGGTCTACGATCTCTATATAATATGGATTTTCTTTTTTGATTGCCAATTTTTCTCAACACATTGACTCCATCTACATTTTTATCCATCACCATTACCTTTTCTTCGGGTAACCATTTATTTACAATTTTTTGTATTTGTTGTTTGTGCTCATTTCGTTTCTTTGGTACAACACTTTCTAAATCTGTAATCACCACTAAAGGTGTAGGTGATCCCTACAAATTATTTGAAAATAAAAAAAACAGTTGCATTTCTATATACACAATGCTACTGCCAAAAAATTCCGTCTTTCCTTCTAATCTGTGGAACAATTTTATATAATGTAATGAAATCTGGACACTAAATATTAGGGGTTGCAAATTTACCAATACCTATTTGTTTAAAATCAATAATTTCAAATGGCAAGAGACACCTCTTTTCAAAGATATTGAACAAATTATTAAGGGATACTAATCTTGTTTATGGTAGTTTTGGCATCTGACCATGAAAAAAACCCAGCTTAGGTGAACTCAATTGAATAATAATATAAAGTAATATTAAAATTAAAATATTAAAAAGATTGGCAAGTGGGTATAATTAGACCAATATACAAGAGAAGAGACTCAAGAAGCTGTGACAATTATAGAGGAACCACATAAAACTGTAACCAATTATAAAGGAACCACATTAAATTCTAACAATTATAGAGGAACCACATTAAACTCTAAAAACTTATAAATCTTGAAAAGCATTCGAAGGAGTCAATAGATATGACATATGGGAAATCCTAGAAAACAGATCTAGAAGAAAGACTAATAAACGGAGTAAAGGTTTTATATAAACATAAAACAGATTCGAAACAATAAAAGAAGTAAAGCAAGGATGTATACTAAACCCATTATTATTTACCATAGTGTTGGTTGAAGGAATGAAACAATCAAAAAGACGAATTAAACAGTCGAACACTGGAAAATAATGTTTTTATGAAAATTGCTACTTCTATAGAAGGAAGTCTTACACTTTGTTAATTGCACTGCAGAATATGAGTATGAATTGAAGGAGCTATTAAAAAAAATGAAATATACAGGAAAAATTAATGTTGTTTAAACCAGTGCCTAAGTCTAACAAGAATCAAAAACTTGTGATTTATTCTTTCATTCAAATAAATTTCATATTGGATAATTATTGAACCCACACCTTACAAATAAAGAGCTTTTACAGCATTACAATAGATTCCTTAATCTCTAATTGATATTAAATATTGAAACAAAAATTCCAATCATCAAGAATAAACATAAACAAAGTTGATGTCATTGGAGAGGTATTTCGAGTTAGTCTCTGTTATAGAGCTTCAGAACACTTTATAATCAGTTTCCAAATTTCACTAGTTCATGTAAAATCATTCCAAAGGTAAATATTATTACCTAAAAAATATAATAACCTGTGCAAATGAAGTAGATAATATTGAATTTCCCCACTTATCAATTATTGCTTCATTGTTTTCAATTCCAGTAGCAGCAGATATTAAAAATAGAACAGTATCGGCTACTTTTAATGTATCCAAAATTGCAAAATCATGCTCTCTCTCTGGAACTACGAAGGAGAATCTCTGTTTAAATCTTGGTACACTGAAACGTTGTATAATTGATAAATGAATACTACATATCACTCAAAAGTACTTGTCCGCTAAGAAAAAAAATAGGAATATATTACACTTACAACAGTAGTCAATGATAATTAACATTGTTACTTATATTTTTCTCAGGTTAATAATAAAACGACTCAAACGCTACATTGTGTCATTAAACCAAAAATGCTTTAAAAATCTTTATATCCTCATAATTCAGAAAATCAAAACAAGGATGGCCTACTAGGAGGTGATACATACAAGGTGATTGATTATTGTGATAATGTTGAGTGCATTATTTGTCCTTTCAGATATTGAATTGAAAATTTGAGAGATTATAGCCACCATTAGTCTTCACATTTTGAAATTATTTGCAATAAAAACTCCATACTTTCAGCCAGAGTACACCATGAACGTTTTCCTGAAAGGCGGCGACTTGCAAAAGCAAACTTTGAGAGAAGTTCAATTGCAGGAGTTCAATCAATAATGAAACGCATGAATGATTAAAAACTTTTGTGACAGAAAAAAATGAAATTGATGCTTTGCTGGCAGTTACTGAAAACCCATCCACAAGTGTAAGGAGTATTTCCAGAGAACAAGAGCTGAGCTACTATGGTGTGCAAAGATTCTTAGACAAAAAAAATGCACCCTTATCATATTTATTTGCAACAGGAATTAACTGAAGTTGATAGTGAAAAAAGACTAGCATTTTGTAGGTGGGCTTTACAAAAAGTTAATCAACAGAGAGACTTTTTTGACTATGTCCTATTTGAGGATGAAACCACCAAGAATACTTCGCCACATATTTAACGACCATCTAGTTTGACTGTGTGCCACTATGTGATATGAATTAGTTGATGAATAATATTGAATGTTTCGCATGTTAACACAACCATTTTTATTAAATGTGGCTTCAATTTTTAAATGATTAAATATAGGTACATAATCATTGTTTTGCACAGAAAAATCAAAATAATAATTTTAGGTATGGGGAACTAAAAGTGACTTTTCTGCATCCTGATGTTCATCATTTCATCATAATACAGAAATCTGCAGTATGTATTCTGACAAACAGTTTCATAAAACTTCTTTTTTAAAAATTATTATTTAACTGAACCCATTAGCCTCCCACTTTCAAATTTTTGGAACCACAAAAAGTATAATCTTTTTATAGTAATTTTTTGAAAATTTTAAAAAATGCACTTTTTGAGAAAATCAAAATAAAAATTTTTAATTGGATTTTTCAAAAACACTTTTTATAACAAAGTAGCTATGTGGTGTTGTATGTCAAAAGAAAAAGCATTTGAAACTAAATGACACCACTCCTAGCTCAATTAGGAGAAAAGTAATGGTAATTTCAAAATATATGTCACATTGTGAATTTTGGGAAACTTTACATAGCCACAATGTTTAAACTGTTTGAGATATTTGAAAAACAAATGGTTTTTCTCGCCATGACGACGACCTTTATACCAAATTTCGTTAAATTCTAGGGTGTCGTGTAATTTTTTTTATTTGGTTTCATTTGATTTCATATGGAATGACCCATAAATGTTTATCTGCAATCTCTTTGGATACAAAAATAAGATTAGATGCTTGGGTTATCTTAAAATAGTATTGTCAAGCCAAAAGTTGTGGGAGGTCAAATACTTTCAAGATGTAATGTGTTTGATGATGTTACCTTATATGCGTCACATTTGCAGAGGATTTAGATACTATTGCTTCTTGATCACATTGACAAAGTAATGTTAACGCTGTATTAGGATCTATATCTTTGTTCAAGGGTACCACACAAACTAGAAATGGAGCAAAATCCATCCCTCCTAAAGACCTCTTTTTAGCAAGAACTTCATCTCTTTTACTTTGCCTGATTTGCATAGCCTGATTTCGTCGCTGATCCCTATTTAATTCTCGTTTATTACGTTTGGAAAGTTTTTTAACAGATACTTTTCCTAAAAGAATTTTTTTATTATATTTATTGCATTGCACATGGTTATGATAACCTCAATTTACCTTTTGAAGATATGCTTATAGATCCTTTTGATCGATGTCTACCATGTTTATGTTCTTTATTAGATTGCTTGAAGGCACCTGGCCTATGAGCTACAGCTTTTTCTAAGGCCATTTTCGATAACTCAATAAATTTTATAAAAACCCGGAGACCACGTTGTAAACATGACAAATACTACTTGCTTCCAATAACAATTATTCAGTTAGAGCAATATATAAAAAGTAAAAGTTACTAGTGGAATCCTTTTCTTTTAAGTCGGAACATTTCTGTTACAATTGTATAGGTTGGCAATTTGCATTTTGATCCATGTGCTTTATTGTGTTTATTAAAGGATAGTTTGTGTTAGGGTATAAACACGTGTTTAAATTTTGTACCAAGATTATTAATTAAATAGATCTCATCATTTTTTTGTGAAAAAAATGAATATTGATGAAGAATTACGTGATGTTTTAATTGATTTCACGGCTATCAATGATCATTTCTCCAGGGCATCTAAGGTAAAATATTTCCATTCAAGTTAACCTATAATAGTTTTAATTTAAGCAATTTTAGGAAATATTAGCAAAATTGAAATCAGACATCGATGAAGATGAGAAGAATAAGCAATTGTTGTATTATCTTTCCACTCGGATGCTTCTTGATCCGCTGTATTTTGATGATATATTTGAAAAATTTTCAAAATATCTTCCTCGACTGCTACAAATTGCTTTATTTTCAAATATGAAAGATTGTACTGATAAACAACATCATATTCTATGTACTATTTTATTAGGAAGAATCATCAGCAGAAGAAAAGATTTAAAAGGGTAGGTGCTTACATCTATAAATTTAATACGGTCCTATCATGGGGAATATTTTTAATTTTTGTAGGTATGCTATGAAATATTTTACTAAATATCCAGCAGTATTGGAAAGTTTAGATACAAGTGAAAATATCTCCAAGAAATGTAAACTAGTAGAAATAGTTTATGATGTTCTTTATTTCATTGAATCATGTTACCACTTGTTGAAAAGTGATCCAAATTTCTACAGATATAAGTGGAACTGGTCAATTTTTGTTCAAAAATTCTTAGACAGTGAGGATGATAGACTCAAATGGTAAGTTGTGCAAATAAGGCTATTACTATTTATGGTAATTTATAGAAGCTTGTAATTTATATAAAAACTCATGGTGTATTTTATTTATTGCTGAATTTAACAAGAAAATGCTATTTGAATTGAAAAGTAGGTTACGCATAACAGCATACATAACTGATCATCTATATATGTAGATATTGGGGTGTTATATACATTGCGACTCGAAAGGATCTATTGAATCACCCTTTCTTCCTGCGATAGTAGGTAGTCTAGTGTTTAAAATTGATCTGATAGTCCCACTTCTTTTATAAAGTCCAGAATATGGAATGGCTGTAGCTCTGGATTCCTGGATATTTGTCTAGTACTCAAGTGTGGATTGTGTTCTAACAGGACACAAACATCTAAAGATTTATTTTCAGTTGATGCAGTTTTTCTGTGCCCTGATATCGATAAATCTTTTACTGAATCAGTTGTGTTGAACTTTTTTACTAATTTACAGACAGTAGATAGAAATTATTAAAGATATTACACGTTTCTTGTTGACTTCTACGTCTATCACTCTGTATAATTATTTAAAATGTTGTTTGAAAATTCTCAATGGTCGAGTGCCAACAATGTATGCAAGCAAACCAAACTATATTTTATGAGAATTAATTTTATTGTTCTAGATTGTTCTCCAGAAACGATATTAGCTAACTGTTTTTTTTTCTATTTCATTGTAAACTGAAAGGCATTTTTCAAACCTCTGAAGCTATCAAATTTTGTTTCTCCGAAATTTGCTGGATCAACAAAATTTTTGGTAGCTCATTAGCAGCAAATCCTCCAGCAAAATTAGTTCGATCTTGTTGACTTTTCACAATCTAAAAGTTAATTTTCTGTATTTTCTCAGGGTTTCATGTCACATCGTTTCCATACTTTTTGGAATGAATGAAATCCAGAAGAAACAACTCATTTTGAAACACAATCTATCTACTGCCGATATAAAATTTACGACCATCTTTAACTTGAAAGGGACATTAATTGACTGCAGTACACAACCTATTCATACAAAACTAATATGGAACTTACCCGATGAATTTACTGATGATCTCATTAATGTATCTGGTATATATGTACCAGTAGTATCAAAAGTATCCAATTTATCCACAAATCTTATTGAGGTTCCATCTACTCTTAATAATTTGAGAAAAGTTGCTTTAGGGCTTACTTTAAACAAAGCTATATGCCTTCAGGGACCAGTGGGGTCAGGTAAGAGACTAATTAGTCATATCAAGTCAAACGAACCACCCATTTTTCGCTTGATCATAAAAATATGATCTATTAATTTTTTTCATAAATAGTTACTATTAATAGTTAATCTCTGGAACGATTTTGGAAAGTTTTTATTTCAACATTTTTTCCAAAGAAATTTTTGAGTAATTTTAATTGAAAAAATTGATTAAAAATCTACAGTTATCATGATTAGAAATTTTACATTTATTTTTCCTTGCACAATTTACCCTAGGTATTTAGGGTACTGCTTGGAAGGATGGTACTCGGTTTTTGAGGCATTTACAGCTAGTTTATTGTTTTGAAAATATGGTATAATTTTGTTGTTTAAATGTTTTTAGATGATTTTGAGTGCTTGATCGGGATGTTTCGCCGATGCTACAAAACAAGTATCGTCAGCGTACATGGCTAGATTTGTTGGAAACTGGGTAGGTTATAAGGGAATACAACAAAGGTGATAAACTAACCCTTGCGGTACTCCAGCATTTATGGGGTATGGTCCTGCCATGCTTTAATGATGAATTGATGAAACTTGCAGGATTTATTGTTAAATACATATATTTTAAAAATATCAATGACTTACAATTATTTGTTTATTTCCATTTCCATTACTGTTAATTAACTTTTAAATAAATAATTGCAAATTTTCTCGGTACAAAAATGGAATTTGATGAATTTATTTATCACAACGCGTCGGGCGCTTTTATGATCAATCGAAAAATAGGGGGTTCACTTGACGTGACTTGACTCCAATATTACTAAAAATAAGCTAAACGTTTGTAATGAACCCAGGTAAAACAACTCTTGTGGAATATTTTGCGGAGAAGACTGGCAGGAATCTTGGTGAAAATTTTGTAAAAGTTCAGCTAGGGGATCAGACAGATAGCAAAATGTTGCTAGGTACTTACAGGTGTACTGATGTCCCAGGGGAGTTTGTGTGGCAGCCAGGAGTACTAACTCAGGTAAGCAGTTTTTCGAAAAATACGTGAATATCCATCTAATAAAATCTATTTTTTACATACTGTAACGTTTTTCGTTTTTATTTACCCAGCTCCTATTCGTTGAGTGAATTAATAAACATTGTTTCTTACGTTCTTAATTTATCTACACACTATACAATACACTTAACTTTTAAATATCACTTAAATCATTTCTGCGCTTAGTTTTACTAATTCGTTCTTTTCAGTACGACTCTTTATTTAAAATTAACTAACTGCGCTACATAAACTTATTTATATACCACAAATAGAATTCTACAAAGTTCTTGAATAAAAAGAAACACAAGAAATAAATAAATAGACTTTCCTAGAAATTGTTTTGAAGAAATACTGTAATAGACCGCCTTCTATAATAAAAAGTTCGTCAAAGGCGTGTCCGCCATTTATAAAAAAAAACATATTAAAGGCGGAGCGCGAATTCGCCGAATTTTAAAATTCCATCATCATAGCTGGACAGGGCCGACCTAAGACTGGATGCTTAAATCGGCAATAGGAACCATTCATGCACTCTAATTTCTAAGTTACAAATAAAACTTTGAGGCAACAAATTCATCTTCGTATTAATTTTTACTGAAATTACCTTCGCTTGTTATATTAAGTACAATTCTGCACGTTTCTTAATAATGGGTTACTTATCCACGTTTGTATAGTTCTTCCACTATCAATTGCAGATTATAAAAACTGGTTCGAAACCCTTGCCGACAATTTAGTTGTTTACCGAATTTTTGTACATTATTTTTCATTTCTCAATTTGGTTGCGTATTTATGAAATATTGATTGTTCCTCGAATAACTGTTTTCCGCAATAACATTTTCGTTATTTGATCACTAGCATTATACTTTTGCATTTACATATATGTGATTTTAATTTGAAACCTTCATGCCAATATTATCTCAAATAATATAAGACTTCATAAAAAAACAGATCAATTTGATTTTAAAGGCTGAACTTGAAATGTATATTTGTAGTCTTCACGGCTCACTCCCCGATGGGGAAGGGAGGTAGATCTTTAGAATTCGTCGATCAGTTGTGTTTAATCATCTTTCCAATCTTACCCTTACTTTCTTTGATAAAGAAAAAAACAGGAATGATCAGTAGGTGTTTCAATTCTTGAATTATAATTAAATTCATTTTGCATGTGTTATTTTTTTGAGATCATTTCGATTGTTTTCTTAAAATTTGTTATCCTCCCTCTTTCCTGTTTTTTTTTATATAAAATGTTTCTGTTTTTGGGCAAGATAAATGTTGAAGGAGTTTTGCTTTTTGAGGCACAATATTAATGACTGCATAAAAGTGAGAAATGTGTGGATTTTTTATTTTATTTTTGGATACTTTTAGATACATTACAACCCCTAAATCTATTATTACATTTCAAACAATATTAACCTCCCGAAAGAGCACAACTTTTCAAATCAAAATTTACTCAAAAGTCTTTAAAAATTTTCAGGCTGTTCTAGAAGGAAATTGGCTCCTTTTAGAAGACATTGATTCTGCTAGTATGGATATAGCATCTATGTTAACTAGTCTTTTAGAAAACAATTCACTGACAGTACCAGGATACAGGGATTCGTTACAAATATCTCCGGGATTTCAACTTTTCGTAACACACAGGTAAATAGTAGATTTCAAATAAAAGGTTTCAAAAAATTTTTATAATTCCGCATTTTTTTTTTTTCAGATTTGTGTCAACTATAACTGGTCACCATAAAAAGCATACAAATACAATGATTCTATTAGAAAAACATCTCCTACAAATAAATGTAGATCCACTCAGTATGGTGGAATTGAAACAAATAATCGATACGAAATATCCAGATTTTTGTACTATATCTGACAGATTAGTGAAAGTTTTTCTTCTTTTCACCGAAGATATGCTAGATCCATCTAAAATAACTTTACCGAAGAGCGGTCGCTTGATTTCAACAAGAGATTTTTTCAAATGGTGCTCCAGAGCAATACAAGATTTTGATGTTACGAGTCAAGCTAGTGCTCTAAAAGTCCTCCAAGACGCCATTGATGTATTCTGCTGCTCCTATCCAAATCAAGAAGATGCGCTTAATTTAGCTAAACAAATTAGTACTCACTTAGGGATTGTGAATCACAAGGCCGATTATTTTTTTAAAGAATACAAACCGACAATGCAATTAACACCAGATCATTTTATAGCTGGACGTGTGGCATTACCTAGAAATAACAAAGAATTAATGAAATTAATGAAATATTCCTTTACTAGACAATCTTCAGTACTACTTGAAAGGATAATGTGTTGTGTTAATCTGAAGGAACCCGTATTGTTAGTAGGAGAGACTGGTACCGGAAAAACATCTTGCGTTCAATATCTCGCCCATACAGTTGGACAAAAACTCGTCGTAATTAATATGAACCAACAATCTGATTCTGCTGATTTATTAGGTGGATTCAAACCTGTCGATCTTAAATTCATTGTATCGCCAATTAAAAGAGAATTCGAACAATTATTTTGCTCATATTTCAAAGTGGAACCGAACAAGAAGTATCTGAGTAATTTGACACTTTGTTTTAATAATCAAAGATGGTCAGATTTGATAAAATTGATGATCATAAGTTATCAAGCTGCAGAAAGACGTTTGACAAAAGCAATTCATGATTTCGATCTGATGACTGATGACAAAACTGATGAAAAAATAGTTAAGAACCAAAAAGATAAATCGCTTTTAAATAAATGGCATGCTGTAGGCGAAAAGCTCAATAAATTAGGAATCCAATTGAAACACGCAAATGCCTTAGCTTTTGCCTTTATAGAAGGAAGTCTTGTGAACGCTGTTGAGAACGGCTACTGGGTTTTATTAGATGAAATTAATCTTGCGAATGCTGAAACTTTGGAATGCCTGTCTGGTCTTTTAGAGGGGTCCCAGGGCTCTCTCTGCTTATTAGAAAGAGGCGATAAAAAACCCATAAAGCGTCATCCTAATTTCACTTTATTTGCTTGCATGAATCCCTCTACCGACGTAGGAAAGAAGGATCTTCCAGCTGGATTGAGAAATCGCTTTACAGAATTTTTCGTAGATGAATTAAACGAGAAAAATGATCTATTTCTATTAGTCAATAACTACCTGGAAGCGATGTCTATTAATCAAAAAGTATTAGAAAATATCGTAAATTTCTATCTGCAAGTTAAAAAGGAAACTGCCACGAGTCTATTAGATGGCGTAGGGCATAAACCACATTATTCTCTGAGGTCCTTGTGCAGGGCTTTGGTTATTGCATCTAAGAATCCTTGCGGCATGTTCAAGAGGAGTCTTTATGAGGCTTTTTGTCTTAGTTTTTTAACGCAACTTGACAACAATTCCTATGTTATGGTAGAAAAATTAATATCGAGGTGAGTGACATTTCAAATTCTTAACAAGCCGAATGACATATTACAAATGATTCCATATTTTTCATTCATAATTACAATGTTTATAAATTTTGTATATAAATGATATTTAGGACATATTTTATTTTAGCTATTTAATTGGCGACGCTAAATCGGTAAAAGCTGTTTTAAATCAACCGATTACTGATCCAAGCAGTAGACAAGAAAAATACTTAGAGTTCGAAGGATATTGGGTGAAAAAAGGACATTTAGAACCTTCGACGCCAGATGACTATATATTAACGGCATCAGTTAGAAAGAATTTAAAAGATTTGGTTCGAGTCGTTTCCATAGGAAAACTGCCAGTCTTATTACAGGTGCATATTTTTTAAGCGATAAATTAACTCCTATATGAAACTTGTCATTTAAATATGAGTGTTTTGTCATTTTGACAGCTATAAAAATGGTGCATCGTTTTTTATCACCGATAAAAACGCCTGTTCCTCTTATGCGTCTACATCCTCCTTGAACATTTTATGCTAACGAAACACATTATAATCCTCACAATTGAGGGAGCATTAATGATTGTACGAAGCTATAAAAAATGTATAAGGATTGAGCAGGATTGCTACATTGTGCGGTAGAAGTTTTTTTTGTTCCAGGATTGCCACAAGCGACATATATTGACGTGGGGTCTAATTTTTTTGTCCCATTACTCCATATTTAATTTCATATATTATTAGTCCAGAGTTGGTAACTTCTTTAACCGATTTTTTGGTTATTTATCTAACTCCAATTTACTTTTACCATTAGGTTTTGCAAACTCTAGACATTGGTGATTATTGACTTACCCTTTAACAAGAAATTACTAGAAATGAAGTATGTATTTCGTTTTTTCTTGTTATAGCCTAAGGTTTTTTCGATGATATGTGACAATACGTGGGTTTATATAAATAGAAATAACGGTTTATATTTTACAGGGCGATACATCTGTAGGAAAAACTTCCCTCATAACGTATTTAGCAAAATCAAGTGGAAATAAATGTGTTCGTATAAATAACCACGAACACACCGATTTACAAGAGTACATAGGATCGTATATAGCCGATTTAGAAGGTAAATTAGTATTCAGAGAAGGTCTTTTGGTAGAAGCGATGAGAAATGGTCACTGGATCATATTGGACGAACTCAATTTGGCGCCCACAGATGTTCTGGAAGCGTTAAACAGAGTCCTCGACGATAATAGAGAACTTTTTATTCCGGAAACTCAAGAAACCGTTAAAGCCGATCCCAACTTCATGTTATTTGCCACTCAGAATCCACCAGGAGCTTATGGAGGAAGAAAAATGTTGTCGAGAGCTTTCAGGAATAGGTAATAGTTCCATATATTCATTTATGCTGACTTTTATTGATGGGTCATTTTATGCTAGGTTTGTCGAATTACATTTCAACGAAATTCCTCCGAAGGAACTAGAGTTTATTCTCCACCAAAGATGTCAAATGGCGCCAAGTTATGCAAAAAAAATGATAAACGTAATGACAGACCTGCAGGTAAGTTTCTTTGAGCAATATAAAAACAATGTCATGTCGGAATTTTTTGAATTTCCCGCCTATCTACCAAAAGGAAAATTTGTCATTTGAGTCCTATTCAAATTTGAACAATATGTGCCATTTGGTTTGTATTTAAGAGAGGAGTACGTTATATTGTTAATGGTGTACACTTTTGAATTTCTTATAAAAGTTAATAGAAGTGTTTATAAAAAAGTGAGTTGAAAGCTTAATACGACTCACTTATACGTTTGTCCAAAATCACTGAAATTTTTGTGAGGGACATATTTTCCAGCTTATTTTGATCAATGCTGACATTTACAGGTTGAGGTCGGAAACTTTTTAGACACACCTCGTATTAATAGTTTAATTCTGAACCTAAATTATATTTAATTATTACAATGATTTATTTTAATAATTAATACCTTTTTTCTTCTTCTAGATCAGACGGAGAGGGTCTGCTGCCTTCGCCGGTAAACGGGGTTTCATAACATTGAGAGATCTGTTTAGATGGGGCGAAAGATATAGATTAGCACAAAATTCTGAAAAATTATATGATTGGGACCAACATTTGGCAGATGAAGGCTACCTCGTACTTGCGGGCAAAGTTAGAAGAGTCGAAGAGAAGTCTGAAATTATAAGTGTTTTACAAAAACATTTAAAAAGGGAAGTCGATCCAGAACATCTTTTTACATGTATGTAATCCATGTAAAAATGTTTCACTATTACCCTATACGACATGATGCAAAATCCTACAAGTATACAATGTGAACACCGCTCATCACACAGCACGAGTCAAGATGCTATTCGAGCTCTTCCCAAACTTTGATCAGTGTCTCAATAATTATTGCAACAATTGCTTTAATCCTGCTTATTATTTCAGGAAGCTTAGCTGGTAGTGTTGTGACACACATATGAAACCATTAATGTACAAATTACACAGCTTCAGATCGACTAACAGAGAAGGCCTAATAAGAAAATAATCCATGTTCTTAAGTCTTTTCCAGTTAATCCAGCAGTCGGTTACAATAACGTTCAGACGGCGTACCGTTTTGCTAAAACAAAGAAAACTCTAAAAAGAGCCATAGTCGTACAGTTGCAACAAAAAAGCGAAAAACATTCAATTCAAAAAGTTATAAGCCCGAATCCGCATATGTGGAAGAGAAGATAATCCAGAGGGTCTTCATAGTCTTGGAGCAACTTTTCTTCAAAGTTGACATTTGAACCGTGATCTTTAGATTTTAGAGCATGTGATAATTCTAAACAGGAATTACTAATTCACGACTAGTCTTGTGAAATAGATTTAGTTGACCTGTACTTTGTTTTTCATATAAGCAGCCAATATCACCGAATTGATAATATTATTATTTCGAAATGTACAGTATTATATGGCATTGCAAGAATTTTCACCAAATCTTGATTACAGGAATGAATTTTTAAAAAAATTACTTGACAACCAAAAGATTTTCACATTCGGGATTCATTGATTGTATATTGGTAGTTAGGTTAGGAAAGTAGATAACTCAAAAATATGAAGAATAACATTATCTGCTCCTTTTTAGATTTTCCTGAGGTGGCTTGAAACCTACTCAATTGCGACCTTTTCAATTATATTGCGTCTTTGTATATTCCCCATATAAATCCAAATGAGTATTCATATTTTTTCATTGTTTGCAAGCTTTTTCAGAGTGGAAAATTATCTTTCAACTAATTTTCATTATTTGTTCGACTTTTAGTGTCCGATAGAACATCTACAGTAACACGACATATTTTGAAGAAAATCGAAGACAACAGATCCAAATATAATAATATCGTTTGGACTTTTAATATGAGACAATTGGCCGTGTTAGTGTCCAAAGCGTTGGATTTTAAGGAACCGGTTTTATTAGTAGGAGAGACTGGGGGCGGTAAAACAACAGTGTGCAAACTTATTGCCGAAAATAATGGACAAGAGTTAGTTACCGTCAATTGTCATATGCATACTGAGAGCAGTGATTTTATTGGAGGATTACGACCTGTAAGGGATCACACGGTATGTAATTAAAAAAAATTAAACTAATCTATTTAGATTAGATATCAGATTTTTCAGATATTTGAAATGTGTTTTACGAGGATATACAGCTCTTCTATTTTTTGAATACTTATTTAGTTCATGAACATGAATGCTATTCTTGTATGTACAGGAACTTTGAAGTAAAATTTACTTTAAATATTTGCCGTTATATAATACATCTGGAAACACTGTTTACACTACCACTTCACCAACATTCACAATTACACTGTCTAACGAGTATTTCGATAACCCAATTATCGTCTTCGGAGACTGGAGGTAAACTTTACCTAATATTTAGTCTGAATATCACCAACGGCACCAAGGCAACGACGAGGCGGACTCACTCGCCAGACTGGCATCGGAGAACTCACCAACGAGCCCAGAATTTATCCTTGGTGTCGGTCTGCTTACAAGGTGGACTCGGCAAAAATGTATAGAGACAGTAGGCATGACCCAACAACATGTAGTGCGGTTCAAAAACGCCTCTTAGTTTGACTAATTACATCAAAGGGTTCAAGCCAAAGCGCTTGATCGACTTCTCAAAGGACATCGGCCTTTGGTAACGTCAAGTGAGGCACGACACAATGCTACTACGAACTATGAAATATCAGTTGACTCCCCTTTAAAGGAGATTGTTAAAATTAGTATAATTCATACAAATCTGCATATGCGGATATAAATCAACAATCTATTTTTATTTTATGTGTTATAATATATTTTTAGAGTGAAAATTCAACAAAACTTTTTGAATGGGTAGATGGGCCGCTTATATCAGCTATGTTACGAGGTAACGTTTTTCTAGCAGATGAAATTTCTTTAGCTGACGATAGTGTATTAGAAAGATTGAACTCTTTACTAGGTAAGAATAATCTTTTGCTTTGACCATATTTATTTCAAAAATTATACTTTGAAAAATGTTTACTTTGTTCTTTTTCAGAACCTGAAAGGACTTTGTTATTAGCTGAAAAAGGTATTGACATAAACAATAGAGAAAACTCGGAATTGATAGTGGCAAATTCCAATTTTTTCTTCATCGGTACTATGAATCCAGGTGGCGATTTTGGTAAAAAAGAATTGTCACCTGCTCTTAGGAATAGGTTTACTGAAATTTGGTGCGAATCTTGTAAAAATCGTCAAGATTTGATTGATATAATTGAACAAAATATAATACCTGGAATTTCATTAGGAAATCAACAAGATGGTTCAAGTGGTATTGGCATTTGTATAATGGATTTTATACAGTGGTTTGAAATAACTGAAGTTGGAAAAAGGCAAGTTTGAATATTTTCACAATCGTATAGAAACTTGATGTATTATTAGCAATATTGGTATTCAATCTTTGGAAATTTAAACTAAACTGTTCTGTTCTAACCACGAGCCAACAAAAAGTAGTTAATCATTTATAAAAACCTGCAATAAAAAAAACTGATTAGACGAAAAAAGGTGTGTGTTAGTTCGAATATAACTGAAATAACAATTCGAATATAACTGAAATTTTATTTCTCATCATTTAAATCTACAACCTTAGAACATTTAACACATATAAAGTGAACATTTGATCCATGAATTTATAGAGGCAACGTTGATAGAATGCGTTGATAGAATGCGTTCCAAGAAGTTTTATGCTTAATACAACAAATATCTTGATTTTATATAAATATTTTGGAGCCATAAAATGTGTTATTTTCGGTGACTTTTTAATTGTTTTTATTTATTTAAACTTGATTTTGAATTATACTGTGTATACTGCTAATAGGTGGCATCTGGAAATGGGTGGGCCGAGTAAATTTTGTTATAGAAAAGATCATAGATGCTCTTAAATTTGGAAACAACCTGTATGTGAATGTTTATTTTATTCATTTTTTTTTACAGATATACAATAAGTATCCGTGACATTTTGACGTGGGTGAATTTTATTAACACGTGTGTGAATAAAATGGATGTTGCCGAAGCGTATTTACATGGTGCTTGCTTGACATTCTTAGATAGTCTAGGATCTGGAATTACTAGTACCGAAAGGTGAAGAAATTTTCACATGTGATTTTTAATTATATCTCAATCAATAAATGCTACTACTATTCTGTTTACAGCTTAAAATCATTAGATCAGTTCAAGGAAAAATGCTTACAATTTCTATCGAACCAAATTATCGACGTTTCCTATACTTCATTTGAGTTAAAAAATTTGAAAGTGGAAAAAATTGACACTCGATTTGGGATAAAACCGTTCTATATCGAAACTAATCAAGAAGAAATGACAACCACAGAATTTTCTTTTAATGCTCCAACTACTGTTTATAATACGCTTAGACTTTTGAGGGGTATGCAGTTGAATAAAGCCATATTACTTGAAGGTAGCCCTGGTGTTGGTAAAACCAGTTTGGTTACTGCGTTGGCAAATTTCACTGGTCACAAGTTATTCAGAATCAACCTTTCGGATCAAACGGTAAATCCTCATTGTTATTTATTATAAACTTGATAATTACTGCTTATAAATGCTTACTGAATACTTCCAGAATGTTCCAGAGTGTTGGAAATGAGTATTATGGCCTTTGAATTGAAAATAAATTTTTATTACGCTTTTACCACGTTATGCTGTCCTTGCTTCCGCCGGAATCTATTTGTTGTTCAGTCAAGTCTTCTTATCCCAATTAAATAATCATTATATAAATTTCGTTTTCTTTCTTTTATAGGATATATCAGATCTTTTCGGTGCTGACTTGCCGGTAGAAGGTGGAACTGGGGGTCAGTTTTCTTGGCGAGACGGTCCCCTACTTGAAGCTCTTAAAAGCGGCAGTTGGATATTATTAGATGAACTAAATTTAGCCTCTCAATCGGTATTAGAAGGACTTAATGCTTGTCTGGATCACCGAGGAGAAATATTTATTCCGGAATTAGGTAAAACGTTTTACGTTAAATCCGGCACTCGATTTTTCGGATGTCAAAATCCATTGAAACAGGGAGGATCTAGAAGAGGGCTGCCGCAGTCATTTTTAAATAGATTCATACAAGTTTTTGTACGTTCGTTGACGGATAAAGATTTGTTGTTGATATTAATGAATCAATTCAATCAGTTACCAGTTGAACTACTTAGAAAAATGGTCGATTTTAATACAAGGATAGTAGAAGAATTAGATAATCACACATTTGCCAATAAGGGATCACCGTGGGAATGTAATTTACGTGATTTAACCCGTTGGTGCGAAGCTACGATTTATTGCGGAAAGTATGATGATGAATACCGGCCTCGAAACGTCGTTTTACTAATTTACGGTGACCGTATGCGAACCTTAACAGATAAAAATATAGTTGAAAGTATTTTTAATGATGTGTTTGGTCAAAAAGTGACAGGTGCGGGCGCGTTAACCTACGTTAGTGACGATAAAGTATATTTTGGTGACGTGTTCATTGAAAGAAATCGATTTTCGGTGGATACTAACGTTTTGAAACAGGAAAAAACTTGTTTAGTTCTGCGATCTCAAATGAAAGTGCTACGGAGCCTGGCGTATTGCGTTAACCTAAACTGGATGGCTATTCTGGTAAGTATGTTTGCGATAAGCTTTTTTTACGATTATATAAAAAATTATTTTCGAATCGTATACATGGTGTCGCAAAAACAACATACATATTTTCAAAAGCTAAAAACGGGTTTTACCAAACTTTATTTTGGCTGATTGCCAATCCAATTTTTTGCATTTTTCTTTTTTACCTTGTTATTTTTATTGCATTTCCGTTTCTTTTAACATCAAATAACAATGTTTACGTGGCTGTAGCATAACGCCGACTGACGCCTGAATGTTTTCTGCACGCGTAGCGTCTGCACGGAGCGATCGGAGGTTGAAAAAAAAGGCCCTCGTACTATATAATAATCAATCAAACAAATTATTTCCTTTCATTTTTTTCAAGGTTGGAACTGCAGGCTCTGGAAAAAATAGTGTAGTGAAAACTCTCGCAAGCCTTGCAGGAAAAACTCTAAAAACGCTTCCAGTAACATCTGCCATGGATACAACAGACATCTTGGGAGGATTTGAACAGGTGAGTATCATTATTTATCAACTACGAATAATTGCACGATTTATTTTTTGTACGGCTATAACACAAAAATGCTGTATCTCAACTGTTCAACAGATAGATCGACGAGGTATATTTTCTATCTTCAATTCCATTTTCTTACCTGATTAAACAATGACTTCATTGTTATTTTATTGAACAATCAATCAGGTCTTCTATGGAATGTCAAATTTGAAGCAATGACAGCTATTTATACTTATAATTGTATAGTTGCGTAACTATGTAACCGTCGATATTGTGAATAATTATATATTTGTTTCAAATTTTTTAAAAATAATGAAAATACCGTTTACATCCGTATTCAGCTTTGCCGGTACCTTGAAGCGATTCACAAACATTGCGGTAGGTGAATAGATCTTAAAATTGATTTTTGTTGTACGCGATGTACCGCGATCGTGTTCGATTCTCAGCGTCTTGCCGAGGGCTCTTCAAGTTTTTCTAATTGACCCAACTTCTTCCGGAAGACGGTTGCTAATCCTCGTGCGTTCTTGATACGGGCAGTGATGTTGCAAGCCAGCGAATAATTTTCCGGCAGAGTGAACAAGTCTTGTTGTTGTTTTGTAGTGACTCCATATCTAGCTTTGCCGGCAGCTCCATGCGCGCCCAAAGACAGGCTCAGGCTCTTCTCGCCACTGGTTCACTTTTCTCTATAGGTCGTGGTTAATGGACTATTTTCGGTTTGCCATTGGGGATCTTGTTTATGCGATAAATCACATCATTGATCCTTTTCTTAGGTTAGAAGAGGGCTTGATTTTCTTAGTTCTTGATTAAGTATGGACCTTCTCATTATTTTCGTAATTTTGAAGAAAAATCCCTTTCGCCCCGTCGAGTTGTGCACCCATACTTTAAAACAGCCGTCTGTGGCTTCCTTGTCGTATCGTTTTCGCATTCTGTCGCTGAAAACTTGAAGATTCAAGAAAACCAATTCGTGTTTTTCCATTTGAACATTTCTCATAGTTTTTATTTTTGTTCCTATTGCAGCATCGTATTTTTGCATATGTCTGTCAAATTCATGACTTTGTTTAAAATTCCTCTTCATCTTTTGCGCTTGCATCTTCGTTTCCACCATTATAATCCATTCTGATATTCCTTCCCGTTATGATATTTTCTACCATATAATAATTTATCTATAAAATAGTTGATAAAAACATAGTATAGGGACATAAAATTACCGACAAAATTAAGGTCGTTGTAATAAAACAAACGGTCGTAAAAAGTAAACTACAGTTAGCCAGAACTTGCCTTTCCGATTTCCAGCATTACTACAATAGTTCTGGAATAAAATTTTAGTTACAATTCATTGTGGTTTTATACACGTCCGGTTTCAAAAGCTTCGGAAAAATAAGTGAAGACATTGTCGGTTAGACGAACCCCTTTATTGCAATCTGTGAAATCTTACAATGAGCAAATGGTTTAAGCAGGTCTTCTAAACGGTAACGAAGATTGGCAATAACACTTCGACACAAATATCTTGATATTGCTGCCATTTCTGACCTCATGTTTTCCTTCAATTGGATTATTTTGATAAACCTTACTTTTAAGGTATCCCCATATAAAATAGTCCAGCTAATGGTTAAGGTCGGGGCTTCTGGGAGGCCAGTTGATGTTACCCCATCGCGAAATGACTTTATTAGGGAATAATTCATTCACAACTTCCATCGAGTCATTCGAGGTATGTCAAGTGACCCCATCTTGTTGGAACCACGTTCTTGAGTTCAAACCTGCAAACTCCTGCAACTCTGTGACCAAAAAATTTCGCAACATATTGCAGTAACACTCACTATTCATATTGATTGCTCGTCCTCGACAGTTTAGGAATGTATTTATGTGTAAGATTCGATGTTTTCATTGGTAAACAGTGGAGATGATGAGTCTACGTCGACTGACGGTTTGTTAGATGTTTACCGAATTCTTCTTGTCGATATCCAATAATTTGTAAAATTTCGTTTTTCGTTTAATCCGAATGGTTCCTAGACTATAATGGACACGGCTAGAGATACAACCATCGTTCAGCTTGTTCTCCGGGCGAAAAACATTTTCATTATCAGATAGCAGGGAAAGTCGATAAAATGTTATCTTATCAGTTTGGTGATAATCCCTAACAGATTTAACTGCAAAAGAGCTAATCGAGCGTTGTTACATGATGTGCCAAGCCCTATTTGTTGATGTGTAATTTTAATAAAGTGCAGCTTTAAAAAGAAACGAAAAAATAGGCTTTCATAGTTATTCAATCTAAAAAGTAAAAAAAACTTGATATAAGAAAAAAAATACGTCACTGATAAATAAATTCAACATTTTTGTTACCCGCTAGAATCAAGCTACATCTGCCAGTTTTGTTGTAGTACAAACGATTTTTGAACAAAAAAAACTTTGAAAATAAAAAGCAATTATTTGATAATATACAAGAAATAACTTTTTCAACTCGAACAGGTCAAAAACCGATTTGTTATCTAGTGATTACTAATTAAGTTTCGCGATATGGTAACACTGATCTTGCCATCATGAAGTTTGACTATTTTTAATGGTGAACATACTCAGAATTTGTTGTCATACGAGTGTCATTCGAGTTGTTCAGCGATACCCATGAAACATTTATCTTGGTCAAAAAATGGGATTGAATCGCGAACATTTTCATTCGATGCTGTTACACTTAACACTGTTTTGACTTTTTGGTGATGATGCAGCATATCGAGCCACCGTGTTTAGCTGATTTTCCGAATTCAATCGCGAGCGCACTTCATTACAGGATATATTTCATAAAGGGCATCCAGAATCGGCTGTTGTGCCAGAAAATATCGACGATATGCGTAAACTGCCATTGCAAGATCGTCATGTGACATACTGTGAGATTGAGGCATTAGTTCCACTCGCATACATTCAATACAGGGTGTCCCACGATGAGTTAAAACTCTGTATATATTGCAAAATACTTATAGTAAAATCGTGAAAATTTTTACGTTTGGGTTTTCGGATACGATCTTTTTAACTAAAATATTTTCAAAGATGGCCGAAGTCGACTTATATGAATAAATTTTTAAAATCTGCGTAAAATTTTAGTATGCTTGAATCTAAAAATTTTAATTATTAATTAATAATTTTTTACGAGGATACCCTTAAAGATATGATAATGGTTTCGGTTCAGTCGCTTTTATCAAAGTCAGAAGTATTTGAATCTATGTTGAAAATTTTTTCATTGTATACAGGGCGTGTACTTTTCGTCCAAATCTTGTAAAAATTGCCTGAACTGTCGGTGATTTAGTCCTCTGCCCCTTATAAAATTTACAATCTTGATGAAATGTTTGGATGCCAATGATTCCTGATGAATTATACAGTGAAATCCCACAAAATTCACACACACTTCAAGAGTTCTTCAGTTATATCTAAGTTACTGTTAATGCCTCGTATAAAAACAACGAGTTGAGGTGTATCAACAGTATCAGCACTTTCGTCAACACCCAATGAAAAGTTTGTGAATTCGTTAATTTTTTCCTTAAGTTGAAGAATCAAATTTTGAGATAAATTATTGATTCTTAAAACATCAGTGTTTCTTTAGAGCTAAATATTTTGAATTATTGACTTTTTGAGATGGAAAAGAAACATCGGCTACTTTCAATTAAAAGTCTTTAAGAGAATCACCATCATTGAAAGGTTCTGATCTTTTCGCGATTTCTAAAGCAATCATAAAAATTGATTTCAGAGCATCTTCGATCTCTGTATTAGCTTTAGAAAACATCGATTGTTGACCTTGAAGTTTCGATTTTAAAGATGACAATGTGTCGATTCTTATTTTTTTAGTGTAACAATCGAATTTTGATTCCTATCATAGCATATCTTCAAATTAAATTCCTTGAACGAGTTTAAAAAAATCTATTACATATACTTTATCTAAAATAAATCTTATTTCTTACCCTTCTTAAAATTTTAAGGTGTGGCTTTTCATCTTCGGTAGGTATAGAGGATTTACTGTAGAAAGTTTCGTGACTTTTGAAATGACAACCCAAAATTGGTTACTGGCTCTTCCTCTATAACTGACGACAGAAAATAATGCAGCAATCTAAATGTTTCACGTTTCGCTTCGACACGCGAAACAACCCCTCCAAAAGCATCAATCCAATCTCTGCAGAGGAATTAAATCCTATATCAGGACCAACCGAAATCATCTCAATTCAATAATAAAAATTCATAAACAAAGGAAAAACTTCAAACTCAACGAGCTTCTCTCTTTCGTTATAGTTTTGATACAGAATTTATTACAAAATGCAATTCGTATTAAAAACTAACTAACGATGTTTAAAATTTCCATTTATAAAATAATGACTACCTTCATTAGCTTGTCCGTTTACAAAAGTTTTAATGAACCACTCGAAACTCTTAAAAATGAAACTACCAAAATTAACGTTAGCGCAAACAATGTTTAGAATGATAAAAAAACTCCCTTTGTAATTTTAATTTATAAATTGGAGTGGTGCGGAGTTTAATTCGAAAGAAACGAGCTTTTGTGAATTGTTAATCGTTATAATATAGTAATGATGCCATACAACGAAACTAGTATTACTTCCAACTTTAACTGTTGGTTAATATCTTGAGAAAATACAGAGATGTTCAAAAAAAAAGTAGGTATATTTTCAACAAAATTGGAAATAGAATGAAATTGATACGAATGGACATGTTGATTTCTAGTAATACAATATATTTTTTCCGCGACCAGAAGGTATGAATCATGATGATTTGATGTTGATGATGCTAGGGTCATATCGACATTGGGTTGCCGAGTTTAAATTTCCTCTACTAGCCTCGAGTTTTCCCTTTTCAACGTTTTTTTTTTCTTCAACAAGCGTTGAAACTTTTATACCTCGTTAATTTACTACAACTGAATATTAAATTATAAAACTTAAAGAGACGAGTAAAATGTACCTGCCTGTAAGTGCGTTTGGTTTAAGCAGGGTTCCAGACGTGACTGAGCCCTTTTTGTACCTCATTCGTTCTTTTTTCCGGAAAACGAAATTTCAAAGCAAAAATCATAAAGGAAAATGAATTCGATGCAAATAAAATAAAAGAAAAAAACATTTCAATTCCAAAGTATAAATAATCATGTTGGTCGGAATCTTCTGGACTAGAGTCATCATTTGATTGAATTATGAAGGGTTGTACTCATCTTCTTCTTTAATAACATGTTCAACACAGTTTTTCCAAAGCTCTTGACCCCTTTCTTCACGAGTTCTACAACCTCTTTACTCAGTTTTGGAGAATGATTACATTTTCGTAATTCTGATTCAACGTTTACTCATATCAAATCTATAGGGTTGAATATGGAATAGTAAGGAGGTAGTCTAAGTGATAGAATGCTTTGTCCATAACGATTATTGACTGTGGTGGAATGTTAGGTAAAAGCTGTTCATTAAACCACTTTTCAAATGATTGTATGAACAGTAATTAAAGCCACCAATGCCATCTAATTTCAATTTCTTTCCATCGGAAAGGATTATCTAAATGAGGTGTTGAAGACTAAAGGCAAAAATTCCAGTTGCGGTCCGTATTCTGGCGTGCAACCAGACGCGGAAAAAACCGCAACATTGTTCAATGTTCTTCTAGTCGTCATCGAGGAACATTTACTTTAAGTTTCGCTTTTATAGTTTTACAATTTTTAACAACAATTATTCTTCATATTTTTGATAAAATTTTTTAGAGTTTCCCATTTATCGGGATTTGTCAAATAGTTCGACAGAACTTTTCATGATCGATCTATTCCTCAAGCAATTTTCCTTCGACTCACCCCTTTTTCGCGAAAAGCTGACATTTTACATTTTTATAGATTAGAAAGACAATCTCCACTGGGCATTTTACTCTGGTTATGATAAAAGTGAGAAGGTTAATAGTGAACGACCACAATGACATTATTTGTTTCGCAACAAAGCCAACGTCGACTCGTAAATAATTTCTAAGCGTTTTACAATCGGTGTATTCCACTATTTTAGTTTCGATTTTAATAACTTTCAATATTAGGGGTTATATTTACGATCCTTTATTTATAACGTTAGTTTGAATCGTTGAATCGTAACTATGGGAGGGGGGGTTGCATAAAATCATCAATATATTTTGAATTGTTAATCATCTTACCCTATTATATTTTTTAGATTGTAGCAGAAACCCCTATAAACGTGTTACACCCTTCAACCGAGTTTGATTATCACTTTCCTTTTCATAATTGCTTCGTAGTTTGCCTCTGTTCCCTGCGAGGTACTTTATGTAATAGATGATACTAGAACAGAAACGATCGTTAATTTAAAGGCTGCGATATAATTTTTTTTTTGTCGAAGTAATTAAACAAACTAAAACTAGATATTTCTTCAAGGAAAAAATTATTAACGTATAATATCAATACATAAAAATGAAGCACTTATTACAACCCTGTATTAAATTAAACTGGGTTGGAAAAAATGCTAATCCATTGAAATGTTATTCACGTTCATATTTTGCGATGAATAAATGGGAAAAAAGTAGTTATAGGATTCTTTCTGAAAGCAAAAGGTTATAAAAATACAAAATTCAGATTAAACCTGCTGTTTATTTACATTTGATAATCATAAATATTTTATAAAATAATTTTAACCATATTCGTTTCAATATTCTCTGAATTTCACAAAATAATGTATCTATTTTATGTCCCCATCAAATTCAAAACTACCAATTATCTAATTGATACACTTTTTCCAATAATTTTTCACTCGCTTCCAAGATTTTTCTACTTCCTTGAAATCATTCAAACGCTGTCATCTTGGCTGTCTTTTATTTCGGCCCTGTGAGATATTTTCAAATTCTGGTCGACCTGTCCCAATCCGGATGCTAGTCGCTTTCCTGTGGCGAAGGTAGATCGTCCATATTGGTGTAATGAGGTGGTAGAGCAATTGGTAAGATCCCGTTGTTGAGCGACTCTGATTCGAATTGTTGGACGGGTGTCCAAGGACTCAAATCGGGGTTTCCCTAAAACAAAAAAAATGACATCAATGTACAAATATACTAATTATGCGGGTGAATAAATGAATGGAATCGCAATTAATCCGAAAACTTGAACAGAATAAACTTCAATAAATAAAGAAATCAAATTACCATCTGAAAGGCAAGTCTGAATTTTTGTTTGCGGGATTTATGTAAAAAAGCTGAATTTACATTTGGGGATAGAAATTACTGTTTTCTAAAATGTAGGGGTCGAAATTTTCTATCAAATCATGTTGAAAAAACTTCGATGTACCGGGTGTCCCAATAAGAATGCTCTCGGTCATATAGTTCAGTAATCAAGGAATGAATGTGAAGATTCCCGTCAAGGTGGTTTTTCCACCGGAATTATTTTTCGCAGATCGAGGTTTATCGGTAAGAAAATTCAGTATAAAATATAATGGGTTTTATTTTACTTAATACTCTCTGAAGACGATAATTTGGTTTTCGAAACGCGCGCCAGACAGTGTAGTTAGTTTTTGCTATAACATTTTTATCTATAGCAACATTTAGGAACTCTTCGATTATGGTAAAAATTTTAAAACTTATGGCGATAAAAATTGTCTTTTGATTATTTGATTCATCTCATATAATTTTTAGAATATTTGATATATGTATACACTCTGTCAAAATTGAATTGAAAATTTCGAATGAGTTAAAGTGTGTCGAACATTTTGATTCAACTATTCTTATTTGTTTAGGTTTGAGTTATGACTGGAAATGCATGAAATTAACTTTCAAACTGTAAACAATCTAAAATTACGTAAAACACATGACAGATACAATGAAAATGAGTACATGCCTCTTACACCACTTACATATAATATTTAATTACCATAGAGCTATCAGGGTGGGCGGGAGCCGGTAAGAGGGGAGGCTTCAGGAGAGATATATCGGCCGCTCTAGGTGGATCGGGTGGTGGAGGAACGCTTGGTCCCGACACTAACCAAACAGGTATCCAACCGCAGCATATATCTAAAGTAGCCCTTCTGAGGCCTCTGTGTAGGACTAAAAACAATGTTGGATTTACTATTGCGTGGACATATGATATGTGGAGAGTTATCTGAAACAAAATATTTTTTTAACTAATAAAGAACTAAAATCGAACTCATTTATTCATGATGATGACATATCTGGGGTCAGTTTTTGATATGGCAATGGTTAAAGTCTCCGAAAATTACTCAAAAAAGTATTTGATAGATATTACACGTAGCTCATAGGATCTTATATAATGTTAAGTACACGTCAACGTCATTTGAATTTTTTAGTATGGCAGATATTGAAGATGATGAGTAATAACTATTTTTCATTACTACCTTTGAATGATTTGTTTCTCTTAATATCTTCATAACATTTTAAAAAACGTTCAAAACCACATATCTCAATTTCGACCCAAAACAACAAGAAATTTATGAATTAAACGAGTCTCACTAAGCGACGCCACTGCTTATCGCAGACTGTCTGGCAGCAATATTGCACAGAAATTCCGATAGCTTCGGCCAATAGAAATGCATTTATTTTAAGATTCGATGTTTTCATTGGTTATATATACAGTGGAGATGATGAGTCCACGTGGACTGAGGGTTTGTTAAATATTTACCGAATATTATACGGGGAGTGTACATAATTTGGTTTGAGTACCGTACGTATTTATGAAAAACTGATTGTCTTCTGCAATTGATATTGGAAGAACTATACCAGCATTCTAAATGTGATTTACAAGAAAAAATGTTTGCCTCTTCAGAAAACCGGTAACGTCATTAATGACAAGTATTGTCTAAATAAATTTCGTTCACGATCGTTTATTGAAAACAATCCAATATTTTGTAAGTAATTAACGACAAGACTTATCGTATTAAAATTAAATAACGAATTCTTCCAAATTAAAATGAAAATACCCCGTAATAACATGTGTCATTGTCGTAACAATTTGAAACGTTTAGATACTGTGAAAACACAATACTGCTTTTAAATTCACCTCATGACCCAGCGGATTTCCAACAACGGGATGGTTGACCAAGGTAACAAAGAAGAGAGGTCCCCAAAAAAGGACGTACGCCGCCGTAATGACGAGGAACATTTTTACCCTTTGTACTCCCTCTCTTTCCATTCTCCTTAGGTAATCTCGCATCCTACGATGTTCTTCTAGGGCACCGCATCCGCCTCCTCCCATAACGCCTATGCCGATGCCGTTGCCGCTACCGATTCCGTCAACGACACTCTGAAATAAATAAAAACTATTAGGACTGAGTGACGTTTGTTAATAATTTTTTCAACTTTCACTTTCTGTTGACTTTGAAAGTAACACTTTTCGATGGGAAACACATAAATACGAGCCCTCTCACAATCACTGAAGGATCGCCAAATTGTGAAAGCCAATTATCATGGATAACATCTGTTCTCAATCAATTTTCATCGAAAAAACTGAATTTTCTAAAATGAAAAAAATATTTTATGAATTAGAAGAAAATTTAGTTACAACGCCTTTTTTGATTGAGTACTGCTTCTATTCATCTTGGTACACTATGTGGTGTAAAAAAGTGCTTTTGCCGATTCGAGATTCTGGAAAGGTTCGTAAGGAATTTGACTACTGGACGTCCATTTTCAAACTGGGATATTGTGTTCTGACATCCAGTATTCAACTTTTTAGCCATATGACAGGCTGCGCCAAATACATTCTTTATTATTTGAACCCATTTTTTCTTCTACGATCCAGAAATAAAGCAGCAATCGACGGAATGGCGTCACTCAGGTTCTCCAAGACCTAAGAAGTTTCGTGTCCAAAAATCTGCTGGAAAAGTTCTTGCTTCAGTTTTTGGGATTTTCATGGAGTAATCATGATTGATTTTTTTGGATAAGGGTAGAACAATAACTGGAGATTACTATTCGACATTACTGATCACTCTAGGGGAGAAAATTAAAGAGAAAAGACGCGGAAAGCTATCCAAAGGTGTTTTGTTTTTGCAGGACGACGCCCCTGTACATAAACCTCATGTTGCCATGCCATGATTTAGAGTTTGATTTACTAGTACACCCCCCTTATTCACCAGATTTGGCTCCATCCGACTATCATCTCTTTCCTTAACTAAAAAAAGTTTAAAAGGTCGTAAATTTTCTTCCAACGAAGAGGTAACTGAATTCAAGTATTGAGTAAACAACAAAAACGATCTACAGCCTCGACATTGAAAACTCTATTACGTTCATTTGCTTTTTGATTTCATTTCAAATAGACAACGCTCCTGTTTACAATAAAATTTATGTCAAGAATTCTCGGTATAACCATTTTTATTTAAATTTTCTGCAGAAACATCATATGTGATGTACTGTGAAATTTCAAGAGTTTCCAATTCGAGAATTCTCTCTTTGGAATGGTTTCTATGCAGGGATTGTTACGAATATTCGCATACTAATAATTCGTATATGGAGAAATATTATAGTAATAACTATAAGAAGTGGTACAATGATGTTTATGAGATTTATTGATCGAAAATTGTACGAGGAATGTTAAAAAAAGCCGCAGCATATGGTGGAGGAATTTTTTTGATACCGTGTGCCGTTAGGTTAGAATCGAGACAAAAATAATAGATTTATGGTTAAATTCCAATCACTAATAACGTTTAAAAGAATTAATTTTCCTGAAAAATATCTTTTTATTCAAATATTGTTTTTAGTTGTAGTCATAAAGATTCAAAATAACGAAATTGAAGAAAAAATGCGCAATTAGATGGGAATGACTTTAATTTCATCTTTTTCGCTCGAATTTCCAAACATTTTTTAGGCTTTTCTCTTTTAACATTATGTTTATTAATTTGTACTTTCATCCAACTTTGCAGTTTTGGAAAAAGGAAAGAGTTGTATGAGATTGAAAACAGTTCACTTTCAAAGTGTCAAATTAGATGGTTTATCAATATTTTACGTTAATTTAAGTTTTTCTATTTCGATTTTGTAGTCTATTTAGTGCTTCTACTCAGAAAATATAAAATCGACAACTTCTACAGTTCTTTAGATGTGTATTCTGTATAAGTTTAAAAGAAGCTATAATACGTAAGTTTTTTCCCTGCATTATCGCAAACTTAACCTTTGAAAAGTTTCAAACTTTTGCTAGTGTACGTAGCATATAAATACCCTTCCCTCAACGATAATTTTTCAGCTTTGGTATCAGCTAAACGTCGCAGAAAATAATCGTTGATAATAGAGGGTGGTGCATTAACAAGTCTAACTGTTTTATACAGAAAATCCCGAGTCGAAATATAAAAACGCTTATTTCTCTTAGATTATTGAATATTCTTCTCATACTTGCTAATGCATCAAAATCGTGATGTAAGAAAGAGCTATTTGGGGTTTTTATAATTCATTATATACAATAACTCTTTCGGAATTATCAATTAAGTAGAAATTTTCGATTTTCCAATATATATTGGATAAATATAAATTGGGCGGGGAAATCGCTTTTTAGTGCCTGAAGTGCCGACCGCTGTTCAGTCGATTACACATCAACCAGCTCACAACCTATTAGCATTTCTATTACACTGGTCGACAAAAAAAATTTTTTCCGAATCGAGAAATGTTTTAGAAAAATCATAAACATTAAATATTTTTTGTTCATTTTTATATTGAAATAGTTACTTAAATTTATTTTTTACGTGTACTTTCCCGTCTTTGTTGTATTCGAAGATTTTTCCGAATGATAACTGACTATAGTCCAATCAGGAATGAGGGAACGGAATAAATTAATAAAATTCCATAAGCGCACTTGATCGAATTTCAAGAACGAATAGTTCCTATTTGAAATTTGATTTTTATAAAGATATTCAAACATTTTCAATTACATTGGAATGTAATTACAAATTGTGTACCTCGTGCTTTTAGATAAATAAGAAAATCTACTATCGCTTTCCACCGAGCGATTTTTTAACATTGGAAAAATAATCTTAGGGAGCCAATCCACTATCACAGTATTTTAAGTACAAAGGTACGGAAAAATCTTTCAAAATCTTAGGGTAGTCTACCCCGACCACACAGAACTGTCAGAAGTGGCTTTTTATTTTCAGTTTACTGTCTAAAGTTTCGTGACTTTTGAAATAACCACCTAAAATTGGTTACTGGCTCTTCCTCTAAAGTAAAACCTATATCCAGTTATAAATATTTGTTTTTTATCTGAAAACCCTCGTATCGTGCTCGTATATTGAAAACGATCGATTTCCAAGTGTATACTTTATTACTTTTGGTATACTTTTTCTTGCCAACACATATATTGATACACATAATATCACATTTATCGCTGGTATCAATGCTACTCGTCCATCAAATTTGATTTACAGGCATCAACTCAGGTAGTAAATACATAATGAAATCTACAATATGACAGAATATGAACGGAGAAATTATACGTGATGAAATAATTAAATCAAAATTGAGATGAAATATTTCAGCCATCGACGATTCATATTATCTATGTCATAATAAAATAATTTCGGAATGGTTTTTCAGTTCATAATTATTAAATAATTAAATTATTTATTAAAGTTAACACTGTATAAGAATGTTGAAACTCACTCCATCTTCTGTAGTATTCATATGACAATTCGGTGGACCTCCAGTCACGTTCACTAACGTCGTAACTAATCCTGCTACACGTACCGCCTCTACATTTGCCTTAGTTAAATCTCGATGGAGTTTTTTGAGGTGAAAAAGAGTCAAAAATACGCATACCAAGTTCACCGCTATCCAAAGGGCATTCAGGATGTAGTGACGGAGAGGACCATGTATCAGTGGACATGAAGGAGCTTTGTGACCGCTTTCTCCTTGCGCCGCTAGTGCACCTGAAACGTTTTCAACTATATTATAGTTAACATACTCCCAAATTGAAAAAAAAATCATCATAGAATAAAATACATATAAGAATAAAACAAGACAAACAAGAATATTAATATCACGATTCCAAATGTGTATGTTGCTTAGGGAGAAGGTAAATTATTCCAAAATTAAAATTCAAGTATCTGGGAATCACCCTATATTGCAAATTTCCGTGCAATAAACAAGTCATAATGTACAAAAGAATAGTTCAAAGGAATAATTATGAAAATATGACATCCATTTGATTTCAATTGGCAAGTGATTGTGCATTTTTTAATGCATTGTAAAATATTGAGCACATAACTAATTCTGAAGGTTGAGTAAGTAGGTAAAGGTCTGGAATGGGAGGAGGAGCGTGCTTACGAAATAGGCAAACGGATTCAAGAATGAATAAAGAAGAAAGAGTCAGAATCTATCATTTGAAGAAAAGAAAGATTCGCTCAAATTTAGTCGCACCACACGTACCCCAGAAGGGAAAGACATATCGGGGATGCGATTCAGAAGGGCATAATAGACTGTTAAAGTGGTGGATAAGTTCAGTTCTTTGGGAAGTGATATCAGCGCACAGCAGGAGGAACTTAATTTTTTTGATTAGGTGGCAATATGTAACTCCCAGTTCAAGGAATTTGATTCTATGAAGTACCGTGAGATCAGGGCTACTTCAAGAGAAACTTGAATCGTCTGCAAAAAACTTCTTTTACCATTGATGTTTAGAAAGGCGATGTCGTTTATAAACAGAAGATACAAAATAGGGCCTAGTACTGAGCCTTGGGGCACACCACATTCTATGGACTTGCAAGATGACAGAATTTTTTAGTTCATTAACAAATTTGCGCACTATGTTCCAACTAAAACTCCTTATACAAAATTCATATCCATAAAAAACCCCATTTTTTTAAATAGTAAGTGTAGTTAAGTGACATAATTTGTAAAGAAACAATTTTAGATGACTATGTGTGGATAATAACAGAACTAAAGAAATCTGTAAATTCAATGGATTCGATTGTGAATAGAAAAAATTATAACTACCTGATAAAAAGGTAGGACCCAGATTTATAGTAATCGAAGCAAACCAAATCATGAAAGTACCGAATAGCACACATTGCGGCGAGTCCATTAGAAGCGGTGCGTCAGATATAGCTGCCGTTGCCACATCTCCGGCAGCTTCATCGTCGTCAGGAAATATTGGGGAATCATTTAGCACCGTTGTGAGCATATTTACCGTAGCTACTGTAACTAGAAGAAGAAATGCCGTTTCTACTAAAGAACATTTTTGGACCGGTTGGCAGTGAAGAATTGAAACTCCAAGAGGGAGAAGAAGGGCTGCTCGCGCACAATCGACTGCACCTTGGTGAAATAATAATCCTTGAGACCATCTGAAACAAAAAATAATCACGATGAATTATGGAAACCCTTTTGTTTGTCTATGTATTTATTATAAAGACAAAAACTAGTTTATAATAAATAGTTATAATGAACGGAGCGACATAGGAAAGTAACCGAAGACTTTTAATAAATTATATAAGTTAGATAAGTATTACTGTTATGTTAACTATTAAATAAGCCTAGTGTAAGTTCGGAAGTTGAAAGTACGAAAGATTATAGAAGCGATATGCATCGATACACAATTTTTAATACTGGGTGAAAGAAAACTTTCCGTCTTTCCAACCACAACACTCTAAAAACTGAATAACAGTGTCAAAACAGTGGGTTTTTCGGAGTGAATCGACCAAAAAAGCCAAGTTTTAACGTTAATAATGTCACTTTTTTTAGTATACCTTCGGTATAATGTTTTTGTTTGTTACAAAAATATTTCGAGTAATTTGGAACAACTGCAAGAATGAATAACTACCCCTCGAGTGCCTGATATAATAAGATCGGAAGTTGAAAACGCCTTAAAACTTCTCCGAAATAAAATTTCACCAGGTGCCGATCTAATAACGGTAGAGGTCTCAAAAGTTGTGGTCAAGGAGGGAATAGAAATATTCTACAAAATCTATAATCTTATGGAAATTGGATAACAGAACGGATTCCATGAACGGGGCACATGACGAATGAAGAAGTACTGAAGAGAGCGGGTGTGAAGAGAGAACTGTCCGCGGTAATTAAATAACGAAAAGTATCTTATTTGGAAACACATCTTGTGAGGACTGAGATTTTCAACTCTCAAGCTAATATTGACGGGAAAGATCGACAGAAGGAGAGGACCAGGGCGTAAACTACATTCCTGGCTACGGAATATAAGAGACTGGTGTTGCTTCAGGGTGCAGCAACAATTATTCGTTGTACAGAAGAGGGGTGCCTTCAGATAATGAATTAGAAGTTTTGGACAAGAGAACACCTACACGCTGCAAAGTGTATGGTACTTGAAAAAGAAGAAGAATCATGCTGAAAAGATAATGCAAAGAGGAGTTTACAGTTAAAATAAGATTACGCTGTAAAAGTGAATGTTTTATGTCGAAAAGCGTATAAATATGATAAAAGAAGACGAAAATGAATACAATGAATATTTCCCCGATGGATATATTTCACCAGTGTGAGAAAAACAAAAGAAACAGAATTTAATAGAAATTATAAAATTTCTGTAGTGAGTAAAAAGATTAAATAGTAAAACTTCTTCCATAGGCAATATTGATTGTTGCTGGAAAGTCCTGCACTTAATCAATTTTAAAATACTTGACTACTATAAAAAGTTCGTTGTTTTCTTGTACACCTTCATAAAATCGGAATTACAAATTTACTAGCCGTCGACCATAGGACGGTGTGCTACCTATATCCAATGAATAAATAGAAAACCCCCTGTGTCCAAATAAAGTAGATTTATATTTTGCAAGTATATTCATTTACTTAACTTACAGGTATGCTGCTTACGAACAGTATAAAATTAGCTGTCACGTTTAATAATTAATTTTCATTCATTTAGTTTATACTGTTGAGCAATTGATGATTAATACAATCCAAGAATGAATAATGTTAATTAAATGTATGAGAATCGAGACTTTTCTACACCAGTGGAAAATAAAGTGCCTGCAATTTGGATACCCACTTAAAGAGCTTAAATATAATAATGTAGATACTCATGCTACAATATTCAATAGGAAATTGAGTATTTATTTAAGGGGCTGTCATAAATAAGAAACTTGATAATTTTATCGCCATTTGTACAGACACTTTTATCTACGAAATTATAGATGTTGAAAAGTTTATCATTAATAAGAAACCGGCTTCTCCGATTGATCGTGCTTTGGTAATCAATGTCCTTCGTATGCGACCGTGAAAAATTTGACTGCAAACTACAAAAGAAGTAAATTTTCCATTGAAGATGATGACCGATCGGGAAGGCCAGTTTCTGTGTCAGTCCCCGAAAATATCGATGCAGTTCATGACATAATTTTATCAGACCGTCGAATTGGGCTGAAACGGATCTGATCTGAAGCACCGAATATTCCATTATATCAATTTGGATATGAAAAAAATTGCTATAAAATGGATTCTCAAAAGCGTGCAAGGGTAGAAGCATCGTGTTCGATCTGTGCTCGATTTGAAGACGATGTAGACTTCTTAAACCGAGTTGTTACTATGGATGAGACTTGGGTACATTTCTACGATCCAGAAACGAAGCAACAATCGATGGAATGGCGACACTCTGGTTCTCCAAGACCTAAGAAGTTTCGTGTCCAAAAATCTGCTGGAAAAGTTCTTGCTTCAGTTACAAAAAACTCCATTTAGTACTGAATCTATTGCTAATCGATCAGCTGTTTCATTACCATGTATTCCATATGTAAGATAGCATACAGCTAGAAATATCGGATAATTAGATTTGTATACTCGTGAATTCGCAATTTCACTGTTATTTTTCATTACGTTAAGTAATACATCGAGATTTTGTGTTAATTGTAATACAATTTCAGTTTTCCTATTCTATTTGAATATACTTCATTTGTAAAAGCATCGATGACGATCTGAAGCTACTTTCTCAACGGAAATATTTATTTGTACGCCAAGGAATGAAAGTGCTACATAGTCCAACAAACTAGTATTTCAGCCGAGGCGTACACAACATTTTTTAGACGGCGCATAAGATCCAAAACTTTTCCAATTGCACTGAGGAAAGAAAATAAATAATAGAGAATTATAAACATATTATTTATAATTTTTTCTGGTGACACCACTTCATAAAGAGCTCGTACAGTTTTTCGTACCTTGTACGATAGTTATCGGTCTCATTGCTTTCTTCGGTGAGATCAAGTGGCGTGGATTCGAGTAACTCTTTTCATCATCATTCATTGTTATTCATTAATTTAGACAAAACTTCGAATAAAACAAATAATTTCAGAAAATTAAAAATTTGAAGTTATGCAAAATCATCGAAATGAACCTGTCAACTGTCAACATTGAAGTGGTTACTCCATAGCGTACCGAAAGTGTTTTGCAGTACGGAACTGTCACTTTTACTACATGGAACACTCAAAACGCAACTTTCGGTATATAAATGAATACAGAACGAACAACTTTCAGATGGCGTTGTCTAAAAAATTTACTTTTGATATATATCGTATACACATTTCCCAAAGTATCTTAATCAGACTTTTCCTTCAATAGATCGAATAATGTAATGCGACGTGGTAGTTATTATCAGAAATAGATGGGGACGTCGGAACTTCTTTACCTAGATCCATCAGGCCTCGGGACAAACTTCAAAAGAATAAAGCGAAAATGGATTGAGCTGTCGTTAGTAGGGTGATTTGTTTTGTTGGGAATTTTCTAAAAGATCTAATATAAAGAAACGGCTCGAGAGATGTCTAGATGATAAATTAGAGTTCGCTAGTCAAGGCAATAGGAACAAGTTAGCAATTAAATAGAACTGTCTTTCTATAGTTTAAATGGATTGTTTTACCATTTTTTCGGAATATAAATACTTGAAAACAAAAGATATTACTATAAGTAAACATAACAACTGAAACGAAACACGTAAATATCAACGTAAACCAATTTATTTCAAATTTTTCAGTGTAAACCGACTTCACTCCTGGAGTATCTTACTAACTAGAAGTCAACAATATAGATTCGTTTGAATACATGTCCTATTGAGAACATATTTCTTATTTTCCACTCATAAGGGACTTTGTGTTTAGGGTAGAAATTGAAAAATAATATACACATCTATGAGAATTCCATCGCCTAAGAGATGGAAAAGAAATAGAGCAGTGTCGTGACAAATATTCTCTGTAGACACAGAAAGTACGATTTTGGTCGGATTGAAAATTCATTATAGCAACTTTATAGGTTTTGTATCCATTTACAACTACAATAACGTAAAATGCACCGTTCAGGAAAAAGAAAAATAAAAAAAATTGAAATGATTACAAATATTTTGTTTTTGGCACAATATCATGAGCATAGACGCGCTCAGGCACTTTTGGAGCGCTTTGTGAGCCACAAGAATGAGTGAAATTAAAAAAAAACACATATGAAATGATTCCTCAAAGAACGATCTAAAAGATTGTTCTGAGGTAATTTTATTGAAAAATCAAACCTAAATGTATAAGAAAGGGTCCACGAAGAAAAAAATTTACACAACAATATTTATTTTAGACCGGCATCTATGCAAATGGAGAATGCAAAAAATTTGTTAACAATTGCATAACTTTGTGAAAAATGACGAGAAAAGTATAAATCCAACGGGACAGATAGAAATTTTTCATTGGAAATTTCCTCTTAATATTTGTCGAGTTGTAAACAAAATGCCTTTTTTTAGTCTTAGATTTTTTATAACAATTGGAATTTTTGGCGTGCTGCGAAATCTCCAAAACACCTTTTTCCAATTATCATTCTGGATCGATTGAGCTATCGCTCATATTTTAGGAGCTTCTTCTTTGTGGTGATGGGCTCAATCCTTAGATTATCCACCCAAGCTAAGTTTTAGGTGCTTTACCACTATTTTTCACGTTTTTGCAAATGTTTACTGGACTAATACTACAGTAGTATAATTTACAGAAGAAAATAAGCGGTAATAGTTTTTCCTTCCCGAAAGTGAAAAATCTCAAAGTACATATCTGTCCAGATATAGAAGCTAATATTTGCAGAGTTTCAAATTAATTGTGTAAAGCTACAGGTCAATGGGGAAATCAAGAAAGAAATGCGCCTCGAGATGTGTTAAAAAGTAAAGGGTAATTATCGGTAGAGGAAGTTATTTAATGAACAGAAAGAAAAAGAAAATAAAATTCTGTGGTATTTTTTCTTTTAATACAGGCTGAACTTACAGTTAATTGAAAACAAACTTTGAAATATAAGACCAGGATAAGCCTTACGAGTAAAATTTGGGGAAAAAATGTTTAATTTTTTGTTCATTCCAATTAATTTGAAATTATGTACAAAATTGATGTATTTGAACTACTCACTGAAGTATTTTCATTTACAAGAAACACAACACGTAAACAATCGGAGCCAGCGATTCTCGTCTCGTTGTCATGTCTTAGAAGTTTAGAACTCCGGACACCTGCAGTCGATGAATTGTTTTATAGGATCGTAGTCGTTGAAGCTGCTGTTATATATTTTTGTTTTATTGTGATATTTTTCTAATCTTGTTAATAAAGAATAACAATCGCATTCATTTTCAAAATCGAAAACACACGTAATACGAAGAGAAGTTTCGACGGCAAGTCCCAGGCGTACTTTTATTTTCCTCGTGTCTATCTTGAAAATAAATAGATCTCATTGTTTTGTGGGGATCGTAATCCAATAATATAATTAAATAACTCAATTCATCAACTTGCTTTTTAAAAACAATTTATTTGGCAAACTGAGGATTTAATAATAATTTACTGGCGTACTAGACGAATATTAAATTGAATGAACGAAGTATTGGTTACAATTATTCAATAATAATTATAAAATTATATAAAGATATTTATGGTTCATTATAGTCACATTAATAATAATTAAATAATTGATGATATGATGATAACTTCATGAGGTTAAAGTTGACAATCCCTAAAACTGACAGAAATATGAAATACAAACAATTTATACTAACGATAAACTTAATGAGGTTACAGTTCAAGTAATAAATAAGTAATTGATGATGATGCGCCGCTGTGTTAAGGGTTGTTTGGGATTATTTAACTCTATCATATAATTTTATTCATTGATAAAGGCTTACCAAAAAGGCCTACTAAAAATTTTGTGATTGTACGTTTTTTTGTCGTTGTAATTATTTGTATTTGTGGAAAGCGCGGCGCGGGGCAGTGACGGAGTGATGTGCTCGCGTCCTTCCGCTCGATGCTGGCGTTCCTGACAGACATTTTTGAACGTTTGAAAATTCTTAACAAATCTTTGCATGGGAACAATACAGATTTCTCCAAATGACTAGTAAAGTTGAAGCATCCAAGAAGAAATTCGTGCTTTGGGAAAAAAATTTGAGGAATGGAGAATGTTTCATTTTTGAATAATTTCCTATAAGAAAACAATTTAATCCTGAAAGAAAAATGTTGACGGAGAACTATTCTAAATTATAGGGTTATTTTGAAGACTACCTGCCAGAAGATGAAATCAAAGCGCAGCGGTGAGTAAACGACTCGAGAAGAAGCAAAATAGCTGATTGATATTTCAACGGACTGGACTTTGAAATCAAAATTTCAGTCCCAATCCCTGTTTGAGTTTTGAACTCCTAAAGGTACTCACCAAAGAAGACTTCCAGCACTGCTCCGATCAATGGAAAAAACGTATGGAAAGGTGTGTGGCGAGGAGAGGGGAGTATATTGAAGGGGAACATTCGAATGTAGAATAATTTTTATAATAAAATCATTTTTCGTAAGCAGTCTCGTTATTTAATAGCCGGACCTCGTAATTTATATAATTGTAGGCCAAGATGTTTTCTTTACCAACAAATTACCAATTCAATCGAAATTCGGCACCATTTTCTGAACATCCTATATAAATTTTTGTAAAGGTTTTCACAGATTTTGAAAGCTGTCAGTGTTATTTGTCCAAATCCCAAAAATATTCGACCTGTTTCACTTAAAATTAGAAATATAATTTTTTTAGTAGAGGGCTGCACGTGTCCAAAAATTTCGAAAATGTGAAATAATTAAAAAATGGTGGACTTTAGGCCTACTATGCCTTATATAAAGTTATATTGAAATTTCGCGTGAAAACCATAGCATTTCGTTTAAAATAACGAAGTTTGGTTCCACTTCGACGAGCATTTAGGAAAACCCATACAAGCAAATTTTATCTCCCTGTACACACACCCCTGTTTTCAGTTTAAAGCATTTCAACAGAAAAGTTTGTTGAATACGGATATATGACAACAATACGAATTTGTTTTTACAACGTCAAATTACAAAATAAAAAGCAAGATTCAGATTTAATGAGCACGTTTTACCGAGTTTAATTCTGTTATTTTATCTTTTTTAACTTGTCAATTAGGCTAAATAATGAAAAATTTTATGTGATGTATTCGCCTACTTATATTTGCAACATGAGTATACTGTTGAATGGCAGTAATGGCTCAATTTACTCGTGTATCATTTTAAACCGGTCATAGTTCACGCCAAATAAAATGAAGATTTTCATTGTTCGCTATAAAATACGATTCCATAATTTACGTCGACGTTCATGTTCATTTTATACGTAGTTGTCAAATAGTAATATCAAATTTTTAACGACTAAGCTATCCAATCCTACAAATTTGAGGAAGCAGAATAATAAAAAAAAAATAATATGGAAGACAATTATCGTTCATAACATTTTATAGAAGTGTTTAAATGACTATACATAATACACTGAAGGTTTGCGTATATCTTTGATATTGATATTCGTGTGCCGATGATAGTCGGACGGAGCCAAATCTGGTAAATAAATTTAGTAATTCAAACCTTTAATCACGAATTTTGTGCATGGCAACATAAGATTTGTGTGCAGGGGCGTAGTCCTGCAAAAACTAAACACCTTTGGATAAAAAAGTGTTTTGTTTTTGCAGGACAACGCCCCTCCACACAAATCTCATGTTTTGGGGTTTGAATTACTAGAACAACCCCCTTATTCACCAGATTTGTGCTCCGTTCGACTATCATCTCTTTCCTCAACTGAAAAAAAGTTTGAAAGATCGTAAATTTTCTTCCAACGAGAAGGTAATAAAAGCTGTGGAGGTCTGGTTTGCAGAGCAAGAAGAAACATTTTTTTTGAAAGGTCTAGAGACGTTGCAAGTTCGCAGTAATAAATGTATCCAATTAAGAGCTGGAACGGTCGACATTTGCATCGGTAAAGCCGCGTCCACACTATGTTGACTGTGTCGATCGACATTTGTCGAGTCGAATGTAACCCGAATGAAGTGCATTTTTATTTTCAGTCGAATGGAAATAATTGCCAAGTTTGGACCTGTTGAGCGTGATAATAAAGTTTTAAATCATTAGTTTTGTTAAAACCTGTGTGCGCAACGGGAGAAGTGGTTCTATAATTGTGTGTTACCAAAGTTAATTGTTTTATCAAAATGAATTTCACAGAAGAACAAACATTAAATTTTATTGATATGTACAGAGACCCCGCCCTCAATTCTGGGACTCTACAAATGAAGAGTACAAAAACAAAAACAAAAGGCACAGTCGACTGATGAAATACGTCCACACAGCAGTTTATGTGTGAACGAGACGAATGTCGCCTATGTCGTTCGACATTGTCGATCGACCTTGTCGATCGGCATAGTGTGGACGCGGCTTAAGAGTGGTAACTGGAGTTACGTTAATCGACTTATTCACTCCTCCCTTCGAACTGCTCCGCCTTTTCAAATACCCGTGTTTCGGACAAATAATTCTTTTTATACGCCTACTGCAGTTTGCCAATTTTTTGGTAGGTTTTTGTTATATTTAATTTAATGGAATTGCATCAGGACACGTTTCTTGTAATTTGAGTCGCCCATTTCCCGAAACAATACAAACTTCAAGACAGAAAAACTGAAAAAAGAGTGACGCAATGGTGCCAGTTTTCGAGTTATGGCTAAATTATTAAAACTTCACTACTATATCCAGGATTCAAGAATTATTTTGGAAAATATATTTTGATTGACGGTGTTTTGTTATATAAATTGATATCGATTGTAGTAGGGCGTTTTGTGGAAGAATATTGAAAAAATCCTACAATTATAAAAAGCAAATTTCATTGAAAAAATTGCTAATATTTCTTTTTTGATGACATTAATTTTCGTAGTGGGATATTCTCTTCGTTGCTAGAAAATTCACATAGATGTGATTTTGAAAGTGAACTAAAATTACCTAATCAATCTGGTCTCAATAGTATCATAATGATGATTGTAATCGTAACCTAATTAATATTCCAATTCTCCAAATTTCTTAAATTGTAGTAGAAATTGTGGGAGCGTAACACATTTCAATTCTAATTAATGAAGCTTCTGTTTGTATATCTAAAACTACAATATTAAACGCCTTTGTGTCCTGGAAATTCGATGGAACTATATATTTTTCAAAATCAATAGCGTAATTTATAGTACATATAATAGAATATAAATCTTCATGGTTTTGTACATATTAATTCAGAAATGGTGAGTTGATGCCATTTTGGATAAATATGATTAAATGTAGTTGGATCTACGAAGCATGAAAACAGGAAATTATTTTAAGCTCTATTTGTTTCTGCATTAATTATCATTTAATCGTTCAATATATTTTGTAATTGAAATCGTTTTCCCTTTCTTTTATAACGTTAAACCTTGATTTTGTTCCGTTTATCGGTCGAAGTAAATTCCATGTATGGACATAATCGTGAAATAGGGTCAACCTAAGGTGATCCTAGTGTGGACCTCGTTAGGATAACCTTTCAATAAGGTGATCCCGAGAGGTCCATGCATGGACATGATAAGGGAAACCGTATAGAAAATGATAATGTCATTATAATGTTTTGAGGAAATGAAGAAAAAAATTTAGTCAGAACGGAAATGTGTAAAGGAAAGACCACCGCGGTTAGCAACAAAATAAATTATTTTCTATCCGTTTTTTCTTTATCTTCAATCAAAAATCAAGTATACAGTCAACCCCTTCGTGTTTTATTTTAATAATACTTTAACACGATAGATTTAAGTCGTCGCCTTCTTTGATTATGGATGAGAAAAATATGATCCACTCGTACGTTACCTCAAGAACTTAGTCAATATATCGCACTTATTTTAATGTTCGAATTTACTTAGGAAAATATAATTTTACTTGGGGCCTTTGACCTATTTACTCAGGTTGCTCATTTTCCAAATTTGCAAATCGGCGGTGGCAATTGCAAAAGTTGCAAGTCTCCGTATTATCGAATAGTGATTGTAAAAAATGAAAAGCAGCGACCGGAAAAATCTTTTGTGTGGCTATAGCTGTTTCCGTTTTGATCGCAAAACTTTATTTTGTGGAAGTATTTTATCCAGAACGTTCAAATTCGTTCTAGTCCGTTTAAAAATAAAAAAATTCTATACGTTCTTTTGATATAGAATTAGATATCAGCATCAACTCAATCTCACGGTGGTTGATACAGAAAATTCCGCTTTGGGGAACTTTTGAGTAGAATGTTCATGGAAGAAAAGCTTGTGAGGCATATAACGCTATCCCAATGGACAGGTATGATGCACAATAATTGTATTTGTTCAATTGTTGAACTTCATACTTTAATTGGATTATTGGTGCAGTATTAATCATTATAAAAAAACCCACCCCTTATTATTGCTCTAAATCGTGTGATAGTGAACAAGTTTTTGTAAAATATTCTTCAAAATAAAAGAAAGCGATATATAGTTTTTTTTTAATTTTTTGTTGAAGGAACCTGTTAAAGAAATCCCAATAGTATGAACCGAACAAAACGAGGCAATTATACGCAACCTAGAAGCATCATAAATGAATTTTTGCCGATAAACATTCGTGTCTACTATCATTTTATGTTATTTTTTGAATGCCGCAATTCTCGATTAATTAATTCCCTGATGACGAATAGATGGTAACTCGATAATTTTGGTGTTTTATTTCCACAAACCCGCAACATCATTTTGATTTTTATTCAATTCTACCCATTGTATCCCATATAAATTATATTCTATTAGTAAATTTTATCAAGAATATTAAAATTGAAATCTAAATAGTATCATTGGAAAATTCTGTGGTCGATGGACTTGTTTCCAAGCGATTTTCTTTCACACATAAACACACACCATTTCTTGATGGATCGGTTGATTAATTTTCCAATTAATTGGAAAGATACAATAAGAAAAGAATTTTTATTGAGGATATGGCTATAATTAACGATAACGGCCAAACTGATGTGCTTCAAGTTTGTACTAGAGTGAAAAAAAGTCCTCCGCGAACTGGTGAGTGATGGCTGTCAGGTCCAACTCATTTACGTGACCGGTAACTCGGGCAACTTAAAGTAACGATGAGGTTGATTCGATCAGCAGCAGCAAAAAGTTGGTAGGTGTCATGCCCAGTGACGTTTAAAGGTACCAGCTAAGGGTGCCTGACGAGGAGGAGCAATCGATCATGACCGCCCACTGTCAAAATTATGAATAAGTAAAATATTTTCAACCGCGGAACCGTTACCAATTCTGCGCAAATTCTTTTCCCGTTTTTCAGATATCTCTCACATTATTTTATCATTCAAAGGTTCTCTTGAAACATTGTGTCGATGGCGATCAAACAATTTATGCCAATGTTGAAACGAGTAACATTATTTTAGTGCCACAGGGACGGAAACAACGAGCTGACTATCGCGAAGGAACGAAAAAGACCAATTCCTGAAAATATAGCCTGTCATTAATATTAACGGTTCAAGAAGATAAATTTTGTTTGTGCAAGAATCTGCCGGAAATCTCAAATGTGGCAATGGCTAACCCAGAAACGGATTCTGGTGTACACTATTTTCAAGTTAAATTTATTTTTGTTGAATTTCACAAATAGAAATGTTCTCAATATATGAATTGCAAACATCGGATAAATGCCATTTTTGCTCAAAAATAAAATACCTTCATTATATGAAAAATTAGTATGAAGCCAAAATTTTTAAAATTAAGAATAACTCTACCATTGCTTGGCGAAAGTACAATTTCCGTGGCGGTGCGATTCGACATCATTTAAATCAAAAATGAGGAATGAAATTTTTCGATATCTCGCTTCGTTTTCGAGATATCTATACTTACAGTTTGATAATCAAACGTTAGTTCAAAATTCGCTTTATTTGAACAGATGGCGTTCAATACTTCGTTTCAAATGAATATTTCAACACTACAAATTCAATATGAATGTTGTAATTCAATAAACAAAAGATTTTTTATTTAATTTTTATATTATTTACCCTGATAATCCAAAATTATATTGAAAAAACATATTTTTATAGCAAAATGATAACTTTCATCACTCTGTGATGAATATAACTTAACAAACGATAAATACATAAATAATTTGATGTTTTTCATAAACAATTGTAAATTGTTTTTCATTATTTATAAAATAATTAATGACAGTTCGAAGATTTACTTAGTAATTTAATGTAAAAATATCCTCTTTCGAGCCAAAAGTACGTTCTGAATGCTTTCAAAAGTTATTTATTTAAGTTAGGTTAGATTAGTTGGTATTTTTTTGTACAACTCATTTGTATAATAAATAGGTAAAAAAAATGTGTTTATATATCTTAGAAACTAGACCTTTTACAAACGGACTGGACAGTTCATTAAGACACAAGCTTTTTACACATATAAACTAATATCCTCAGTCCTTTTCTAAACGTACTAGTCCTTTGGACTATTTTTCAGTCTGTAACATATACAAATATTAAATAAAAATAAAATTTTCCAATTTGAAATATCGATATCTCGAAAATGAAGCGAGATATCGAAAAATTTAATCCTCATTTTCGACTTATTTTGGGTCGATTTACAAAATGGCATAGTCAAATCCAGTCACCACGGAAATCGTACTCGTGCCCATTGCTTATTTACATTAGGAAAATATTTTTCCGATATTTTGAAACTGTAAGAAAAACGTTTCATAACTTTATGACTTGTGGAGATTTATATTATAAATTTTGCAAAAAAGTTGGGGATCGTTAGTCATTAAATGAAATTGTGTGGCAATAATGAAAATTAAATAGTTGAACTTTTTTAGTTCGGAGAAACTTGTCTGTGGATGGTTATTTGCGCGTTTTAAACAATGAAATAAATGATTTCTTTGAAAACTTTTCCTCTACATGAAGGTCAGCAGATACGAATTCAGTTACGATTCAGATACGATCTTATGAGGTTTTATACCCAAATTTTCCACGTAATGGGGTAACAGTAGGAGTAACATCAGTAACATTGGCGGATGTTAGTGGTTTAATGTCCAATAGTGTAAACTGGGTTCGAAATTTAGTCACAAGTTTCCGAATAGTTTCCTCAGTAGGCCGATCAAACTGCCCATAAATTGGATATGCGTGATTCACTCTCTTAACCAAGCATGAATTTTGATAGTAAAATTCAAGCGTTGTTGTTGACAATGACACAAGACACGATTCACGAGTGATTTCTCAAAAACAGTGGTGCCAAAAAGATACCAGCAAAAAAATCACTCACGCTATAAGAAATTGTTCCATTATAAGTGCAAGAACTAATTCGATTTAAAAATAGAAATAAATCATCGAAAATATCTGTATGTGATAAATTTTAGCAGAATAATATAACTCTTCCATAGATGAATAGGACGTGGAACTTAACCAAACTTACTTGGACTTTTATCTCCGAGGACGAATTAAGGAGTTTCCTTAATGCGTCCGCCCCCATTAACTACTATTTTTTAAGTATTTTCCTCATACTCAACTTTTGTATTTTGTTTGATGATAATTTATTTGATGTAGAAATTCAACGTTGATATAAATTTTTATTAATTGCTTTCTTGTCTCCACTGTTTTCTCTTGGTTGATTTCTATTTGGTATTCATTGTTCGTATACCATTCATTACGTTTATGTCTTTTTTTTTTGTAAACCTGTTTTATATTTAGCGTAAATTGAAATCAACAGGAAACTGGATATCGTCCTTTCCGCTTCTTTACTTCAAGAATAAAGTGTTATGATAAAATCTCTCTTTTAAGAACGATGTATTATCAGGAGACGGTCCTGAGGAAAGGACGTAGTACGCGTTATACGTAACGATTTGGAGCGGAAACGTTCCATGAGATATAAGAATATAGACGAGTTACAAAAGTAACAAACTTTTAAGTAGTGACATTTCTCTAAACTTTGGAAAGAAAAAATATATTGAAAAAGGTAAGTTTGGGTAAGAAAGATTCTAGAAACAAAGTTAAATATTCGATTCTTTATACAGGATGTTTCTATATTCGACCGACATACCGTTTACAACTATATTTATAACTAAGTAGAACATGGATACTATTGAAAAAATAACAAGCATAAAATCTTGGGTAACATTATAATTGTTGTCGATTCTTCAAACCCATATTTTCTAACCAAAAAACCAGGTAAATTCCTGAATTTATTCTATTTCCTTCACAAATTTACCATGAAAATTAAAAATGTTCTCTGCTTTTCAGTTTTAATTGTCCTGTCTCTCTCCGGTTACAAAGGATAAAGAATCAAGAACGATAAAATATTCTTTTGTTAAAAGTCGTTTCTATCCTCTAATCCGAAAAGAGATTTTCTTTTTGTCAACCAGTTGCAATTATTCATCATTAATTTAGATAAGAGGTTTTAGTACATTCAAAAAGGTAAATGTAACTAATCCGAAAGGAACTTTGAGCTTTGCCATTAACCAAATGGAATAAATTCAATAATAAATGAATGGAGTTGCCCCCAATATATTCAAACAATTATCATATCAAATTGTAAACTACTATGTATGTAAGGTTCTAATTTAGTAGTGTAAGGTATTATTTAGAATGAAACAGTCGGTAGCTTACATGAAAAATTTATATCATCAAAAAACGGTAATGATTTAAAGGTCAAAATTATAGAAAAAACAATAGAAACCAATTTTGGATTTCAAAAACGCAAGGAAGCATTTTTCACGCAGTAAACGTTTAGACAAACCAAGAAATATATTTTTAAAATTGTTAAATTTGAAATGCCCAATACCAAGCCTCAAAAGTATATATTTGTCCTAAAAAAAATTTATTTTCCTTTAGAAATTATTGCGGCTAACGTGAGATTTTTCAATCGAATATTATCTATTCAAATTGGAAAAGATTTTGAGGTCTACTTCAAAATTCAAATCAAAATTGTGTCGCGAAATTGCGGATTCACTCACAAACAAAAAACGAAGTTGAGTGAAAGAAAAATAAGAATAAAGAAATAAATTCCAAAATGTTACAATACGATTTTGAATCGGAACAGCGGAAACATCGAATCTGTAAGTGTTAACTGCACAAAGGGATAAGATTGTTGTTTGGAAGAAATACAAGCTTTCGTAAATGAATAATCGGTCTATTTACCATTTCACGTTCCACGTATTTTAATAAAACGTATCGATCAAATTGTATAATTGCGATATAATTTGTTTTTCAACCGCGAATAAATTTGTTGTCGATTCAACATGAAAACTGTTTTTTTTTGTTCCAAATTTTTTGTAGTATTGAATGAAAACACGAAATCCGTTTTTCTCGTCTCCTTTATTGTTTTGACGCGAATAATATTATACGTTTTTAGAGTAACATGATATATGAATTGGTTGTGTTGCTGACACGTTTAAACATATTGGTTCGCCGATTAATGGAGAGAGAAAATTAATAGTCTTGTGAAGGGGCGTCTTCGGAGAATAAAGGCCAAGGCTATTTCTCGAAATTAGTCCCAATTGTTTAAAGTAATTTGATTACATGGCAGCGTAACCAAATTGTAGTTAAGGAATCTAGAATATTCTTTTAAAAAAAGTTGATAGATGCTTCATAAAAATTTAGTTGAATTAACAAGTAAAGTCAGATATAATATTCACAACGATATTAACAGTCTTGCCCCCATTAGGCCTTGAATGCTTCCTGATTTTTGAAAAGAATACTTCTCTCTGATTCTGAGCGTTTTGTTTCCCTCTACAACCTTTGGATTCGGAGGAATCGTTCTATTTTGATATCTTGAAGTCCTGATTTGATGCCATCGTAGTTTTTCTTTGGGGAAGATGTTGAGCGTTTTCTTTATTTTGAAATAATTCGTAACCGACGCCTAAGGGGAAGAATTGATTTCAAATAAGTCTCAAAATAGTTCAGAATAAATACACTATGGGTTAGATGTTATTACTGTTACGTATGTGCGAATAAATATTCCACCATTTATCGATGTTACCGATGGATCAATGTATTTTGTACAAGATTTATACGCGAGTATGTCATTTACGAGTCTAAATCCACTAACGGATTAGCATATTTTAATGTTACTAGTACGTAACAACGACATTAACATACTGCTCATAACTCATAACCAACATGAATTCTATCGGTTCTGATTATACCATTCCGACACCACAATATCAGTTTTTATAATTTTGTTGTTTTGTTTCATTTAACCGCTATGGAATTTTTTATTATTCGATGATCTTCTTTATAATAGTTTTTATCTAGTTTTATTGAACTTACCTTATTAGTTTTTATGTTTGAATGGAACTTCACTCAAATCCATCATATTTTGTTCTCTAAACACGGAATCCGACAAAAAATTAATCACGACACTTAGATTTCCAATATACTAGTTTATTTAATAAACAAACAATATTATTGAAGTATCAATTATCGTAACGAAATAAAAAAAATATCACGGTCCAAGTTTTACATTGAAAATACTAAATTATAGTAAAAAATGAAGTCAGTTACCTCATTATATGGTGGGAAAATTTGAGTTATTTTGTGGATTTTTCTTTTTCGTCGTTTCTATTGGAGTTTTTGGGCGAATTAACCAACAAAAATCAGCAATCATTGTCGCTGAATATTTCCCACTGTGGCGTTTTTCAATCTTCGTTATATCCTGATGAAATCTTTCACCTTGTTCATCTTATACGGCTCCAAGATTTTTAGGAAAGTAATCAAAATGCAAGTCCAAAAAATGAGTCGTGACATATTGCATCCTAAAGCTTTGTAAGCAGAAAGAAGCCACTCACAAAGAAAACATCAGAACTTTGTAAAGTCTCTATTCACTAGAATCTTTTGGAAAACTAAGTTCATGAAGAAACCCTGCAGCATCATTACAATGTACCAAATCATCTTCTTTGGAAAAGTAACCCGTAAAATCGGCGTGGCTTGGTGAGATTCATTTAATTCATAAATTTCTTTAAATAAATAGAAAGATGGCGTTGTTTAGACCATGGGTCCAATACCTTGATTCCGATAAAATACTTGCGTATATGACGGCCTGACAACAAACTGATTTTTCTTGGTTGAAATTGACAAATAAAATTTTCCTCCCGATATTTCAATGCTATATGTTCAAGCATCTCTAGTAAATTGAAGATTTTACTTATGTAAAGCATATTTACGAAATAACTGCCAGAGTTTCTTTTATGTATGAATGTATTTTTTCTTTTCATTGTCTGAAATGCGAATGAATAAAGCCCCGCTTTTAAATTATCAAATAGATGTACCTTGGCGTTACAAAATATTACTGCGAAACGTTCCCGAATTTTAACCAGCACAAGTAAACATTCTGCAAGCAACCTACGCACGACTGTTATATTTTCCTGACATTTACATGCAACCCAGCTATATTGTCTATAAATACGTACATAGGCGTCCCTTTATATTACATAGAAAAAATTGATAAGGATAATCTCAAACTCATACTTGTTAAATACGTTCGAAACGGAAATGTGTCGTTTAGAGTCGGTGTTGATATGATTTTTTAGGTGTTTACAACAATTTCCCTACGGTAATTAACGCTATGTTTTTGATATCAAGAAAATATTCCTGTCAAATAATGGGGCGCAACATTAGCATTAGGGTAAATCATACTCCAACTCATCTACAATTACTACGTCCTACCTTTTGTATATATACCAGCGCCATTTCGAATTGTTATTTATCGTATTCAGCTGGAAACTTTTTCGACTTTTCTCCCATATGAAATACTGTTCTTTCTCTCTACCCTCCATATATTAGACATAGTTATGTTGATCTTCAATTCCTTAAGAAATATTTACTTTTAAAGTGGTCTAATTGACGACCTCAAGCAAGGGTTCGCTGCTGGGTGTAGCGGAGTCACAGACACATGTGTTTTAAGTTCACCTAGGCAACCGGAAAAAACAGTCCCGTTCGTGTTGTTTCCCAAGAAAATTTTAGAGATGCAGTTGAAAAGTAAAGACTCTATCGAGTAAAATGCACTTTCTTTCGTCATGAAATGTTGAGTTTTCGAGTTTCTTCTTCGGCCGGGTACGTAATTTCCCTCAGACTCTACGTGTCGTGAAAACTTTTTAGTAAGATACGACCCCGAAGCGAAGTTTGAGCGCATTTTACAAAAAAATGACAGCTCTTAGGGAAAAATTACAGGGAATCTTTTTTGTAGAAAATTTCTTAAACTACATTTGTGATCCCTTCAAAAAAGTGAATTTTTAACCCTCTTTTAGTTACATATTGACCGATTAACCAATAATAAATAATTTTTGAACGTGCTTATGTTATTATATTTACAAAAGACTTGACAGTTATATCCACATAAAAGTATACAGTCATTTTAACTTGGACTTTTCTCTCATATACAAAAAAGTGAATTTTACGGTAATTTCTATTTATTTTCTTCTCCTCAAATGCAATTGAACAATTTTTAACAATAAATTCTAATAAATTTATGGCCAACCCAATTTGAAGCCTCATTTTATCGGTCTATGATGGAAAAATTATATAGTTTGAAGTGGATTCTGATTGAGCCGAAGGCTCAGCTATTTAACCATTGTGCCCGGGTCCTACGAACCACAATTCATGGTTTTTATAGAGATATATCATTCGAAATAGAAATTTTTCTAAGCAATCACCGTGGTTATATCAATAATGAAAATAATTTGAAAAATTTTTGAATAGAATATTCACTAATAATGCACGTTATTAGTTTTTTTTCCTTTATTATGGAATTGGAAAAACTGTTTCATTCAATATCTTCTTAAATTGAAAAATTTCAATTTTCACTTGGAATAAAAAAAGAAAATTACGTTTCAGTAACGGTATCCTCGAGATAGATGATTTTTATAAATGATTACTTGAAAATAAAATCAAAAGTTTTTCAGCATCCCTGTGCGCACAAAATATTTCAATTTAAAGACTACATATTTCTTCTAAATGTGTACGTTGCTTATCCACTCATATCTTGGTTAGGGTCGTTCTAATTCCTTACTGCCCTCGGGGGTGTAATACCAGTAAAAAATATATAACATTTTTCTACCGTTAATCTCTTTCTGAATGAGAAATGACCTTAAACTTCCGTTGAACGTTTAACGATGTAATTCCGTTAAGCAAAACAAGTTGAACACAAACAAATTATTCTCTAATCCTCCTTTCGAGACCTTCAACAGAGATTTTTTTATCAATCTATTTTCACAAATAGGTCATTGATTTCAATTTTATTTTTCTCGTTCCATTTTTCCTTTTATACATTTTCAAAATAAATAATCTGGCATGTATTCTTCACAGATTTTCCTCTAACAACTGTCGTACTCAAACGGTTTGTTGGAGTCAAACAAACCGTTTGAGTACGACAATCATAAATAGAGGTTAATAGTAGAAAGATATTTTTAAAGAAATTGCGATGATAAGAAAATTATGTAGCTGTAATTTTCTTACAAAAAAACTTTGACTCATCACACCTTAAAATCTTTCTCCCACTCTTCATGTGTCCAATTTTTATGTTGTTTCGCCCACTGCAACCTTTTAATTAGGTTAATTCAGTGCTACACTTCTAAAAAGATCAAGTTCTCCCAATCTCCTTTTCACTGTAGAAGTACTCAACGGCAGATTGATCTGAGGTGCTATCTAAGGGTCCGTGAGTCGTCGATCATGTTCACTGATCAATATAATACGTTTAACTTCGGCAGTTGAGGTTTTTTGAGTCCGCTCTGAACGGTTTGTATTGACAAAGCTCCTGGTGGACGTAGATAACTACGAGGATTTATTGATATCTAGTTGACCTAAACCAGTTTCATGTATAAACATAAATAATTCATAAAGAAAATCCCCCATACTTGGTTTGCTACGTGAAAGATTAACTTGAATAGAAATATTGGCTCATAGCTATTAAAGGAGACTCATCCATTAAATATAATTTTCTCGTATTGTACAACTCCATACATTCTCTTTTATATATAAAACTGAAAACTCATCATAAACATTCATGAAACAAATTTCAGCGTTGGTTGAAAAACCGGATTTTCAGCCAGTGGTATATAATTTCCACCTAAGTATGCAAATTTCCCACGTAGAGTGCTTAATATTTACTCAACCAAGCGTATGTGAAATTCTCATCTGACTTAACATTTCAGAGTTTATTTAGTTTAGTTTATAAACTATCCAGTTAAGTATTTAGTTTCGTTGTATAGTGAAAAAATAACTTTTTACGCCAGATTCACTTGAAAATTTAATAATATTTTGAAATCATATCATATTTTTATTTGAGGATTCTATGTGAGTAAGCGATTTTGGAAACAGCTCAACTTGTTTCGAAAAGAATTATTTTGAAACTAATCGTTGTGTGAAACTTTCTCTTATATGTGTCGAATTAAATACGAGGGTTATCCATAACATAACGCTGGAACTCTGTTAGGCGGGATTTGGAGCGAGACAGGCGTGTAGCTTGACTCCTTTCCACCCAGTTCCCGCCCCGGCGAGCTGTCTACAATGTTCATTTTTGTTTTGGTGGCCGTGAAAGTTCGAGCTTCCATTTAATTCTCAGGCCAGCTATCAACTACGCTTTATGATTCGTTTTCTGTGTCCAAAAAAACGTTCCTCCCGTGGTCATTCCTTCTTAACTGTATGGCAAAAGTGTAAGAGTGTGCAATATGTCAGAAAGAAAAAATATGTGCGAAAGTCAGAATCGACGCGGTTTACTCGGCGACCTTTAGAACGGTCCAGAAGTTAGACAAGGTTGCATTCTTGATTAACGCTTATAGTGAATAAGTCATGAGAGAGGCTCTAGGCGGATCAAAAATCTGCGCTACGCCGACGAAACACGGATCACAGCGTCAATAATAGAAATTATGATCAGACAGTCTGTTATCAGTGAAAAATATGGCTTGAAAATAAACAAATCCAAAACGAAAATAATGATAGTTGATAGATAAAACAACAATTCTCCATAAATATCAGTAATTGCGGCTACGATGTGGTAAACAATTTTAAGTATCTCGGTTCCTTAATTACCAACACTGGGAAATGCGCCGTCGTCTGACTATGGCAAGATCAGCGACTACCAAGTTAAATGAAATATGGAAAGCCAAATTTATCACGAAAACAACGGAACTCCGTCTATTTGATGCTCTTATCTTGAATTAAATGATAGGATAGTTATTATTCAAATTAATGGTCTCAATAATTCATAATAAACTGATCATCAACGTTGATTGTTGTTATTAATCGTAGTTTCCATAAGTCTGGAACAGATGGCTGTAAAATTTTGTCCTTTGCACCTCATAGATGGCGCCACACTTTAATGTGATATATTTTCTTAGACTACACACTATACATGTGTTATTTTGTCTATATCACTTAACGTCGCTTCTTTCAAATCAATCTTCAATTTTGTCTTCGTTGCCTACATTACTTCGAATATTTTTTCTTTACTTCTAACTCACAGTTATTCAGAGAACAGCGAAATGCATTCACATAAAAAATTCAATTATTATTTTTTTTTTTGTAAAATGATACCCAAAAAATCCAACCTTAATGCCCGTAGCAAGAAGACTCGATGTGCACGTGTTGAAAGAGCTCTTGAATCAGTCGAACTGAGAGCAGAAAGAAATGCAGCTCAAAGAAATCGTGCACGAGAACAGCGTGATAATCGTCGACAAGAAAATGCATTGAGAACCAGGGTGGCACGTCAACAACACAAAGATTTCATATAGAGAACAAAACCGAGAAAATCACCGAACCAACCGCGCAGTGACACGTGGATCATTTGATCGTCTTGCATTTACTTATGAACCAGACATCAATTACTCAGCTGATTCTGAGTTACTATCGGTGTGTTAAAATTTAGCAATGAAACACCCGGTATGTGTTGCGCATCATGAAAAGTTGTATTGTCACCACTCCCTACTCCGTCTGAACCTTTGAAATCCCTTCTTTCTGGCATTTCAAATGAATCAAAATTATTTTTACGTAAGAGACGAAAGTTTAATACTTGCTTCCAAACGACGTCGTTTGGAGTATCCAAAGTTTGTGATTTGTCATCTGATGGTCGTAATTTTGAGACAACATTAAAATTCAACGCCAGGTATATCATAAAATTGGATCATTGATGCCAATGCCAAATGAAGATCCAAAATTTCTTTAGATCTATTTTATAAACAAGCAGAAGAGAGAGCAATTGTATTGACATTAGAATTATTCAAATCAAATCACTCAGCCACAGCAACGCGTGACCGGGTCTGCTATTTCTTTGATAAAAAAAATCATATTCAAACATTAACAAACGTATATCAAATTTATAAGTCTCATATTCCAATCTGTTATTAATTTATATAAATTAGACTCCACACTTTTTTAAGCGAATTCTAAATATTTTGGATCATTATTTCGATCATGAGTATCGTGTTTAACTAAAAGCTTTAATATATCATTCACATACTTGAAATAGATGCCCCTCATTAATTATCTTGTCATACTTTTCCTTTCATTCTATGATTTACCAGGGAATTTAAACGGAAAAGAACATCTGATATAATATTTTCCTCCCCGAAAAACTTAATTAGAAACGTTTTAGTGCGTGATATCGTTTTTTGTCGAATGTATTAGAACTTTGACTTAAATGAATTATGAACGCTTTTTATACAGAGTGTGTTTTATGTATGGAACGCCTCTCAGAAACGGCTTGTTCAATAAATTGGCAGATTTATTTGAACTTTATAGAATCCTTTTAATGATTTTGTTTAAATAATTTCGTGTCATATCCTACGATACCAATAATTTTTAATTTATTGGAACTACCTGAATATTTATCAAGTTGAACCTTTCATTTTGATCGATCCTCCGGCTGTCGCAGTTAATCTCTATCCAAAGATTGAAGTTACAAACTTCTGAAATTTGACTGTAACCTCGTAACAGCACGGAAAAGCACTAGAGTGTCACTCTAGAACTTTCTACCCTAAATGAAATCTAATTTTGTTTCTCTGGGTGTCCATAAGTAGTAGATCCGTATAAAGAGTTAATAACGTGTTGAATGTTTAATTTAATTGTTTTTCCTATTGATCTCAGTTTCATTTTACTATATATTTTCATTTTTTATAATAGGAGTAAAAATAATAAGTAGTGGGTGACATATGAAATTGTCCCGAAAATTTAACCCCAGAATTAGATACTCCCTGTGGAAAGCCACAGGAATAATTAAAAAAAAAACAGTTCATCAATTTAAATTCAACAGAATGAGCCGAGTATACGAGGTCTGGGTATTAGAAATAACGAGATCGCGCAATAGGTGCAACGTTTCAATTTCAAATTTATCGTTAAATTGAAAAAAACTCCGACTGAGTGCTATGAATTGTTGCAAAAGGCCTATGGGGAAAATTCTCTATCTCGTACGCGTGTTTTTGAGTGGTGTAAACGCTTTGGTGAGGACCGAGAGAGCAAATCAAAATTCGAGGCAATGTTGATAGTTTTTTTCGACATTAACGGTATCGTGATGACTGAATGAGTTCCATTGTCAACTAGACTTACTATTTGTCAGTTTTGGCAACGAGTTCGTAAAAAATGTTGTTTATCGAGGTAAACAAAGTGGCCCTCGTACATCTACAACTGTTCTATTGCAAACATCAAGTTCTACGCCCACATGTCATGTTGCGATGATATACGCTGACATCATAAACCGACCGACTTACTAAATTTCCATAGACTCATAAAGATGATTCTGGGATATCGCTATCTTGTTCTCTTGTGATAAATTAACATCCAAGTAAATTGTAAACGGATTCCCTAAACTTCGTGACGTATATTTATGCTCTGAATACTATATTAGTGACGTGCTTTCATAACAGAATTTTATACAACGATCTTTTACAGACATCCATCAATAAACAAATGAATTATAAACTTTTGGTCCACAATGGATTTTACAAGGTCAATTAGGTCTAAAATAGTTTTGTTAAGGTCCTGTTCATCAAAAACGAGATTTGTAAGGTCAATTAGGTTTATTTTGGGTTTCAAAAGATTCAATTTGAACTAACTAATGGATTTTCAAAAGAATTTCGTTTATAATGGATGTTTTCGACTTCAATTTTGTCTATAAGGGATTTTGCAAGAGCAATTCGATCTAAGACGAGTTTTTTTAAGGTTAATTTGTCCTAAAATTGGTTTACAAGGTAAATTCGGTTTCTACAAGACCAATTTGAACTAAAATTTGGTTTTAAAAGGTTTTTTCAAGGTCAATTTGGTCCACAATGGATTTTATAAGGTCAATTAGGTTTAAAATGGGTTTTTACAAATAAAACTTCTTCTAAAATGAGTTTTCACAATATCATTTTTGTCTGAAAGGCGTTTGTAGGATCAAGTTGGTCTTAAATGGGATTATGTTGAAGTCAAATCGATTTAAAATGGGTTTCGAAAAGTCAATATGGGGTTTTAGAATGTCGATTATATCTAAAAATATTCCTATCCATCGAAATTGAGATTTTCAAGGTGAATTTTTAGTGTCCACAAGTAATGCCTATCAATCATTGAATTTATTTGAAGAGGATCCCGATTTTATAGTTGAAAGTGAAGACTTAGATGAAAATTCTTGATATTCAGACTCTGATGTGAATCCCGAAGAATGTTCATGAACCAACACTGAAGTGGCTCGCTATGGAAATAAATGAACGGAGATTCGACCAGGTTTGGTACATGGTACAACTCATTGGCCTACTGTTCAAGCTAAAAAAAAAAATTCACCATTGTCGGCTTTCAATCAAATAATGGATGACAACTGGCTAAATATAGTTCAAAAAATTACGAAAGAACACGAGAAATCAGAATATTAAAATTGGAGAAAAACTTCTGATATTTATTTTACTGGTTTACGCAAGGGGTGATTTAGGGCAAAACGATTTATCCGTGAAAGGTTGCTTGGATAAAACTTGGGAATCCAATACTTTTAAAATATTCCTCAAAGGACCCACAAAAGAAAAATATGCCAAATCCGACCGGAATATGAGGACAAATCTTCAAACATTTGTTTAAAGAGTAAAAAAAATTATTGTGATGCTAAAACTACATTGTCTATAAATTGCGAGAATAATTAATTTAACTTCTAAATTAACTTCTAATAAAACTTGCCGGTATAAAATTCAAATCGTTGTAGCTGAAAGTAAAAAATTTCGAGAATTATTAGTTCTAGTTTTTCCGTCACTCATGACTTTGATCTCGTTTCAATATTATACAAAAAAATATTTAATCCAATTACATTCTACTTATTATATGGTATGCAAACATTTCCTGATAATTTCAAACATTTTCATTTGTTGTTTAAACGTTAAATATACAATTTGTGCAAAGCTTAACTACATCACTAAAAAAAAAGTGGGTAAAAGCTTCATTTTACCTTCTCAATTGCCTGTTGGCCAGGATTACACCCATCAAAGCGAAATTTGCTGCCATTCCCAAAGTTCCTAGAGCGAAAATTAAAGCTGCTTCTGCCGTACCTCCTGGATGACACTGAAACACCTTGGTTGCGTTCAAACTAGAATTGGCAGCGCTGGATCCAAACCGTAGGTTGGCACCTATCATAGCCACTGCTGATCCTAAAAATAGAAACTTTTGTACATATTTATTAAAGATAATGATCTAGATATTGTAGAGTAACGAGTCCATTATAAGGATTTGTGAGAAAGTGGTTAGAGGTGACAACAGGTCCGCAGTGATTATAATTTTTATTTATATTATTTATATAATTTCCGTTTTTGCCGCTTTATTGCCGTTAAACTCCAAAATCCAAAATTTTATATCAAAATTAATTCGCGAGATTATTGAATATATTACTTTTTGTTACTAAATCTATTCTCATGTTAGTTTTATTAGAAAATTCCATCCTAATAAACCGAATAAACAGAGTATTTTAAATAAAGTCTGGTAATAACCTTATGTTGGTGAACGAATAGACTTTCTCATTCCCTTAATTATTTTCATCACTCATGTAATTCGGCTAATTAGTGCGCCCAGAATGTTAGTATTTAAACTTTTATTTTCCCAGCCCTTCGCTCCACAATAAATAATCCACAAAGTGCAATATAAATTCATCTGTTAATGCTTTCAAACATGAAGAAATATAATTCTGCTAAAACAGTAGAATTATCAAATTTCATTGGCCAACAAATAATGAATAATTTTATGAGTAACGTCCTTTGATAATTAATCATGATTAAAGTCTGATATGCGGACAACCATTTCTCTTGCAATTTGGACAAATTTTTCGGGTCAAATATACTCGTTCACATAAAAACCCAAACACTCCGTAAAATTATTTTACTTCGAGAATATGAAAATTACTTATCAAAGAGTTCATAATATGAAGATTGTTAAAATTTTAGTCCCTCATTTCCTAAAGCGTCTAGTTAAACCAATAATGAGGCGATCGATATTCCCCTTGGGTATCTCACATCGTCTCATGTCAAAAACCATCATTAAAACCGTCTATTAAAGTGCGGTGGAGCTCAATCGTACATACAAAATAGGGATCTTCGCTCGTTAAGTGATATCTTGAATAACTTATTGTTTAAAAAATCCAGGTATATATAGTCAGGTAGAAACTTCGAATCGTTTGTCCGTTTACTTGTAGCTGTATGTTATGGTAAGGCAAGCGACTAAATACCATATATTTTGATTTAGACCCAGTTATTGTCTCTTCCCACTCTTTCAATGGCGTTTACAAGGCATTGCAGTCCATTCAAGTCGTCACACAGTACAACTTTATCTAATTTATAAGTTAATTTTTACACCATATGATAAGTTGTGTCTAGCTTGCTTAAAAATCTTATCTGAATACGAATTAAATAGAAGTGGTGAGAGTATGCAACCTTGTCTGACTCCTCTTAAGATTTTGCGTTCTTCTGTCGATTTTCCGTTGATTCGAACGTCCGCTTTTTGGCGCCACACTGCTCGACTACATGATAAAAACGATTGAATTATCATTGGATCTTTGTCGCCAGATATTTCTGATCAGGAGCTTCGTTTATGAAATTATTAAGTTGTTTTGATGTCAATTTTTTGCCTCTTTACTCACATGTTTGTCTGATTGGCTTTCAAAAAATGCACGTAATTATAAATAATTCTCTATATTGAATCCATTATTTATAATAATTGTGCTTTGTTATAAATTATATCAAAAGTTTTTGGACAATAAATTCTGTATGTGACTTTTTCTGAATGTTTTAATAAACACTTTTGGTTAAACAAAAATTCCTTAGCTGAGATATTATAAATCAACTAAAATAAATTTCATATAGATAGTTGAAAAATGGAAAATATTACAATTATTCTCTTAAAATAAGTGAAATTTCTTATAGAAAATGTGAAGAGCTTCATTAGATACTTTAAGAAATTTTCTCGCGAACAAAAAGTCTCATTTCCATTAAAATTGCCTCTCGCCCTCATCTTGGCATGTCGTACGTTCCATTAAGCTGCATTCAAGTATTTCACTTAGAATAAATGAGGAAGATTTCTTTCTACATTTGTTTCGACATGTATAACAAGAAATATTTTGCATGATAAACAAATGATATACGGTGATGTAATTTTTTTTTCTTGAAGAAAAATTCGTTTTTAAAAATATATTTATTAAAGCAATTACAAGTTACAACAATTGTTAGAGATCTGAAAAGAACCGTCATTTGGCCTGCATTGCACCACGTTCTTTGGTTTTACGGCGTTATGAATATAGTGGTGATGATTTCTGAAATGATCTGACAGCCGGGTGTTTGTTTACAAATTTTACGAGAATGTCAAGTGAGGATTTAGAATTGTTAATATCGATGATAGGACAAGTGATAAGTAAACAAAATACTAATTTTCGCCAAGCAATCAGCGTTCAAAATCGTCTGGCTACAACACTCAGGTTCTTGGCTTTTCCTTAATCAAAATAAGTTGATCCCCAACAAGGCTTCTTTTTTTCTCTAGCCCCCATCCGGGACTTACAATTTGTTGCTAGTAACTTTTTCTCTCTTTTTTTTAATCTCGGTGACATTATTTACACCTAAATCTTTTGCAATGTCATCTAATGCTTCTTTTCTTTTAATTTCGTTTTTATAATCATTATTATGGTCCCACAATAAAGGTTTACCTTCGTAAACGTTAATTAACCTCATCAAATTCTTCTGGCTCCAAAACTCTTTGCTCATTTTGCTGAAACTAGATATCAATACATCCTCGTATGTTGCTAAATAAGAATTTCTGAGAATGTAGGAAATTTTTATTCATTGATCAATCTGGTAAACCCGACGACCTAATTCATACAATAAAGCTAAAGATAACGATCATTCCCCAATTCCTAAAGTACGTCATTTCATGCAATTTTTCTTGAAATCATTCGTAAGAAGTGGAAAATGTGCATTTAAATATCTATATGAATATCCGTAAGTACGTAGTTTTCTTGTTACAAAACACCGTACACACCGAGTGAAGTTTAAAAAAAATTGAGAGTGGCGCACTTGCCCACTTAGACAGACATTTCAATTCTACTGTTACCAATTATGTTATCTGAGTAGAATAGAACGAAAAGGGTAAGTTTCATGTTGATGTTCAAACGTTTACATTAGTGGCCTCTTCACGTTTTTGATCTTCAGGCGCTACACGTCAATATATACAGAGTAAGTTTTATGTATGGAACGCCATAATTATCTCGGCAACGGCTTGTACGATTTTTAAAAATTTGTTATTTCAAATAGATCACCCTATATATTTGATGTTTTGAAAAATACTTACGAAATACTGATTATTTTACCTAAATTTCATAATTTTGGAGTTATAGCTACATTTACAGTATCTGCACCAAATTTACAATAAATATTGTACATTTAAATGGCTACGATTGAATAAACTCGTTTAATTTGATTATTATTCAATAATTTATGTGCTAATACAAATCTCGTAACAAGGTCTAGTGTCAGTAAATTAGTAAAAAAGTTTAACGAAACTGGTGCAGTAGAAGATTTATCCAAATCAGGACGCAGAACAACTGCATCAACTGAAAACAAATCTTTAGATGTTTGTGTCCTGTTAGAAGTACATCAACATTTGCGAAGTAGAAAAATTACAAATTTTAGAAAACATAGAGTAGATGCTGTTGTCCACTTACTTCCAATATAACAAGCCATGCGATTTTTAAAACTTTGCGATACATTTTGCAACACTGACCACTCAATTGGTCTTATATCTGTGGTAATCCAATCTTTTAATTCCTGAATATGGATATATGGATTCAATATCGTACAGGTAACACTACTAAAGATAAACTCATTAAATTTGAACAGCAGGTACTTTTTACAACGTTATCTACTACTAACAATAGTTTTTAGATTTTCCTTTCGTAAGGTGAATAAATAGGAGAGGGAAATTCGTATGAAAGTTATTGAATTGAAGTTAGGATTTTACAATTTTGTGTTAATGTAATGTATTTGCACCCTAAACGGTGAACTTTCGTCCTCGCCTCTGGAAAATGATGTAATTGAGCTATTAACAGCTGTCTCATCTACCGAGCTCACAAGATTTGTTTCCGACCATGAAAAAGTGACTCGTCGACGTCGGGTAGAAAATTGAATCGAAAGAGGTCATAACAGCCACGGAAACTTCTTTTGTATATCTCGGTAAAACATAGGACTATATAGAAAAATAAATCGCCACTATTCCAAAATTTTCTTTTTTGCACAAAGTTCTCGATAGACCAGACCACTCTCGTATTTGTTAAATCTTTTTTATCATCGATATATTTCTCTCTCATCTTCTTGTATAAGAACCTTTTCTAACAATTTTGTTTTTGTTCTTGATTCTGTTTCAAGGATTTTTGAATTTTTATAATTGATTTTACTTTGTTAATAACTGCCGTTTTTTGATGTTATAGATTGTAGTCTATAAAATTAGTTTTTCAATCAATTAATCCCTTTAATTCCATATTATTAGCAGTAGGGAGATATGAAAGAGGATCATGAGAAGGAGTTATAAAATTTGATAATTATTTGGCAACATTCACAGAGTAATTATTGAGGTTATCAAGTGAAATTATAGATTGTCCTATCAACCAAACTAACAATCACTGATCTTTTTTGAGAGGTAACATGAATTGAAATTAAAATACCTCGAAGACCAAGTTGGATAAATTTTCTATATTGATGTCAATAATATTTCTACCGAAAACATATTTCTAAAAATAGATTACTCTCACGCATGGTACAAAATTAATCCTCTATCTTGAAAAATGAAGTAAACGCTAATACTCCTCGGCTTTTTTATAAGGCTATAATGAGAAACCAGATAAAAGCGGTAGATCGAATAGACAGAGGTATATATAAGCTTTTTATCTATGAATTGATTTTCGATTTACGCTTTTTTATCAATTTAATTCGATTTCGACAGAAGTGTAATTAATTTTGGTTCTTCTCCTAATTGATTTCGTTTTTCTATATCTGTTAAGAGTTTTTCAACAGTTTATGTATTTAAACGAACTATTGAATATTCATCATAAAAACTCAGCATCGTAATTTGTTTTAAATGCAAATTTCAGGGAAAATTAATGAATGGGGTAAGGCTGACTTAGTAGTTTGAGGATTCCAATGTTTGTAATATGATCAAATTTTATTTAATTCTCAATAATATTTCATTAATTATTAATAATACTTCCATAAAATTTGATGAGATTTATAATCTATTGTGTAAATAAAAATTCAGATATGAAATAGAATCGAAATTTATTCCAAAATTCGATTGGAAACTGGAATACTAAATCGAAATTTATCTTCAAATACGGCACCAATCATGTGAATAACGAAACAATGAATAAAATAATATAACAAAAAACAACAGAGCCATATCAAGCATGTACACATCAGAGTGTAATTTAAACCTAACAATTATAAAACAATACAAGCATCTAAATTTTTTTAATCTAAATTATAAATACAACTTCCAAAGATATCAAATAAGACCATACCAATTCGTATGATGAACAAAAAAATCTCATTCGATCTTGGTAATAACAAATTTTTATTTCACCAAGCGGTATAAAAAAATTGATAATGCCATATAGTGAAGAAGATCCTCTTTATTGAGTGGGAGAAGAGAAGACTGTTCAATCAACATTAAATTTCTTTGTTGAACGGTTTCGATTCATTATGGAATAATTCTCAATTTATTCCATAGAGAATAAAAACCGTTCATTACATAAAGAAATTTACTGTAGATTAAATTATGTTTTTTCTCCTATTTGGTTCATAATAGACACCCGAAAATGTGTGGACTACACATTTAAAAAAGAAAATTTCTCACACCATTATAGTGAAATAACATTCTTCACTGTTGTTACGAGCGTTGTTACTTAAGTTTTGATATATGGCAACACTTATGTGAATATGTCAAATCTAACATTGCCATCATAAAGTTTGACATTTTAAATAGCAAACGTATTCATAATGTGTTGTCATACGAGTGCTATCTGAGTTGTTTGCCAGATACTTCAACAATTCATCTTGGTCAAAAAATGAAATTAAATTGGCACCCATTCCTTCTTATTCCGTCAGATTAAAAATAAATTACGAGGTCGAAGATTTTTCTATGCTTGAAAAAGCGGTTGATGTGTTCAAATTGAAGGTACCTTCGTTATCAACAGTAAAATTTTGGGTATAAATCGTTTACTGAAAGTGCGGGAGTTAGTAGACAATTCAAAAAGAGCGGTACATCCCACATTAACAGAAAATTTGTACTAGAAAAAGCTGTGCGTAAGATGGGTGCCGCGTTTGCTCACAATAGATCGAAATCAGCTTCGTGAAGATGTTTTATAACAAAAGAACAGTCATAAGCTGTGGACTGAAACGGAAAAACCAGCCTCAAAGAAGGCAAAGACCGTTCCATTTGTAGGCAAAGTTATGACATGGTTTTTTTTTGGGATGCTCGCGGAATAATCTTGAAAAAGGAAAAACTATCCACGTCGAATATTATGCGAACTTATTGCAACGTTTGAGCGAAGGAAGGAATCAAGTAAATAGACCGCGTTTGGTTAAGGAGAAAATTGTTACATCAACACAATGCATCAGCTCACACATCCAATGGCTAAAATTAATGATTTAAAGTTCGAATTGCTACCACATATTCGCTAGATTTATCCACTTGGGATTATTTTCTGTTATTTTGAGGAGCTTGACAACTCTTATTTTAAAAAGGGTATCGAACTTATTGAACATCGCTGGGAAAAGTATAGGGAGTTAAAAGGAGTTTACCAATCCAGTGTTCCCTATCCTCCAGAGCCACCTTGATATACGTAGATACTCCCTAGAATATTGTCCAATTTATCAGGTATTATGAATCATAATTCATGTTGTTTGTTCATAGATACTTTCAGTTAATTGATATTGATATTAATTGCGCTGAGAAAGTAGAAAGTAGAATAGAAGAAACGTCACTGTTACGATCGATGCCAAAACAACAATAATGGCCTTAAACTTTATAAGAAGCGAGAGAAAACTTATTTTGTGAGAAAAACAGAACATCGACTCCGTTCTCATCTCTACTTCTTGCTGTTTGCTTTAAGAAGTGAAACCTTTAGACGCCTGAAGGGGAAAACTGATGGATTAATAATTGATCAGTTTATTACAGTATTGAAATCATTGTTAAATCATATCAAATTTTCACTTTGATACGAGTTTTATATATCTTCGTATATACATGTTTAAAATATATGGGATGTCAAAGAAAAAATAGTTTAAGAAACCGTTTCATTATCTAAAGAGGATTCCTGCTCCTCTTGTACCCAATGTTTCTATTATTTCCTATCTCCTGCTAAGCTTTTCATTTTTGTTTGTATAGATTTTTTATTCTCTTTCTTTTTTGACTGTTTCTATTTTTTTTAATTTTTTTCCGTTGTTATGCCCTGATTTATTACCATTACTTCGATGGTTTGTTTGTACTGAGATTTTCCACCTTTTTACCAATGTATATCATTTGTTCTGGTTTAATTGTACGATTACAATTAAGTGCATCTGTTTAAATAACGGCGTATTCGATTGCCTTTTAATTAATACTTTTAATGAATACTAAAATGAGGTATCTACGCCTATGGTTGATCAAATAAAATTATCGGTAAAGGGTTTTTATAATCTGCAATTGATATTGGAAAAACTATACCACTTGCCACACAGCCTACGAGAAAAACACCCTTTTGCTGAGAATTTCCATGACCTCACGCTATAACGATGTCAATTGTCCTTCACGATTTTATGATTTGAAACAGATAGATTCTTTTGTGGGGGAGGGGAGGAGGATATTTGGGAGAGAAAATTCATGACAATAAGCCGAGAACAATCCAAGGTTTGAAGGATGAAATAATTCGACACATTAAAAACACATACGGACAGAGGTATGCTACGGAAGCCGAGCGAGGATTCAGCCGATAGTACATTTCACTTTCAGTTCTTCTATTGTAACAAAAATGAGATGATTCTCTTAAAATTTTTCATTTTATTTACAATTATCATCTTGCAGTATGGTTAGACTCATGAGATCTCTGTTAACAGTAATAATTTTACGTGGTAATATATCCTTTAATGTAGGTAAAACTTTTTATGTAGATGTTCTTCCATATGAAACATGCGTTTTTCCGGAGGATACATCTGTCAAGATTCGAAGTTATTTAGACTCATGACGGCGTTAAAAAATCTCTTCATCTAAAAAAGTTGCGGATTTGCCCAAATATTAATTGCTAGGCTTATGTACGGTACGTGCAAAATATTACATCGAGTCAAAGAAAAATTGTTCGAGGACAGTTGCTCGTTTTACAAGTGCAGTCCATCTTTTCATACTTTCTGTATCTCTCATTTAAAATGAAACAATTATCGTTTACTAAACTTTTCTCCCTAAGGGTTCAATCTAAGTAAGTGGATCTTTCGTAGAAACCATTTCCAATTCGCCTGCACAGAAACGACGATTTACGTTACCTACGGCACTAAAATCATTACGTGAACGTTCCATCACTAAAAATATAGGTCAGAAAAATGATTCGAGTCATCCGGTTTATTCATCGCCAATTGCTGGAAATGTTCAAGCAAAAAAAATAAATATTTTCTATAATGAAATGATGCTTTACGGCTGTTATTTATTCTAGATAAAAAAATTTCAAATTAAGTTTCACGAACTTTTTCGATCTAGCTATATTTTTCGTTTTTAATACAGTGTCTATTGAGATTTCAGTTTTTCCGTTTAGATGGAATTTTTCGAGTATGATATCATGATTCAATGAAAAAATATTTGATAATTTCGTATGAATTATTTAACACAATTTTGATGTGAAACAATCAAACTTTAATATTTCACAAATGAATAGTGCTACATGAAACAGTTATCATTATCATTTAGGTCATCTGGGTCCATTGCCTCTCGTAATTGTCGAAAATGTCAAATTTTCATTCTTTAACCCTCTTTATTATTTTAACAAGAGATGACCGATGGCTGGAATAATTTTTTTGTGTTTAGTACACTTTTATTTATTACTCCTAAATCCCCCAAGTCGATAATTGGTGAGGGATGATTTTTAGATAATTACAAAATTTTTAGTAGTGATAATGGAAATATGCAATTTCACCTATTACCTCGCAATTTACAACTTTCTGAAATCTTTAAACAAAATATAACTGAGTTATACTTCTGTACGTTTAGCAATATGTTGAAATCAATATTGGCAACAAAAGAATAGAATCGTTTTTTTGAAATAAAATGAAAGAATCGACCACAGCAGTTCACGTAACAATAAAATTGGCAAAACATTCCTGAGAGTTAATACGTTACAAAAAACAATATCGTATCACAAGTTAGTCCAACTGCAATCCGTGAAACCACATTAATTTGGTATTTTTTCAAGGAAAGCTGTTCAAAAGTAATTAAATAGTTTGGACTGAATTCAATCTCCCGCTTCTGCGGCCTCTACTTGATTCTATATATGAACAAACTTCTCCGTGTTGCACGGCATTTCATTTTATACAAGCGAAAAGTTGGATTTGTTTTTGTTATTAAAAGATCGAGAAGTTTCTACATTATTTGTGGTTTTGTGTTTCGAAAAACCTGACAATCACTACTCGTTGATATACAATTAACTAAGCCGTCCAATTATTAAAGTCGCGATAATAGCAAACTTTAATCGAATAAAAAAGTTTGATGATTAGTCAAATAAAATAAGAGTGCGTTCGCAAAACACAACAGCTCCATAAACAAAAATATGGTGGTGTGAGGTCTGGAACTCCACGACCAATCCAACGCCCTGGAAAACGTTCGTCCAAATGTTGCTTGACCTGACGAGCGACATGTGCAGGAGCTCCATCGTACTGATAGTACATCTGCATTCTAATATTTACAGGAAAATCCTCTTTTTAATTCATTTTGTAAAAAATTTAGGTAGTTGTCTCCTGTGATACGATTCTCCAAGATGAAAGGGCTAATTAAATAACTGTCAACCATACCACACCACACCACTTGCTTTCGACTGTTGCGTGGGGATTTTCGTCCGACTATACATGATAGTACGAGTATTATTAATGCCATCACGGATAAATGTAGCTTCATCCGTAAAGAGTATACATATTCGATACAACACGATGATTATTATTTTTCCACCGACAAGACTCCATACGGTTAGCGTAATCCTCTGGTTGTGGGTGCTGTACTCTCTATACGTGATAAGGATGTAAGCCTTATTCGTTTATCACCCTTTTTTGTGCAATTCCCAATTGAGTGGCAATTCTCCGTGATCTAGTAGTTCTTCTACTAGATCATGCAGAATATTTTTTACTTCAACCAAACCTTGTCGAGTTGCGCGTTCAGATGATATGTTAGCACTGGGAAGCTTACCAGTCTCGCACAATTTGTTAAAAACTCTAATAAATAAGTTTTTATCAGAATATCATGTTTTCTAGTACAACAGCCGATTTTGGACGACCCTCACGAAATTCATTCTATAGCGAAGTGCGACCACGATTTAATTCGGTAAATCAACTAAACAGCAAAAAGCAAAATATGTTTTTAGATTGGTTGATAATATGATAAGGCAGTAACATCTGATTTTGCACTGCACCATTTACATCTAACCACTGCACCCGATGATTCATATGAATCTTAATCAATGTTAAACTTATTTTTCACAAAATATCTTCCGAGTTTACAATGAGCTATGATATCGATATCTCTAACTTCCAACTTCTGTTATTCTGTGTCTTCCCTTTTCAAAACGATTTCAATCAAAACAGTTCAGTAAACTATTCAGAGACAAATAATTTTCTCGCAATTTCATTCTCCTAAGAATAGATGCAGCTGGTGTTCGTTAAATCGGATAATATAAAACGTTAACACCTACAATTATTTATCATCACGTTCCTTCGTCGTTCGAGCTCTGCCCATCTTACGTTTTCCAGGTTAATAGGGTCGGATACTAAAATTTCTGGAGAAATATATTGTGTACACGAGGACCTCTTTCAAGAATTTTATAAACGACTACGCTGAAACGCCGCCGCGATAATTCTTATTAAAATTTGACAATAAAAGTTTCCGATATGATTTTTGACTAATTACAATTCCCTTAATAGTGTTTTAAATCAGTTAAATTTGAATTGAAATACTGCGAAAATTTCAGTTTAAGTTAAAATTGGTTTACACTTTGTTTAAAAACAGTGCACAGTATAAATAGTAAAATCCCAGAAATTTGAATGACAATTTGAGATATAATTCGTCTTGTTTTCTTCTGTTAAATCACGCATTATAAAGTAACGAAGATGGTTTTATTTACAGGTAATAATCGAGTGCACGGTGGTTCGAACCACAGTTTATATAGGAGGGTGCATAGAGCACACATTTGCAGGTATAAAGACGGTATCTTTAATCCCTGTATAATTTTTGTTCAATATTTTACATAACATCGAACATTTGCTGATTTTGTAAAATCTTGGATGTTGCTGATGGTTTTTCGTTTTGTTTTAATGATAATAATTATTCAAAAGTCGAAGGATCTTTCGGATTCGACTCGGGTAGTGTACGCTCGATGCACGTGCGCTCCATGCACCCTACCATAATATTCTGCCTCAATAAATAATACATTTTGTAAAACCGTCAAAAAAAATAATTTTTAAATAACCAAACTCAATTTAAAATACTCTGAAAATGGAAAAATGTTTGGCTTAAATATTGGTACAATGAATACAAAATAATAATTTTAATTATTAATGTTTATGATGACAAAGTCTAAAAAGTATATTGTGTGTGTATGAGGTAAAAGATTTAACAGGGACGATGAAATTAAACAGACGGTTTACGAACATTTTGACTCTAGTTAAAAAACTTAATTCACAACTTTGGAAAAACTATTTATTAACACAAAATATAAATAAATAAAGTGGTTTCAAATAATTTGACTACCGTCCTCGATGGATATTACTATTATATCTGGCCCTGTATGCCAGTTTATTCTCTTTTGAATACTGAATCTATTTTATAGAACGGCTGCAATTGATTATATTTATGATTGTCACGTCGCATTAGGAAAAAAGTAATTTGGTAAGACACATGTGGAAACGCTTATGAAGACATTTAGTAAAGTCAGTCTACAATAAATCTTACAATACAAAACGAATACAATAGAAAGTAGGTAGATTCATGAATAATTCCCTTCACTTGTAAATTTGACTATAGGTGTGTGTATTTGTTATCTAAATATATAAAGGAGCATTTCTTGAGCGACTAACTGACGAATTCATCATGGTAAAGCTGAAACTACTAAAACTATCTTTGGAGAATAGATTCCTTTTACAGAGTAACCCCCTACGGGGTTAAACAGGGGATGCTGACCTTTTGTTTTTAGGCTAAAAATTAAACGATTATATCTACGTATTCAATCGCTTGAAAAAATTTGATTCAATTTGTATTTGTTTAAGATAGGATCTCAACATTTTTCCAATGACTGTCAGGGATTTTGGGAAAGGTCTATTTTAGAAAGCTTCCCATTAACTACGTATTTACAAGTGGTATTTTGGAGCTGTTCTTACTTAATTGAGATACACCTCATACTTATTTAATACGACGTCATTGTGGTAATGATAAAATCGAAAAGAGGAATTCTGCTGCATAGTTTGAGAAATTTTGTTATATTTATACAAAAAAAATGTTTATCTTCATTATTTTTAAATCAATTTACTCACCTGCAGCCATGATGATAAGTTTCTGCCACCTTCACGATATATTTCAGTCACGTTGTTATTATGAATTCAAATATTTTCAATTCTTGAATCTCCTCGGTTTTCACCGCACTCATTTTTATTATATTTAATATTTTATTCTCCCAGTTTCTCCATGATTTAATTGATTTATTTTAAACTATGAACGATTTAAATCACGATAATTAGACTTGATATCACTTTTGTTTACAATAATTTAGTTAAATGAAAATAAATATACCAGTTACTATGGTTCATTTGAATATTTGAATTAATTTGTTGATTCTAATCAAATTTTAACTTTCTTTCAATCAACTTATCGACAGCAAATTTTTTAATAGGAGATATTCAATATTATCACGTAATTTTTTACGAAACAAAGTTCTAACACTACTAAATCAAACTCTAGACTTTCATTAATGCAAGGATGGTTCCAGAAGTACCTGGCGTGACCTAGAGATGGCGTTAGTTGCTTGAAAAGTACCACTGTATATACCACTGTATACAGAATTTGATTTAAGTTTGAAGACGTCACGTTATTTGGAATTTGTTTGGCAGTCTTCAATAGTGAACGATCTGGTACTGAATGGTGTTAACGTCAATTGTCATGGACATTGGCGAGAAGAATTCATAATGCAGAAATGCAGACCACGCTCCGTCGAAATTTAATGCGGAAGTATTGGTCGGAATTTAATAGTACCAGGTTTCAATATGCGAAGCCGCAGGTAAAAGCTAGTATTTTATTATAATTTTGCGTTTTATTTAAAACCGAAAACAGTATGAAAATAAAACATATTACGATATACGTCCGTGAAGTTATTATTAAGGTAATCGATTAGATATTCTTGACTCGGCTCCTTCGTCACCTCGTCCATAAACATCTATCTAACGTAAATAATTATTACATTATTCTTTGAAAGCTTTTCCTTAGTTCAGAATGAATTTTGTTGGTTAAATACATGACAGAAATTGCATTGGTAACGTAAAAACAATAAATTCGATTAGAAATTTCACTCAATTGCTTCAGATAGAGTTTTCTAAAGACTAAATCGTGTTTTCTAGAGTTTCTTTCTATCGGGTATTGTTTCACTTATCGATATTTCTTGTTTACTTGATTGTCATATATTGTTTCTTCTCTTCTAAGAACGAGTTTCAAGTATGAAGATGTGTAAAGCTTTGGCCGATATTAGGGTGTTATTTATATTGTTGCCATATCTACTATATGAAAATATAATAAAGTTTTTTAAGTCAAATATACCATCTTTTAAGTTTTAAAATATTTTAAAAATGATGAATATTCAAGTGATAAAATACAGTTTGTTAGGCCACTATAATGTAGAAGTCATGAGAATATTCTTAATCACATACCAACAGGATATTTAAAAAGAACTAAACATGAAAAAACATGGATACGAGGGCGCTTTGACGAAAGAATAGATTTTCAGTGGGAAATTTACTATAGAAAAATATTTGGCTTAGCCTTTCGATACACCAACCAGTTTACAATTATTTAACAAATAGGCTCAGATTCGTCATCATATCATTGAATTTATTGTGGCAAATGGTATAAGAATTGCTCGAAGTCTCAAGACTGAAGTCTGTTAATCTGTTAATTATATCTGTTTGGAATAAGTCTCCATTGTAAGTCATCTTTTCTATTATCTTCCCAATTTAGTGGTTTAATTTGGTATCGTTAAGCCTCAAAAAAGAAAGAAAGATTTGATCTAACTTTTCACCACACTCCATTGAACTCAAAGTTGGGAAAATTAGTGAAATATTCGGAAATATCATATTAATCAACTTATTTGAAATACTGTTTTGCCATTTATAATTTCATTGTTAGTGAAAATACGTTGTTGGAATATATAAAAGCCGCAGACGTGAAATAAATGCTTTAATGCTGAGCACAGTTCCCAAAAGTCTCTTACATAGCGAGCCAAGCGTTGATTATTTTCTCAAGTTTTTCTTTTGTTATTCTTTTTTTAATGGAGTTTTTTGATTCATTATCACAATAAAATTCAACTTTGTTAAAGAAAATGAACCTGGAAAAATAATTCGGTTCCCATTACCGACAACATTCATTCATCTATAAGAGACTCAAATACATTTCAGCCTTTCACCACTAATCAACATAGAAATCAGAAAGAATGAAAAATGTTAAAAAGGGCGATAACACATTAGTAGATTATTAGAGGCTAATATTCAATATTATTAAAGTTATCCTTATGAAAAAAAAAATGAAGAATATCACTAATTAAACAGAGTAAATTGAAGATATGCAAAAATTTTTGGTTTATTAGGGTTTTGTATTAAATATATCAGGTACAGTGGAGTTCCGATAATCCGAAAGTCTGCTTAATCCGAAACCGAAATAAGGATATTTTTAAAAATGAAAAAACGAAGAAAGTTTAAAAATAATTAGTGTATTAATAAAAGTTACAGTATCTTTCAAATACATTAAATTGTAATGAACAAAACAATATTCTAAACTATACTTTGACGAAGATCTCTCTCTCGGGACAAAGTTACGCCAACGTCTCAGAAACAACGTATCCGCTGGGGTCGAGGTGGACTGTTGTTCAACGTAGCGTACTGCAATATCAAAGGCAGCCGAAGCATGAAGCAATCTGGTCAGCAAATATATTTAAATATTTAGTTGCAGCAGCCTCATTAGACGATAGGCGTTCCCCAGTAATGGCTAATTGACGTATGCCATGACGCTTCTTAAAACGATCACTAGCAGAAAAAGACTCACTAATCGGAATACCTTTTTCTCTCTCTTGAGAAAACCAAACAAACAGAGCACTGTCAAGTTTCTTGAATGGTGTAGTTTTTACTGTTTGACGAGATTCGATACACTTAATCGTTGAAGAAATACAAAACTTGTTCTATTTTTAATCGGTTTTTCTTCCAGTCGGTGATTGTGGAACTCCCCACTCTAAACTCAACAGCTAATTTTGAGGCACCTTCACCATTGTCTAAGTGTTTTAACACTTCAAGTTTGTCTTGTAATATAACCGAAGTATTTTTCCGTTTCGAAGCCATTTCACTACATTTACAGACTTAAAAACTAAAGAAACGGTAGAAAAAAACAACTCACATCGACACAGATAGTAGACGGAATTCAGGAAATAGCGCGCCAGCGGAATATAGATTTTTTGTTTAGTCAGGTGATTCCCCCTCCAAATTAATGAGAAAAAGAAAAAACCCCTTTCAGGATTGCCAAACAAACGATAAGGAAATTTCTGTATAGTAAGCTGTACTATACATCAAACAACTAGAATAGTATTTTATTAAATTAAATATGCTTGGAAATTTGTGGAAAATAATTTAAAGAAAGGCACATTAATACCCATAAATTTAATGGCTGCTAATAGGAGAAACAGGAGCTTGAAGATTGAATTGAATATTTTTCATCAATTCCAAATATTACATGAAAATAACTACAGACCAATCGACCAAAGAACATAATACGAATGTTATCGTAATTTACGACTTCTTGGACCGTTTTTTAGTTAATGGTAAAAGCATTAGAAATAAGAGATGTTTCCATTATTATCTTATAGAGCGTCAAGTGGGCTGCATTATAGAGCTTTATTATTGAATTCTTTTAGGTTGTTTACAATATCGAAACTCACTTGCCAAAGCAAATATTTCTCTTATCGATTCTCTCTATTTGATTGTTATTCCACAGAATCCATTGGAACAATTTAGTTAGAGGAAAAGGTTGTGTAAAAGTAGGTAGTACGAGAATTAATTTGTTTTCAGAGTTTCTTGGTCGTTAATTTTGTTTGATAAAAAATTTACACATTTCCAGGATATTACTTTCCAAAACTTTCTTTCACAGTCTACGACTGCGATTGTAAAAAAATCATGAGTTCGAAAAAATTTCTGGAAATAAGTTAAGCTCTTGTCTAACCACATTGGCGTTTCAACGACATAACCATGAAACAGTAATTTGTATTCGTTAAACGAATATTTTTGGTAAAATATAAAATCAGGATCATCATAATCATTCTAGAATTGCTACAGCGCCTGTAAAAATCGATGGAAAGAATTTACTTTGAGGTTGTTGTCATTGAATAATAATAATGTCAATTAGTTGTCGGAGCTAGTTGGTCAACGTGAATTTTGAGAAATTTTGTTACAGCTTTAGATACGTTAAATGTATTTTATCTGAATTTCAAAATTCCTTATTTACTCGATATGACCTAACCCAGAAAAAATCTTCCACAATTGAGTCTCTTAATATATCAGACAGTTGCGTAAATTCTCTATCCCCATTTGCAAACTTTCCAATTGGATGCGTCCCTGGAATATTCCGACCAAGAAAACAAGATTGATTGAGATTCTAGACGATTATTTGCAATTTCCGCCTGTCGCTCTCGGCTAAATATAAGGATAACATTTTTTTTTCTAAAGATAGATCCTATAGCCCATAGTAAACTGATATCCTTCAAACTAAAACTCGCAAAAAATTTGATGAAACGTTTTAGAAATTATTGTGAAATACGTTACGAGCCATATATGAAGGCTGTGTTCTTGGAGAGGACGATTGATTGGGTTTGAGGAGATATTGATACCTCGTAATGATTGCGATACTGTTTACATGGGGTAGATATCTCAGTTTTTAGAAAAATATCAACTACAAAAGTTCAATTGGTAGCTTTTACTTAAGTTTGAGAAATAACAACAGAAAAAAAATATTATTGTGGTTAAAACGGATTTCTATTTTGATATTCATGTTGTCGGTGATCTATTTATCAATATAATTTGGCAAAATGTGAATATGTCAAGTAATATTTTGATAAAGACCGCAACAAGTCGAAACGTAAAATTCTTACTACAAGACGACTTACAAACACATTACATATATAGTTTTAAAAATTTGAAAAATTCAGTTGATAACGATTCGAATAAAATCCACGAAATACGCGTTCTACATTCTAGAACGTCGCCACTGAGTCTATTACGTCAACTATTATTGTTGACAACTGAAGCAGGCGTAACGATCCATTACATATTTGAGAAATAAGTCGGATGTTAGCAAACAATAAGTTGGATTCAATTGTTAGATATTAAGAGGAGTATGTAACAGATTTTAATAAATAATTGGAAAACTTTTCCAGCGATTGCTATCAAACATTTGGGACAGTTGAAATTTATGAACTTATTGTTTTTCTATTTGACAAGTATGCTAAACTTTGTGCCAAAGATTCCGTTACATGTTATTCCTGCAAGGATAATCGTTCGAATTTATGAAAATAATGTATTGGTAGTCCTTTAGATACTAAGTTGCACTTAGTTCACTGCTACATTCATACCAACACTGACATTTGCGCTGTATGACGCGTATTTCGGTAACCAAATTATCATCCTCAGAGACCGAGCAGTGCAATTGCGCTTGTGCGTGTCGTGGTAATAGTGAATAGTGTGAGTTTAGATAGATGAATACAAACTAATATAACGCGTGTAGTAACAGAATCGAAAAATAATTATTCACTCACAACAGGTTACGTTATCCCTCATGTTTGATAGAAACTTTTTAAAACAGATTGAGATACTACTACACTATAATGGTAGTAGTTGTTTCCGAGATACAGTATGTCATCGTCTTAATTCACATTCCATCTCATCACCCGCAAAACAATATCAATTTTAATTAGTAGCACCAGATCTGTTTCAGTGACGTGCTCAAAATACTAGAGAGAAGGCTTATGTAGATTGAAATAGAATTTAATAATCTCCCTTCTTCATTCGACATCGTATATTCCAATTAGGGATTTATGCCTAATGTACTCCCATATCGATTTGCGAAATTGAGATGATATACTAAAGTAAATAAATTCCAATATTTAGGAAGCATCCAGCAATAAAATTTTACTTGCCATATTCGACTTCAAAATGATCTACTACGTGTAATCAATTGCCTAAAGTTAAATTTGCTTGTTCGTTCCAATCGAACTCCGACTATATTTAACGGAGGACTTGAATTTCGGGATATCACTGGCGTACCATAAATCGTTGAGTTATTAGTATTAGTAATAAAGGATATAACACATTATTTACAATCTTTCTATTCGTTGGGTAAATAAATAGATACTGACCCTTACGTTCTCAATTCATTTAAACACTACGCTTAACTAATTAATATAATTCACTAATAACTATCACTACGACTATTTATTATAACCAAACTACGCTACAGAAACTCATTCCTTCCTAGAAATTAATCGAAACAATGTGAATAAACCGCTTGCTATAAAATCGAAGATCAAACGAATTCCGAGCATTTCAACAAAGGCGTTCGCCGAATTCTATAATTTCACTATATCCAAGCAGGACCGGATGCAGGACGGTTGTAATTCCTCCTGTAAAACTCATAGATGGCCGGAACTGAATGTTTAAATCGGCAACTAGACCCATTCCTACAATTTCTAGATATATGGAAATAACAGGGCACCTTCTTCACCAAATACTTATGATGGGGTGGATAACCGCAAATGAATAAGTGAATCCCGGTATCCTGGGATATCATCTCAACCAAGATGTGAAAATCACGCCAATAATTAAAGACTAGAAATTAATAATTTTTAACAGATGATAAGTAAATTAACCCAGAACACGTTTTACCGGACTCATAATAAACCTATTAACAAGAAAAAATAACTTTAGAGCGATATCATCGATTAAATGGCTTTTGTGGATTTTCTCGAGACACTCAGATTAAGAAGAATTATTCGAATAAAGGAGACGTTGTAAAAAGGAAATAATACGAAAACCATATAAATGTTAAAGTATTTAATTCAGAGCATTGCTCAATAACTGTTTGTTTACACTTTTCACAAGATTCTGAGGATTATTAATTTCGATAATGAGCCCTAGTAACGATTTTATTTCTTTAATGGTTTTAGGAAGGGGGAATTTTTTGGATGGCTTCTATTTTGGCATGATTAGGAAGTTACAATATGGCCTAAAAATCCAACTTCTTCAGTGAGAAATTTAGATTTAATCAACTGAGGTTGTTTTTTCAGAATACTTGTACGAGGTGCTCATGTAATGATTTAGAAAAGATAATTACGTTGTCCATGTAGATAAAACAGGATTTGTAGAGATAGGATCTGAGGATACTCATTTAATTTTTTTCTAATATCTGCGTATGTTATTTGTATTTCCATATCATTTTCATCGGCGCTTATTCATTGGAAAATTACAACTTGAACTTGAGATGAGAATGGAAATACTAAAATTGTACAATTGTATATTGATCAATCGCAATTTATGTTATAGGTTTTATTTTTAAGTGTCGAAAACGTCGCTTTTGTGAAAAAAAAAACGTAATTTTTATTGGAGGACAGGGCGAGGCGTTATGAAAATCACCGTTACATTATGAAAACAGTTGATTGATTGGTTAAGAAGATGTATCGTTATGAAAACTATTATATTATGAATACCATAACATAATGGAATGTGAATATTTCAATACCAAATTATATGCTGTGAAAAAATATAGTTTTATTCAAAAGTCCTTTTATCTTTGTAACGATGCATATACAGAATGAGTTTTATGTATGGAACGCCTCAATTACCTCGGAAACGGCTTGTACTATTGGTGTCAGACCTTTCCTTCTTCCAGAAAACTAATGAACTTTGTTATTTCGAATGGATCACCCTATATATTTTATATTCATGGAAATACTGATTATTTTCCATACAATGAATATTGTACATTTAGATGGTTACGATTGAATAAAATCGTTTAATTTGAATATTCTTCAATAATTTATGTGCTAATACAAATCTCGTGAAAAGGTCTAGTGTTAATAAGTTAGTAAAAAGTTGAACGAAACTGGTTCAGTAAAAAATTTATCCAAATGATGGCGCAGAAAACATACAACAACTGAAGACAAATCTTTAAATGTTTTTTTTATAAAGTGGATCCACTTTTGTGAAGTAGAAAAATTACAAATTTTAGAAAACATACAGTAAAGGCGATTACAGCAGATGCTTAAAATATTGTCCATTCTCTTCAATACAACAAGCCATAGGATTTTTAAAAGTTTGCAATACATTTGGCAACATCCCTGATTGCTCAATTCTTCTTATCCCTGTGGTATTCCTATCTTTTGATTCCAGAATATTGACAGGTTTAGTTTTACAAATTAGGAAAAAAAGTTTTGCGTTTTTAATTTTTATCTTTTATATTAAACATTTTTTTCACGAAATTTTGTGAAAATTCACCTTCTTATGTCCCATATACACTGTACATTATATTTCGAAATAAGTTGGAATCAAAAGGTAAAATTGATACTTTAGATAAAAAAAAGGACAACTAGCCAATATAATTCTAATTTACCCACACGTTTTAATACCGAAAATGAATAAAATCTAAGGTATTTGCTAAAGAAAAGAATGTTTGTTCATCACGACAATGATGACTTATCCACAATGTTCACCTGATCTGGCTCCCTTCGATTACTTTCCTTCCTAAATTTGGAAAATAGCTTTGTGGAAAGCGATTTCACACGAATGAAGAAACGATGATATAGACTACAAATCCAAAAAATTGCAAACTATCTGGAATAAGTGTGAAGAGTTGAGGAAACATTTTGAGAATTGCTATGTTGAGATATGTTTGTTTTTGCGTGCAAGATGATACGAGTGCTTCCGATGATGTTGAAATACGTAACAGTACTGATATATTGGAGAACATTAGATAATCTGCTACTACATACAAAATCTAAGTGGGAATCAACGAAAAAAACTTTTTTGAAAAAGTATTACTCGCCAATTAAACAAGAAGTACAAATATTCTTACTAGTAACACACACGATGCTAAAAAGTACCTTGAATATCCATACTGACCAAAAAAAAACCACGACTTTTATACAGGAGGCACTGACCAAAGTATGTCATCAAAAACAAAATTTCAAACGTGTTTTGCACATTTCGCTTTAATCATGGGTTTAATGGAGGTCTATAGAACGTTACATGAAAATTGAACGATCGAGATGTCACCAAAGACATCTCCAAGACCATCTCATGGAAATGCACCATGTAAAAATTGGCTAGTGGCATCGGTCATCGACAACTATTTGTGTAAGTGTGTGTATAGCTATGAAAAAAGGGAGGAAATCGTCCGGAATTGCCGAAAGTTACATCGACGACAACATAAATAAGGAAGTAACAAAATAAATATACAAGGTGTTAACAACAATTACAACTACAAGTTCTACTCACACAGAAATTGTTAATAAATTGTGTTTTTTCCTGAAAGCTGTGCTCTATTCGTGAGTATTGGCTATTACTCGTCCCAATGCATTCACTCATTGAATTTTATATATTTTTTTTTTTCTTCAATAAAGTCACTTTGAAAGTTACTCGTCTATCCAACCGCCCTCGTACATAATACTCACGAATCTATTAGCTAATGCTATGGGACAGAAAACTAAGGGGGACAATTTTCAGTATCAATATATCGTTTTTTCAAAAGGACACTTCATATAATATTTGAAATCCTGTGATAATACCTGATGAAGACGTAAATTTTTCAAAAACATCGATTCGACCTATTTAACAAGGAAATAAACTTGGAAAGTTTCCACTTCAAAATTAGAGTGGATCAGATACAATATTTCGAAATGAAATATATTCTACACACCTAATGATAGTCAACATCTAATAAAATAATTATAAACCACTCGGTTTAAGTATATTGTCTTAATCTGTTGATTTTTTTAAAACAGTTGCAGATAGACTCGTAAACGTGATGTTTGAATTTATTGTACGCATATTTCTTGTTTTTTAAAAACGTAGATTCTGTAAAAAAATTTATTAATTTCGGACTGATTCAAAATTCATTATTTATTCGATACCTATTTCATGTTAAACGAATTACGTTTACTATTTTAAACAACTTCCGAACTTTTATTAATTTAATTCACATTAATAATTTTAATTTTCGTTAAAAGAAACTTTTACACTTATTTTTAATAATAAGCACTTTTTCAGATTGCTTAAAAATTTTTTGTTTTTGAATATTTCGAATTGCGTCAAAAAGTTCTGCACTAAGCCGAAATGAGTTTCGTAACGTGCTTCCGGATGAGAATTCGCGATGATACTGCAAAGGATTCTGTGCGAGCCACAGAAACGCCTCTTAGCTCTTTCTCTTTCCAACTGCAAAACGGTTTGTTAACTAAAAATTGAACTAATTTTGAAAAGGGGGCAATAGGTGATCCAAATACATATTTTTTTTGTCGAACTTTCCTAAATTATAACTAGGTCTTATGGGAAAATTCTTTTAATGAATAAAATTTCGATTATAAATATGGAATTTTCGTACTATATAACGTAATTTACTTTTATAATGATTTTTATTGTCTGCACTATCTGAAAGTACATTTTGAAATGAAATGCGCATACTCCGCATATTTCAGGGTCGAGTCAAATAGAAACGTTCCTTTGTGGTAAAAATACCAGATGATCTCTGCAGAAACGTTCTGGAGAATTGTTAAAAAGATAGTTTTTTTCTAATTTATCTAGTTATTGGTGTGAGAGAAAAAATTCTGATGAAATCACAAAAAGGATAAACCTTTTTTGCGTGCTTTTAACAGTTGAATTAACGTAACAGATGCTCAAAAAGTCCTCCATCCTCTACTTGAAATACAGTGGTAAAACCTAATATCGATATCCCTTTGAGGGAACGGAATACCCGACGTCATTTATTTGTATGGTTTAAAAGTAATCACACCACACCTTATCAACATTCATTGGCATTTATGTCTTCAAAAAAGGCTGAAACACAAAATGGATTTCATCTAATTGCTAAGCAATATACTTCAAAGAATTCCAGTGCATTTGGAAATACTTTTCACTCCTATTAAAGATTAATCTACACTCTTATTTCCAATGAAGGTGGAGCTGTATTCAAGGAATGCAACCTCATGATAACTCTACTTATAAAGCTATGACCCAAGAAAATATATACAAAAATAAAGCAATTTATCTTGGAAAACAATTATTTCTATTTGAAGTAATTGATAAATAGATTGTAAACAAAGATAGGATAGTTTAAATTATTTTCTTTTCCGTTGGTTAAAAATAAGGACACAACTTACCGTTCAGTTATTGATTTTCTTAATAGATATTAATGTCAACTTTTGTGTTACTGAAGCTTGCACCTGTTCATTAGAAGGAAACACAAAAAAGCATTTTTCAAGAATATAAGAATGTTTCTTTGCACAATATATGTAACATTACGACTAATAGAGCACTTTCATTTCCTGGGAACGTGTTTCTGCACTGTGTCATATATCAAGAAGATCTGGGCAAATGTGATTTGGACATGAAACATGTATTTAATCTTGTTATTAAGATTGTTAATAGCATTCAATCACGAGCACTGAATCATATCCAATAATATCAATAGATTGAATCTTAAATTCCATGGTAAATAACTTATCGATTATCTTTAGGATAATCAACTTTTATCTAAGATTTAATTTTTGAAAAATGACTTAATCAGGTATTTGAATTACTATAAACCATAATCATACAAACCACTTTTACCGTACTATTTTTCTCTTTTTTCGCGTGAGCGTCAGATTAAATCTACCCTTATCAAGTGGTAAGTTTTAAAAAGTCTTTTAAGTAATATATCACTCCAGAATTCACTGAAAGTACAAGACTTTAATTAAGGGTAGTAGAATTTTTCATTCATGCTACTCTGGAATTTTTTAACTGTGTTGTAGCTCTTTTCCTTATCATTGAACGAGTTCATATTATTACAAAATATTTCATTAAATTTTAATCAAAATGGCGGTTACTGATTATAAACAAGATATATTATTACAATCGGTAAGACTGAATTGCATAAAAAAGGAGTACATCCAATTGATTGGTAATTACTGCTTTTTAGTGTATTTTTTCTTTCTTCAACGGAAAACACGATAAAAATTAAAATAATTTAGTTTTATTAACTTTAATAGTCAAGAACCCTCTTATCACACCCACCATTAAACTCAACCATACATTTTGTTAAAAAACGAATACTTAGTTAAACATATCATGAATTATTTAAAAAAAAACACACACAAATTTCACGTATTAATTATCATCAAACTCCAATCTTGGCATGAGCAATTCAAAATGATAACATTGCTCATTTGCGTCTTTAACAACAGTCGTTTGGTCTATTAGGAGTACGTTCCACCCGGAGAGATTGTGAATTAATAATTATAGCAAACTTCTAATAGACTTCGAAAAACGGTCAACAGATTGAGCTTAGACATCGTGAATAATTGAGTACTGCATAATGACGAGAAAACTACTACTGCAATTCTAGTGTTACCACAGCCACCCAATTCACCGAATCTATCGCCCTTTGACTTTTTTGTCATCGCCAAAATCAGAAATCTTTTTAAACAAGCGCATTTTAAATCGATTAAGTTTATTACTTTGAGGGGATCGATCATAAGGTTAACGAAAAAGGATTCATAATTTTTACAGCATAAGTGATTTCCATTCTAATTTATACAATTTGGCTGCACTTCATTCAATTTTCTCGATGTTCGATAATAAAATAAATCAATAAAAGTTAAAAAACTATAATTAAAACAATGATACAACAAATGAAACGAAAGATAATATTAAAAAACGTATAAAGTGGAAATAATTGTTGAGCTGAATAAAAATACACTGCAGTGTGTTACTAGTACTTTTTTACTTTTGCTGCGATATGATTTAGCATTTTCTTTAATAAACTCCAAGTATTTATCTACCCTTGTAAAAACACCAGGAAAATCACTTGCACATCCTCTACCCCACGACACAATTCCAAACTGTACATCTCCACAAAACAGTGGTCCTCCCGAATCTCCCTGACAAGCATCTTTACCCCTAGTGAATGTACATAAAACGTTTACAGAAAACTTGACTTGACAATCCACGAACTCTACGAGATCTAAATATACGCACTGTAAATTTACACTTACAACATATACCTTTTCATTCTTGTACCCCCATCCCATAACGAGAACCTTGGAACAAAAATCTAAAACATACCCATAGTCTTGGGCAGGCAACTTGACAGGTTCTACGGTATCCACCGGTGTGCTTAAATGTGCGAGTGCTATATCGTTTTCATAACTAAACTGTCCATAGTAAGGATGCTTCACCATACGCTCTATTTCAACGACTATTATACCTTCTTCTTCGATTTGTGACAAAATGTTGTCCTTGGCACCGACTACAGCTATTGCTGATGACATGTAACAGTGCGCCGCTGTTAATATCCACCTGGAATTGATAAGTGTTCCTCCACAAATATGTTTATTCTTATATTCTGATGACCTTAAGGAAACCATAAATGAATATTCTTCTTTACAATCGAAACCACCAATTACTCTTTGATTTTTCGGAGGAATATTTTTTGGTTGTAGGTCGTGTGGGAGGTTGTTTGTATTAGCGGCATCTGAAAGAAATATCGATAAAAGCATTATACAATACCACAAAAATAACCACATGGAGAAAATACATATTCACAATTATAATGATTTGTTTTGACAAATGTGACTTTTCATTCGCAGTCACTTATGACTTATGGAGACAGTATGTTTCCCTCATGATTGGATTCTAAACGCCTATCAATCTTATTGTACGATAAAATATATTTATATAAAATTTGACGCCATCTTACCACCTCATTTTACAGATCTCATTTTACAGATACCTACGGTAGCGACCACCACCCAAACACCTAGCGAGAAGGTGGTCACACATACCATATAAGGAGCTAAATCATCTAGGGCGAGGCCACGTCCATATCACCAACCAATCATATGCTAGAGGGCGTGGCCACTACCATATCACCAGCCAATCGCGTGGTCATGTGGCTTATCAAAAGTCGAGTCGAGGGGCTGGTCTCAAGTGGCCCAATACCTACTTCCGACTTTTCTTTAAGTCTTTATCAAAATAGTCGAAACGTCAAATTTGATCTTTCTTCCAAAAATTCTTGAAAAGAAGTAATTTTAAACTTTTAGTTGCATTAAAAAAATATGTATCGAAAATTTCAAACATCATGAGTAATTTGAGGTAAACAGAGGGCGCGTCAGAAAATTACCATTTATATACCACATATTTCACAATAAATCTTTTTCCGCATTAAAATTTACTGCTGCGTGATAAACCCCAATCAAGCAATTCGTAATCGTGTGAGTACTCTTATGCACGTTGATGAGGTCTTGGTTTTTGATCCATCCATATTATTTCTGACATGTGCAGAGCATTCTATAATGCGATACAACATTTTGTTTTCAATAAATACAATTGAACGATTTCAACGTTCCCTTAGCGGAACATCCTGCAAAACAAAAATTTTTTAACGAAACAAAATGCCCTACTAAATAATAATTTATAAGAGTCCTTTATTGATCTTGATAACCTTCGATTAAATCGTTCGATCTTGACAAATCGAGGCACTGATTAATTTCAATTCCATCTATTACAGGGGCGTATTGAATAAATTAATTAATAATAAACTTCATATAGGTCTCAGGGAAGCAAAGACAACTGTCGTTGTTTCAGCAGCTGTGGTAACCGTTAGGTCTATTTTTTCTTCTTCAGTTATGTTTATTACTTATCCTATTTGGCCAAAAAGTCTTACAGATAACTCGTAGGCACTACTACATTCACAATCACACAATTAGATAATAACAAGCGTCAGACAGTGTAATTGTGACTGTGGTTTAGTGGTAATAATAAATAATTGACTTTTTTGGAGCATTCTAAATATTTTTCATAATATTCGTAGTTGAACATTGGTGTTCCTTTATCTTTTAACTTTAACGCCATAATCCAGCCAGTCCATTCGTAGATCTGTGCTTGTCTTTCTTGAATTGACTTCGCTATTGCTCATTAAAATTTTATCAGTTTTTGGAGTTGATTCTCCTTCGTGTCCACATGTTTCTTTTCTTTTTGGAAACAGTTAGTTATACCTTTATTCTCTAACCGTCAACTCGATCAAACCAGTTTTTAATAGTGTATTCAACATCAATTCTGCGCACTGCATCTTTTTATTGAATATATCCCGTAATAAATCGCAGTTATTTATCCTTGGTAAGAACCAACTACTCGAAACTGATACTCATAGATTATTTATTTAAAATTTATATGTTAGGTTAGGATAGCACCTTCACTATTTTACTAAAAGTCCGACGTGGTATCCGCATCTGAATTTAAACCATTAATGTTAAAATTCCGCTTGAATATTCAGTGTCGGCAATTGCCACTCATTTGTTTCGTCGTTTTCAGTGTTACCAATTGCTGAGTGATGAAATATTAATTTACAAACTTCCTCTTAATCTCACATGGTGTTTTCAAACCAATTCCGAGTTCGTGCTGATTTATTGATCATGAATCGGATAGTACAATATTATTTAATGAAGGTTGTATCAGAAGTCTGGTTTTTGTTGTTGTCACAAATTATTAAACCAGCACTAGACAATTTGCCTGTGGCAAAATGCGATGTATAGAATACATCGTTAAATGTACGAAAGAAGAACACTACGTTGTGATGGAATTAACACAATGGAAACACTAATATGCAATCCGAAGTGAATAAACGATTCAAATCAATATTCAGGGCATACTTCCGTAGTTTTTCGTAGTCGAAAATAAAAGGATGTATTGATATCTAGTTAACCTAGACCAGTTCCATATATTAACAAAATATTGCGTTACCAATAGCAACGAACAATAACTTATTAGAAGTGTCAGTGTAAAGTTTGACGTCAAAAAAGTAAACCAGAGTTACGCGATAAATTAAAAGAAAAAAGATATCCAATTGGACTCACGAGTCATCATCACACTACCTGTATTTAAAAGGGTTAAGAGGTAAGCTTATTTACGAAGATATGGTTAATACCGTTGGTGATCGATATCCTTCGTGAAAAATTGGACTGCAACCTTCAAAAGAAGTAACTGGGACGATCACTGTCAAACGGTATTCGAGACTTGGGAGAAACATTAAACTACGGCGTCAATATTGGGATATCCACTACCAGAGGCGAATTTTATCCTTGATACGGATGCAAGCAGCGTAGGGATTGGAGGCCTCCGGACATAGAAACATCTTTGTATGAAATTCGTGAGTGAAGTGACTTCTTTTTCATTCGTCAAACCCGTAAAAAGAGTGTTACTTTACTCACTTGTTGCACAAATCACTATTATATGATAACATTTCTATGAAACTCGTCTTTAAAATACGCCTTATCTGGTTTTGTATAAAGGTACAGTTAGCTATAACACAACAGTAGATGGTAAATAAATGAAGATTAACGCAATTAAATCACCCACCCTACTGGTATTTCAAGAATATAAACTTTTAAAAATATTTATCATTGAAAGAAATATCGCTCATAAGTTTATTAAAATAAAAATAAGCTGAATAAAAACGAATAATATCATAATACTTGACCTAATTTTATAATATCGACTGCTGCTTCTATAAGATATAGCATGTTTTTCAATGAAATCCAGATACTTGTCAACCCTAGTATAGATTCCAGGGTATCGGCCTTGGCAACCTTTTCCACGCGATACAATACCAAATTGTACATCTCCACATAGTAAAGGACCTCCAGAATCGCCTTTGCAAGCATCTTTATCTTTTGTGAAAGTACAAATAGCATCTTTCCTATGACAGTCGACATAATTCATAGTTTTTAAAAAAACGCATTGTAATATTGAACTGAGCAAGGGAACATTTTCGTGTTGGTAACCCCATCCTATAACTAGGGCGAGTTTACATAACGTTGCTCCATGGTCAACTCTTGGAAGTTTTACGCTATCAATAAAGTTTACAGCTTGAGACAAGAAAGCAAGTGCTATATCATCAGTTTTTGTCAATTCGTTATAGTTTGGATGTACCACCATGTAAAATATATCCACAACTAGCCTGTTATTATCATTTTCATCGACTTTGGCAAGCAAGTTATACTTGTTTCCAATAACAGCCACTGCCCATCCCATATAACAATGTGCAGCTGTTAGTATCCAATTTGGATTTATCAGAGTTCCCGCGCACACATGCTTGTTTATCTCATCCATCGGGCGTAAAGATGCCATATATAAATATTCTTTATCGCAGGGCTCCCCTCCTACCATTCGAGTATTGATAGGAGTCCCAGTTACCATAACAATTTTATATACTATACATAATAAAATTAACGCATTACATAGCATTCAAACTTGAACTACAGAAATGTCATTTGAATGGAAATTAATAAAATATTTGACATTTGCGAAGTAATTTTATGTTTAGAATGACATTTAACTGTGACACTGTATCTCGTGCACGTGTTTTTGATCGGTGTAAGCGCTTTAGTGAGAGCCCTGAGAACAAATCAACATTCAAGGCAATGCTGCTCGCTTTTTTCGACATTAACGGTATCGTGATGACTGGATGGGTTCTACAGGGTCAGACTGTCAACCAGACTTACTATTTATCAGTTTTGACGAGTTCGTAAAAAACGGCCAGATTTTGCACCTGCCCATAACACGCTGTCTGTGAAGCAGTAACCGCACTCCAGTGCTCGAACACTAACCGTACTCACCAGATTTGGCACCGTGCGTTTTTATTTCCAAAGATAAAATCTGCTTTGAGAGGGACCCGATTTGAGTCGATGGAAGCGGTAAAGCAAAAAACGGCAGAGCTCCTAAACGCCCTCACCAAAGAAGACTTCCAGCACTACTTGGATCGATGGAAAAAACGTATGGAAAGGTTTGTGGCGAAGAGAGGGAAGTATATTGAAGGGCAGCATTCGAATGTAGAATAATTTTTATAATAAAACCTTTTTTCGTAACCAGTCTCGTTATTTAATAGCCATACCTCGTATTTGATAATTTTCTTAGTCCTTCAAGTAAGACTAAATACTTTCTGTGACCCTACACAAAACGTAAAATTGCTAAAAGCGTGTCATTAATCAAGATTATGAGTTAGATAAAACAATATACGAAAAAGTGGATTAATTCAATAATAAACAAATAATTAACTATAGAAAGAAAAGAAATGAAAAAATTTTTAATCCAAATGATTTATTTTTCATTCAATCTATTTTGTCTGTTCCATAAAATTCGCGAACCTAATTTTTTCACAAAATAACTGTTATCTTTTCTTTCCAGACCGATTACAGTAGACACTTAGACGAGATAGTTCAAGAACTGGAGGAGATATGCCTCGCAGTAATCCAGACATTTTTAACAAACGAAAAAAATATAGATGCCCTGAGGCTTATGCAGCATTGGGAAGCTTATCGGAAAATTTCAGGTAATAACTCTTTTTTGGATCATTTATTTAGGAGCAGATCGCATATTTTTCCGGGTAGAATTCGTTTGAAAAGTGACTAATCGTCTATTATTTGTTCTCTTTAAACAAATGATATAAACTGTCATATACGTTATCATAATTTTGGCTTTAAATTTTGTAATTTCATTAAATGATAATAGATTTTCGCGTAAAATTGAATTTAGTTAGTGGTTTTGCGAATAATTCATTTTGGTTGGCGTTAATAACAACACCAGTTATGTACACAACCACATTATACGTGTATATGAGTTTTCCAGGTTCAATACTATCATGCACCTGACAATTTTAACTATACCATTATACTTCACGTATTTCATGCATTTTAATATACAATGCGATTATTGTGGATTCACAATTAATTGTAACTTTGAAATGAATTCACATTTTAAATGAATAGCGAAACCGAATACCGAAATTTAACACGTTGAACCCCAACCAAAATGAATAAACTTTTCCTTGGGTCCAAAAAATTTTTTACAATAATCAGAATTAATTATTTTTATAAATAATCGAAAGATTCAAATCGTATCAGCATTATCTATAATATTTTTTATTTGATACATTTCGGAATATTTTTTTGCTGATATTTTTCATTGATTGTAATTTATCCTCAATTTTAATCTCTCTTCTTTGATTTTTTCTTCAGTATTTATATTTAGCCATTCGATCTTCAGCTGATATATTCTTTTGCAATCCTGTTCAAGGATGCTTTGTTAACCTAGTTAACACGGAAAAATAGCTTTTTATAATCAACTTTATCCCAAGAGAACGTACAAACATTTTCATTATTATTTTCTGCCACTTGACAACCATTGATCGAACATTCAAAACTTAAAAGTTCCTAATAATTATAGGTTATCTTAGAGATATATTGTTCTGTTACAACCTTCATGTTCATATGAAAATTTTTCAACTTCGTCACTATCAACGTTATCTTCAAAAGATTCTTCTAGTTTTACCAAGATTTAGGGCAAAATCTTTTATTCTAAATAAAGTGTGGGATTAAAAAAAATGTTATAAATTTACATCTTAATATTCCAGATTCTCGTACTCATTCGATGGATGAAGAAATACAAGTGTTTATGAAAAAAATTAACAAAATAGAAGAAATTGTACAGTATTTACCGTCCAATTCTAGGGTTAACAAAATACAACAACGACTTGAGAAAATATATCAAGCAATTAAAACGGAAGGTTCCCTGAACGCCGGAGGCAAGTTTGAATGGGTAGATTCAGTACTTATTAAGGTAATTACCAATATGTGTGAGATAATCTGTCTATAGTACGAGGATATATTTCCTGTATATAGCCTACTATAGAACCAAACAAAATTTCAATGTTAAAATATCGGACGGAGCCAAATATGGTGAACAACGGGAGTGTTCTAGTAATTCAAACCCTAAATCATGGCATGGCAACATGAGATTTGTGTGCAGGGGCGTCGTCCTGCAAAAACAAAACACCTTTGGATAGCTTTCCGCGTCTTTTCTCTTTAATTTTCTCCCGTAGAGTAATCAGTAATGTCGAATAGTAATTTCCAGCTATTGTTTTACCCTTATCCAAAAAAATCAATCATGATTACTCCATGGCAATCCCAAAAAACTGAAGCAAGAACTTTTCCAGAAGACACGAAACTTCTTAGGTCTTGGAGAACCGAATGACTCCATTCCATCGATTGTTGCTTTGTTTCTGGATCGTAGAAATGTACCCAAGTCTCATCCATAGTAAAAATTCGGTCTACGTCGTTTTCAAATCGAGCACAGATCGAACGCGATGTTTCTACTCTTGCACGCTTTTGGTCAACATTCAAACATTTGGAGATCCATTTTGCAGCGATTTTTCTCATGTCCAAATTGACGTGTCTGAAACATAGAAGAGACTAACCAAAGAAGAGCGCTCCAAGAATCCTCTCCTCCGCCTTATCATTGAAACGATTATAAATAAACTATTGACATTAGGAAACTGAATATAGAGGGTTTTAAATTTTTCTATTTGTAATGGTAGGTGACGTATTAGTCAAAGATGACGCCATTGAAATCAATAATTTTTAATGGGGCCATATGGCAAGCGACATAAATTTTTAAAGATTTTGAAAAGTTAACTGAACACTGTTTACACATAACTTGTAAATTATACAGTGGCTATTGGATATTGGTAAACATGCTCTCGGTCATAATCATGGAACAATTATAAAGTAAAATTGTCAACAATTGTATCCAACAATATATTGTTGGATGCAATTGAAATTATCGAGATTGTTAAATGTACAAATAGTATAAATAGGGACAAAGGGCCAATTCCTCACAGTCAACACAGTTTTAATTTACCGTCAAGTCCTAAAAACAAAAAATGAAAAATGTGCTCACAGATTTTCAATAGTCTCTTTGTTTTTAAAACTAATATAAAATTACAAATATTTCTAGTGTTTACAAGATGGGTCGTGGCTGTTGATAGACAACGTCAATCTGTGCAGTTCCGCAGTCCTCGATCGCTTGAACGCCCTTCTAGAACCCAATGGAGTTCTGACAGTTTCGGAACGAGGTGTTGACTCTTCGGGTCAAATGATAGAAATAAAACCACATAAAGATTTCAGGCTATTCTTGGCTATGGATCCAAAACATGGCGAAATATCCAGGTATGTATATGTTATCCAAAAATCAGATTTAATGACATGGAGAAGAACAAAGAGAAAATTGATAGTAAATTATAAAAATCTTAAGCAAAAATAATTCAACCTACTTAAATTTTCAGTGAATATAATTGTTAAGTATTATCATAAAAACTAAGTCGGAGAAAACAATGATATACTAATTATTACCTATAATTGTGTTACTCATAGTGGTTTTCTTCAGTATATTGAAATGTTATGTTATTTGTTTTATCTTTATTTAGTTATTGTTATGTTTGTTTTCCAGTTTTAACAAGGTTTTGTTCTCAAATTTTTTTGACAATAAAGCCTTTCTCTCTCTTCTATTGCAAGAAGACATCGTTATATCAACCCTTACAACTTCTGTTGGTAAGGAATGACTTGAACCATGCGAGGGGTGTTCCCATAAAACCGTAGGACTGAACTTTGTTGAATAGAATATTATGATTAACACAATCGAAATCGTTAGAAAATTAACAAAAGTTTCGCATATTTTCAAATTGTTTATTATTTGAAATAATCGTAGAAGTAAACATTCGAATAAAGTTTTTATGTGAATTAATTTTATTTATGTTTTTTCAGGGCGATGAGGAATAGAGGCATTGAAATATATATGTTGAATGATGCCGAATATCAGGATTCTAACAATATTGACAAAAGCAGTCTGATTCAGCTGGAAGGACTTGATTCTTCTGATGCTACGACGCTAATAGAACTACACGATTTCATTTCCGAATTAATAATTGGAGAAAAACCGAATATAAACGAATTGATACAAGTATCTACTTTAGCGGCGCAACAAATTAAAAATGGATTAAAACGTTCTGAAGCATTCGCGAAAACAATCATCGAAATTTACTTTAAGACAAGATCTGCAAACGAGTTTTCATGTAACGATTTTCCACAAATGATACGGGAAAAAATTGATAAACTTATAAATGTAGATGTAGAACGAAATATCCCAGCTAATTTCAATAGAAATTCGACACTAAGAACACAAGAAATTTCAACGAATTCTGCAATGGAAAAAATCAAACAACAAGGTGTACTACTATTTGATCGTTTCGAAAATGGAGTCAAAATATCTGATATAAATCAAGAAATGTATTATCTCCTTTTGTGTTTCTATTCAATAACATCGTTAGAAGACCTCAACTTTAGACATTTTTATTTGATTGAAAGAATTAAATGCGAAGATGTTATAAATTTAGAAGCTAAAGATATACTGATAAATACAATCACTGTTTTGTACGAGTCTATACTAGATTCCGAAACTAGTGTTAGTTTGCCTCTGGATCACAATTGGACCCCAGAAATTTTCAGGGAAGAATCTATTTTAAGGAGTAACAGAAATAATTTGCGTTTGCTCATTTCTCTGTACAGTTTTAGAGATAACGCACAGTTAACTAAACACGGTATAATTAGATTGGAAAGAAATAGACCGATAGTGGAAAAAGTCAAAAAGGGCAGAATTAAGAAAGTTACTCTATACGAATACGCTTGTCTTGTTAAAAATAACCTTGTAGAAGATCAATTTAATGATATAATTATAAGAAATATCGTCGAGTTAATAATAGAATATGAACATTTGTTAAAGAGGATTTTAAGCGATTGTGATAACTTTTATAGCAAGGACGTTATTAAAATAATGTTTGCCCTATTTTGGAAATCAAAATTTTACGAACTGTTTAAATTAGAAACCGATATGGATAAAAAACAACTGAGAAAATTATTTATTGATCTACCAGTTCATTACAAATGGTTCTATAAGTTTGCAATATTAGCACTTACTGAGATAACAAATGTTTCAATACACGACGAATTAAGAAACATTTTGATAATAATTAATTCGAAATTAGATAAACAATTTTCCATTATGCAAAAATTGGGTAAAAGATTTCAAAAATACAACAAACGTCCACCTCCTTTCATAAACCGTGAGCAATATGAAATTGTCAAGGAATATAATGAATTATATCAACAGTACAATCCGAGCCTAAAAGGAAATGACATTGTACAAATTTTTAATAATTTAAACCAGAAAAATAGTCTTAGAAACTATTTAATTGAATTAAAGGCAGAATTGACTTATGATTTTAAGGATATACTTGAAAAAAGATGTTTATTGTCCGATATTAAGAAGCAAATCGATTCAGAACCTTCCAGATGTTACACGAGATTTGAGGTACAGTTATTACCTATGTTGGACATTCTGGCACATTTAGAAGTACGAAAATCATTCCAATTGAATGATTGTACCACGTTGATCAACAATATAGTAGTACCCACTGACTTGAGTGCAACTATGGTGTTATATCATAAATCCAAAGATGAGAGGTTTCTCCATCAAATACACAAATCATATTATCTATATTTGATGCACTCTCCCTCCGTTGCGATGGGTAAATTTTTAGGTACAGCAGATACGGAATTAAACGAGTTTAGTGCTAAATTGACGTACTATTTAACAAATTTATTAATTGGTGATAAAGATGAGGAAAATATGGGAAAAGTCACGTTAGGAAATTTTAGAGATTCGATGAAACAACTTGATACTCTCACTAGGATTTTATGGGCAAATTTATATCAATTGTCGGAGGAATATGATTTTATGTGAGTACCTTTCCCATTTTTAATTTCTTCTTTTTACTCAATTTAACTTCACGGTAACGTTATTTTCATCCCATTTTTTATTAAATTTAATCACACCTAATCTAATGATAATATTAACTAGCAATATTATCAATATCTTGTGTTGTATAGAATTTTACTCACTGGTGTTTCCACAAGCTTGTTTTGCCTCGGCTATTACACCACGCATTACACTGTGCTCGTCATTTTCATCACCACACTAACTCAAAAGATTTAAATGAGTCTTCTTCTCACTATCCTACAGCGGATTTCTTCGAAAATCTCGCGTTTGTAAAGTCATGCTTTTTACTTAGCAATTTTTCAACTGTAATGATAATTCGAAATTTGATTATCAGCTTATCACCTATAACAATATGTTTGTTTAATTTTTTAGATTACTCGAAAAACAAAATATAACTGCTATTTACAAGAAGTTTTTATTGGAATTTACACATTCTCTTAAGCTAGAGATGGAGATTGAAGATAACGAATCGCCTCAATATTTAACCGAATTAATTATCACTCACATTAAGAAATCACAACATGAAATAAATAACATCGAGTTATTAACACTCTCAAAAAAACTAAAAGATTGCCTGAATCACTTTGAAAAAATAAATGAAGCCTCGGCATTTGAAGATATTGTAATAAACATTTCTAGCTGTTACCAAATAATAAGCTACCTAAAAGCCCTCTTCAACTCCAAATTATCAACTATTGATCCACTAACGAAAAAGACTTTGAAATGTAATTATTACTCGGAAGCTTTAGAGATGTTGAATATTTTAAAAGCTTGTTACGACAATTTAAATAGCATTTATAGTAATAGAAAAGAAACAAGACATGCTAATTGTGAATATATCGAGGAAGAACTGATAATACTGAAAGAAAAGTTTGATGAGCTCAGCAAATACGTGGCTTATAGACCTGACAATATATTTTATGACCAAGTTAGTGAGGTAAGTCAAATATATTTTTTTCCATTTCCTTTGAGCACCAATTTTTTTATGAGCAAGATTAATATGGCGAATGTGTAAATATTAAATAAATATATTTATTATATATTTTATGACTAAAACTGTTTTTATAGTTGGATATAGTTTATTTCTGCTTTTTTTATAGACGATAAACCATGCATTCTCCACCATCTTTTCTGAAGACTTTGTTATCGAAGTAAACGATACCAACAGAGAAGTACTAATCAAAGAAAGATCAAATAAAGGTAAGTATAATTAATATTATATCTCTAATATTCCTGTGAAGAATTATATATTCTTTATTTCTCTTATTTTTGACTAGCAACTGAGAACCTTCATTATACATGTAAATCTGCAACTGTGCACCGTTGGCCTGACAAAACTTCATGGTACCAAATACGTTTTGACAGAATTTCAAACTGAATGTGTGACTAAAGGTTAAGATGGAGTCTTAGTTGCGAAACACTTCAGGCTTGAGACAATCCAAAAGATTCATAACCATATATCAGCTAAAAAAATCTATAGAACTTTTCGAGATTTTCAGAGACGGCATTAAACTGGTGATTGCTGTTTTGACAGGTCACTGCTCCATCAAACACCACCTTAAGATGATAGGCATGGTAGAATCCAACAACTGTAGATTTTGCGAGCAAGCCATGGTTACGAATGTTCTACGAATTTTATCTGGTTGTTAGTAAATACATAAAAGTTTTGATACGCATTAACATTTTTTTTTCACAAATCACAACTAGTTTTTAATAATCTTACCGTTGGACTTTCGTATCAGTACAAAGGGTTATAATTTTCCTCAATAGCGGATTTTTTAGCTAATTATTAAAAACGAATAGCTCCTTTGCGACCAGCTTTCCTTGACATTTCTGTACCTATATGTTCACTGTTCACAATATACTTTTTCATATCATCATCAGCATGTATCATTTAAATTATTCTTAGACGAATTTCATCAAAATCACCAAAAATTTCATTTTTGAATGATTTTTTGCAGTAATTTTCAATTATTTCTCACATCAATTAGAATTCAACATTTCCAATAGTAAATTTATGCTCAAATCAACTTAACAGAGTGGCAACTTGGCAATTCTATATCTCTTTTATATAAATACAAAAGTTTTTCTTTCAGTGGCCAGCTATGAAAATCTGATCCATGGATTGAGTGAATTCAGAAATAGTTTTCCGGACATTGTAGAACCTCTTCTGTGTAACATAAGTGAATATTTATATGGATACAAACTCTACTTAAGCGCAATAAAAATGCAAGAAGCAAAAGCCAAACAGTTGTATGCTTTGATGCAATATGATATAGCCTCTTTGGTAAAGTTCCCATGTGATAATCAGAAATGTAACTTATCATTTATGAATAAAGTTGTTAAATATTTCTTGAACGAGGATGGACAACAGTATATTCAAGAACAAGAGAATTTTAGGTAAGTGATTATTCTGTTTATGCCAATACAATTTCGTATTGGTCTGAATTTGCCAGTAAAACATACCGTATTTGCTAATGGTGTTTATTTCATTCTTAACAGCAGCATTTAAGTAATTGGGAATATTTAACGACCCTTAATTTAACTACATGATGAGTTGCGACAAGACCGGATTGATACAAATTTACTCCGGCATTAGGAAATTTTTACATAGTGTGTACAAGTTAAATTTAATTACAAAACCGTTATTACAAAAAAAATGTCTAATGTCTACGATATGTTCGCGATATATTCTAATAGAATTCCAAATCCATCAAATATAACTTCAAGGTCGTGCTAACCGGCGTTCCAGTTTCTTAGATAAAACAATGATTCCACATGGTATTTAAAAAAATTCAGGCCTTGTAGTATTAACAATAATGGAAAACGATTGGGTACTTTTTGATATTTTACATTATTGCACTAGCTGAACTGACAGTGAACTGAGTGAACTAGTTCTCTTGCATTGCTACTAAGAACAGCGACAATAGCGCTGGTTATGCTACAAAGAACGCATTAGTGTAAATTTTATAGACTAGTTCCGTCAGTGCAGCTTCCAAGAGCAAACCTCTCGTTTCGTTAACTTTTTGAACGTTTGATTTATTGTACACCCAAAAATGAGCGCTACCTGTCTGAAAGCTACGCGATTTTCTGATTTTGCCCATTGTTGTCAACATGTTTTTGTAACTATAGTTTTTGATAAAACATAATTTGGAAGGCATTGCATTCGTGACCATATCAACGGGCACTTTTAGAATGCTAAATGCCCAGACAGCTCCTCGGTCTTGCTGTTCCATTCTTCATATGATTTAATTGCTGCTTCTCTTCCTCTAAAGGAGAAAAGTCTAAAATGACTTGTAGTGCTACCGCGGGATATGATTGTGACGCTCTTGTTACTACATAGCAAATATTTTATTTCTTTATTGAACGACCGGTATGGATTCTCAAGTTTTGCAAAAAAATACACATAAAATGATAAACAATTACAACATCATTGGTCAAATATATAAAAATTGTGAACAAGGATACTGAAAACTTATTTTCAAACATAAGTGAATGATTTTTATATTCGGTTTTATTTCAGATTATTAAAGTGCAACATCATTGATAGCATCAATTCGGCAATCATACATTCCCAACCTTTGAATATTCTGAGTAAAAGTTACTTTTCAGAATTTAACGACCTACTTAAGTTGTTTGTCGACGCATATAATAAACAGGAAGTCGAAAATGAAATAAAGAAGAAGGAAGAGGAAAGCTTGTACAAAATAAAGTAGGTATTTGAAGTTGGTACTCATATTTATGTACTTAGATTTAATCTTCAAATTAGAAAAGTCAAATTTTTATTTCAAATTATTACCTTTTAGAATTAAGTGTGATGAGCAATCTGAAGAGCAACAAATCAGAGAAGAGTTGGATATTTTATTTCCAAACTATTATAAGAAAGACTTTGCCGATTTTCAAGGAACCTCTGACCTCGAAAATACTCACGATATACAAACCGAGGCAAACTACGACGAAGTGATTTCATATAAAGACTTGAAAGATATAACTGAATTCCATGTCAAATTATTAAGCAGTTATACAAAAAGTGAATGGTTGAACCCAACTGAAAATGAACTCCCATCTCCAGATTTCATTTTTCCTTTATTGGAACGGTTTAAGACGTTTTCAAAAATTTTGGAAAAATCTATGGATAGTCTGAATTACAAAATGGATGAAAATCTTATAGGTAGTCTAAGTGTTTTACTGGCTATCAAAAAGAGATATGGTGATATCGAAGATTTGAGTAAGTATCTGTAAATACAATATAACATTGGAAAATTCAGGTTTCGAAGAAAATTTACGTTTATTCGTGGTTATGTATCTCTTTTATGTCACCATGAATAAACTCAATATTTTCATAATTTAGAACGATATGTACATAGACTAATATATTGCTGTTGTGGATATACACGACGATAGTGACACAAATAATGTATGGGGCAGTGATCTGAAACACTAGAACTGGTCTGAATACCACGAGAATGAATCTCGAAGGTGCAACGACTGGCTTTCATAAGTACAACATGAGAACATCTCCAACGGCTGCACTAGAAATTATTCTAAATATTGCATCTCTCCGTATAATATTGGAAAGCATGGCAGAAACAACTTCACTTAGAATGTTCAAAGGAGGGATATACTGAAACATCCCTGGAAAATTTGGGATATGAAGTGAAGACAAAGAGATTTGAAAGAAACTGGCCAACAGACCTAATTTAGTGTACCCCAAGTTTGTTAATGGGCAAATTCTCATCATATGATCATCATCAAAATCTATTTCTGATTACTGATTATGTTAATAATATTATATTTTAAAATAAAAGTGGATAAATTTGTATTTTATACGATTCAAAGTGTGGATTGAACTTCAATTATAAAGCGAATCTAGCTAGAATAAAATTAGTTATCAAATTTTCAGCCAATGAGAAAAATTTTAAAAAGAAAATCGATTTCTATAAAGATTCGAATGTAGAGGAAGTAAAATCCTGTTACCATATACTGGAAGATTTGAAAGTTAAAATAAACCAATTGTTAGAAGAATGGCCTGACCAACCTACCCTGAACATGGTAAGTATAATACTTATATATGCTTATAAACGAATCAACAATAATTCAATTATATAAATATTGCCGTATATGAGGGTTATTCATTCACTAGAATTCACAGAAGGTTGCTTGACATACAATCTGCAATGCAATGCAAGACGCATTATTTCTAGATCAAAAGCATGCGCAGTTGAAGTTCAGCCGATTGTTTCATGCAAGATCTCGTACTTGCAACGATTTGGTGCCATTTTTATTGCTTGTAAGTTGCAATTTTAGGGAGAGATCCAGTTACTTTTGGCGTAACAATGAACCTGTCCATCAGGCTCCAAAACCAAGACAGCTGGTAAAATATTACAAGAACTTTCAAGTAAAGGTCTCAAATATATTCTATAATATCACAATTGCAGCGAATATCGATCCTAGTGGTAAACGTTATTTATGGCGTGACAAAGATATTGGAGCCAGCTTTTGTACTAGTTTCTATAAAGGAGCGGCGCAATCGTTTAACACACACACACACACACACACAGTTTACTTTTAGAAACATACAGACCTTGAGAAAAATTGATAATATAAATATATAATAAATAATATAAGACTGGTAAAAATTTATAATATTTCTTACGTTTTCAGATTATTGTAGTAATCGACAGAATTTATAATTTTGAAATTACGAGTCCAATTTCCAGATTCTTAACAGGTTTCGAAATCCTACTTAGTAAATGTCACGAATGGGAAGAAGTTGCACATTCTGGTGTAAGTCTTAGTGGATTTACTCAAAATGTGACCAATCAAATTATTGTCTGGAGAAAAATGGAGCTGTCATTGTGGAAAAACGTCCTCGATCGAGTATATGAAAAGTAGGTATCTTTTATTTCAATTACACTTTACTTTTACATAACAATCAAGATTCCAATTTTTTAGTTCGAACGAGTCTATGCCAAAATGGTGGCTACATTTATACAATGTGATGTACCAATTTATTAAAGAGAAAAAATTTGGAGCTAAAGAATTAATAGAAACATTACAAGCATTTATAATGAAGTCAAACTTAGGCGAATTCAGAGGAAGACTCGATCTGTTATATACTTTCCATTGTCATGCTCTTCATTTAGAACGAACTGAAGAAACAAAAACATTTAGTAGTATATTGTGGAATATTTTCATTTATTTTCAACAGTTTTCTGAAGTTGTGGCTAAAAAAATAAAAGATTTAAGGTTGGTAAATCGTTAAATCTGTTAAATTATGTAGTAGTATCACTTGATACTCTTACCAGTCTCTGGATATTTTATTTATGTTCCTAAATGAAATATCTTCCCTGTTTGCCCCAAATGGTTCTATCGCTCTATTAATCCAGATCAATGGTTTAATCCCAGTTTATAATGATATCATAATTTGCTTGTTTTAGATATTGATGCTTTTATCATAATTTACTTCTTTATCATCTTACCAATGTATTTATTGCCAACTGAATAATTTTCTGTTTAGGTCGCCGATAGAAAAGAGAGTAAAGGAGTACGTTAAAATAATAAGATGGAAAGATGTTAACTATTGGGCTATAAAAGACGCAGCTGAAAAGTCTCATAAAAATTTACATAAATTTATGAGGGAATTTCAAGCAGTTCTGGAACAACCAGCTTCTTCTTGTCTTCAAAATATAAGTACCGAAAGTAGCTCTCAAATGGCTGGTATTTGGGATAAACCACAGACAGTATACTACACAACACTGGATTCGGAACTCAATGAGTATCTAATTGCTTCTTCACAATTCAAGGTTAGCTGTTATTTTTGCAAACTTGAACTCTAGCTTAGAAAATGTTATTTCTCTATTATACACACGAGACATGAGTAGTAAAAAACAATTGTTACAAAGTTTATCAAAAATCGCAATCTCTTATTGTTATTTTGTTCCATAGTTTTTAGTTTACTAATTTATGTAGTACGACGATTAACTCTACGATCACCACACTATTCAAAACATGGTACTCAATTGTTGCATGGAAATTGAAAAAGTCACACGGGCTCAGGTCAAGTACAGGTCAGGTTATTGTGACAGAATGTGTCCGCCACAAATTGGGTCTTTTTATGACTTATCAAAGTAATGACCTTTGGCAGAAAACTTGGATCAGTTTCCAGCTGTTCTTTTGTAGTACGATGTGTTTCAAACTGATCTTCTTCCTCATTATGAGTTAAAGCGCGAAGAACAAACTTCACACCAATTTTTATCTTTCCAAAATTTTCCGTTAAAATTCTCCGGACAAATCTCCAAGGTAACCCACTACTTACTGGCAGTTGATCAATTGTCACTTGACGGTCTTTAACTACAAGATCTCGAAGTTTTCAACTTTCTCGTCGTCTCGGATGAGCGTCCATAACGAAGTTTGTCGTCAATTAACCGTCATTTTTAAACCGTACAAACCACTCGTATACTTGACAAGGTTGCTTTCAAAAGTGGAAAATCGACTAAGCATTTCTTTAGCAAATGCCAACCTTGCTCCAAAGTCGGTATCTGTATGAAGGACCGTTCTCGTAAAACGTGCGAACACAATAAGCGCGACGCTTTCAGTTGAAGACTCTTGGCTACTAAAACTCCACGAGTGCAGCTATCAACCACGCTAAGCTATCTCTGCCCACGCACCGTGTACCTCGCGAAAAAAGATGATGTAATATGCACGATCTATTACGCCACCCGTTAAAAGTGAAAAACTCATTTTCAGTCAACCATAGTCAGAACTTGTTTAACTATCATTTGTGAAGTTGCGATAGCTTTCACTAAAATTTAATGTTTTAGTTTTAATGTTGAAAACAGCCCGCAAAGGTGAAGCTATAAGTCAAATATACATGTGAATTTGTTTCACGGGCTCTGACTAACAATGAAAAAGAATATCGAGTTGAAACATGCCGTGCTGTTATTCCCTTAAGTGGAAACGTAAATGAAATATTTTCGTTTTTTTCTTTCATTTGATACTTCGGAACTTTTTTTGTCGTATATACAATACTTTGAAAACCTTTTTCATAACGATAATTTCTTCCCCAACCTTAAATTTCCCAATTAATATCAAAGTTACTAATTATGATATGAATCCGTTTTTGTAGGAAACGAAATCGCCAAAAACAGTTGCAAATAAATCAATAAGCAACTTACATAAACAGACTGTCAAAATTCAGAAGTATTCCAAAGAAATTATTGAAGCAACTCCATATCCAGAATTGGTACGGATATTAGATAACTTTGTTAGAGAAATAATTGTTTCAAGTTATCGTCTACAAAATTTGGAGGTAATAGTTTTGTTAAACGTTAAATTATGTTTTATCTGTGTGAAGCTACAACGTGGCATAAAATAAAATATTACAATCAAGCTAATACAACAAGACTTTGAGCTTATTCATTATTCATAACAGAGAATATATTATTTCTAATTAAAATTTCAGAAGTACAAAATAAGATCTAATATATAGTTGTTATAAATATACGAGGCTTAAAAATTAAGTAACGTGACAGATTTTCTTGCTGATGCGTTTGTGGTAACTTTAGAAACTTCTATATAATACGGTACTTCTTCTCCAATCATCCAAATTTTTTCCTGCTGCTTGCTATCATTAGATATGTTTCAGCTGTGTTTTTTATACATGTGTAATCGTAATATATAAAAATGAAAACCATGAGCATCGCGTCGCCATTAAATTTTGCGCGCAATTAGCTCATTATGTGATAGAGGTAGAAAGTGATCCTCGATCGCAATATTACTAGGGATGGAAGTTGGGTTTTTTCCTTTCAATCAACCCTAACACGAAAGTCACCAGTGGCTAACTCAAACTAATCTACGACCAAATAAAGCTCGCATGAGCAAGTCGAAAGTAAAATTAATGATCCTCTGCTGATAAATACGCGTAATAAAATATAAATTTTATCTGGTTGACATCACGGTGAAGGACGATATTAGTTGTGTGACAAATGCATTATTTTCTTTATTTTCCGATTATTTTGTTTGGCAAGGTTGTGATGCTACATAGTCATGCATACATTATTGCCAAAATTAATTACAGTACTTTTGAAACTGGATATTTGTCATTCCTTTGAGTGGTTTTGGTATGATAAGAGAATTTACAACACAACAAATATGATATCAATTATTTAAAATGAAATTTTTCACAAATTACACAATTCCGTAACCTCCAACTAGTATTAGTAAACTTGTTCGAATTTCTATTCAGATTTATTTATTTTTAGATTGACACAACTCTACCAAAAGAAAAACAAAAATCTCAAGCGAAGAATATTCTTCAACAAAAACACAGAGCTCTGGCTACGTTATTTAAAAATCTCTCTAAGATCGGTTTATCTTTTAAGACTGGAATAGTAGATGGAAAAGTTAAGGATCCTACTTATGATTTTGTTATAAAACCTATAGACTTGAGAAGTCAATTCAGTCATAAAAGCTATGGGTAAGTAGGGAAGGCTATTAGAATGATTGAATTATATGAAAATTTTGGAAATATGAAAATTGAAAAATGTTGAAGATTGATTCACCAATTCTCTGTCTTAGAGGCAAACTCTCGTAACTAACGAAGCCATTGAAGGGTAACTTTATTGGTTGGTTTAGACACATAGACCACCAAAAAAGTGAAGGATCTTTTACTATTCAAAAATACAGTGTACATTTTTAAGCAATTAAATTGTGAACATATAGATACAGAAAAGTGAAGGAAAGTTGTTCATATGGGAACTATTACTTTTTAATAATAAGCTGAAAAGTCCGTTATTGAATAAAGTTGAATTTAATTGTCATATAGACTAACGTACATCGTTAAAATTATTGAAAAATGGTTTTAATGTGTAGAAATTCGATTTGTTGTTATTAGACGTATGTGCTCTAAAGGATGAATATATACGCCATAAAAGGGACCAAGTACACGATAAGTTTGACTAACAGAAACATTATTTTGATGGAAAATTTCAATTTCGAATAAAGCAGCCAACTCAAAGCCATCAATCTCTTAGAAAAACACCTTGTGGTAGTAAATTTATTTTTAGTTTCACATTTCTATAGCCAATTCTCGTATTCAACTGATCAGCTTTGTCCTATAGTCTTTTTTTTAACTGATCTTTTATGGAAAAAAAAAACAAAATTGTTTTGCTCTTTTTAACTTTCTTCAGTATCTTAGGGTAAAATATAATGCCCGAATTAGAGAATACCAAAATTATTACACATTGTGCTATTTATTTCTTATTTTTTTCAGTTTTAAAGAAGAGAAGATGTTGTCATTTTGGGAATCCAGTGAAAAATATTATGTGAAATCATTAATGAGATTAGATGTTCTGGTAACAGCACTGAATAACCCAGCGAAGGAACTTGGTATACAGAATATAGAAAGAGTGAGAGGATTTGGCCAAGAGGCACTGGTAGGTTTATTGAATTTTTAAGTGGATCCATAAATTCAGTATAAATATTATTTAAACCCAATGATTACATTACAAGTATTACATAAAAATTTTCTTGGCTACTTTCTTTTTCCGAAAAATCTGTATGTTGAACGGTTAATACAAAATTACAAAAAGTTTTAAAAATACATAAATCAATTCCGACATATTTATAATAAAAAACTTGAAACTTAAAGCTTTTAGCTTAGCTCAATTAATTCGGAAGAGACAGGAGCAGAAACAAGGACTCTACTATTCAGTCCTGTCTGTTGTAGCATTTTTGACTGATTTTTAATATTTTCTGATATTGTCTTCACAATTGCATTAAGGCTGTTTAGAGTACCTAGAAAAATCACTCTTGGTTGGCTCTGTTATTTTTAAAAATATCCTGGCTATTTTAAGATCACTAAAATGCACACATTTTAGATTAGATGTTTTTACACGTATTGTGTACTGTACTTTTCCGACGACCTACACGAGCTAGATTATTCAATTTGGCGCAGAAAGTTGTGCCTTTCGCATTGGCACGAAATGTAATCCTGCTTCCTGATTGGATCGCTTTAGGCTCACAGGGCTACATATTTATCAAGTATTTTGTGTAGGTCTTCGGAAAAAATATTTATTGTATATATATATTTTTTATTATTTCAATTTTTAGACTACTGTTCAGAAACAAAAACAGATGCTTATCGAGAGTAGCCGAACATATTATTATTTGAGAAGTTATTTCAAACAAATTAAAGAATTTTGTTCTGGTCAAGAATATTTGCCATCCGTTATAGTTGATAAGATTATAGATGTGTTAAAGTACATCACTAAAATAATAAATCAATATCAAATAATATTGAACACATGTCCAGAAGAAACAAGTTTTAATTTAGAAAAATTGGAAATTTACGTACTTAAGCCTAATTTGGAGAAACGAATAATCCACAAGAAAGATGAAATGTGGTCGATGGCTGAAACTCGAATTATACTCATTAAAAAAACTTGCGACGAACTCATTCTGCAATTTTTGAATCTAAACTCTATATTACCTAGTACAGAATATGATATATGTAGAACTAAGTACGTACCAGTGCCAAAGATAAACCAGGTTAATAAAGCTTTAAGGGATTTAAAAGAATGTGTAAACGATTTAAAACAAATATTTGGTCATATTGAAATTACTAAAACATTAAATGTAATACAAAAAGAGGTTAATGCAATAATAAAAATCATCCATGAATCGAAAAGTTTCGAAAATTTCTTTGATATTTCTGTCAATCATAATTTTGATAAAGAAATCGAAATTTTTAGTAATAAAATAATAGATATTCTAAAAAAATTACGAAAAAAGTACAAAACTGACATGGATAAATCACGATCAGATGAAACAAATGAAGATGAATTAAAAGAGGAACATCTTAACAAGCTTTTGATAGATAATCTGTTTAGTGATGTTATGGATTTAGATATGAAAACAGTACTTGAACACACAGACAGAGTTGTAAGTTGTCTGATGACTTCTCCTTTAGAAACGTTAGAAAGTAGAAAATCACTGACAATTGAATTTTTACCAATAATGAAGCAGACGGTTCTCTTATACCAATATTTCGTCACTCAACAAGTGTCATGTTATAGGATGAGTTGCAAGATGGCTTCCATCATATTGAACATCTTCATAGAATTGGCTTCAAAAGTAAGTATGTTATTGAGAAACTTTTATGTAATTATCTCAATATAGATTAATATAAGGAATGTCATGTGTATTAATACAAAAATGTTTTGAATGTTTCCGTGCTTATTGTCTTATTTGTCAATAACAAAGTAATTCCAATTTATCTCAGATCCAAAATGATTTGTATTTTTTGACTTTTTCCCGAAAATATTAAAAGTCTGATGTATAGTTTGCTTCACACCCAATCAATTTATAAGTCATAACCGTTATTTATTATAACATCACATTGACTAGCTAGTCGGAACCTGTTGAAGCGTGCCTATGTGGTACACAGAAGAACATGCAGTGGTGGTCTCTCATGTCACGTAAGACATATATAATATACTTGCTGCCAAACTGAATATGAAAAATTATCTGTACTATGGCTAATACAATTAAGAAGTCAAACAAAAGACAAACAAAATTTAAGATGTAACCTTCAACAGAAAAGGGCCTGCTGATCGTTTAATGGGTTGCTGAAGTGGTCATCTCAGGAGAGTTCGTGCCAAAAGCAGTGAAAATTACAGGTTCTCATTATGTTTCCAATTGAGTTTCCAAATTTCGTGAGACGATACAAGTAAAACTCTAGGGGAATTTTATATTTCATTCAATTCAAGAATTAGAATTCTAATTTTTCCCAATTTAATTCTTATTATTTTTCATTGATGTTGGTACTCTTAACTTTTCCAGTTCTATTGATCGATCTATTTGTATCAACACTCCGCAACTCACTATATTATATTAGTTACTTGCTCTGTATTACCTTCCTTGGAACTTCATTTGCAAAATGCTAATAGTCTAATAATTTTCAAGGGTTTTTGTATACCTCCCGAATTTTCCGATGAACTGGACAAAGAAGGTATTACTAAACCATCAGATGGCCTTGGTTTAGGAGAAGGTCAAGGGGAACGAGATGTTTCAGATAAAATAGAATCTGAAGATCAGTTAGACGATGCTCAACCTGCAGGAAAAGAAAAGGATACCGAAGAGGACAAGGACTGTAAAGAAGAAGAGAAAGGGATAGAAATGAGCGAAGATTTTGATAGCAAACTTCAAGTATGTAGGTAACATATGAATTAAGTTGAAATAATCGTGTCTATTTAATAGGATCGAGAAAAGAAAGAAGATGATAGCGAAAGTGATTCTGGAGATTCAGATGTCGAAGAGCAAATGGGCGAAACTGATAAAGGAGCAGATCAACAAAATACAGAGACGTTTGGAGATGAGCAAGAACAAGAACTTGGAGAAGAAGAAGGTGAAGGTAGATATAATCTTGATTGGAGTTATAAGAAATTATTTTAATTTTGATTTACATAGGTGGTGACGAAAAAGAAGAGAAGGGTGATAAAGGTGAGAAAGAGGGAGAAGAACAATTAAGAGCAAATGAAGGAAAAACTTCGAAAGATGAGGAAGATAAGTCACAAGGGAAAGATGAAAAGGAAAATAGTAAAAAAGAAATAAATGAAATGGAGGAGCCCGAATACGATGATGAACAGGTTGATCCGCATCATGGTCAACAACAAGAGTTACCAGAGCCAGAACCTATGGATTTGCCTGAGGATATGCAGTTAGATGATGGAGATGCAAATAACGAAGATGATCAAAATCAAGATGATAATCCTTTTGACATTGATACCATGAAAACCGAAGACGACAAACCTGAAGAAAAACCGAATGAAAATGCAGAAGAACTAAAAGATGATGATTCAAAGAGAGATGCGGAAGAAGAATTTAGCAGCGATGATGAAGACGTTGAGAGAACTGATAATAAAGACGCCGAAGATAAAGAAGATGAGAAGAACGACAACTCTGAAAATTTCGAGGAATCAGAGAAACCTTCTCAGGAAGATGGTGAAACTAATGAGGCCAATGGTGACGAATCCGTTTTGGATCAAACTCAGAGTAACCAGGAAAATATTGAGGCGATGGAGGTTGACGATGCTCAAGCAGTTGATAAGGTAAATCGGTAGTAAATGTTTAATGTTAAAAAGATTAAAGAGTTTGAACTGTTGTACAACCCATTTTATTACAGGCAAATAAGGTGAAAGTAAATAATAAGTAAAATTTGTGCTCTTAAAAGAAAAATTGTTTATCTCATAAACTAACCACTTTAAACTACAAGTATTATACATTTTTGAAATCAGCTCAAAGAGGAGTATCCAAATTTTACATAAAAAATATGACAAGTAATTTAAAAAAAATAAAGAGGATGCTGCTAGGGGTGAGAGGGTGGCTTTTCCAGTAAGTTTAAATAAGCCATAATGCTTGCCCCTTCCAACATAAATTGACGTGTTTTTGGATTTTTTCTAAATACCAGTATTACAAAAGTTATTAAAGGTGGATACTTTTATCTGAAAAGCACTGTGTATATATATATAGCTTAGAGAACTATTTCCTATTACAATGAAATCATCAATATCTTCTGTAAGCCCTACACATAGCTTATGAACATATCTACCACAGAAAAGACAAACACGAATTTTGAGCTTGTCAAACGGATCTTTTATGTCATGATACATTACGAAACAGTTTTTTTCATAAACTTAAATCATTTGGATGGAAACTAAAAAAAATACAACAAAACATAATCGGGTAATGGGACTTTCGTAATAAAATCTGTAACAGTAAATGCAACCGATCATGTAAAACATGTTTTATAATCGTAGGCGCAAGCAAACAAATCGGAAAACCAACAATCAAATCAACCAATCGAGGAACTTCAACAGGATAACCGTCCAGACCAAGAAGGTACTGGCCAATCTCAAAAGGAAGAAAATAGCTCTGGGCACACAGCACAAACTACGGCTCCACTAGAAATGAACATTTCCAAAAACAATAGAGATAAAGTAGAACAAAAGAGGAAGCAAAAACCCGGAGAAACTGACTCTCGTAGAAGTTTAGGTGACGTAGATGAACCAGTCAAAAAGAAGTTGAAGACTGTTGATACTCAAAATGAGGGTAACCGTAATGATACAGAGGAAAATCCGGAAGAAAATGCTGAAATGTATCAGCATATCAACGACGCAGAGAAAACAAAAATCCAAGTAAGTATTAATATTTTATGTTACCTACAGATATACAGTATATATTATGTATTTATATCAGGTATTGGACGTTGCAACTAAAGAACAAGCAGAAAATCAGAAAAAAGAAACAACACACGAAGATAATAAAGATGACGAACCAACAGAGTCATCAGCAGATCTTCCAGAGGAAGAAGTAGACTCTGAAATAATGGACGTGGATGACACGATTACAGAAAAACCAGAAACGGTTGGTGAAACAAAAGATAAGAAAAATAAGAAACAACAACATCCACAAGGCGAAGTTTTAGAAGAGTTACAAGACATAGAAATAGAAGGAGAACTAGTCAAAACATCAACCGTACCAAGAAGTTCTGAATCTTCTCACCATACACAACATTTAACATTAAGGGATACAACGGCATTACGACTTTCGGCGGATGAAGTCAATAGTTTTCGAATAGATGTGGAAAAGCAACTGTCTGGATGGAATGAACCTCCTTCTACCTTAGAAGCTGATCAAGCATGGCAAAAAATATCTTCGGTAACATCTTCATTGGCTCAAGATTTGTCTGAACAGCTTAGACTTGTTTTAGAACCCACTCAAGCCAGTAGACTGAAGGGAGATTTTAGAACTGGCAAAAGAATTAATATGAGAAAAGTTATACCGTACATAGCATCCCAATTCAGAAAAGACAAAATTTGGCTTAGAAGAACAAAACCTTCCAAACGAGAATATCAAATAGTACTTGCTATTGATGATTCCTCTAGTATGGCAGATAACCATTCCAAAGAATTAGCATTCGAAAGTGTCGCACTCATTTCTAAAGCATTAACTCTATTAGAAAGTGGACAACTCTCAGTTTTAGGCTTTGGAGAAAATGTCGAAGTTATACATAAATTAACAGATCCTTTTACTAATAATAGTGGAATAAAATTATTACAAAAGTTCAAGTTTGATCAAAATAAGACATGTGTGGCTAAATTAGTGGATTTTGCCACTGAAATGTTCAATCAATCCCAGTTACAGTCTAACGCACTTAATGCTAAATTATTAATTATCGTTAGTGATGGAAGGGGTGTTTTTTCTGAAGGTGAAAGATTCGTACAACAAGCTGTGCGTAGAGCGAAATTGTCCAACATATTTATGGTATTCGTTATTATAGATAATCCTGAAAATAAAAACTCTGTACTGGACATTAGAATGCCTATTTTCAAAGATGGTAAACTACAAGAAATTCAAAGTTACATGGACGCCTTTCCTTTTTCTTTTTACATCATTTTGAGAGATATAAATTCATTACCTAGCGTTTTATCTGATGCTTTAAGACAATGGTTTGAGATCGTTTCGAATTTAGATAAACTTTAAAAAGTACTACAAGTCTGTAGAATGACATAATTTTCTTATCTAATAAAATTTTAATCTTATAAAAGTGTTGATTGCGGATGATCTTTTTGGGGGCTGTAACCCTTGTTTCCCTTCCCTAAATCAAGTCCTGTTTTTCTGAGCTTAAGATTGATTTCTCAGTAATTCGGAAATATCCAGATTTGAATTCAAGCAACTATGAGGAGCTTATTTCCCTAAATTAGTCACACCCTGTGGAGTGCAGCAACTAAAACAGCTAATGTCAACTGATTTTTTCCTTTTAGGTGATATTGTTTTCTAAATTTTTATTTAAAGTAGTCTTGAGGTCTCCTTAGACTGTGTTATGAGGTTAAAAAAATTAATTGTAATTATTGTTACGATGTAAGAATAAAGGTATTTCTTTTAAATATTTGATTTTCTTTATTTTATTTTCATTCCTGGCATTGAACCTACCGTTATTTTCTCTTTCTGCCAACATTGAAAAATTATAAGGTTCACAAAACAAGATGGGAACTGAACCTTTTTTCTAATTTTCTACTTTACCAAACAATAAAAAGACATATTGTGGAAAACTTTACTTGAATTAGGTTTTTAGTTTAAAAGAACAATAGAAAAGGCAATATTTAAGGAACGTTAAGAAGAAAAGAGAAATATATCCTAATTTTTCACTTAAGTAGAATGTATATTTAAGGGTAAAGCAATTTAAAAGAAATAAAATATACAAAAACAACTTCAAGGATGGGAAACATCGATATAAAAAGTAGCGCATAAAATTAAATTAGAAGCAGCCTGAATGTTGTAAATATATTAATAAATCTAGGGGTAACGTAATTTCCTATAAATATCATTGAAGGGTAACGTATTTTCCTATAAATATCATTTAAGGGTAACATATTTTCCTATAAATAGTATTAAATTAGTCTAAAACTTAATCGATGCTGTTTGCAATGTTTGTAAATATTCGTTCTATTAATAAACGGGAGGAGACTACTTTTAACGTCGATATATGAGTTATTGGCTTAATATATTATTCGGACATTACGAGCAACCAACGGATCTGTTTGCAATCTTCGAGAGGTGGTATGTCTAATTCTTAACGCCGTTAACCACAAATAACGATCATCTACTAACGAAGTTACCCTTCGCTGGGGACGAGATGACCCATGTGCGGGAAGTCTTGTGACGGTGACTACTTCAGAAAACGTTAAATTAGTGGATGACATTGTACTAAGTGACCGGCATCTAAAAACAAAAGAAATTTAAGAACAGACCGTCATTTCAATTGTAGCGGGTGATGAAACTATGGTCTTCTCCTACGATCTAACATCCACTAGATATTCCATTTTATTGACTTTAATCAAATACAACCTTGAACGCTGCAAATTCCTCTGAATAAATTATCGAAAAAAGGCGCGGCAAAATCAGTCGTGGTGTGTGCTTGCTTCATAATACGAGTAGTGCTCCAGTCTTCACTGCTTCGCTTTTCAGCAGTGTACACTAATGTGGTTTCACAGATATTGAACCCCACAACAGAGAGCTCTGATCTGGCCCCGTCCGATTATTTTGGTTCGCAATGCTGAAGGCCGGGTTAAGGAGTAAAAGATTTGGAAATGATGAAGAAATTAAATAAGCCGTATACGAAAAGTTTATCCTTAATTACATAGAAGCTTTAGTCAGACGTTCTGAAAAGTGTGTGGAAATGAAGGAAGAATACCTACATTGAAAAATAATGACAGTTTTTTTTTCAATTTATAACCTTTCTTTCTATGCTAGGCTCAGAACTCATGGACCGCACCACGTAGTTTTTACTAAATATATGAACATCATTCTGAAGAGCTATCTTATTTTTTATTATAAATCATTTTTATCAATCTTATTACTTCTATCTATCTCTTCTGAAGTCGGCCCTGAGGTATAAAATTTAGGGCAGAGATATTAACCTACTAACCAATTGTTTGAATTATTAAGTATCAATCATTCACTCACATTGATGAATTGAACGCGCGTGAATTGAAGTTTTCAGTGTTTTATTGTTTTGATAATAATTATAATGATTAAACTTATTGTAACATAATTGTTTAGTATGCAATGTTCATATGATCTTCGTTAGAATTAAATATAACTGAGAACAAAACTTTTTAATAAATTAAGTTCAAAAGATATGGAATATCGAAACAAAATTTCTTGTACAAGGTACAGCTAATATATATATGAGAAATTTTATGTCTTTGGTTCAAATTTATAAACTGTTATGGAAGTTAATGTTATAAATCGTTTTTTTTTAATATTGAGTATATTTTGAAAATAAAGATTTTTAATAAGAATCATTGTTGAGTTGTTAATGAAAAACTGAAGGTATTTTCTATGTTTATAGTTGAAACTTAATGAATATAGGGTGATTTTTAAGTAAATAGGGTACACGTTTTATATGGCAAGGGTAGTAACTTGACCACGACCCGTCGTCAAGGGCAATCGATACATTTTTGGTTATTGATACTAACGTCATTAAAAATACTTGGGTTACAATATAGGGAGGACAAAAAACATATTAGGGGGACGATATAACATGAACTGATTCATAGATTTCCCTCGCTTCTATCACCAAACTCAATTCCACTATTTAACATGTATTCCGTTTATGATGGGTTATAATGCTTGAGTCGTATTAAAATGTTTTCAATTAAAACTCCACACTCTTGATCTATTTCTATAAGTCTTAAAACCACAATCTTTGCCTTTTTTAGTAATTCCATTAGTTACAATTTATACATCAAACATTTTAAATAATTCATTAATACGATAACTTGGTTATCGAAACGCGAGTCAGACAGTGTAATTGTGAGTGCTAGTGCAGTGGTGGTATAAACAGTGTAATCAGTATGAACAAAGATCGAACAAATGACCTTGTAAAAGCTTAATTATTATTATTATTAGATGATGCTACGAGGATAAAGTTCAAAATATTCAGTTTGTCAATAATTCGTTTTTTATTCAGGGTATTTACCAATACAGTCGGACCTATTCCTGTTAGCTTACCCCTTTGGAATTCCAAAGCAATGTGACCAAGACCTTATTGGTCTTCTTGGAAAAAGTTTTTCTGGCGAATGTCCATTGTTTCGACTGTATGTATAATCTTCTAATCTCATCGTGTAACATATGGTTGGAAACATTCACTCAAATTACGTTAGGAAATATATGCAAACATTCGTTTAAACTTTTAATGCGAGTGAGGTTTTAATCATTTGCATCAACAATCATTGAACTTATTTTGTAGATCGCTTTTTTCATTTTTTATCTATAATGCAAAATATTGCATGTGTTGAATTTGAAATATTTTCTTCGTTAGCAATCTTACATACGAAGATGGTGACTTTTCAAAGTAGAAAACCATTCACACATAATTCCTTGGGATTGTAAACTTTCGGGATAATATTTCATGCAACTTTGCATTGATATCATTCAATGTTCTTATATTTTACCTCGCATCTTAGAATCAAAATATTTTTCAGGACAAAACTCAAGAAATTAGATCTTATCAAAAGCAAATTAAAAAAATTTTGAAATAATTATATTAGCTATAATTAGTAAAATTGTAATAATAATTTACATATAGCGAAATAAATGTCAATGACTCAAATTAAAATTTGAATACATTATTTTTTCCCCATATTCTGGACTATCGATCTTGTTTGTATGCATACTAGGCGCTTTCTCCGAAATAATCAATATTTTTATTGTTATCCTCATTCTCACTAGTAGACTGGTGTGTTCCAGGAGAAACACATTTTTCGATCCATATTTATATTTATTTAGAACGTAATTCGGTACAAAGAAAAATATGACAGTGATTTTCTCAAACTGCTGTTTAATTGACAAGTGATTAAAACCATGGAATGGAAAATCGGGAGAAATGAGAAAGATATTATGAAATTTCAAGGGTCAAGCAAGGTTTCTTCTCCATTTTATGAGCCTCCCCAGAGAAAGACCAGTGCTGAAATCATCAACGAAGCTAGAGTTGCTATTAGAGGTGAGGTGATTAATTTGTATGAAACTAATTTATTCATAATAATTAACAAAATTATTAACAGATGGAAAGATATAAATTATCCAGAATTATATACATTAATTTCTTCGAATAAATCGTCTTCATTTTAAGGCTATTTTGATTGAAAGTCAGTTTCAAAAAATGGATATTAAATTTGCTATTAAAAGTGACCTGAAATCTAGACGAATTATCAAGAAAAGCATATAAAAATTTGTAAAGAGTAAAAAGTTAAGAAATTTACAGTAATTTCTTGATTTAATAGTGAATGTAATGTAATAATAATAATGGAGTGAATTATGACAATTCTTTTTTCAAATATCCATCAAACCGTGGATGCGTGAAATACTGTAAGTGCTGCTTTCAAAGCAATTCACATGGCTTCATATAGTTCAGCATTATTTATCAATCTCTGATTTTCCCAATACGAACTTCCATGCGAACATTTTTGTGATCTTTCTGATCTATCAACCAGATTGGCTGACATAATTATTAACACGTCTATGTTGGAACAACGAATTGTCACTTTTGCATCAGTATTCATCTGGAAAATATAACGCCTGTATTTAAAGAAACCGTTTTTTTTTTCGCACTTACTCATAACGCATTAAATTCTTTGTATTCCTTCATTTTACTGTTGAGCTTCGCAATGATTTAACGTATTAACTTTTCAGAATCTCAAATGGCCGAAAAAAATTTTGCTCAGCCTTCTATTAAACCTCTACAAACTGAAAGACCATATACGCCACGAGATAAAGAAAGGTTGCTCTTCGGAAATAAAATTAAATCAAATCGTCCTCCAAGTTCGTTCAGGTAAGTGTAAATTTATTTCTTGAAATATTAGTATCTTCAATGAGATGTTTAAATGCATAATTGTATTATATTTGAATTACGTTTTTTCCCTTTTTTCTCCGAATAAATTGAATAAATATCAATATATGTATATCCTTAATCTATGTGTTAAATTTGAAGGTTGATTTCGTTTTTTAAAGCTTTGTGATAATTTGATTTGTTTTTAATTAAATTATAGAGGAGGACTGGGAAGAACTTTCTCAAATTAAATTTAATCGAATACATTCTTGATATGGTTATATTTTCAATCTATAATATAATCACATTCGTATTTCATCGTTGAATTTTTTTGTGATTTTGATTAGTTCATTTAGCATTTAGTTTACTTCCATTATTATGTGTATTTAGCCAGAGTTTTTGCAATTTGCAATATATGGAACACCTCCATTATTCTTGCGACTGGAAAAAAATAATTAGTTAACATATAGGCGATCTATCACAATAAAAGCAATCGGGTGATCTCGCGTTTCAATTTTCAGCTCCTATCTATATCGAATTGTTTTAACGGTTCTTGTAATGAAAATATTTGAAAATTTATTGAAAAAATTTCAGTCTCCAGTATTTACAAAATGAAACTGATCTACCCACGACACCTCCGGATAGCACAAACCTGTTAACTCCGAACTTGATAACATCCAGGACGCTCATAACTCCACCAAAAAATCCAAACAAGGTCGTCAATCATATGCGATCAAACTCAGTATCTGAAATAAACGATCAAATATTTAATATTGCTGTAAAGGATTCTTTGCATAAAATCAAACTACCTTCTTTGGATAGTTGTAAACCATTACCGAAAAGAAAAATCTTCAAGAATACTTCACTAGACAACCGTGAGTAAATATTGAGATTTTGTTGTTTTTGTTATAATTTTAATAATATATTGGAAAAACTTTAGAAGACACGAAATATTATTAACCACTACGAACCAAATGTAAACTGCACTACGCTGTATAAGGTATAATTTTTTTAGGCCTCATCCCTTCGTTTTAAAATAGTTTTAAACAAAGAAGACATAACCGTAAAAATGGATTCTTGGAATTTCATATGCACCAATATTTAACTATTTTATAGTTTCCTCCTTTTTTGCTTCTGACGAGGTTTTGTTTTCAACCGATATTAATCAATAAGAAATTATTGGTTATGTTTCCGGATATAATTTAGTTTAATAAATGATAATTAGGAACTAGTTTCGTTCAAAAATAATTCTATTTTCATTTTCAGTTCCGGAAGAAAACGAATATCAAACGGAGTCTCAAAAAAACGAAGGTCGTAAAGCATTCAGCTCACCACAAGAACGTACGGATTCGAATGATTCTGATCGTGTGTTCGGAAAACCGTCCTTACATAAGAGAAATCTCTCACAATGTCTACTTTTGGGTCCACAAAATTTGGAAAAAATTTTTGACAATAAACAAATTATTGAAAACTCTCAAACGCTGTTTCTCAACACAGGTTATTTTACAAGTCAATTACATAACTCCAATTATTTGAAGGGTAATTGATAAAGTTTTATTATTAGTCATCCTTTTCAGGAGTTTCATAAATTGGTTACGATGATTTTTTTAAATATCGTTATATCTCCGATCTTTATAGTATTTTGTTACCGAGCTATAATATTCCGGTCAGGTCCGGGTTATCCGAATCTCACATTGTCATCTTTAAAATCGAAACTTCAAGGTCAACAATCAATGTTTACCAAATCTAATACAGAGAGCGAAGATACCCTGAAATCAAGTTTTATTATTGCATTAGACATCGCGAAAAGATCAAAACCTTTCAATGATGGTGATTTTATTAAAGACTATTAATTGAAAGTTGCCGATGTTTCATTTCCATCTCAAAAGTCAATAATTCAAAATATTTCTCTCTCAAAAAACACTGTTGCTTCAAGAATAAATGGTTTATCTCAAAATTTGGTTCTTCAACTGAAGGAGAAAATTAAGGGATGTAAAAACTTATCACTGGCTGTTGACGAAAGCGCTGATACTGTTGATACAGCTCAACTTGCTGTTTTTTGTTTTTATACGAGGCATCAACTGTAACTTTGAAATACTTGAAGAACTGCGTTCCATTGACAGATCTACAACAGCAAATGATATTTATTCTGCATTTAAACATTTGATAGACTGGAATATACTTAGCAGCACAACTAAGGATGGCGCTCCTACCATGACTGGCAAACATTCGGGTGTTTTTCTGGTGTCCCTTATTTCACTGAAGTTCGTTGTTTCTACCCCCTAATGTAACCTCGCTTATACAACCTCTAGACCAAGGGGTTCTAGAAGGGATGAAGAGGTCTACCGGCTAAGGCTTTTCCAAATATTAATTTTGAAGTAAGACGAAGGAATGACTGTTAAAGATGCCTTAAAACAAGTTACATTAAACGGATTTCATCAGCGCGAGATGATGTAAAAACAACCACCGTTCAAAAGTCGTGGAAAAATTTATTTGGCATAGACGGACCATGCAGAAAGCGGCAAAACCCAAGAACGTGATTGAACCAGTCGAACTAACCAATGAGTTACTTTAATCAACTAACTAATCAACTAATCAACTGCGAAAACAGATGTAATCAAGATGTTCAGATGGAGATTACCGACGAGAGAATCATCGATATGGTAACCGGTGCTAAGGACAGTGAAGATGACAATATGGACGAAATAACTACGTTGCGCTACATTGCATTGTCCAAATGAGGGAAAAGGTTATCAAAGAAGACGATCAAAGACTTTTTTGAGAAATAATTTGTTTCCAAATGCTTACAGGTCTGTAATTGTGATTATTATAAGTTTTTGCTTCCAATAAAACATTTTTGTAACCTTTCACGGGTTTTTTCGCCTTTTTTACCATAACTGAATTTAACTTTCGTATTATCCAAGTTTTCCCGTATCCGAAGATGTCCCGGTCCCAATTACCTCGGATAATCGGGAGTTTACTGTACCATATATCCGGCTCGTTATTTCATTGATGAAGAGGTTCCTCATGGAATAAATATATTTTTTAATAAATATAAGCATAACTCTCCTTTTGGATCACATTTTCATATATTCGTGAGATTATCACCACCAGGATTACCAGTAGATCATGTTACGAAAGCTTTGGAATCAAAAAATGATTAGATATATTCAAATTTTGCTTACATGTCGAAGACTGATACATTTATGTCTCTAATTGTGTCTAATCGTTCATATTTATTTTATATTTTTAATACTAACGGCATTAAACTGTAAGTTGACATTCCTTTCTCAATATATTTTTTTGTAGTGGATAATAAGAAAGAAAGAACCTTTGAAGATGTCCTCTTAGAACTAAATTCTGAAAACGAGAAAAAATGTGGAGAAGAACGTATCATCAAGTTATTGGGAGAGTTATACGATTGCATGGATATGGAAAACATGATCAATCAAAAGGTGGCTTCTAATACAAAAATAAGAATTTTAAAATGTTTGTACAGATTTGTAGAGTCAAGAAATGAACACATATTAATTTCTATCGCGAGGATTATTCTAGCTGTAAGTAAATAAGTCATTGATTTTAAACAATAAAACAATTCGCTATTTGACGGAGCAAAAGGGTGGATTCTTGACATATTACGTCGTGGAGCCTCATAATATTCTAACACACCATGGTGATTGATAAGTATGATAAAGTGCCTCATTTGTCCTTCCTTATATTAATTTGAGGGATCATAGCAATCCTTAGTCTTCACATTTTAAAATTATTTACAATCTCACAGGGTGTTCCAGAATGCTGTGCTATATCATTAAAAACTATTTCTACGGTATACTACATGTTCTATTCTATTCATTTGTTATAATAGATAATATAGAATCCATCCTTTACAAATATATTATTCATTATATATTAATGTCTAATTTGAAAAGAATCGGTCGAATAATAATAAATATTTTATTTTATTTCAGATAAAAGTAACAGGAAACAACTTGAGTGGTGTTTGTAAATTAATTTTTAAAGTTGCGAAAATTGATAAAAATGATCATCTGTTCTTCCAAAAAAATTTGTTAGGTAATATGATTCATTATATCATAATTTATTATTTTTTCCAAAAAAACTCTCGATACTTCTTTTAACAATATTTGGAATAGAAATTAACCACGTTCAAACTTATCTAATTTCTAATTTGAATAACTATCATCAATTTCGCTGTTTTCATACTCATAATTTACTAAATCATCAGATATTTTATCCATTTTTCCAACTTGCATTAACTATTGCTAATAAATGTCCCTTCCACAGTGATTTTTGTAGCGTTTCGTTCCTGTTATCACAACGAAATTTTTGAAGAATATTAAAGAATTGATGTACGTTCAGTTCACATAGATAAAGGGTCGACAATTCCCTCAGTATTGTTCCAGTCTACGTAAAAAGATGGTGTTATACTCCTTAAAGTTTTACTCTTTTACTAATTTCGCGCTATCGAGGACCTTTATTACGAATAATTTTAATATTCTTTTTAGTGTAAACGTCTAAGGGTATAATAACCTAACCAATTTTGAAGATATTTTTGTATGCTCGATAGTATTTTTCACCGTGATCTGACTAACTTCAACTGCTTGTAGGATCCTCTATAATTTTCAAAAGAACTAATATTGTAGCACATTGCGCCCTCGAGGTGGTCATGTATTTAAATACATTATAAACTTTTCACAACTTGGCGTATTCAAAGTCTCATGCTTAAAAAGCAACTTAAATTCCATATAAATATTTCTGGATTTCTTCAATTTCTTATTTCTTAGACCCTTTGATATGTTTATGTTTCTAAATCTCTTCTGTTTCAAAATTAGTTTTTTTAATAATATTTGAAATATTGATTAAATTGACATCTCGACTTTCCTTTGAGTCTTTTCTCAGGATTCAGGATGTATAACTGATTTGATAAAAGATATTCACTCTACGGCATTCTGGTTACGAATAGTAGGTGCTACAATTGCCAGCATCCTTGACCAACGCAGTGATAAAATGAAATTGGACAAGATGTAAGTTCATCAACTCGAGAGAGAAAGGGGATATTGCTTTTACCTTCGATGAACGGTTAAAACGGTTAATTTAAACGGTTAACTATTAATTTATTAGTTAAAAAATTGCCCTGTTCGCCTTGGTAACACAAACCCAAATTGTTTTTTCCTAAAAACTATAGCAAAATGTTAAGCTTATTATTAAAAAAATATACGATATCAATACTGAAGGTTTACTTAGAGTTGTGGAAAAATAATGAATAAATATTCCGTATTTGGTAATACTTATGTTTTTCAGAGCTGTTTCTTGATGCTCTTGGAAGATCAAGTCCGCTTGATGATGCAGAAGCTTGTGTTTATGGGTACGGAGCTGTTAAATTCTTAACAATGAATCAGAAGTTAATGGAAAAAATTTTAAGCTTAGGTATATTACAGCTGATGGTGTTGCACATGAAAATAATCAATGTTACAGTAAGTGAATTTTGACAAACTTATGGAATATTTATTATTGAAAATAATAGTAATTACAAGCCTTGCCTCATTAAAAGTCGATTATAACGATTCTTGTGAAGTTTTATATGAAATTTTTCTACCTTTTATGACAAAAGGTTTCAATCCTGAGAGAACTTGACTACTGAATACTTTTTACTCACATCCATAATAATAGATTACCTCAAGAATATCAGAATGAAAATAAATTCTATTTTTTTTTATCGTATTTATGACCTATTTTCTAAATACTGATATGTCTGTCCTATATAGACAGCGCCACAATCAGTACATGGAACTTGATACATAATATTACTTTTTTTGGATAATGTATTATGTTACTAAACTAAAATCTAAATCACACAAATTTAATACTTCGAAAATATATTCTACCGTTCTTTAAAGGAGAAAACAACTACTTTCCAATCTAATACCTCGACGAATATTGAATTACATCTCCTCTGAAAATCTTGATGTTAATCGACCTTTTTGTCTTTTTAGAGTTTCTATCATTACTTATATTTTAGGAAAAAAATTAGGACAATTATTCCATTTCAATGCAGTTTTCGAATAGCTAAGTCTCTAATAGTTGATAGTTGGATAGATCTATCAGCTAAACTTATTATTACTTATTATTATACCATTCTGTTCTCGTGTTCTTGTTCATATTATATAATGTGACAACTTTGATATGACACAGCAATTTGGATTGTGAATAATTCAAAAATGTGATGACTAATGATAGCTATAATCTCTGAAATTTTCAAATTGATATCTCAAAAGACAAAGGAGGCATTGAACTTTATCACACCCTGTATAAAGAAAGTCGGATAATTGAACTTTTATTATATATAACAATAGTTCCTATATCTATGGTACATGAGAAATACTTCCTAATTTGTATTTTTGTTTTAGAAAGAAGAGAAAAGCGTTATACCAGATCAATCGCATCACGCTTTATATCAACTAACTGGTGCTCTAAGAAATTTAGTATCCGAAGAACGTATGTATGATTCGTTTATCGAATGTGGGACTATACCTCAACTTTGCCTGACCCTCGAAATATTCGCTTCTGATCTGGATATAGTTGCAAACATATCTCGGACAATGAGGTAATGCATATATAAATTACCTAAACTTAAACCTTATCATAGGTTCAGATAAACAAATTTTTTCATAGATTCATAGATATTTATCATACCATTTTGCAACATCCCCGACAGCTCAATTCTTTTTATCTCTGTGGTAATCCTATTTTTCAATTCCGGAATATTGGCAGGTTTTGTTCTATAAACGATGTTTTGTAAGTGACCCCACAGGAAATAGCCTAAAGCTACAAATACAAGGATGTTTTTCCACTTTGTATGGATGGAATTTATTAACACGAAAAATTTTCATTGAGGATTTTTGCTAAATATCAAGTCTAGTACTCAAGTGTGGCTCATTTTCTAGCAGGACACAGACATCTAAAGATTTATTTTGAGTTGATGCAGTTCCTCTGTGCCCTGATTTGGCTAAATATTTTACTGAACCGGTTTCGTTAAACTTTTTTACTAATTTAACATTTTCTATATATTTAAAAAGAAATGAAATTATTAAAATATTAAAATCAATGATATTGTTTCTATTTTGGAAATTTTTTGAGGAAATCCCTTCCTACGTGTTTTCTCGAAAATTATATTAATGATCAAATTTTGATAATATTGTTTTCTATTTTGCAGTATAATTTCTACAAACGAGTGCTGTTGTGACGTTATTATCGAGTATAGAAATATATATAAAGTTCTGATTAATTTGTTCGATAAATATCCAGGCAATGAGGAAATCATAATCCGCTTAACTTATACTTTGGGAAATATAGTTTCTAAAATTGATAATACCCGAGTACAGGTAAAAACAATTCATTATTATAAAAATACAATTAAATGGAAGATATATTTACTTTACATTTTTCCTTCTATCAAACAATAACAATTATTTTGATTATTTTATGAAAAAAAATTTAGTGATTTAGGGAAGCCGTTTTTTTTTTCAACCTCCAATCACGGGTATCCGCTGTAGGCGACGGCAAAGCTCTCGCACTACACATTCCGACATTCAGGCGTCAGTCGGCGTTGTGCTACAGCCATAAACATGTCCGTCATTATTGATGCTGTCACCAAGTGTGATTCGTTTTCTACAGGCTGAAGGTCATAGTAAGTGGATTCAATACGACATACCGGAAACAAAACGACAATTACACCAACGGATGCATTCAAAATCACCAAAAAAACCAAAGAAATTCCAATAAACATTCAACAACAGAAAGACCATGGCTATTGTGTTTTGGGACCAATAAGGTGTGTTGCTTGTGAAGTTTGTGAAACCCGGAACCACAATCACTGCAACTGTTGATTGTGATTGCTTGGATCCATTCAGAACAAACGAAGCAGACAGTTAACCGCAGGAGTTGTTCTGATTCATGAAATGTCCGTCCACACACTGCTAGAACAATTCAACGGCTTCTCGAACAGTTTGGATTGTTTTGGTACATTATCCGCCATACCATCTGGAGAGAAATTTACCGCCATAATATCTACCAGGGTCCTTTTTTTCAAACTCCTATAAGCTATAAATAAAAGACGAGTTCATATAAAACAATAATTTCATTACCAAAACATTACTTACCTACTATTCGACTTAATCATAAGAGATTGAGTCTTTTGTCATATCTGTGGACAAGCTTTTCAATACCCTCTTCAAGGGAGAAAGTTGCCGCCAATGCAGCCTAACCGTTCTGTAACAATAGAGTACAAAACAAACCTTGAAGCTTCTAGAAATTAGGTAGACAAAGCAGTATTGGTGAATTTGCGATTTCCTTTATCCGTTCTGTCAATTCGTTGAACTAGTTCACCTGAAACGACAGATTTGCGTCCTTAGCGCTTTTCATCATGCACCATTTTTAGCCATCTTTAAACTTTCGACACCATTCATGCTCAGCACCATCACTCATGAAGTTTTTTTATTTCACAATAGCTACAACATGACATAATTTTTATTTGATTTTTCTAGTTTTTCCACGAAGAAAACTCTATAGAAAGTCTTGTTAATCTGTGGAAAATATATTTGGAGCGTACACTGAAAAACTGTTCGATGAAACTAGAAACCTCTGATGAACTTAGTAGTAATAGCGAAGACGTTATGATTAAGGTAAAGTTTGATTTATATTTCAATTGTAACAAAAATAATCTTTCAAATATTTAGCATTTATGTTTGATTTTATTAACATTAATGGCTCTTTAGTGAGATACAGGATTTTTAAATAAAAAAATTGTAACATTTAAAGAAAGTCATATAGAAAGCGATAATAAAATAATACCACAGAAAATGAAGCAGGTAAAAGGGGACTAATGGTTCGATGCCAAATGTTTAGAAGAAATTTAGAAGAGGAAACGAGCCAAACAGAAAATGTTACAGACCAGAACAGGTAAAGATAAAAAACTGTATGAAGAGCAAAGAAGAACAACGAAGAAGACAGAGAGAGAAATAAAAAAGCATGGAATATGAAAGTCTGCAACAGTATCTGAGAGTTACATCTATAATTCATAAAATTGTAATTGAAATTATTCCGATAGTGTGTGGCAGTGATAATCCACTTCATTTAATGAAATGAACTGCTAATGTTAATTCGGCACCTCGGCTAGTTCAAAATCATCGCAAAAATAGCCTTTCTATTTCTTTTTTTTTATATATAATAATAATCTTCAAAATAAGAACTACCCGTAACTTATAAAAATTTTTTATTGTAGATTATTAGAGTAATAGCGAATATGGTTATAAATCCAGAAATCGGAAGACAACTGAATGAAAAATATGGAAATCAACTAATTGAAGAAATCCTCAAAGTTCTTATAAGTAATCCATTTAAGAAAAACGAAGACCTGGTTTTATCAATACTGAGTACTTTGAACAACTTATCTTATTATTATACCAGTGATTTGGAAGCTGATATTTTTCATATCAAGCAAGTTGATATAGTCGAAGGTAAGACAACAAATCCGTATCCGTAATCAATTGAAATTTGAAAAAAAATCACAATAGAACGAAATCTCATAGCAACGAATTTTTTTAACAGTATAAAAATAGTCTAAAAACTCTGAATCATCTGATAAGCACATATAACATTCAAAAAGTAAATAATGTTTCCGTCTGACATTGCTAGACACCTGCTGTTTACGTCACGATGTAAATTTTTTCACGTGGATAATAAAAGACAATTGCGAGAAAAAAATTATAAAATATAAGGGGTAATACACATATTCCCCCAAGAAAATGGTCACAAACTTTGTCGCCCAGGTATATTATTACAAGTGAATTTTCAAAATTTTTATGTAGTAAAATTCGGTAATTATCTAGATTAGGTTACACCCCTCCGATTTCGTTAAAATTTTATTATGTTATAGAGAAAGTTATGCTGAAAAATTTGATGTATTTTGTAGGGCGCGGAAATCATCCCTTCACATAGTTTTTCAACTTTGAAGTTCCAGAAAAAAAAATAATTTATACATCATAGTTCAACTTCGCACGTCTAACCTAACCACTAATTTTAACTAAGAATATTGATAGAATATCAATCAATAAACAGCAATAAACAAAAATTCATAGAATTTTATCTATTTCATGGTCAAAAACGAATGAAAAAAACGAATATTGATAGATTTACTAACGATAGTCGTGTGTAAACAAACTAGACTAAATTCTCTGCAAATTTTATGATACATGATGACATCATTAGGTAATGGAGACATGCGAAGCTAAACTATGATGTATAAATTATTTTTCTTTTTCTGGAACTTCAAAGTTAAAAAACTATGGCAAGGGATGATTTCTGCGCCCTACATATATACATAAAATTTTTCTGTATAATTTTCTCCATAACATACTAAAATTTTAACGAAATCTAAGGGGTGTAACTTAATCTACATAATTACCCAAAATTCTATTTCTTAAATTTTGAGATAGAAAAGTCAGTGAAACATTATCTGTAATTATCTTAGAATTGCTGGTCGTTGTTGATTCCTGAAATCTTATTGCTTAGTTCCCTCATAGTAAAAAGCTTGAGAACGAAACATTTTCTCAATTCTCGAAAAAGTCCTTTGCCGTGCAGTGCAACTAAACTAAAGCCTGTGGATGTCCCAAAGTTTATTCATATATCAGAAATGAAAGAACTACTAGTCATTCAAGATACGGTATTTAACATCAAAGTTTCTTTAGAAATTCAATCCTCAGAATGCATTGATAGGACATGTTTTGTAAAAATTGAATATATATGATCATTTTTTTTTTAGCTATAACCGAGTACGCAAAATCGAGGAATAAAGATTGTGTAATTGAAACAATGAGAATTTTAGGAAACTTGTCAAGATCTAAAATAACCAGAAAATATATTACAGAAAGTGAAGTTTTTGGAATCCTCATTGAATTACTAGACAGCGGTAACTATAATTTTCAAATTTATAAAATGAATAATCTTGAAATTTTATACCTTGTTAAATCCACTAGGGACAGATATAATTTTCTAATTAAAGACCTGAAGACTGACTAATTGATTCAACACAGTCGAAACTACTAATACTAAGTACAATCATAGAATTTGTACAGTAGGTTTCTTCTATAACGTTACTTTCCAATGAATACACTTTTTTTTTCGTTTTTCAATCGTCACATTCAGTGTTTACTTGGTGAACATTTTTAAATCATAAACTAAAAATGCGATTTTCTTGAAAAGTCAATTTTAGAGTGTACATTACCAGACATAAGTTGAAGGGATAAAATAGTTTTATAAGACGGTGAAATAATATTCTGGATGTTCCATTTAAAAAAATGACGTTATTGCTAATTGAAATCTCCTGAATTAATGCTTATCTAAAAAACATCCCGAACCCCAAACGAAACGTCTACTCTGTTCAGACAGTTTAGCCATCCTTTACCAAATGTATTTACCAAACAAGTTTAGTTACCTTTCACTATTTTCGAAATGTGTATCTGTGCAAATATAACAGCTTTTGTTTAAAATTTTTTTTGTATATTTTACCTTAAGTAAGTTATTGCACTTCCACACACTAATGGGCCGCCCCGTATGATGGCTTCAAAGATAATATGTGACTGAGGACTTCTGAACAGCAATGTTCTTCTTCGTTCCGTTAATTAACTAGTTTATATACTTTTTCTTACTCGAAGAAACAAAACATCGATTTTTCTTGTCAGTCTTATACTGCAGCTTGCTTCATTTCGCATATTTTCGTTATATTTTTTGGAATCAATATCTACAAATTAACTTAATATAGACATAACATCAATAGTATTTTTCTTAATAAAGTTCTGTAGTGGTTTTCAACACGCATTCTTCATAATTTTCGCCATCGGGCCTCTCCATATTGAGAATCTCATCATTCATGACTTGGACAAGCTTTTGATTTGAAGTAGGTGCAATAAACTCATAATGATTCCCTTCTTAAACTATTTCCATATTCGCTTTTGTACTCTTCGGAATAATATTCTCTAGTTCTTTCAAGATTCTTCACCAAATCTTGCCATTTTTAAACGACGTTGTGATAAGAACACCAAACGATATTTATGCTGATTATGAATGTCACAACATCTGTTTTTAGGTGCTCGTTCTCAACTGAAAACTACTGTAGGGGTATTCGTTAACTTAATGTCTGATAACAGATCCAGAACTTTATTCAAAGACAGCGGAGGAGTTGCTAAGCTGATCAAAATATTATCAACGGAATGTGGAAACGATTGGTCATTGGAAAATCTAATATGCCAAGTGCTGTGGAATTATTGTATCGACATAGTTGACCTACACGAGCTTTTTTCTGATTCGGAAATACATAAATTACTAGTCTTGTTAGCAGATCACTTGGGTAAGTATTACAAAAAGAAACTAGGAAACTATAATTATTAATATATCATTCAACGAACAAATAATGGTTTGTATTTCTGATTCTAGATGAAGAAAAGATATTCGGCATCGAAGAGCATACGGAAGATATGAATGTCTTCGTTACACAAGATTACTTAATCTGGGAAGAATTCGCAAACGTAGCAACGAACTTATTGGAAAAAATCGAATTTTTCTTAGACACATTTGACCAAATAACACACGTAGACAAATCTCCGGTGGAAAATCTAAAAACTAAAGACTCTAGCACTAATATTAGTTTATCTGCTTGGTAAAAGTTAAGAAATATTTTCACAAATCCAAAATGATAATTCCATAAAAAGATTGGGTTCTTATCTAATCAGATGTAGGCATTGATAAGTTGTTAAGAAAATATAACACCAAAGATATTCAACTAGTCCTATTTATGTGTAGTTTATATTAGCATCATCTCGATAAATCAATTGGCAAGTAATTCTTTTAAAATGGTTTATATCCTATTTCAAAAAATTTGAATATGTTTAAGTGTATGATTTGGAAAGAACTTTCGGAAAGTGTATTTTATAAAGATAATTTCAAAAGTTATACGAGAACTATTCGCCCTTTAATTGAATATTAAAGAGCGACCAAAAGATTACTTTTTTACAGTCACCAAACAATTTGAAGCAATTATCTTAGCGGTAGACAAACTTTAATTCCTTCGCATAGATACCTCGGGGTACTACGGTCTTCTATATATTTAAACTTTAATTGAACACAATTTACGTATTATTGAAATGTTATTCTGGATTTTCCAAAAGAATTTGATTTGGTAACGATGAATTCTGATTAAAATTTTATAGTTTAGTCATGATGTTCGCTATTTATCACGTTGGATTTAAGCAATTCTGATTTTATAATAAATGAATAATTACTATACAGTAATTCCCCGGACTTAAGCGGTAGGTGGGTCGGAGCGATTGCCGTGTAAGTCGAATTCCACGCGGAACACCTGTTTAAACCTGTCGCAAACTGAACACTGAGAGGGCGGAGCGAGAGAGCCGTTTCGCGCGGCAATCAAAATGAAAAAACGGGGTATCGTAAGTCGGGGTATTATTGTACATGAAATAAATTTCTATTAGGTATACAGAGTGAGTTTTATGTATGGAACGCCTCAATTATCTCGGAAACGGTACAATTTTCATAAATTTTTGTGCACAACGGTCTTGTGGTACTACGGGTATTATTGTGGTATTTACATTGTTGTCAGATCTTTCCTTTTTCCAAAAATATAATGAACTTTGTTATTTCAAATGAGTCACCCTATATATTTTGTGTTTTTAGAAATCTTTAAGAAATACTGATTATTTATTTCGAAGTTATAGCTACATTTACAGTATCTGCACCAAAGTTGAATGAATATTGTACATTTAGATGGCTACGATTGAATAAACTCGTTTAATTTGAATATTATTTAATAATTTATGTGCTAATACAAATCTCGTAACAAGGTCTAGTGTCAGTAAGTTTTTCCATTATTAGGGCTGCAAACTCTTCACGTATATCAAAATCGTCATCTGACATCTCTTGAACCAACCTTACTTGGTATGGATGGAATTTATTACCACGTAAAATTTTCATTGCGAATGTTTGCAAAAGTTTCCTGGATACTTGTCTAGTACTCAAGTGTGGATCGTCCTCTAACAGAACACAAACATCTAAATATTTGTTTTCAGTTTTTCTACGCCCTGATTTGGATAAATCTTTCACTGAACCAATTTCGTTAAACTTTTTTACTTATTCACTAACAGTAGATCTTGTTATGGGATTTCGGTTAGGATATAAATTATTAATGATATTACATGTTTCTTGTTTACTTCTACGCCTATTAAAATATCAATTCGTTATTTTTCAGATAAACGATCTATTGTTACTTTTAATAAAGTTCAACAATAATAATTTATTAAAACGTCAAATTTGTTATTGTAGCAGTCATAGCCACCTAAATATATTATTTTAATTTCGGCAGAGATAACGCAAATGTAGGTTAAACTCCGAAATTGTGGTATAGGGAACATGAGATGAAAAATAATAAGTATTTCTTAAGGATTTCGAAAATCAATTAGAAATAACAAAGTTCATGATTTTTCCAGAAAAAGGAAAGATCTGACAACAATGTAAATATCACTATAATACCGGCCGTGTCACAAGACCCTTGTACGAAAAAATTTATAAAAATCGTACAAGTAATTTTACATATAATATTTGTTTGAGATTTACAGGAAAATTATCATTTTTATCTCAAATGTTTTGCTGTCTTTTGCTTATTTGTCATCTTTTTTGCTACATTTATGACTTTGACGTGGTAAAGATGGAATATCACCATTTGTGAGAAGTTTCCATTTTAATTCAAATTTCCCCTGGGAAAAAATAGTTGTTATAATTTTAAAGATATTCATGTGGGAGCATTGTTGATATTATTGTTCTATTTTGTTGCTTCTTTCATATTTTATATAAAAGTTGTATTTATATATTTATATTATACAAAAAATATATCAATAACTTATATCCCTATATCGAGTTTTTTTTAATTCACCCTTCTTAGAATATTCAGTTTGCAGGATATTCACACATAAATCGCAAATAAATTAAGAGAGAAAAATGGCTCTCGTTTTCATACGAGCTAAACTTAAACCTTCTTATATCAATATAAAATATCTATTATATGTTGTTGCTATCATAGATCTATTTAGAAATGATTTGATGTTTAATTTGTGCAGGTGTGACCGTTCATGGCAGAACAACAGTGATGACAATCTCAACAAGGGTATATAATAGTCAATGCACTTAAAAACAGATTATGTTAACTGTGACATACTGAAGCTTGATGTGATTATTTTCAATTTATAGATCCCTTTAAAAGCACACATTACGGTGATTTCAGCTAGAATAAATATTTTCTTAAAAAATCAATATTTTAATGTATCTTCATTTTAACAGTCCGAAAAGTAAAATCTCAATCCTGCGTGTAAAGATTTCAGAGGCGGTGTGTTTCTGAGGAAACCGGCCATAGGATTTCTCATGTTACCATTTAAAAATAATATTTCACTTTTTTTCAAATAGTATAAAGATTTTTAGTCAAATTAATTTATAATTCGTGGAGCTCTTTAATTTTATTAATAATACTGCCATAGAGATACTTACAGAGTAGTGCACAAATTGATCAAAGTTAAAAGTTATTTTGTTTGTTTATGGAAGTATATCACCAATTATAAAATTCAATATTATTTTCTGTACATAGTTAGTTAGTTTCATACATTTCTAGCTTTCTTGTAATATAAAGTTACAGTTCATGAGATTTATGATGATTCACAAATACCACTATCACTTAAACTTTTATTTCCGGCAGTGATTGCAATATTTTTTGAATTTTTTCTAAAATAATAGTATTATTACAAATGCAATTTTCAGGTCCATATGGTGGAACAATTAATAAATGATCATCTATTTTCAAATAATCTCCACTTTCTTTTACATCTATCATCATCTTTTTCAACCATTTTTTCACTACAGTCTTCTTGTTAACACTTTGGGGCACTGATATAATTGGTTCTAGTAAATAGCTTTCTTCAACTTCATCAGATAGTTTCTCCAAAGATTTTATAGCGTGATGCAGAATAATAACTGTCTCATGTTCATTTGCACTTTTCCAATCTGTATGAAGAACAACAGTTTTGAAAATAGGATCTATAACGTACACTACACCAATATAACTCTTTTCATTCACGGTATTTATTTGTACTTTTTTACCAAGAAGACTTCTCATAAAAATAGAATCATTATTGAATATTGAATCTTCGATATCCATATTTTAAAACATTCGCCACTATTTGAAAGTGAGGTTAACATAAATACTCCTGTCAATCCAATCGTTTTGTACACTTTGGAATTATAATTGCTTTGTCTATTGTACCTTGTACTATTAACAATAATGGGAAACGCTTTATTACTTAATATATTTTAGATTCATCCGATGACGAAATGTAGAGCCACCGTTTCTAGATTACACTTATTGCACTGCACTGGCTGTATTGACTCTAGACCCAGTGCAAGCAGTATAGTGAACTGAGTGAACTAGTTCTCTTGCACTGCTACTAAGAACAGCGACACTAACTCTAGTTCTGCTATAAAGAGCGCTTAAATGTACACCTCCTGAACTAGTTCTGTCAGTGCAGCCACCAAGAGCAAACCTCTTGAGTATTACATCCATAGAGATATTACCAATATCTGTGATATCTCTATGATTGCAGCACACTTAACTTTTATATTCTACTATTTGTGATTCACCGACTTCCCATTCTATTTGTACGCCTCTAATGGTGACATTGTCATCAAGTTTTCGTAAAGTATTTGTACCAAATCAACTCATAAAAATGACTGCTTCGGTACCAGTTATTCACCACAACGTTGAATCTGTTTTAAACGTTTTAGAACTGCCTGAGGTAAGTAGTTTTTTGTACAGATCACACTAAAAATGTTTACTATATATATTGAGTGAATATTTGAGGTAGTCAGAATAGTGTTGAATCATCAATATTCTTGATTTGAAATCTTTCTGAGAATCAATTACAAAATACTTATTGTACTGAATAATAAAGATGTTCATTTGAAAACAATCATGTTATTATCTATTTTAGAACAAAGAAATTGCTGCAGTTCAGGAATTGTTAAAAATTTATGAAGCAGCTAAAATTTCAAAGGAGAAGAATGATGCTTGTGGAGAAGTTAAACAACATCCTTTAATTATCTTTGAAGGTTTGGATGGTTCAGGTAAAATGTGTCATATATCATTTCCATATGATTCATTAGGTTAAATTGCTAGAAATTGTTTTAAATAAACGACTTTTCCGAAATAACACAGTTCAATGATAGAATATTTGAGAAAGTATTCTAATTTTCTATCGTCTATTCCAGTGTGTATTCTGGTCAAGAATGTCTCCAGTCAGTTTTTGATTTTTTTTGGTATAGTTATGCATATAACGGCACCAACCAGAATAACTGAGACCAGTTCTAGTACTATAGACTATGCCGTCTCATCATATAATCCAGAATCCCCCGCTGAAAGTAATGCTACACAGCTCAATTGCTTCATTATGTATGATGAAATTTGTTTTCTTAACGACCACCAAACGAATCTCGAGAGTTAACACTGAATAGCACCAAATAATCGAAGACCAAGAATGCTCAGCATTATTCTCATTAATTAATTGTCAGACCTTGTAATATTGAATATTCTATGTTATTACATTTTTTGTAGGTAAATCTACTGTCGGTTTCAAGTTTGCTAAGAAAATTGATGGTGTGAAATGGCAAACACCTCCTAAAAGTATACAGCATCTTCGAAGCATATGTGATAAAAATAAAAAGTTAAATGCCGCCTATTACTCTTTGGGAAATTATATTGCAGGTTTAGAAGTACAGAAAATTCTAAAAAACAGGCCGGTAGTGATGGACAGGTAAGTTTTGTGATGTATTTTATTATGTTTCTTTTGAAGTGGCTGTAATTAGTTAATTAAAAATTGTTTTTATCGAAGTGTCAAACAGAAATTGAGGGAGACTTTTTTGCATTTTGTGAAATGTCGGATACTCACAATTACATTGTGTGATGTGCATCCAAAGTATCATATACATTTTCTAACAATTTCACAGTATTTATTTTCACTTAATGATTAGGAGAGAATACCTGATTTTTCGGGCTGTCCATATTTTAAATGAGCTATTTAAACCCTCTCCGTTAAAAAATTCTTCCAATCCCTTTGTATATTGGAAGTTATCAGAGATAATTCTCCCAGTTTTTTATTTTTCTTTTGAAACAAAGTGGTTTCACTGACTGGGGCCATAATTTGTTATCCAAAAATCATTTTGTTACTCGTGTCCCGCGACGCGACATTGAGCTGCGGCAGCCATTTTGCATACTTCGAAACGAAAATAGCTACGAATACAGGCCTGATGGCATATTTTGTTTGCTAATTTGTTACTTTAACATGGTGTGCATACACACACAACTCACAATCAATTTTCAACTGATTAGATTTATATATATAATAAAAAAATATACACAATCAAAAAAATCAAAATATCTATACAATTAATTGTAGGTATAAGGAATAATTGATGAAAAAAGAAATATATTGGTAATACTTTTTTATACTCACATAAAATTCATTTGAATAAAACGAGAAAATAATGAATTATTATTTTATTTATTCACCCTGTATTAGATTTAATAAATAATTGTCCAGAATGTTTACTGCTATTCGAATGCTTTAGTCACAACAGATCTTCATTGAATTTCACTTACATTGCATCAAGATATTGAACTTGTTACGATTTTAATGGAAAATTTTATTTTTGCCTCTCTTATTATATATCATGTTGTTCAGAGATGGTAAAATTATAAACTAAACATTTTATAGATATTGGCATTCCACAGCAGCTTTTGGTATAGCTCAAGCAGTTAATGACAATCCAGATTTTTCAATGCCTCCACAAGGTGATAAAATGTATTGTTGGCCAGAAGATTTATTCAAACCAGACATAGTAATTTTCTTGGATGTTAATGAAAATGTTAGATTACAGCGAATCTCTAGAAGAAAGGAGTTTACTCCACAAGAAGACTTGCTCAGTTCTTCTGAGGAATTTAGAAACAAGTGAGTAAGATGTATATATCAAATAATATTAACACATTTCAGGCACGAAAAGAATCGGTCATTTTAATAACCTCCAAGTCAAATTTTTTTCCAAAATGTTTTTTTTTACTGCGTATTCTGGGTAAAAACCACATAGTCAATGCATTCCTTCCTTTTTCAATAATACCACGTGAAAGACGTTCATTGCGTAAACAACTAGTCAGTGACCTTAGAGATTTTTGCATACACTATTAGATGGATAAATTATAACAATTTTTTGATAATAAAGCATTTATCTCTCTCTATTTAGTTTGTCCAAAATTTTCAGCTGTACATTTATTCAGTATTTTTTGTTTCAGTGTTATTTTGGCGTACAGGAATATGTGTGACCCAGAAGTGATTTTCATCGATGGAAATCACACTATTGAATCTGAGTGTTCCGAAATCTTAAAAAGCGTCAAGCATTTATTATGTACTGAATAATAAAGATATTTTTTTCTCATCTCCTACACTATTCTTAGTAAAAAATTATTTTGCTCCTCCGAGGGAAAAGAATTCGAAAATACGATATTGATAATTTTTTTTTTACTCATTATCTCTACTTTACATTCAAAATTCCATATCGAAGGTGGTTATTTTTGCCTTTTAATGAAAATAAGTAAATTATGATACTGCTATTTTTATATTTATGTACAATTATTAAGTAAAGAAATATAATTAATACATCCAAAGACAATCTGTTCAAATGAAGAAAAATATTGGAAAGGGAAATAATTATAGAAAGAAATTCGAATAGACATTTAATTCTAATTGAAGTGCAGTTACAATTATTTCATATAATAATATACTGAGTGAAAACTTCAGAGTCAAAGGCATCTAATCTATGATTTTTTTTAACATTCAAAGTTAAAAGCATCTAATCTTTGGAAATAAAAATTTTTATTTAGATATAGTTCGTATTATGAGAATAGCTTCACCTAATTGACGTATCTATTTCACAAAATATGACCAAGTATAATTTTAATTTCCAAATATTCATATTTAGGACAAATATTTATTGTTCCCGACATCATGTATGTTTCAGATGTTGAAACAGTTCATTTAAGTTCGGAGAGAACAGCCGCCACACTGTAGGCCGCTTTGGCTAACTACAACAAATACAATTATGATTATTAATATTTTAGAAGGATCCGAATTCCATTTATGTGAGCGTCATCTAAAGACAAACTATAGTTCTTCCAATATTAATTGCAGAATACCGTTATATGAGAATCAATCAATATTTCACAAATACGCGTGGCACTCATAACAAATTAAGAAATTAAAAATAATGTTTACTCCCCGTATAATAATCGGTAAACATCTAACAAACCGTCAGTGTACGTGGACTTGTTGAATGTTGAAATTTTCTTTTGCACTACCCCATACACATTCAAGAACTTTTGGAAACTCATCTTATCTTTATCCCACGATAATTCAAAATCCTATCAAACTTATTTAGTTTATCCTCCTCCCGATTGAAGCGAACAATGGTTACTAGTGTTTTTATGACACATGTAGATTTATCAGTACATCAATTATAAGAACAAGGAATAGATTAACACGAGAGAAGTTTCTTTAGCGTCTGCACCATAAGTGGAAATTGTGTATATAGAGGTCGTAATATTTGGTGTCGATTTGTTTTTGGTTTAACTATTGCCAAAGTATTAATAATAAGAGCTCACCTGTGTTAAAAATAAATGGTTTGTAGAAATTAAATTGTAAAATGATATCTCCCAAGGGTCCATTATATTGGTTATTATTATTAATAATGTTTTCCTGTTTTTTGTATTCCAATCGGTCCAAGGACTCTCGTATAATATGTCTCGTAGTTTTATTGACTAAAAAATAATTGTGAGATCCAAGATCTGCTTGACTATTTTATTATATATATATATTTGGCAGTATTTATTAGATCAGTCATTCGTCAGCCATTTTCCCTCATGTCAGTAACTAGTAAGAAAAAATAATGGAAGCTGTATAAGGACTGTAGCGACTGAGGTAGCGAATAATAAATTTTTTTACAGTCATTTTTCGAATGAATGTCCTATTTTGTGAAACGTATTGGAAATGTCACATACCTAACATCCTTTCAAATCAAATGTGAGAGGAGCATTTTATAAGGATTGTACTGTTGGACGGCAAACATCATGGTTAATTTATCACCATAAATAGCAAATAATTGCAGATAGTTTAGCTTCGATAACGAGAATATAGACGGAAATTTATTAAACGTTTAATGAACATATTATAGTACGAGATAAATGTGAATGGAAATTGGAGAAATTACTAAAAGAAAACCATCAGAGAGCCCTAGGATAAGCATAACATCATCAAAATGCCAAACTTTTTCCTGTATATCGAGCGCTTCTGGTAAACTGGTTCTCTGAAAGTTCCAAAACCCTATAAAATGAGATTAACATGAATTGGATATAATATTGAGGAATATCAATATTGTACTGACACACTACTCATTCCATCTACGACTATATTTATAATTACCTGATCTGAGATAGCTTGACCACTGATGTTCAATAATACCGAAATCAAAATGAAAGTTACAATCACCAAATGCATTTTGAAGGATTTTGATTGATGGGTATTCTGAAAAAACATAACAATCAACGTTCACCATTGATAAGTATTGGTTGGTATAGGTAATAGATAGTTGGCATGGAAAAGTTTACTTTGGTACTTAGAACGTTCAAAAAATTTGTTGAAAATCTTCCATTTTGTGTTATAATCAAACGTGCTTTTTCTCATTAACCTTAAATATAAAAACTGTAGTAGATCAATATCCATTATGTCTTATAATGGATACTGAAATACCAGCTGTCTACAATTATATCAGAGCAGATATTCTTGAATTAAAACTACTCCATCCTTGTCAATATGCATATCAAATAGGCAAATCTACAATAAAAGTAAACGTTGTATGTACTTTCTTACACGACCTAAAAGTGGCCTTAACAATACTCCACATCAAAACAGTATTAGACACGAGGGGAGTCCAAAGGACAACCTCCAGATAAATTATACAACTACTGTATACTAAAACATTACAAATAAAAGTATGGCCAAATTATTTAATACAAACAAGTGAAATGATCGCGGCACGAAAAATAAAATTACCCTGCAATTGATTCCGGGACACACCGGGATGGAAGGAAACGAAATAACTGACATACTCGCTAAAGCAAGGACTGACGAACCCTTCATAGGACCTGAAGTATAAGCTTCAGAACAATAGAAATAGCGTTAGAAAAAAAGATAGATAAAAGCAAAACAAATTACTGGGATAATCTACAGTGATTAAGATAGGCAAAGAGTCTCCTTGGAAACTATAACCAGAGAAAATCTGAATCTGAATGTATCAACATAAGTAAGAACAATCTACAAATACTAACAGGAATCCTATCGAGACACCGTCAGCTCAAGGGACACCCGAAGATGAAAATAATACAGCGTGCAGATTGTGTTGTGCAGAGGAGAAAACCTTTATCTACATTCTCTCGAATTTTGAGACATTATGGAACTCCATAGAACTGCACTTGGGAGCGTATGAAATAGAAGACGAAGATTTATAATTGTTACTTAATCGAACTGTGAAATAAAGAGTTACCTATTACTTTTAATATCATTTACTACACCCTTCCATAACTTAATATTATTACTTATTTATATTATAACTTTCATTCATTTTAAAACTTACGTTTCTTATATGGTAAATACACATTATTGAAGTCATTGCTCCTGTTGTACTCAATAAAATTATAGTGACTTTCTGAAACGTCTTGATACTGTCGACTGCTCTGAAAATTATGAATTATTCAAGCATGGATAACAATCTCAACAAAAAATAATTTATAAGCTTAGTTTAACGTATTTTTATGACTAATTCATTCAAATTCATATTTTTTGGAAATCCATCGCACTTCAAAAAATATTCCTTGATATTCCACTTTACGTATTGGTATCTATTTTCCCTCATTTATGTTTTTCCTATTACTGTACTGGACAAGTTCAGGTAAATGAGGATCCTAAATCACAGTTTCCGAACGTCATGTTCAATTTTCAGTGGAAATTTCAAATCTGAAACATTATGTACTTGAACTTTTGTGAGTTAATTCTTCCATGATATTTATTCAGTATATTCATCCACCGGTCTACTAGGATAGAAAAAATTATAACATATGATTACGAGGCGATTTACTCGATCAGTTTCCGAATAACAATGAACGTGATCCGGGTTAGTTTCCGAAAATTTAAATCATGATCGGGTTAACCTGATCAATGTTTCCGAAAAGTCTCCTTTTCATCTCTTTCGATTGGTTTCGAGGCCTCATTCTACCCTTTCTTTGAAATTCTCTAATGAAAATTTGGATAAAAGAGAAGATAATTAGCTAATTATAGGTAACAATGTGGATAGTCTCACTACTGGCACCTCTTTTATGAAGAGATAGACTAAAACTTGAGAAATGGAAAATACGCGGAATTTTAATTTTTTTACATTTTACCTTAAAACACCAATATTTTCTTCGTTTTAAGAATCGGCCCTTCTGGATGGTATGTCCTGAGAGAATTGTGAAGCCCCCAATTGGAAAAAAGTAAAAAGAAATTGTACACAAACTTTGTGTTGAATTGAAAGTGAAAAAAAGGTTTTCATGCATCTCCAAAATATCTCTCAAATACAGAATTTCTAGCAGTATATAATTTGTTTCGATGTCTTTATCGTAACTTCTTCTATGTTGAAATATGTCATATATCATCGAACTCTTAAGCCACTAATCGTAGTGTTCCCGACTAGAATGCTAATAAAGTATATCTTCCTCCTTTCATCGTAAAAAAATCATATTTGAAATTTTTTATGACCAAATTGGTAAAATATGTTCCCACTCATTCCCATTGCTATAATACTTTATTGCTAACAATTTACTAACCTTTTAAAACACGAACGATATTTGACAACATTTAAAAGATGTTCGTGGATTAGTTCTTGATCTCTTCCATTCTTCGTATGTATATTCAATTTCTTGTGTAAATTTTGTATAACATACTCATTGAGCCACATCAATTGTAATTGTATGTGAAATGTGAAATAAATGAAAAACAGCACTGGCTGAACGATTGCTAAACCAGCTAAAATAAAATTTATTATTACAGTAACTGGGAATAATTATTTTGTGGTATACGCAATAATTAGATAAACCATCCTTCCTAACAGCAATTACACAGGGCAAGTATGATAGCAAGTAGGGCTCCCGCTGACAAGACTAAGTTCAATCAGGCAACTTGTGCTGTTGAATTTGAAAATGAAGGACTATTGTAATAACGTAATCGGAAGAAGTGTGTGAGCTCGATAAAAAATAAAGTAGACTGCAAAAATAAAACCAATTGAAGATGTTCATAGTTCAAAGGGAAGAATACTGTTTCACTCATCTACCATATAGTCCCCCTGTGACTACTGGCTATTCGCTGATCTCAAAAAAATGGTCGCAGGTAAGAAATTCAGCTCAAATGAAAAAGCCATTTCTGGAACTGTTTATAACAGTGAAATTAAATTTTCTAAAAGCACCACCAAAAGTGATATTAAGATACATGCACTGCCAAATGTTACTTCAATATTATGCACGTTTCATTATTGCAAATATACCAATTGAAGGGGATTAAGTTTTTTAGTCTTTAGATGAGGTACACCAATTTGATGTGATGCGAAAGAGTAAGGTACATTTTTTCATTTCCCCAGAGTAAATTAATTTTTACTTATTAATACTGACTGTAGAAGGATGTATTAGTCTCACGTCACGTGCACAATTTCAAGATAAAGATATTAAGAAAAATACTAACTCGACACAAACACTGAATCATGACAATGTTTCAATATTATTTTTTGTTCAGTAGAAACAAAGAATCAGTTTAGTCAATGTTGCATAGCTTCATCAAAAGAAAATCTTGACCCAAAATACATTATATTGTCAGGGTTGATATTGTGGATATCAGGGAAAAGTTGAGCCAAATTAATTCATGTATTCTTTTCATAAACAAAGTTATCCACTTGTTTTGTCATTTCACCATCATACTTCAACGAATTTGAACTTTATGTCCGTATTCATAAATCGGGAGGTGTTTATTTGAGCAGTAGACATAAAATCATAACCAAAATGAATAGCATTATTACTTATATGAATATAAGTGGAAAGACATTCATTTTAGTACTCACCTGCTATTAAACATGGAAACATCAGCAATATATAAATAAAAGTGGGACCGTCGCCATAAAATCTCTTAACAGTATAAAATGTGAAATTTTCGAATCCATCATCAATGAGTAAAGGTAAACATGAAAGATGAACGCATACGCTTAATATTGATATCACTACCGATAAAGTATTATACATTCTTGCCTTTTTCAAAATTTTCATCTCAAATGCTGTACTTTGCGTTTCTAGGACTTTTGAAATATTATACAAAGTTGATGTAACTATTTCCGATTTTGACATAAAGTTTGCTGAAATAATAAGACCAGCGCATCCCTGAAATTATTATTGAATATCAAAAATATGCAAGACAAGAAATGATTGTTGAGGAATTTGATCGGAAATTTGCAATCTTATTCATAATTGAGAGTGTAAAATAAAATATACTCACTGACTGTAAAAAGCAGTATGGCGTGAAGTACTCTATGAAAATGTCTAGGTTTGTGCCATTTGCTAATAGATATAGTCCAGGAAGCAAAAAAGCTATTTCAATTAGGACAAAAATGGATAAGTACATATATTCTATTATCCAAAAATTATTTTTATTTTGTCCTAATGTTTCTACTTTTAACATCAATTTAACAGGGTCATCTGAAAAATGGTGATATAATTAATACGAATCAGGCAGTATTTTATGTCATAGAAAAGATAAAGGATCTCGAATTCTTATACAATTAACACAATACAACAAGGTAAATTTTTTTCTTTTCCTTGGTCTCAAATTACAAACATAGCAAAATATTTTTCTTAGACGAGAAAACAGATTCTTGTTTTCTTGCGGATTTTTGGTTTCTAAGGATATTGGGCGGAAATAGTCTTATACCGAAAGGTAGGTGGGCCTTCGCCGTCGTGGCTCTGACCTGGAGTCGTTTTTGCTCCTCTAGTTTGGTACTTAAGAGGATTAATATATTTTCATTAACAAACAATTTTTGGAGTGAAACTTTTTACGAGACAGTACATGAGTCTTGGTATGTGAATTAACTCGTAGAGCTAACGATTTTGTTCAAGCGGTATTCATTTTAATTCTCATAAAAATTGGGATTAGTTCAGATTCGTAAAAAATATCAGAAATTACTGTCAAACCGTCAACGATTTTACTAAACGTGATTTACGATATAAATTGGAAACAGGAATAAAAATATTAGATTTTCTGATATGACAATTTCAAGTGATCATTATTTATATTAGAATGAAAACTCAATTTGATATAAAAGATAATTTGTTTAGGAATGTTTATATGATTAATAGCTATAGAACTTTATCATGAATATATTGCTGAAGTGATCAAATATCGTTTTGAACATAATCAATAACGTTTAATCAAATAAATTATTCAGTAACTTCAACAAATACAACAACAAAGCTCACTTCACGTACAAATTAGACGAAAAAAAATAAATGATTTAAAGGGTGATTCATTCAGGATGAACTCTGAACTTCTTATCATCCCTATGTAATTTTTTGTACAATTTAAGCTAATTATGGACCATAATGATATTGCAATGACCTTTTTTTATTCATGGTAAACATTGATATTGTTTTTTTTTGCAATATTTGTGTGAGATATATTGAGTTGATAAGTGATATTTTGAATTTTTTTTTTTTATATAAGAACTATAATATCCTCAATGGATCACCTTTTATATCAATAACTTTTTAGATTGTTCTTATAGTGGAGTTTATTGTTATAATTCTAAAAGGCAATGATTAATTAATTTGACGTTATCAATTATTTTTTGAACGATTTTTGATTACTTCAGCAATATAATAAATTCAGAAAACATTTTTTTAACTATTGATCTTATAGAAACTCCTTGACAAAGTATCTTTTTTAACTAATTGAGTTTTTATCCAATTTATATGGGTAGTTATAATCGTTATATCTAAAACATTGTTTTACGAGGTATTTTCACTATGTAGCTGCGTATCTTTCAGTGACAACTCTACGATCGCAGTTCTAAACATGTGTGGCAGTTATTTCTCAAGCAGAAGAAATTTACGCCATCTTCAAATCGCCACTATTGATGTGCTCCCAGAGATGTAATTTGTTTTTCAATAGCAAAGAATGTTAAGTCGGCAAATCCTCAAGGTAAACAGACAAAATGAATGTTGCAATAATTGGAAATTCGTCTTAAGTTCGTTTGAAGAGGAGCTTAAACAACAAACAACTGAAGACGCTAAGCCTAGCAGATAATGTGGCGTGCAGATTTCGTTGCACAGAGGACGAAACCTCTATTCATTCTCTCAAAATACTACATAACTCCAGAGCACTACACCTGGGTGCGTATGAGAGAGAAGACAAAGATCTCTGGCAATTAAAGCCATCCCACATTCTTGACTTTTTAAATGAAGTGGTATTGATCGATCATCTGTAAGCACAGGGTTCTCCAGTATCACAGCAAGATGAAACTTCCCGTTTTTTTGCATTTTTTGAGAAAATTTACCATAGTAATGTATATTTTCTCACACGATCAAAAAGTGACGACCAAAAAGCCTACCGACTTTGATTTGAAGATTTGACGTGGAGATCGGCAGTAAAGTGGAACATTAATACCGATTGATCGATAGAATACGACAGTGAAATCGCTTTTCATTGCCTAAGCACTGAAGTAACTGAACTGTCATCAGTTTCATGTTCGACTGCAATAGATTACACGTCAACCAGCTCACAACCTTTTAATATAAGAAGAAATTCGATTTGCACTCTGATTTTTGGAAAATAATCACATTATTCAGCTATGTAATTAAACGCGGCACTCGTGACCTCTTCAGCTAGCCTCAATTCCAAGTTTTTTTGAATCTGGGCGATTTCTAAAAAAATATAATATGTAATGCAGTATTAACGTTTCGTTTTATCTCATTAACTTAAACATAATTATTGATGATACTTGATTGGTGTAACACTATTTGAGATTATTTTGCCTTGTATTGAAAAGCATAGACAAAATTTGCTTACACAGACATTGCTACTTAAGTTTTGAGTAATGGCAACATTGACGTGATTATATCAAATTTGACATTAACATCATAAATTTTTAATGGTGAATGTACTCAAAACGTGTTGCCATACGAGTGCTATTTGAGATACTTAAAACATTCATCTTGGTCAAAAAATAGAATCAAATCGCATTTTCGTGCGATTATTTTATTCGACTTCAAATTTTTATTAAACCAACAACAGTTTGTCGATTAACTTGCTTCGACTTTTGGTGATAAGGAACACTTCGATCCACCGTGTTTCGTTGGTTTTCAGAATTCAATCGTGGTCACCGTGAGATTGAGACTTTAGATCTACTCGCATACATCCAATATTACATTATATTCAGCTGCTAGGAAAATATGTTCGGGTTAGGTTGGATACCGCATAATTTGTCAATCACTTAAAAAAAGCTCATATCGAATGGTGCAAAGAAATGCTGAGAAAACTTAATTGCAGTGCTTCAAAAGACATCCTTAATATCGTGATAAGCAACAAATTATGAATTTATGCATATGAACCTTAAACTAAACAACAATCGACTGTATGGGTTTCTCAAGACGAGCCAAATCAAAAAAAAATTTGTTCGCGTACGAAGCACTTCGAAGTCACCTGTTTTTTCGGAATAATTGGGCCACCGAGCAAGTAGAATGCTCAATCCTTAATGGTATACCAGCGTTTGTTTGCCAGAAATATTCGATAATATCAGTAAAACCAATCGCAGAAAACAAATCATTCTTCATCACGACAAAGCGATCTCTCATAAATCAGTTCATACAAAAACGTTTTTGAAGAGAGAAACCAAGGAATTGATGGGTCATCCGTCATACAATTCATGTTTGGCATCAACTGATTTCTTTTTATTTCCGTAGATCGAACATTGCTAGTTCAACGTTTTTCTACACCCAAAGAAGAGGGGTTGATACGTTCAAATCACATGCTTTGTAGTCCCTTCAATCAGAATGCAAAAATACTTCGAAAATTTGTTCAAACATATGCAAAAGTGTATTTATCTTAATGGAAAATATTTTGAAAAATAATGAAGCCATATCCAATTATAAATATTTTTTTTGTCCGTCTCAAAACCTAAGTAGCAACTCTCGTATTTATTGTTACTTTTTCATTTAAGTAAAGTAATTTTCTCAACGACTTAATGTTCATATATCAGGTGAAGCGATTTTTGTTATTTTGTTGTTAATAAAGATTTTTTTCAAAATCTCCAATTTGAACTATATACCATAAAGTATAGATACCAGGAGTCCGAAGAACTGCATCAATTTGGGGATCAGATATGTCGCCGCTACTTCAATAAGGGATACAACATTTTTTAATAAAAATAATTTGAACAAAATGAATTAATATTATATATTTTATTCAATTTATTTCTACATTGACGAGCCAGGTTAGTCAGTTCGTAGTTACATACATACAAAAGATAACAAAGTTACGAGAAAATGTAGAACGTTATTTGACAAGAATTTTGTTGATTAGGTTGACAAATTTATTGCTATCATATGAATAAAAATTTGTCGTGCCTTACAGCAGGAGGTCTAATATTTCTATACTTTTTAAGAAGGTCAACAATATTGACACCAGCAATATTTCCAGCAGTGGCCACAAATTCGCGAGTAATTTGTGTTTTGCTTTCTGGAATTGTAATTTTAAAAAAGGTACCTACCTACATCAAATACGTCTCCTTCTCGTAGGAAAGTTAGTTCAGCCTTCCTGTAGGCTCTCGAAATCCCTATTATCATTGCGACCCAATAAACAAATTCATTAAATAATAAATTGTAAACATATCGTAAATTGAGTTGTACTTTTGCAAATAGAAATATCTCGTATCATGGCATCATGCTGACCAACCATGCCGATATCGACGGTTTTGCGCAAGGTGAGTTCAGTCCACAAAGTCGACGTCTTCAATGCTTTCACATTCTCAAAATAAGCAAGTAGTATTTTTCCGTTGATGCTCTTTATATTTTTCAAATTGCACCATTTTTTGAATTTGTGGTAGGTCAGGGTGTATCTACTTACTTCATAATTTTTTAGCTACTAAACTACCCACTACACCATTTGCATTTACTCTCTTACTTCAAATGGAATGCCTAATTCGCTATCTGAAGACATTTCAAGTAATTACTTCTGACCTGTTTTGACTTATTGACTTTTATTCACTCACCGTAAAGTTACTTGCTTCAGGTGAGATAGACAATCTCATGTTCGTATTTTCAAATGTTAATGCAGCTCACAAAATATGCAGTCATTCATTAAAACTTTCTACACTTATTCGAAAATATTGGAAAAAACCTTTGTTGCAATTTATGAAACATAATGTAAAATTTTCCGCTTATTAACCTGTCACTCCTAAAGGGATGTACATATTATTCTTTTCACCATATTTTCTGTTATGTCTGTTATGTTATATCATAAGAATTTGTAAATAATGACTGTCTCTCCCAAATCCACATCGATAAATGACTCTTGTATTTCAAAAATATTTACTAACTATTATTCGCCGTGAGCGCATTCCGATTCTAAGAAACGATAAAAAGTGACAAAAACTTTATTTGCACATTGATAAAAGACATCAATGCGCTCAGAAGTTCATTCTATTTACATTTTGTCACCTTCTGTACGTTTGTCTGTTCGCAATATCTTTATAAAATGGTATTACATAATAGGAGAGTAATAGAAGGTGGGCTTAATAATTAATATTAATGGTTTATTGCAAGAAATTCTATCAGCCACATAATGATTCTAACCAAAGTTTAATATATTTGTTGAAATTTAATAATAGATACGCAAAAATGATCTCGAAAGCCTTTCGCGGATCGCGATCCACAAGGATTGTACAGCCTTATATTCTATGTGTAATTATATAAATAACGTTATCATCGATTGAACTAAAAAGCAAAAGGATTGAATGATGAATATCAAACTCACCCCTCATGTCGAAGCAATTTATATATCGGACTGACAACTGAGAAGTTTCCAATAGAAATGGAGATATTCATTCCTCCAAGCCTGGTCATCATCGCTTCTAATATTGCTTTATTCATTAACGATCGACATATAGAAGAATATTAAATAGATTTTTTTTTTAACTAGGAAAAAAAGATTTTTTTGTCATTTTTATAACCAAGGGGTTAACCTTATAAAAATGACAAAAAAATCTTTTGTCTCCGATTTCGCTCGAATTTTGCACGGTGCGGTATTTTGGTTTGAGAATCCCAGAAAAGCTATCAGTTTCTCCGAAAAAAAATCTTTAAGGGGAGAAAAGTCGTGAAAATTAGATTTTCACGAAAACCGTTGCTCAAATTTGAAAACTGATGTGATTTTCGGAATCTACATGAGAAAATAGAATACATGTAACCACATGTTCTTTTCGATACTTTCCTTCTTCTGATGTGATTAGATAGCTGTTTCAAAATCAAATTTGTATACAAGGTGATTCATTAAGAATGTCCAATCTCTGAACTGTAGATTCTAGACCTCAAAATATGATGATTTTGCTCAACATGCCTAATGCAAATATTGCTAGTTTAATTTAAATTTTGATTTTCGCAATAGTTTTTTAAGTTTTCACAATTTCTATTTGAAAATGGGCAATTTCACGTTTTTTATTTGCACTCTAATTTAACACTGCTAATAGAGGGCGCTAGTTACACTTGTTTGTGTTAATTAAATCAAAGTAAACTTTTTTTGGGCTAAACTTACAACTAAAATAATAAAAGAATATTAAAAAGCGTTAAATTCTACAAAAAAATGTTACTCTTGTTTGATTCTCAATCGGTTATCGAGTTATCTGCTTCTAAAAAGTTCAATTTTTTCATAAAAAAATTTTATTATTCCTTAAATATGTAACAATAACAAATTTGTAAACAAAAATAAAAAACTGCAAAGTAAAAACTGATAGCTTTTCTAGGATCCTCATATCAAAATACCCCTTCGTGCAAAATTCTAGCGAAATCGGAGACAAAAGATTTTGTCATTTTTATAACCAATGGGTTAACTTTTGAAAATTTGAAAAAATAGCATACTTCAAAAGTATCGGAAAAAATGCGTGGTTACATGTATCATATCATGGAGATTCCGAAAATCACATCAGTTTTCGAATTTGGGCAATCGTTTTCGTGTAAATCCAATTTTCACCTCTTGATTCACCCACCGCCATATGCCCGATAAGACACAAACTTTTCTCTCTACTATATAGTGATAACTGTGGTTCGGACATTCTCGCACAGAGGACGCGCGTGTTTTATAGCGCCTGTCATATCCGCAACCCGTTATACAACTCATAGATAAAATAACAACCAGTTTTAAGCACTGTGTATGACTGGTTGCCTCTCTTTAATGGTGATACTAAATCAATTATATACAAATTTGATATTTAAAAAAAAACACATCAGAAAAAGGAAAGAATCGAAAAAACAATTGGTATCATCCATTTTCTCATGGAGATTCCGAAAATCACACATTTTCCTGTTTAATTTTTACTGAAAGTGTTTTTGTAGCGCCTGTCATATCCGCAACCAGTTATACGACTCGCTTTTGATTCTCAATTCCCGATCACAAGTTTCACATTTTCTGGAGATCTAATTGTAGGGCATCTGTGAAATTGACATAGCTAAATCCTTTTCCCATACTGGTACGAGGGTCTCTGGCCATTCTAACAGATGATTCTATCAAACCACAAGGTTCAAATAATTCCCATAACTGCTCTTCTTCAGCTCCTTAAATCTCAATTGAATAATAAATATAATTAATACTTATTGAATATTCAAAAATATGTATGACATTAAAAAGACTTACAGAAATTCAAATTTCCAACAAATATTGCCTTGCACTCATTATTTTTTGTAGTAGATCCACACCAACAAACACACAAATACTTTTCTTTGAAAACATTACCATTTTGTTGTACCACATTTTGAGCATCTTCTTGTTTGACAAATCTGTAAAAAATGAAGGTAAAAAATGCCAATACTAATGAGAAAATATTAAAGCAATCAATAATAAAATTTAATATGAATTTTCATTAGTTACCTATGTTGAATCTGTTAATTAATAAATTTAGATAGCATTTGAAATAATATATCTGATTTGGAAATTAAATATTACCTTATAAAACAAAAGATAGATACACTCTTTATATCAGGATGAAATTCTTTTTAGATGGCAGCCACTTTTTTGGGTATTTTTGGATCACAACCTTTAAACCTTAATGTTTCCTCAATTGGTCCATATTTATATTTTTAAAACACTTTTGATATTTTTCTTTTTTAAAATTTATAGAAATTTTCACTATCAACTATACTATTTACAACACTGTTTGTTAATAATTTATCTTTCTTTGCCTTCATTATTTTCAGACTTTTCTTTACCTGATTTTTTTTGGACTTGAATCTGTAGTATCCTTATTCTTATTTAATTGTTCTTTTTCACCATCAACGTGCTGCCATCCATCATTTGATACTTTTTGTTTTATTTTTCATTTTATTATAAATTATTGATGAAATATTATCTACATTCTCTCCTTGTTGATTATCACTCATACCATTTTTTCTTTGCGTTTTTTGTTCCTTTTCTGTTTTCAAAATAGATTCCGAGCTACTCACTTCATTATCGTGTTAATTCATATTATTTTTACTAGTTGATAAGCATTTTTTTCTTCAGATTAGTGTTTCCTCCCTGGTTTACTTGTTTGATATCCAACTTTCTACCCTTACCTTGTTTCTTTTCGTTTAGTTTGACTGAAATTCTCTTGATTTTAATTTTATCATCAATGTTATTAAATCAGCTGTACTTCCTACAGTATAATCCATCACAAAATATGTAATTATTTTGAGTTTACACAAGAGAAAATATAAACAGAGAGAGCTTAACTTTTTGAACTATGCAATTCTTCTTTTTTCTTCAATATTAAATTCTTCTTTTTCGATCGGATATATAGTCTTCTTTTTTATTTAAATAAAATATTGGTTAGATGTTCATGGATGGAATAATAAATGTAAATTAAATTATTTCAAATATTAAGATTTGCAGGCGAAAATTCAATATTTTGGAGCTATCTCCATTAAATATGTTTAATTTTCGAAAAGAACAAGATTATATTAAGGTTAGGTTCATTTTTGGAATTAGGGTTTGTTATTGGGCTATAACAATAACTCTGTTCTATTTAGTATAATTTTAATTCTTGTATTATTCATCATTAACACTAAATTCGTAGTAGTACATATAAATCATATTTTTCATATCTATGTAAACATAATTTGATTATTTGATAGTATGTATAATAAAAAACGTTGATGGGGACAGTTGCAAGTTAAACATTAAATTTACCAGGTATTAAATAAATTATTTAATTAAATTCAAATTAGGATAACCATCATTCTGCAGGTTAAAGTTTATTCTGGAACAGCACATCTAAAGGACCTAGAGCAACTGTTTCAGGCAAATTAAAGTTATTGATCAAGTTATGGAAGACACTTCAATGTTACCATCGATGAACATGAAGTCTGAGAAGTCTCGGCTGGATCCATCTTGAAAACAAATATGAAACTTGAGCTGACAACTCTTAAATTGAAAAAAGGTGAGTATGTATCTGAATGTCTCAAATTTCATCAATATATTACTTTTCTAATTTATTCGATGTTGCATTGAACTTTGAAAAATTCTTTTTGTAAATTCATATATTTGGCAATCGTTTCATGATAGTTAGAATAATAAATCTCCATGTATTTGGTACAAATAAAAACAGAACTTAATTCGTTATATTCTTTTTTCAATAATGATTAAAGCAAAGATGTATTATAGATTTGCTTTTTTTATCAATAAATTTCTTATGCAAGTTATCAGTTTTATTATATTTCAACTGCTGTCATTAATGTTTTTGAACTCTTAAAAGTTGATCATATATCTGCCTGTTTAAATTTTTGTCTTTCATCAATTTCAGATTTAAAGAGTACCTGATGCCTCCAATGTAAAAGCAGCCAATGTTTCCATATGAAAGTGTTATCAAAGTGTCAATTCCATTACTATTCAATCCTGATGTTTCTTTTATTGAAAAAATAAATAAAGTATTAAAAATGAGTACACCAAACCAAGTGACATTTATATTAGTTGGAATATCATTTTAATATGGAATAAAAGTTCCAAAACTGTAGCATCTTATTAGTAGTTTTACATAAATGAAAGTAAGTGTGTTAATAATTCGAAAATTGTACCAATAGTTTAATCAACTATTAAATTATCAGGAGATAAAGCATGGTGGAATATGAGTATGGATTAGATTTTCTGATTCATTTAGTATCAAACTGAAAACAAAATTTCGAAATGGAAGATGCCATTTGTGCAATTTATGGGAGTTACATCTTCATGCATTGCTTACTTGTGATGGACTGTTATGGATTTCACTTGAGTAGAATTTTTTTGCAAAACTACTAGGAAACGTATAAATGATTGGTATTTTTTTGGATTATATTGTAAAATACAAATAATTGAGAAAAACCCTGTATATCATAATTAATAAAAATAATTTCAGAAATAATATAATGTGAGCCTCTGTTAAATAACAAAAATTCTTTCATCTTTTAGTTGTAAACAACTTATAATAAAATCAGGTATTGAAACAAAAAAGGAATTATTTGTATAATTGGAAATTATATTTCGGATGTAAAAAGAGATGCAAGGCAGTAATCCTCGGAGATTGCTCTGTTTCTCAATTTCCACGCATGTGCCTAAATCAAACGGCAAAACGTCGGAGCAAACGGTGGAAATGAGTTGTCGAGGTGTCGAAATTTGCTTAGGGGTATCGTAAGATACCAAAATTTCATTCCCTATGACTATTCGAAATATAGGTTTTCATTGAAACTTAGAAATGGAACTTACATTGTGGATGTACCTCGTATGAAGGAAATTCTAAAATCAGTTATTCAAATTTTTCTAAAATTTTCGGTCCGAATTATTGCATAAAATTTTGATTGAAATGATATTTTTTGTTATTTAATGAGTAAGCAGACCTTTGATCAGTTGCTGTTGGTTTTTGTACTTTTGGGAATTCTAGGAATATTTTATTGAGATTAATACAGTTACAGATATTAATTAATGAAGAAAAATAGTTTGAATTAATTTTTGAATAACTTTTTTAACATTCAGAAAGTTTTAACAAACATCCAATTAAACTTACAAAACAATGTTTTCGAAATCCTTAGGGATCTTTTGAAGTATAAAGTTAAATTTGAATATTTTATTTGTTGTTAATCTCGATAGAATTGATTATTTTGTTATTAGAATTTTGTGTAAAAATTAGGGAAATGGAATGAAATATGAAATCGAAATGAAACAGTGTGAAAACATATCTCAAGAAAGATTATTCGAAATCAATCTATAACTTTAAATTAAAGGAATCATTTGAAAACAATAAGTATATACATTACACCCTTTTTTTTGTTAAAAGTATCCTTCATTTATTTTTCTACATTGGTTATGGAGAATTTACAAGAGGTATAATAATATATTTGAAAAACAACACGCGCCTGCAGTTTTGGAACCCTTTTTAACAGTTTGTAGGTAGAATAGTTTGTTTACATTATATGGAGGGTTTAATACAGATAAAGAAAAATGACCATGCAGCCCCTTTTTAGATGTCTTTGTTCGAAGAATTGTGTGTTTACATTTCAATCTTATTTTTGGCATTTATGAGATTATGTTCAACAGAATTCTTAAAGAGATAAAGACGACCACCCTACACTATGAGAAATTTTAAAATCGCAGTATTCTAGATGAATAATCGATGGTAATACCAAAATAACTATACATTTTTAGGGTTTATTACTAATAAACGAAAATTGAATTGACCATGTAGCACCTTCTTAGATGCCTTTGTTTTTGTTGAAAGAATTTTTTATTTACTTTGCATTTCGAATTGATTTTTGATATTCCTGAGAAACATAACGTTTAATAGAATATTTTCTGATATTGTTTATCTAATTTGGGGATGGGGACCATCCCTCATCCATGGGAAATTTTCAATTCACAGTATTTTCGATAAACAATCAAACATAATACCAAGATAACAAAAATGTTTTGATTTATATGCAGCCATTCTTTTGAAAGTTGAAATTGTTTTAGTCAGTAACATTGTTCTAAATTCTACGTTTTTTAATTAAGAAACATTCTCGTGTACCTGTAATCACTAATGAAAGTACTAATTCGAAAATCGAAGGTATGTCGTAAAACATTAAAAGTATACAGATTCCCAAATGGAAATTACTATTATTTGCTGCCCATAACCTCTACTTATATAGTCATTTAATAACATTAAGTTATTGTGAATTATAATAATTAAATCTGTGTCATGTTTTATTGTAAGTATTATATGTATTATCACTAATTATTTAAAACTTTCTTAGAACTATTCCAAAAATATATCTTGCTTTATTTATTTTATTTTTGAAAACACTATTTTATTCAATATGTAAATTATATAACAAAATATGTAATATTCAATTACTTATTATTTAATAAATCAAAACTTTACATCTTCTCAGATCATTGACCCCTTTCAAATTCTTTGCGAATGTCTAGACTTGTTTTTGACTTGCGCACTGTGAATGTTGAAGTCACAAGCTTTAAACAATGCATTTAATTATTTAGATAATGAAACTTTGACAGTATTACAAATTCGGGCAGACATATTTGATGCTAAATTTTCTATTCGTGAAATTTCGTGTAATTTTGTTTTCGGTTGTGAAGTGAAAACTATTTTCTTATTGATATAGGTAAGATATAATTCTCTTTATGTAAAAATTAACGAGATTTGTCCAATAAAAGTTTCCAGGAAAATGAAATGAACGATTTCAGTGTATTACATTTTATGGAATGCTAAGGTTTTATTATTATTTTTTTAATATTTTCAAAGTAATTAAAATTAAGCATATTCTTCAGATAATTTGAAATTGTGTGAATCATTAATTTACTTATAAACATTAAACAAACGATAATCAAAAATATAGCATCAAAAAGTTCGTTTATCCTTGTCTGTCTGGACAGCATGTCGGCCATCTTTGTAGGTCGACGCAATTATTGTTCACGTCAAATCTTTTCAACTGTAATTTGTTTTTTCATATAAATATATATATATATATATATATATATATATATATATATATATATATATATATATACATATATATATATATGTATGTATATATATATAGAAAATAGTTATTATTAGATAAATAAAATACAGAGATACCGGATCTGTTTAATAACGACAAAAAAATCTTTCGATTTCTAGTTTTAAAAATGTGACTAATGTTGAAAATTTTTAATGAAACTTTGGAAATTTTCAGTATATCGATAGAAAATAGTTTTTATTTAAAAATTTTCGTGAAACGGATTGAAAATAAACATTAAAAGTGATTTGTTTTTCTTTGATGTTCGTATTCGTGGCGTGGCGTGGCTTTGTTTTTGACTACCAATGTTGACATTAATAAGTTTAAACAATGCATTTAATTATTTAAATAGTGAAATTTTGACATTGTTACTAATTCGGGCAGACATGTAAATTTTCTATTAGTCAAATTTCGTGTAATTTCATTTTAGATTGTTAAGTAAAAACTATTTTCTTATTGATATTTATTGATATAGGTAAGATTTAATTATCTCTATGTAAAATCAACAAGAATTATCAATCTAAAGTTTGTGTGAATTCAGTTAATTACATTTTATCGAAAGCTACGATTTTATTGATTGATTTTTTACATATAATAATAATAATAATTTATACATGGAGTAACAGTTTAGGAATATGACTTATATATAATTATTTGTGGAAAATAAATATAGGTTAGAAAAGGTTAGTGTAACATGGTTATACGATATTAGAAATAAATTAGAAAATATGTCGGTTATTTAGATTTACAGGGCGACGAGAAATTTTGGAATGGTTGAAAATAAGGAATGTTATTTGTACTAGAAGTAATCTTGAAACAAAAATTCTTGTATATTGCAGCATTCAACTTCTAATTATTGTTTCGGTTTCATCTATATTTAATCGAAATATCTTTTTCTTTTGAGTAAATTCAAAATTATAAAACAAGTTGTCAATTATCAAGACACAGCAGTTTGAAATATCATTGTTCTTAAAAGTTGAAAATAAATTAGTTTATATTTCACATTAATACTTTGTAAAAAATGTCGTAGGCTTCTATAGTTATAGTCCATTACGCCCTTTCGAAAAAATATTCTCACATCTGTGAACCAGATGTTTTATTGCTGTAGTAGTAGGTAAAGATATGGATTTTTCCAATAAGACCCATTCAAAATGTACAGATAACAATATAATAAAGTAATAAATATTATGGGTTCTGACCATTTTACATTTTGTACAGAGCTGACCAAAAGAAAATAGTTCACTATCATATTTGGCAGTATTGATTATCAAATTTTGAGAAAATGCTGATATTTTTATCATCTCTCCAAAATAATAAAGTCTCAAAAATTCTTCTCTAATTTATAATTGTTTTCTTGGTAAACACAACCTTGGAAAAACAATATAATAATTAATCAAGTTTCGAGGATTCACAAACTGGAGATCTTTTGAGTGGTTTAATAAAGCATCTTCTTCTTTCATTCAAATCCAATTTGGAGAAAATCGTTGATTATATTATTGCAACTATGTTACAAAGTGGGGGTGTTTATTTTGGAGGAAATAGAGATCATTTTTTTAATAACCATCATCATTTTGTATTAGTGCGGAATCAATTATTTGTACACACCACTTTTGATATACAGAAAACAATATGGAAATAATCTCAAATCATTCTGTAAGATAAATATACGGAGAAAATATGACTTTCCAATGGAACAGTTACTGTTAGAAATTATCTCTTCATTTAATAAACTTTTTGTCATCACCCCTTCATTTGTTTAGAATCGCTTTTGACATTTTATACACAAAAAATTCTTTTCTCTTCTTATTAATCGATTAACTAAAGCATTTTTCTTCATGTTTGTATAAAAGTTGATTGATTCTAAAATAATAATTTAATTTTCTTACGAATTTTCAACAAAGTTTAGTGTTATTTAATCGACATCGCAGTATTTATTCTCCAAAGTGCTTAAATGTGCAAATTCTAACAAGTTTATAAAGAATTTCTAATGCAGATCGATAGTAATAGGAAAAAGAATATAAAAGCCCACCAAGTTCGATAACTACAAAACATTACTTTTGAATAAACTGTACCAAAAAAACTTCAGGGTTCCAAATATTTTAATTCTGGTATGTTTATGTTAGAAATCTTTTATGAACCATTATTAGACCCTTTTTTGTTGTTGAAAGTATCCTTTATTTATTTTTGTACATTGGTTATCGAGAATTTACAAGAGGTATAAAATATCTGAAAAACAACACGTGCGGTGCTGTTCTAGAACACTTTTTATCAGTTTGCAGAATAGTTTTTTTACATTATATCGAAGGTTTAATACCAATAACAAAAAATGACCGTGCAGACCCTTCTTGGATGCCTTTGTCTTTGTTCCAAGAATTTCTTGTTTACCTAACATTTGGAATATATATTTTTTATATATATGAAATAATGTTCGGCAGAATCCTTTGTTAATGTTTGTCTGATTTGGGTATGAGGACCACTCCAAATATGGGAAATTTTAAAATCACATTATTCTAGATACATACTCGTAATAATACCAAAATAACTATACATGTTGAGGGTTTAATACCGATAACGAAAATTGACCCCTTTTTAGACGACTTATCTTTGTTGGAAGAATTTCTTAATTACTTCACATTTCGAATTTATTTTTGATATTCATAGGAAATATATTTGGGGATGAGGAACACCCTACACTATAGGAACTGAAAATATTAAAATCACAGAATTCTCGATATCAAGATAACAAAAATATTTTGTTTTGTACTTTATACATATGCAGCTATTCTTCTATAACTTAATCAATCTTAATAACATTGTTTTAAATTTTACGTTCTTCAATTAATAAACATTTTCATATGCCTACCTGTAATCAATAATAAAATTACTAATTCAAAAACGTAGATATGGCGTAAGGAAAAATAATGTTCACTACGATTCTCTCTAATTGTTTTATTTAATTTGGAGTTAAGGACCACCTTACACTATGAAAAATTTCCAGTATTCTCGATAATTAATTAAAATAATACAATATATATTGAGGGTTTATTACTGGAAACTCCGAAAAATTACACGTGCATGGTCCTTCTTACTTACCTTTGTCTTTGTTTGAAGAATTTTTTATTTACTTTACATTTGGAATTGATTTTTGATACCTATTCATAGGAAATATAACGTTCAATAGGATGAGGACCACCCTACATTATGGGAAGTTTTAAAATCACAGAATTCTCAATATCAAGATAACAAAAATGTTTTGATTTGGTCTTTATACATATGCAGCTAATTTTTTGGAACTTGGAATAAATTTCAGTAACATTGTTTCAAATTTTACGATCCTTAATTAATATAAAAATTTTCATGTACCTGTAATCACTAATGAAAATACTAATTGGAAAAACGAAGTTATGTCGTAAAACATTAAATGTATACAGATTCCCAAAAGGAAATTACTATTATTTGCTGCCCATAACCTCTACTTATATAGTCATTTAATAATATTAATTAATTATTTTATTCAATATGGAAATTATATAACAAAATATGTAATATTCAATTACTTATTATTTAATAAATCAAAACTTTACATCTTCTCAGATCATTGACCCCTTTCGAATTCTTTGGGAATGTCTAGACTTATTTTTGACTTGCGCACTGTGAATGTGGACATCACAAGCTTTAAAACAATGCGTTTAATTATTTAGATAATGAAACTTTGACAGTATTACAAATTCGGGCAGACATATTTGATGCTAAATTTTCTATTCGTAAAGTTTCGTGTAATTTTGTTTTCGATGGTGAAGTGAAAACTATTTTCTTATTGATATAGGTAAGATATAATTCTCTTTATGTAAAAATTAACGAGATTTGTCCAATTAAAATTTCCAGGAAAATGAACGATTTCAGTGTATTACATTTTATGGAATGCTAAGGTTTTATTTTTTTTTTTTAATATTTTCAAAGTAATTAAAAATAAACATTTTCTTCAAATAATTTGAAATTGCGTAAATCATTAATTTACTTATAAACAAACGATAATCTAAAATATAGTGACCCTTGTTTGTCAAGATAGAATGTCGGCCATCTTTGTAGGTCGACGCAATTATTGTTCACGTCAAATCTTTTCAACTGTAATTGTTTTTTCATATAAAAATATATATAGATATTAATATTAACATACCTTATTTCGATTGTAGTACAAAATAGTTATTATTAGATAAATAAAATACAGAGATACCGGATCTGTTTAATAACGACAAAAAAATCTTTCGATTTCTAGTTTTAAAAATGTGACTAATGTTGAAAATTTTTATTGGAAACTTTGGAAATTTTCAGTATATCGATAGAAAATAGTGCTTATTTTAAAATTTTCAGAAACGGATTGAAAGTAAACATTAAAAGAATTTTCCGTGTTTCAATACAATATTGTGTGGTGAAAATCATGGATACCCGGAAAATTCTTAACTACCAAGATGAAAATTTCCTCATTTGTGAACTGGTGAGTGATTTTTTGTCTTATTTATTTGATTTTAAATTTATTACCTAAAATATTTCTTGTCATTTGGTCTCAGATTATGGAGTGAAAACTATTTTCTTTTATATATCTGTAATATGCGGCCATTCTTTTGGAACTTTTAAATTTCAAGCGCATTAAACTGGGGATCTTTTAATAAAACAAACTTAATCTAATCGTTTTTCACATATTTTTTTTTGATTGATAGATACTCAATACATAATTAGCTAAAGGGTTGTTACTAAACTAATAATTGAGTTTTCTGTTTCACATGAAACCAAGCGAAGGTTTCAAATATTTTTTTTCTAGTATTTATTCGTCTTGTTCAATAATTGGTAGGTATAGGAAAGAGAAGATAATTTGTTGTTTGAATTTGTGCTTTGCTACTTCAATATCTTTGTTTTTTCAAATAGAAAAAATTTTGAGCTAATGAAATTATCAAGAATGTTTTTCAGGTGACTGATTTGCATTTTCAAAACTGTTCAGTCAAAACTTTCAATATTCACTTCTCAATTATTTAATTTCTTGTATGAGCGGGGTACAATAATTCGTAGGTAGTTAGAAGATATTTTTTACGGTTGATATTTCAATATCTTCCAAGGGATTGTTATTCTATTTTTAAAATTTTATGTTTATTTTATAGTCCAAATGTAATATTTACGATAGATATTTGATAAATTGTGGAACCTTCTCAGACCCTTTCTTTATCCTTCCAAGAATTTAGTTTTTTTTGGTACATTTGTTATATCAAGAATATAAATGTGTTATTGAAAAATAACCCTCTACTACCTACTTTTTATTTGTTCCAAGGATCTATAGTGAAATTAGGTATTATATATCTTCGAAAACCAACCACCTTTTTTTGTTTATTTAAGCAAACTGATAACCTCTTCTAGATGTTTAGTTTTGTTATTCATATTCTAAATGTATCCAAAATTTAGCACTTGATAAAGGCTTTATTTATTACTGCGTAGAAAATGAAACAGAAATTTTTAAACTTGAAATAAATTTAACACTATATAAATTCTACGATGTTTCTTTACTTAATAAACATTTTCATGTACCTACTTGTAATCACTAATGAAATGACTAATTCGAAAAACGAAGACGTAGGATATGTACATTTTTATTTGGCAAATAGGATGTCCCGAAAGTAATTGAACATAACAAATATATGATAATTTTTTTAGACGAAATGTTCTATTTGTTCAAATTTTCAACTCGAAATGAAAAGTATGAGTCAGTTTTGTGTAACTTACCATGTGTCTAGGTTTTGCTAAAATGTTTTATTTTATTGTTTCAAGTACTTTTAATCTACATATATTAATAATAATAATAATATATAGGAGATGATTGTTTGTATAAAAGTAAGATGGATTTTAGTGATGAAACATTATTTTCACTCCACCTTTTATTTTGGAGATATCACAACTACAATGTTGAGACCTTAAATTGAGTTTTTGTATTTCCAATTTCAGTAGGCAGAGAAATTTCGTGCAAGTGTTTTTTATTTTATTATACTATAGGGTGATATATCTATAGAAGTTAGTTGATACATGGCAAATTAAACCTCAGTTATTTTCTTACGTTATTTTTCTTGGAAATTTCCTTTCGGCGTGCAAGAGTGTGAGGAATTTTTCACTTATTTCAAACTATACGATGATAAATGAAATCATATTATAAATCCAAAGATGCCAGATCTGAAGATTAGGACGGTTATTCGTATTATGCTTTTGGAATACCAAAGTTTGCTTTGCAGCTTTCATACCCTCTACTTTTGACGGTTTATTTTCAAAAATTTTACATTTGAAGTTCTTCAAATAAAAAAAAGTTCAAAAATTTGAGATATGGAAATTTCTGTGGTCACTTCCTTCTACGTATCTATTTAACCGAGTAACGAAATACTCTCGAATGGATTTGCAAAATGGAAAGGTGCAAATTTATCTTGAAATCAATAGTATTTACTCGAGACATAAATTAACAAATTGCGTCACTTATTCTATTTACAAAAACTCCAAAACGTGAATAACACAAAGTTGTGTTAGAGTGAAAAAACATATTTTTATAGAATAATGTGTCCACCATCACGGAAATATGAATGGAAACTTCTAAAAAATTGAATCCCATACTCTTCGAATAGTAGTTGAAGGTCGAATGCCCAATAGTGACATCTCTTATTGAATAGCTCGGCTCCATAAATTTTGAGTATTAATTTCATTAGGAAACATTGTTTGTTAAATGTTTAGTTCTCTTTGTTTCCACTATAAAATTATATTCATATACAGGGTGCGCCAATTTTGTTAAAAAGTTGAGTATTAGGGGGACGTTTTAATACGTATCAAAAACATTTTTTTATAAGTTGTAGTTGAGGTCCATATTTTGAAATTATCTAGAACGCTTTAAACATAATTTTTTGAAAATGAGATCAAAATTTAAGAATTTAACTGACTTTCTTGATAAGATGCAATATCATCGTAGTCGATTAAATTGTAATTATTTGTTATTTTATATACAAAGTGAGCCCAAAATTGAAATTCTCATTATTTTTCTTCTTTCGAATGTATCACACTGTAATTTATCTTCGTGTAATTTTTTTTAGTATTCCCTATACGTAAACTTATAAGAAAATTGCTAAAAATTTTTGTAAACCGTCATTATTACCATTTCTTCAAAAAATGTGATCAATCCGGAAGACTCACCCTTATATATATAATCTACTTTGCAAAGCATTTACAAAAAAATGTGTTTGTAAGAACGGAATTTTTTTTTGGAAAACTACTAGAAAACATATATATGATTGATATTTTTCTAATATTATATCGTAAAATACAAATAGTTGAGAAAAATCCTGTATATCATAATTGGTAAAAAAATTTTGGTAAAAATAATTTCAGAAATAAAATAATGTAGTCCTCGCTTCTGTTAAATAACAAAAAATAAAAAAAATAACTTTTAGTTGTAAAAAACTAATAAAATCAAGTTTTGAAACAAAAAAGAAATTTTATGTATAATTGGAATTCGAAAGCGAACAGACTTTTATTTAAAAATATCGTTTTAGTGTGAATGATTTTGTATAATTTTGTAGGAATTTTGATTTGAGAATCGCAAATTTAGTGAAAAAGTAATTTTCCGTGAGAAATTTTCTTGTTATATTTTGTTTAACTTGAAAACCACGAAGCCGAATTCGACAAATTTGAATACTTGGGTGTTTTTTACTTTTTTGCTTGCAACACGGATATTTTTTGTGAAGTTCATTTTGAAAATTTGATTTTATTGATATAATTTTCATTTATAACTAGCTCACTCAAGTCGAATAAATTACAACATCTTGGGTAATATAATTTTGAATTTATAATACCGGGTACCATCTAAAAATTGTGGACTTGATATTTACGAGGGGGAAAATTTTAGTGGCTGACAGATTTAAGAAGTAATAAAAGTTTTTTTCTTAATATATTGTTACATAATTTTCATTTATTATACATACAGGGGCAATCTGTTTATAAATATAGTGTTTGATTGAATGGTTTGACGTAAATAAATAAAGGGGACACAATCTATTTGCATAATTTTTTTGTACTTTTTTAATTGCAAGGGTAATTAGAAAAAATATTACAATTAATGTTTTTGTTTCAGGTGTTGGTGCGCGATTCTACGCGAAATTTTAACCCGTTAACTAATCGGAAGGTAAATGTAGTGCTCGTTCCATAATGCGGTTTGCCAAAAAGTAGTTTATTGTTGGATAAATAACAAAAAAAAAATGATTTTCCGTTCTTCATAACAAATATTTCAAACTACATATTTTACGTTTCTACTTGGTACTGCTAGATAATTCAATTCATTTAAACGTACTTTGAAATTTTCCAATATTTTAAATCAAATAAATTTTTCTCCATCCATTATTCCAAAATTTATCCTGAGAAATTGATATTTTTCCCACAACACACAATTTCAATATGATATACGAGGTATATCCACAAAGAAAGTTCCAATCATATGATAGAATTGCTCCAATACACCTCAATTCACTCGAAATAGTAGTACATGGATCCTTCTGATCAATATAAATGATAATTACATAAGTAAGTAACTTGAAGATGTGATTTCCATTCAAATGACTTTCTGCGTAATCTGTTGAGATTTTCCTGATCTTTGAGAACAAATCTGTTGGGTTAAGGAGATGATTTTGTGATGAATGTCTTTGGAATTTGATCAAAAATGAGGCAGGCAACCGCAGCGATATGGAAAAGTGATTCGTAATTTTCGGTATCGATTTCGGTGTGTCGCGAATCGGTTTTAAGTGATGGACATCATGAAAATGGATATGGAGGCTTTCCTATGTGGACAAAGTTATGTGAGTACAAATCATTTTACGTATCAAATTAATTTCCTAACTCTTAATCATAAATTTCAATAATATTTGCATAGTAAGTCAAATTACAATTTTTTTTTATAATTTTACCATCTTCAAACATTATTATTGAAAAGTAATGAACGCTCTGTATAATTAGTATCCAAGCAAGATTTATACTTAAAGATCGTAAAATTAAACCTCATTTTGGAAAATTTTCTAAATTTTTTCAAAAAATTACTCAAGGATTTTTATAATCTGAATTAATTCTTTTTTACTGATTAGTAATTTTAGCCAATAGGTATATGTTCAGAAAAACAATGGTTATTCTATAAGAAATTTTTATAGTGAAAATAGATTTTTTAGAATTCAATGTTTTTAATGGTTTACTACTATGGAAACCATTAAAAACATTGAATTCTATATGTTTATTTTAGATATATTTTACGGACCATCATTACACCCTTTTTTTTTGTTAAAAGTATCCTTCATTTATTTTTCTACATTGGTTATCGAGAATTTACAAGAGGTATAATATATTTGAAAAACAACACGTGCGGTGCAGTTTAGGAACCCTTTTTATCTGTTTGTAGAATAGTTTGTTTACATTATATCGAGGGTTAAATACCGATAACGAAAAATGACCGTGCAGCCCCTTCTTGGATGCTTTGTCTTTGTTCGAAGAATTGTGTGTTTACATTTCAGTCTTATTTTTGGCATTTATGAGATTATGTTCAACAGAATTCCTAAATAGATAAGGACCACCCTACACTATGAGAAATTTTAAAATCACTGTATTCTACATAAATAATCGGGGAAATTTTCAATTCACAGTATTTTCGATAAACAATCAAAAATAATACCAAGTTAACAAAAATGTTTTGATTTATATGCAGCCATTCTTTTGAAACTTGAAATTGTTTTAGTCAGTAACATTATTCTAAATTCTACTATTTAATTAAGAAACATTATCATGTACCTGTAATCACTCATGAAATTACTAATTGCTGCTCAAAACATTTCCTCATATAGCCATTTAATAGTATAAGTATTAATTATCACTAATTATTTAAAACGTCGTTCGAAATATTATTTAAGAAATCTCTTGCTTTATATTGTTTTATTAATGATTTTTTCCATACAATGATAATAAAGATATACAGGGAGTATCAGTTGAGAGATAGGTATGACTTATTTACAACTAGGATAACTTGGTTATACGATACTAGAATAAATTAGAAAATATGTAGGTTATTTGTACTAGAAGTAATCTCGAAACAAAAATTCTTGTATATTTCAGCATTGAACTTCTAATTATTGTCCATACAAGGACACTCTGTATTCAAAGAGTGGAACATATCAGCTAAACAACTATTCGAATATTTCTATTAATGAAAATTCGGTTTCATCACACCTTGTTTCTTTCTTCTTTAATATTGGACATATTCCACCACCTGATATAAGGTACTCTGTAATTAACTGTGTCCTCTCGTGATTTTTTTGTTCTATTGGTAAAAATTTCTCAATTCTTTGTTTTTAAAATTGACGGTAAATGAAACTTTTCTCAGAGTTGACTTCAAATTCAAAAATGTGATTCATATGTCATTTGTGCAACTAATTTTGGTATATACCGTATTATGAATAAACTTTGAATTTGTGCACACTTTGTGCACTAGAAACAACTGAATTATAACATGTAACTCACCCTATACACATGATCTGCTGTCCAAAATGTCCATATCAAGTAATGCTATTCTCAATAGTCTTTAATAAAAGTCTTGTACATTTTTTTCAAAAATACCCAAAATTATTTTTAGTATACGGGTAGGTTGTTCGTTCTATTGATGTCGGTATTTAGTTAAAAGAATTTAATATTTTATGATGGACTTCCTTTTTATTATTCTGAGGGTTTGCAGCTTTATTATACTTTTATTGGTGCTGAAATGTAAATTTATTTATTTTCGAGGAACATCACGTTCAATGGAACCTTTTTTTATCCTTTCATGTTTATTATTTTACAAAATTTCATATTCAAAAATACACGTTTCAGAGTTTGCAAAAATACCCAAAATTATTTTTAGTATATGGGTAGGTTTGTTCTATCGATGTCGGTATTTAGTTAAAAGAATTTAATATTTTTTGATGGACTTCCTTTTTCTTATTTCAGGGAATGCAGCTTTATTATACTTTTATTGTTGCCGAAATGTAAAATTATATATTTTCTAGAAACATCACGTTCGATGGAACCTTTTTGATCCTTTCATGTTTATTATTTTACAAAATTTTATATCCTCTCAATTGTTATTTAAGAAGGATAACCGCCCGATACTAATGTGTCTAAATTCTAGGTTCACCAAGCAAATAATATCTTTATTTAAAATTACTTGTAATCATTAATTGAAAATAAGGCTTTAAAACAAAGTAGTAGGAAAAACTAAGATATGAAAGTACAAACAATTCTTTTACTATTATGTTTTGAAATATAATTGCTAATCATCCTGTATATACGGCAACAACAATGTTACTCTTCGTACTCCATACTCTCAATTTTTTCCAAAAATCACTCAAGATGTATTATAATATGAAATCCTATTCACTGATTAGTAATTTTAGCCAATAGGTATATGTTCAGAAAAACAATGGTTATTCTATAAGAAATTTTTATAGTGAAGTTAAATTATTTTAAATATTCAAGATTCTTTCGGACAATTTCATATATCAATTAATTCTATAACTCTATTTGGATTGCAACAACATTCTTTTATGTAAAACTTTCATACGAACTTTCTGCAGTAGCTTTCATATTTTCAATGTAACTGCAAAGCGTTATCATTTGAAAAATAAAGTAAAAAAATTTCATTTGCAATAGAATACCAAGAAAGGATTCAAATATTTATAATCTCTACACCAAATTAAATTGTTATATATTATAAAGGCAAAATAAAAATTTGAGATACCCATCCCATCAACAGTTTGACAAAAGTTCAATTTTGGGAAATGAAAGTTCAGTTAGTTTCGTAGTTTTCATTGAAATGATTTCATTTGTGTTACTTATTAGGTGTACATTGAGAATGCTTATTATTTTCTAATGATTATGATGTTTATATTGTATCCAGGATTTTCTTATTGTAATAACCAAGAACCAATCATAATTTTTCTTGTTTTATTTATCATGGAAATGTCCTTTCGGCGAGCGAGCAAAAGCGGGACGAATTTTCCACTTATTTTAAACTACACGATGATAAATGAAATTATATTATAATTTCATAAGATTCCAAAGATGCCAGATCTGAAGATTAGGACGGTTATTCGTATTATGCTTTTGGAATACAAAGTTTGCTTTCCAGCTTCCACAGCTTTAAGTTTTGACCGTTTATTTTTCAAAATTTTGGATTTTCTTAATTTAATAACCACAAACCAATTACCTATTATGAGAAGTTTAAAGAAATAATGAAATAATTTTTGGTTTAGGTTTTTAGCACTAGCAACGCCATCTTTACAGAGAAGCTTATACTGAGCTTATTTTAATATTAATTTCTACTATTTCCTATTTCTCGGCTCTCGACTTTTTGTCACCTATTTACAAAACTGAAAGGAAGATGGCGTCCGCTATTTTCACAATAATTAATTTTTTCATTAAAACTAAAGTTGTATCGGAGTGTAGAAACATATTTTTTATTGAGTTAATAAGTTAATTATGAAGAAAATATAAATAGAAAAGTCTAAAAATTGAAAAACACTCTTAGAACTGTTGATGGTCGAATACCCAATAGTGCCACCTCTTATTGAAAAGTTGTATTTCATTACTTTTCAGTAATAATTTCAGTAGAAAACATTTCTTTAAGTGCCTACTTTTCTTTGTATCGGATATAAAATTAAATTGATATACAGGGTGTACCAATGCTGCTAAAAAGTTGAATATTAGGGGTTCATTTTAAAACGTATCAAAAACATTTTTTATTAGATGTCTTTGAGGTCCATAATTTGAAATTATTTCGAACAAGCGAAACATAATTTTAAAAACATGAGGATGAGGTTTTTTTTAGTTCTTTGAGAGGTGTGTGTGGGTAAATTTATATGATAATCGTCGGTAAATAAAAGAACGCTCTGTACTTAATTCAACTAGACATTACAACAAATACTCTAATGACAAAATGTAATGTCCATCGAAATAGATTAAATAAATTGCTTAACAGAAATTTTGAAAAAAAAAACATAATATCTATGTATTATAATTATTTGATTTCATATTAACGTTCAAGTTATTTTTCAAACAATTTTACAAAATGGAAGATTTGAATTTATTTTTTTTTCTTACAGGTGTTTGTGCGCGATTCGACGCGAAATTTTAACCCGTTAACGAAACCAAAAATATATAGTGTGCGAATCGATAAAGTGGTTTGCCAAAAGGAAGGAATAAATAACAAAAAAACATATTTCTTCAATTTTAATAACAAATATGTATTTCAAACTACAAATATGTGTTTCTAAAATGGAAATGCTGCTGCATCAGGAATATAAAAATAGATGTAAAATTCTATTTTCTATTATCGTTTTTCTGTGTCACGTTTCTTTCCAAAACTTAACCTGTCTGAAAAAAAAATTTATGTAATAAATTTTTTACAAATTAAATTTACAAATATAAAAAAAATTATAGATATCTGGAGAATAATATTCGTATGAATTTGTCTTTTTATGTTTGGTATTTTCAGTTGAGTAAATTGAAAGTATGTGTGTGATAATTATTGTATCTTGTATGCGTGTGCCGTTTTGCAATCTTCATATCAATGGCTACTTCATTTGTTATAAATTTTCGTTTTTCTTTCCCAAACTGGACCTGAAATTTAAAAATATTAAATGTTGTAAACTTCCGATATGTGAATTACTTTGATAATAATTGTATGATAAAATTATTATACACTATTTTGTTCTTATACGAAACTTACATTTTTTTAATAATAATTCGATTTTCTGGCCATTTTATTTTATAATCGACTGTGAACAATTTAATCAAACGTTAATTGTTTCTAAGTTATATCAACCCTTAAAAAAAGAAAACTGCATCTGTTTCTTTTTTAATTCTGAATGTTTTCTGCTCAAGTTAGTTGAATGTATATGTGTAATAATATATTTTGCAAAATAAAAGATTTTCTCAAGGGTTTATTGAATATCGATAGCTATTTCATTTGTTATAAATTTTCATCATTCCTACCCATGTTCGACTTGAAATTTGAAAAGATAAAATGCAATAACTATCTAAAGTAAACTTCGAATCTTACTTATAGACAATTAAATAATAAAATCATCATATATCGTTTTTTCTAATGCAGAACTTTACATAATTAAATTATTCGAAACTGCAATTCCATTTTAACAATAATCATTTGAGAAAAAAACATCTTCTGGGCTATTTTATTATAGAATTGACTTGTAAAATTTTTCCAAACGTAAATTATTTCTAATATATATCAATCATTTAAAAAAAAAGTCTGAATCTGTTTATTTTTAATATTCTCTGATTAAGTTATTAGAAGAAAGTATGTATGTAATAATGATAAATACCATTTATGGAATGGAAATTTTCCAAAGTCCATCAAATAGGAAGCCAACTTGTGTGAAAAATCAAGTTTTCCAATCTTCATATCGACAGCTATATCATTTGTTATAAATTTTCGTCTTTCTTTCCCAAACTGGACCTGAAATTTAAAAATATAAAATATTGTAAAATTCGGATCTGTGGATTACTTTGATAATTGATTGATAAAATTATTATACACTGTTTTGTTCTTATGGAGAAATTGATAAAATTGAATTTTTCGAAACTAAAATTCCATGTTTTTAATAATCATTTGAAACAAAAATTATTTTCTGGACTATTTTATCATATAAGCGACTTGGAAAAATTTTTCAAAGTTATTATACATCGTTTTTTTCTAAAACAAATTTTTATAAAATTGAATTTTTCGAAACTAAGATTCCATGTTCTAATAATCATTTGAAAAAAAAATCATTTTCTGGACTATTTTATTAATTAAGTCACTTGGAAAAAATTTTCAAACGTAAATTATTTCTAATTTATATCATTAAAAAAACACTGAATCTATTAATTTTTAATATTCTCTGGTGAAGTTAACACAAGAAAGTATGTATGTAATAATAAATACCTTTCACGAAATTGAAATTTTCCAAAGTCCATCGAACAGGAAGCTAACTTGTGTGAAAAATTAAGTTTCCCAATTGTCATATCGACAGCTATTTCATTTGTATAAATTTTTATAATTTGTATAAATTTTTATAATTTGTATAAATTTTCATCCTTCTTTTCCATTATCGACTTGAAAACTTGAAATTTGAAGATATAAAATCATATGATAAATATCGTAAACTCCGAAACATTTAATTGAATGATAAAATTATTATACACTGTTTTTTTTTCAATTTTTGAAAGTTAGAATTTTAATATTCTCTATTAATTTTTGGAACAAACGGTCTTGGTGTTCAGAATTTTGAACCTTTCACCACAAAAATACTAAGAAGAATGAAAAATGCCCCACCCCACATGTTCTGATCGCTTTGTTGGGATTGGCTACATCTTTCGAACCCTTGTTTCGATTGGTCGAGAACAAAGTTGGGTGAAGGAAGAAGGGCCTCTCTTATAAATACGTCGTTTCTCTCAGTTATAGGTCATACCATTTTAGATTTTCGCGGCGCTTAAGCTTACGTTGTAACTTATTATTCAAAATCATTTTGAATATTTTTGTGAATTGTGAAGTGCATCATTTACAACTGTAAGTAATTTCTGTCTTTTCTATTTTGATTTTTGTATTATTGATGTTTAATATTTTTGTTTATTATTATTTTTTATTTCTGGAATTGTGATATTTTAAAATTGTTTTTTTCTTCTTTAATTTTTTTTTCAATCTTAAATTATTTTCTTATATTTTAAATTTCAAGTGTAATTTTGTGGATAAATGTTAAATTTTCACTGTATAATTATCCCAGATTTTCAATTGTTACTCTGAAATTAGTTATTCGTTGTTACTGTATTTTTGCATAAATTTTATTTCCCGTAGAAGATCTTTTCATCTTCGTTTTGAGTTCTTACAATTTTTTTCATTATAATACTTGTATGAAATTTCTTAAGAATACTCTATCATTCGAATTTATTAAAATTTATTATTTTCTTGTATCCAAATCCAGAAGTAAATTCACAAATTCAAAATTTTAGTAATTGTCTCATACCGCATGTTTCATATCTTTTTTTTTATTTTTGAGAGGTGGTTGTTATAGAAACGTTCAATTTGTAAAATTGTAAAAAAATTCCCTATATTGAGTTTAATTTCTATAGTTTCTATTTTTTCTACTAATGTTTAAAATTTATCTGAATATGAATAATTAGAATGGTCGAAAAAAAAATGTTTTTGTAGTAACACAAGAATGAATAGCATATCGTGATAAAATGAAAAATATGAAAAAAAATAAATAATAGTAACACAGTTTTTAAGTTACATTTTCAGAATCATATTCATTTGTAAAATATTTATTGAAAAAAATAATTTCACGTTTTTTAAATCTTATATATTTTCACCATAAATGAACTGCGGCGCGTTTGACTCGACACTTTCGTCTTTATATTCACTTTTTGCATTAGGAACAGAAGAGAGCCGCTTACTAAGAAACTAATTTTTAATGTTATTTTTATGTTTATTATTCTGAATAATAGAGTTCAGGTACTTTTTCGGCTATAAAATGTACTGATTTTATCCGCCCCTTTATAAAATTACCTACCTGCTAGCCAATAAAAATTAGGGATAATTGAACTATTGAAAAGTCCTAGGTATTAGGAATTAATGAATATTTTTTTATTATTAGACTGGTATTTCCATTTTAAAAATTAATGTCTCACTTGTGTTATGAAATTCTTGTCGACCATTTTTATTTTACATAAAAAATTTAGGGATATATCATAAAATATTGGGGTGCAGTAAGTTTTATTTTTATATAAATGAATGAATTAATTAAAAGGTTAGGTAATGACGATAAATAGCGGCTTGTGATAAATTCATCCGAGAATTAACTTTGGACGAAATATGACGGATCGCAGTAAAAACAACCATCTATCGTTAAAAAAAAACTGAACTTGTTATTCAAATATTGGAGAAAAAAATGGTGACATCTTGTTGTGGTTGGGCTGGTGCATCATACTCTGCAAAAAAGTTCATTGACTGCGTTTCTTTACTGACAGGCCGTTCTGGATTTTGAGCTGCTGGTGCTTGTTTGATTTGTAGGTGCATAGTCGGATAATTGTGTCTGGTGACGTCTCGTTTCGACGGTTAGCAGTTTTTAGCCGGTCTATAGTTTCCATTTTTCTATTGTGCGGACTTGAAGATGATGGAAGTTTTTTTATCATCATTTTTCGTAACATTTATCGTAGGGCATAGTATGTGAAACGAGTTTTTTATCATGTCGTGGCGTAAAAACGTGACTAGGATCTTGGAATAAAAACTGGAAAACGGTCGAAGGATGAAAAAAGTCGTGAATGAGGGAGGGTGTACCCGTTTAATGCATTTTTTACGCGAATTTTCATATAAATATGGATAATGAATTAAGATTAGATAAAGACGATAAATAGCGGCTTGTGATAAATAAATCCGAGAATAGCTTTGGACGAAATATGGCGGATCGCAGAAGAAACCTAACCAACTATCGCTGATATAGCTGAAGTTGTCATTCAAATATTGGAGAAATTTGGGATTTATATCAGACTGATGAAATTTCTATCAACAATTAACCTCTCAAATTATGTTGAAATAAATTTGAAAATTTGTTTTATATTCACAAAGTTCATAAATGATGCACGTCCTATTTTTTTATGCACGCACTGTATTTATAATTGCGACAGAGTAATAATTGTTATCGTTGTTCCTTGCAAAACTAATACATGTTTAACAACTTGGCAAGTTAGTAATTTGCTTTTGGTAATAAATAATCATCTCACTAATTTTCCAATCAAGACTTTGATTAGACTAGAGAATAAATCGTGGGGTGCATGAAATTTCTATCAACAATCCAACCGCTCGTATTAGATCACACCGGTATTTTTTACACAGTACACCCAGATTTCTTTAGGACCTACTATTTCGTTAATATTGATTATTTATCAAAATTATCTTTTTCAAGAGATTTGGCAAATTTAATCTTTCATTTTTAATTTTCAAAACTTTTATTATTATTCACACAACCATTAATTGATAAACTTGGAATATATACTCAGAAGGCATTAGGATCTGTCTCTGAATGGCAAAACTGAACCAATGGCAAAACTAGACAGTTATGATAATTAATTACAATTTTCAATTTGAGGCCTCAATAACTGCATACATATATATATTAAATAAAGATGCACTATCTTACGGTTTAGTCTAATCAAGGGTTAAATTTCGACCATTTACTTAGGACCCAGCTAATTATTTTTCAACCTCGATATGTTTCTTACATAATTCTTAAATAATTCAAATCATTTTATTCAAGTTTTTAAGATTCGTCCACAAGACATTCTCCGAAAAATAATTAGTTAGATGCTAGATATCGAACTATGGAAAATTTCGCAGCTAAGAAATTATAAATAAATAAAAAGATTTTTATAAAGAACTATTTCTTGACTTGAAACAGATTTATTAATGCTCTGTCGCATTTATGAATAACTTACTGTATCTACTTTCTACTCAATTATTATCTGGCTTTCATCACATTTTTTACATCATGATTATTTTTTATTGGAACTTTTCAGTTTTACCTTATATTTTCAAGGCTTGGAAATATGATCGATTAGTAAATTATTGTAATGAATCGTACACGCATCTTGGAGTAAAATCACATTATCAATAGTATTAGACTTGGGGCGCGTGAAATTTCTATTCATATTTATTCAATTTGGTCCATTATATCCCTCTTTTAAATAGAAATGCTCAATTTTTAAGGCTTCTATCTTTATCTATTCCAATATCCAGAATCCATACAGCAAGCAAAGTTCTCTATTTGACAACATCCAAGATAAAGTCAATCTAATTGTGTCTCTCGATAAATAAAATTTTATTCGTTCACCTCACAATAAATAATCAATTTCTTTTATTCGCGTCGATTTAATTGGATAATATTAATCAGTTATACAAATTATCACAATACTCCTCATCAATTTAGGGTATTTATTAGACTAAAATGGGGTGGGGTGCGTGAAATTAATATCAATACTCTATCGCTCGTATATATTAACTGCTATTTACATAAAACATATCAAATTATTCTTAATTAATAATAATTAGTTGTTATTATTGTAGATTGTACCTTTTCAATCTATCAACAACTCTATGAAAAACATCATTTTCGTTTATTATTTGTGCTGAAAATCCATAATAAAGACTTTTTCATATTTTAATCTAATCAATATGCTAGATTGATGAGGAGTGATGAAATAAGTGATAACGAATAATAAACTATTATCTTTCTATATGATTATTTTAAAGAGAGCCGCTCAATTCAACTTTTTTTCCAACTACTTTTTATAATTTTCTTACATATTGGAAATATTCTGCTCTATCACAACAGAATTTCTTTGGAAAATATCCATCATCATTCTAGTGCATTAATAAAGGCAAAAAATTGAAAAAATCGTGGGGTACACCATTTTATCAGTCAGATTAGGAATTAGTAACAATGGACCAATAATATAATTATTGATATTTAGTCTTCTCTATTCATGTCTTATTAGGTTTTTAATTAGCTACACATGGATACACAAACATTTAATACGTCTATAAAAACTTGACATTTAGTCTTTCGATGTGGGAAATAAATTCAGGTAAAAACTGATACCAAGGTTGGAGTATTTTCACTATTTTTCAGTTGATAAAGTTAACAAACATATTTTTCTGTTGATTATATTTTCAAGTTTTCGGGATAAAAAATTTTTCTTGGTCCAAATCGATCACTTTTCCAAGATGTAATAAAATTGGATATAAACATTTAACTTATTTAACATACATAAATTGAAAGCTTGATTATCATTGAGGAGATATGATAAAGTAGATACCAGCATAATTTATGTAAAATTGGAAAACAAAATAATAAGTTACAACCCGCGTACCGGTCTTGATTCATTCACAATCGAATGAATTAGTATTCGAACAAAGTGTTGTGTCGCGAACACTATCGTGATCAACATGACTCAGTAGGAATATCAACGGCGTATCTTAGCAGCCCGGTCAAAAGGTAAGTTTTTTTGAGTTATCCGCATGATTATGAAAAAATGTATAAAGTCATCTAAAAAGTATTTTGCCTTTCTCGATTAAAGTTTGTTGAAATATTTGTTTCCTAAAATCTATGTAAGTACATAAGCGCTTTCATTTCTTATCTTGGATATTTGTGGACATTTATTTTTATATCAGTGACGGAGTGGGAATAAATTTGAGGTCATGATTTTCGTCGAGATTTTGTTTTGTACATTGAGGCTTTTGTCAGACTTTGCAGTATCATGGCTGTACGATTTGATATAATACGACGCAACAAATGATTAATTTGGATGCTGGTGTAAGACCAATGGCAGTAGTCAGTCTGTTTTCATTTATCAAAATTCCTACGTTACAGTTTTTAAAAATGCGACTTTTGTTGAGAGTTTTTTCAATAACTCTCTCTTTGTTTATTGGCGATTTTATACTTGAAGATCGATTGGATCGCGCTCAGGTTGTACACTTGCGTGGAATATTCTGGTTACAAGAGAAGCAGGAGAAAATTAAGCTAGTATCATATATCGTCATTTGAAATCATTGGCTAGGATCTATGAAAGTTATGGAATAGTGCTACATGTAATAACCGATATTCAAGCGAAACTTCGAATAGATGTGTATAAACAGCTCCTTATCTTGGCAAAAGATGATCGATTATTTAGACAAATTGTTCTTGCGATTGAAATATGGATTTATCGAAACCAACCAAAACGTGAAAATCAGTGGTTAGACAAAGGAAAATTACCAGAACCCGCTGGAAAAAGAGATCGATTCCAGCGAATAGCCTTGTTGTATGTTTGGTGGAATTATGAAAGATGAAAAGTGTACTTTGAAATTATTCCAAACGGCGGAGTTATCTATGCCGAGGTATGTAGTGGACAGCTGATTCAATAGTATGAGGTTTTATGTTAAGTTCTCAAAGATCCTGCTGAATGTTGGGTTAAAACCATAGAGTAGGTACGATTGGCTCTAATTTTGAATTACTAAGGGTTTCTTTTAGTATGATTTATTAACAAACGAAATGAATTTTGGAAACTGACATTATTTATGAGACATCATCAATATTTTCTATCGTATTGAGAAATGGCTCCTTTCCCTTTGCTTCTCAACACAGCATCCTCTTTGTAAAACGGGAAAATACTTTTTAGGTAACTTTATAAATTTTTATGAATAAAATAGAATCATACATTGTTGTTTATGAGACTGGTACTTGAATGCTAGCTAATTATTTTCCAACGTCCGTACATTATCTACATAATGATTATCATATTTTCAATAGATTTGACACTTTCTTATATTTTCAAGTTTAACCTTATCCAATCATTGATATTCAATTGGGTATTTTCTTTTAAAAATTTATACGCAGTTTATTACGGTTTGACTCTATTTGTATCTCTGAGTAATTGCATCATTGTACCACTCAATCCAAGACATCAATTAGACTTGAAATAATTCGTTGGGTGCGTGAAATTTCTATCAATAATCAAACTGGATAGGAAGAAGACGACGGACGCGGCTCGTGAATATCGAGCTCGTCTGCAGACGCCCGGAACTTTGGAATTTAACGGAACTCCTTTCTTTGGAGAAGTGCAAGCCTGAGGAATCAGCTACTAAGGCACGTTTTTCCGAACAATACAATTTACATTAAAATTCAAACCAATATCAGCTTTACAAGACAGTCGCGCACCACACTCGGAACTACTCGAGTGTAATGGGGTTTATCCTCTTGTGCTTGATTTTTACATGAAAGGAAAAAAACGCTCATATCAAATTAACTGCTATTTACATTTTTTGCTTTAGATTCAAATTTCAATGTCATTTTATTTTTTGTCCAATTAATGCTTTAGATTGACGTGGTATGATCAGTAGGTACCTAGAAGATAATCAAGTATATTCTGACTTGAAATTCATTCTTTTTATTAAATTTTATTATATTTTATTTTATTATATTCTTTTCACCTGTTTAATTTTAATAGTATTTTATTAGAAAGCATAGCATATTTCTTACATATGTAGATGAATATTATTAGTGAATATTTATTCGCTCAAAAACGTTAAGAAATAACTAGATCTAGCTACTTTATATCAAAAACAAAACTCAACCGTCTTGTTAAAAATAGCTCCAATAGTTAAAACTTTGAAATTACGAACACTTATATATATATTACTAAATTTAAAAGTTGGAAAATGATTAGGTAAATCTTAGGTATCAGTCATCACAACACCTCCCAAGTTCCAGCCATACCATAATCGTAGGTAATAGGTAGATATCTACCAATTATTTTCGGGGTCGGGGTAGCGTGAAATTCCTATTAAGAATTAATGTCTCATATTCATTTAATTTGGTCCATTATATCCTTCTTTTATATAGAAAAGTTTCAATTTTTTGGGTTTCTTTTCTTATCTATCTCTATGCTCATATATAGCAAGGACGGCTCTCTATCTGATAGTTTCCAATACAAAAGCCAATATAAATAATTTTTTTTGTCGTGTATCTTAAAATGAATAAATTCTTTTATTCGCGACCATTAATTTGGATAATATTAATCGGTTATACGTTATATCACAATACTCCTCATCAATTTAGGGTATTGATTAGACTAAAATGGGGTGGGGTGCGTGAAATTAATATCAATACTCTATCGCTCGTATATATTAACTGCCATTTATATAAAATATTTCAAATTATTCTCAATTAATAATAACTAGTTGTAATTGTTGTAGATTGTACCTTTTCAATCTATCAACAACTCTAGGAAAAACATCATTTTCGTTTATTATTTGTGCTGAAAATCCATAATTAAGACTTTTTCTTATTTTAATCTAATCAATATCCTAGATTGATAAGGAGTGATGAGATAAGTGATAACGAATAATAAACTATTATCTTTCTACACGATTCTTTTAAAGAGAGAGCCGCTCAATTCAATTTTTTCTCCCAACTAATTTTTATAGTTTTCTTTTTACATACAACCATACAATACCCATACACACAACTTACGATTAAGAAAATATTCTTGGAAATATTTAGCTCTATCAACAAAATTTCTTTGGAAAATACCCATCATTATTCCAATGCATTAATAAGGGCAACAAATTAAATCGTGGGAAATTTGGAAATTCTATCAACTATCAAACGGTCATATATACTTTTATTTTTTTCTCGAATTTATCACATTATTTTATACATACTTTTTGTCTTGCTTTTCAATTAGAATCCTCCGCTTTGTTTTTGCTAATTTTATTTACAGAAATTATTTATTTTCCTCCATCATATATTCGTTGGACTACAAGTAGTTTTCTTTTACTTTCTCCTGAAAAAAAATGCTAACGTGCAATTAGTTAAACCAATTAAATAAAAAATAAAAACTTTGTTATCAGAATTTGGCTGAACTTGGGAGATTAGTTAAATCCTAGTTATTAGTAATCTTATAAGCGGCATCTATCAGAAAGAAATGTGCGAATCCACACATATAAAATCATATATACATATCAACAGTATTTAAGAATTATTATCACACATGATACGAATTTTTAGTTTAGATTTTAAGATTAATGGTTACTGGTAGCTAGGATTAAATTACTTTCTGGCTTTTAAAATATTATTGACAGCTTTCCAATATTATTAATCAAGTTCAATAATCTTCTGTTGTGCGCATTTTTCAGTTTTAACCATTGTATTCTAATAATTTCTTATGAAAACAAAATATCAATCTTCATAAAAATTAATTAATCCAAAATCTCTTGAACGATTTTTTATAAAATGAAAATTGAATCGACATCCTACTTTCTATTCAATAAAATTAACTCTTTTATAATTTTCTCTATTTTTGAACTTTTAATTGTTGGTTTAGTTGATAATTTACGTCTATGTAATGTAATACACATTTTCTCTTGACAATAATTTGAATACAGATGTTAATAGCATCCAATGACAAGCCTAAAATTTAAAAGCTGGAAGGTAATTAGTAGATATTTCAAGTAGTTTAGTGGCATTAACAGTGAGAAAAACAAGGAAACACCAGCAGGAACAACAAGAAAAACATGAAAGCACCAGAGGTATATCGTCGAAAGGTAGGGGATTGTATTTAATCATTCATAACAATCATCGTTTCGATCAGACTAAAAATTAAACACTAGAGTCACGTGATATTCTATTAAAATATTAGCCGATATACATTAGTATTAGTATTAAAAATAATTTGGATGGTAGTGGTGAAGAAGAACGACTTGCAAAAATTTTGGATTTCATATTCTAGTCAAATTTCCTAAATTAGTCATGCCATTAGTATTCACGTAGAGTTTACCAAACTATTATCTTTTTGCTCGATAAAATTATTTTTCTTCTCAATAGAAAACTGTTTTGAATAATCAAATTTTTGTACAGTCGAAAAAAAATTTTTTTCTACATCTCCATCTCTCTAAGTCAACAACCAATAAAATAATTTCTATCAAAGTTTTAGCTAGCCCCTTATGTTCATTTTTTTCTTCAAAAACTTATCTAATATCTAACTAATCTTGATAGATATTCTATTCTAAGTTATCACAATACTCGTCATCAATTTGGGGTATCGATTAGACTGGGGTGGGGTGCGTGAAATTAATATCAATATTTTATCGCTCATATATATTAACTGCCATTTATATAATACCCAGATTTCATTATTTATTTCAACCAATTCATATTTTGGTCTAATCAATACCCTAAATTGATGTTGAGTGGTATGATAACCGGTAGGTAGGTACCCACTCGGGACCTAGGGAATATCTTTGTTCAATTACTCTATTTTAAAAAAAATAAACCATTTCAAGTTATTTTTTTATGCACTAGATAACAATATCCACGGAATTTCACTTAATTTTCAGTTATTATATTTTGAAAATTCATATGGACCTCTCGATTTGAATAACGACATTTCAGACAATATCAATGGATTCGGCATTTTATGACTAAAAATGTCATTAACAAATTCATCACAACATGAAATTTTTCTTCATGAAATTCGAAAGCTAGCAAATACGTAATTATTTAAATTTCAGTGAATAGTCTACTACAAATACCATATAAAAAATATTCAATTATTAATTTGAGGGTAAAATATACTTGATTATTATTATCACAGCAATTCTTTGAAATATATGGATGATTGATGATTGTAGTAATGTCAATAAACATGTATACAAAATAATTTAAATACTAAGTACTAGGGTTTAAGAATAATGACTTGGAATTTTATTATATATTGTATGTAATCAAATTTTCAAAATTGGTAGGTAGAATCTACGGAACTAATTACTTAATAAAATGATTTTTCTTCTCAATAGAAATGCGTCGTCATTTCACTTGAAATTATTGGAAAACTACAAGGTAATTTTTTAATGTATAGTCAATAAAGTCAAGCAATATGTGTGGGTAGTTAGTCCTTTGTACTACTCTTCAATATTTTTTTCACCACTTAGGCTTACGATAAAATGAAAAATGACTTACTCATATTATGAGCGGTCAGAATGATGAAATTATAACGCGCCAAAAGACAAATTTTTAGTCTGATCAAACGGATTTGTTTAATTCTCTACTTTTATTTATTTGAAATTTCCTGCTTCAACTTTATTATTTGTATATGTACAGTAATTGAATTGTCAAAAATAAGGAATCAAACTACTGATAAATTCAGGGTCTCACATTCTAAACTTTTTTTTTCGACTCCTCTTTTGTGTCCTCTATTAGTGATTTCATTTCTCATTAATCTACGCAGTCAACTAAGGGTTGTAGTTCTCCCTCCTTTTCTCATACGCAAAATACAAGTTTTTCTTCATTATATTGAAACCAATTGTTGGCGGGTCACCTCAAATCATCTTTGACATTCGTTTCCAGTACGAAAATCCCAAAATTTTCTCCATTATATTCACGTTGATTGTTTTTATCGGGAATACGGATTGGTGATTCGTGTAGGATTGATGTAACAAAAGCAATATGGATAATTGGTCCTAGGTATTATGTTTTACACTTCTCTCTCATCGATCTCATCGAGCCTTTTGAAAAGACTAAAAATGAAATTCGGCGTAAAATAAAAAATAGCAGTTAATATATATGAGCGGAAGGGATTGTTGATAGAAATTTCACGCGCCTCACGACTCATTTTTTAGTCTGATCGAAAGAACTCGATTGATGAGATAGTTTTGTGAGGCTTAGTACCTGGGGTTTCACCGATTATACCTGCTTTTCATCCATCACCTGCACTACATCTTTCCTCTCGATTAAACATTCAGCTGAATATTTTTCTTTTCACTTCAATTAATTCAAACTTTCCTGTTGCGATAGGCCTTCTGTGTCCTTTAGGAGTGATTAAATTTCTCATTCATCTTCGAAGTCAATTTAGGGTTGTTGTTCTCTCTCATTGTTTCTCGTTTTGATTCGTCTTTTGTGTCCCCGAGGAGTGAACTCAAAACATCTTCTATATTCATGTTGAACGTTTCCATCGGGATAAAGGATTGGTGATTCGTGTAGGATTGATGTAACAAAAGCAATATGGGTAATTGGTCCTAGGTATTATGTTTAACACTTCTCTTTCATCGATCTTAGAGCCTTTTGAAAAGACTAAAAATGAAATTCGGCGTAAAATAAAAAATAGCAGTTAATATATATGAGCGGAAGGGATTGTTGATAGAAATTTCACGCGCCTCACGACTCATTTTTTAGTCTGATCGAAAGAACTCGATTGATGAGATAGTTTTGTGAGGCTTAGTACCTGGGGTTTCACCGATTATACCTGCTTTTCATCCATCACCTGCACTACATCTTTCCTCTCGATTAAACATTCAGCTGAATATTTTTCTTTTCACTTCAATTAATTCAAACTTTCCTGTTGCGATAGGCCTTCTGTGTCCTTTAGGAGTGATTAAATTTCTCATTCATCTTCGAAGTCAATTTAGGGTTGTTGTTCTCTCTCATTGTTTCTCGTTTTGATTCGTCTTTTGTGTCCCCGAGGAGTGAACTCAAAACATCTTCTATATTCATGTTGAACGTTTCCATCGGGATAAAGGATTGGTGATTCGTGTAGGATTGATGTAACAAAAGCAATATGGGTAATTGGTCCTAGGTATTATGTTTAACACTTCTTTCATCGATCTTAGAGCCTTTTGAAAAGACTAAAAATGAAATTCGGCGTAAATTAAAAGATAGCAGTTAATATATATGAGCGAAAGGGATTGTTGATAGAAATTTCACGCGCCCCACGACTCATTTTTTAGTCTGATCAAAAGAACTCGATTGATGAGATAGTTTTGTGAGGCTTAGTACCTGGGGTTTCACCGATTATACCTGCTTTTCATCCATCACCTGCACTACATCTTTCCTCTCGATTAAACATTCAGCTGAATATTTTTCTTTTCACTTCAATTAATTCAAACTTTCCTGTTGCGATAGGCCTTCTGTGTCCTTTAGGAGTGATTCCATTTCTCATTAATCTATGCAGTCAACTAAGGGTGTTGTTCTCTCTCATTGTTTCTCGTTTTGATTCGTCATTTGTGTCCTTAAGGAGTGGTTCAATTTCTTATTCACCTATGTAGTTAATTAAGGGTTGTTTTTCTCTCTGCTTTTCTCTCTGCTTTTCTCGTGCGGAAAACACAAGATCTCCTCTATTATATTGAAACCAATTGTGTTGGTGGGTCACCTCAAATCATCTTTGACATTCGTTCCCAGTACGTAAATCCCAAAATTTTCTCCATTATATTCACGATGATTGTTTTTATCGGGAATACGGATTGGTGATTCGTGTAGGATTGATGTAACAAAAGCAATATGGGTAATTGGTCTTAGGTACTATTCTTCACACTTCTTTCCATTAATTAAGGATTTTGAAAAGACTAAAAATGAAATTCGGCGTAAAATAAAAAATAGCAGTTAATATATATGAGCGGAAGGGATTGTTGATAGAAATTTCACGCGCCTCACGACTCATTTTTTAGTCTGATCGAAAGAACTCGATTGATGAGATAGTTTTGTGAGGCTTAGTACCTGGGGTTTCACCGATTATACCTGCTTTTCATCCATCACCTGCACTACATCTTTCCTCTCGATTAAACATTCAGCTGAATATTTTTCTTTTCACTTCAATTAATTCAAACTTTCCTGTTGCGATAGGCCTTCTGTGTCCTTTAGGAGTGATTAAATTTCTCATTCATCTTCGAAGTCAATTTAGGGTTGTTGTTCTCTCTCATTGTTTCTCGTTTTGATTCGTCTTTTGTGTCCCCGAGGAGTGAACTCAAAATATCTTCTATATTCATGTTGAACGTTTCCATCGGGATAAAGGATTGGTGATTCGTGTAGGATTGATGTAACAAAAGCAATATGGGTAATTGGTCCTAGGTATTATGTTTAACACTTCTCTTTCATCGATCTTAGAGCCTTTTGAAAAGACTAAAAATGAAATTCGGCGTAAATTAAAAGATAGCAGTTAATATATATGAGCGAAAGGGATTGTTGATAGAAATTTCACGCGCCTCACGACTCATTTTTTAGTCTGATCGAAAGAACTCGATTGATGAGATAGTTTTGTGAGGCTTAGTACCTGGGGTTTCACCGATTATACCTGCTTTTCATCCATCACCTGCACTACATCTTTCCTCTCGATTAAACATTCAGCTGAATATTTTTCTTTTCACTTCAATTAATTCAAACTTTCCTGTCTCGATTCGTTTTTTCCGTCCTCTAGGTGTGATTCCATTTCTCATTAATCTATGCAGTCAACTAAGGGTGTTGTTCTCTCTCATTGTTTCTCGTTTTGATTCGTCATTTGTGTCCTTAAGGAGTGGTTCAATTTCTTATTCACCTATGTAGTTAATTAAGGGTTGTTTTTCTCTCTGCTTTTCTCTCTGCTTTTCTCGTGCGGAAAACACAAGATCTCCTCTATTATATTGAAACCAATTGTGTTGGTGGGTCACCTCAAATCATCTTTGACATTCGTTCCCAGTACGTAAATCCCAAAATTTTCTCCATTATATTCACGTTGATTGTTTTTATCGGGAATACGGATTGGTGATTCGTGTAGGATTGATGTAACAAAAGCAATATGGGTAATTGGTCTTAGGTACTATTCTTCACACTTCTTTCCATTAATTAAGGATTTTGAAAAGACTAAAAATGAAATTCGGCGTAAAATAAAAAATAGCAGTTAATATATATGAGCGGAAGGGATTGTTGATAGAAATTTCACGCGCCTCACGACTCATTTTTTAGTCTGATCGAAAGAACTCGATTGATGAGATAGTTTTGTGAGGCTTAGTACCTGGGGTTTCACCGATTATACCTGCTTTTCATCCATCACCTGCACTGCATCTTTCCTCTCGATCAAACATTCAGCTGAATATTTTTCTTTTCACTTCAATTAATTCAAACTTTCCTGTTGCGATAGGCCTTCTGTGTCCTTTAGGAGTGATTAAATTTCTCATTCATCTTCGAAGTCAATTTAGGGTTGTTGTTCTCTCTCATTGTTTCTCGTTTTGATTCGTCTTTTGTGTCCCCGAGGAGTGAACTCAAAACATCTTCTATATTCATGTTGAACGTTTCCATCGGGATAAAGGATTGGTGATTCGTGTAGGATTGATGTAACAAAAGCAATATGGGTAATTGGTCCTAGGTATTATGTTTAACACTTCTCTTTCATCGATCTTAGAGCCTTTTGAAAAGACTAAAAATGAAATTCGGCGTAAATTAAAAGATAGCAGTTAATATATATGAGCGAAAGGGATTGTTGATAGAAATTTCACGCGCCCCACGACTCATTTTTTAGTCTGATCAAAAGAACTCGATTGATGAGATAGTTTTGTGAGGCTTAGTACCTAGGGTTTCACCGATTATACCTGCTTTTCATCCATCACCTGCACTACATCTTTCCTCTCGATTAAACATTCAGCTGAATAATTTTTCTATTCCCATTAATTAATTCAAACTTTCCTGTCTCGATTCGTTTTTTCCGTCCTCTAGGTGTGATTCCATTTCTCATTAATCTACGCAGTCAACTAAGGGTGTTGTTCTCTCTCATTGTTTCTCGTTTTGATTCGTCATTTGTGTCCTTAAGGAGTGGTTCAATTTCTTATTCACCTATGTAGTTAATTAAGGGTTGTTTTTCTCTCTGCTTTTCTCTCTGCTTTTCTCGTGCGGAAAACACAAGATCTCCTCTATTATATTGAAACCAATTGTGTTGGTGGGTCACCTCAAATCATCTTTGACATTCGTTCCCAGTACGTAAATCCCAAAATTTTCTCCATTATATTCACGTTGATTGTTTTTATCGGGAATACGGATTGGTGATTCGTGTAGGATTGATGTAACAAAAGCAATATGGGTAATTGGTCTTAGGTACTATTCTTCACACTTCTTTCCATTAATTAAGGATTTTGAAAAGACTAAAAATGAAATTCGGCGTAAAATAAAAAATAGCAGTTAATATATATGAGCGGAAGGGATTGTTGATAGAAATTTCACGCGCCTCACGACTCATTTTTTAGTCTGATCGAAAGAACTCGATTGATGAGATAGTTTTGTGAGGCTTGGTACCTGGGGTTTCACCGATTATACCTGCTTTTCATCCATCACCTGCACTACATCTTTCCTCTCGATCAAACATTCAGCTGAATAATTTTTCTTTTCACATTAATTAATTCAAACTTTCCTGTTGCGATTGACCTTCTGTGCCCTCTAGGAGTGATTAAATTTCTCATTCATCCTTGTAGTCAATTTAGGGTTGTTGTTCTTCCTGCTTTTCTCGTGCAGAAAACATAAGATTTTCTCTTTTATATTTACGTTGATTGTTTTTATCGGGAATACGGATTGGTGATTCGTGTAGGATTGATGTAACAAAAGCAATATGGGTAATTGGTCTTAGGTACTATTCTTCACACTTCTTTCCATCAATCAAGGATTTTGAAAAGACTAAAAATGAAATTCGGCGTAAATTAAAAAATAGCAGTTAATATATATGAGCGAAAGGGATTGTTGATAGAAATTTCACGCGCCCCACGACTCATTTTTTAGTCTGATCAAAAAAACTCGATTGATGAGATAGTTTTGTGACGCTTAGTACCTGGGGTTTTACCGATTATACCTGCTTTTCATCCATGACCTGCACTACATCTTTCCTCTCGAACAAACATTCAGCTGAATAATTTTTCTTTTCACATCAATTAATTCAAACATTCCTGTTTCGATCCCTCTTTTGTGTCAAATAGGAGTGATTCCATTCCTCATTCAGTCAACTGAGAATGTTCTCTCTCATTGTTTCTCGTTTTGCTTCATTTGTGTTCCCTAGGAGTGGTTCAATTTCTTATTCACGTACGTAGTTAATTGAGGGTTGTTTTTCTCTCTGCTTTTCTCGTGCGGAAAACAAAAGATCTCCTCTATTATATTGGAACCAATTGTTGGTGTGTCTCTTTAAATCATCTTTGACATTCTTTTCCAGTAAGAAAATCTCAAAATTTTGTCCATTATATTCACGTTGATTGTTTTTATCGGGAATACGAATTGGTGATTCGTGTAGGATTGATGTAACAAAAGCAATATGGGTAATTGGTCCCTGGTATTATGATTTACACTTCTTTCTCATCGATCTTAGAGCCTTTTGAAAAGACTAAAAATGAAAATCGGCATAAAATACAAAATAGCAGTTAATATATATGAGCGGAAGAGATTGTTGATAGAAATTTCACGCGCCCCACGACTCATTTTTTAGTCTGATCAAAAGAACTAGGTTGAAGAGATAGTTTTGTGAGGCTTACTGCATTTTTTAGTCTGATCAAACATTCAGCTGAATAATTTTTCTATTCACATTAATTAATTCAAACTTTCGTTTGTCTCGATTCGTTTTTTGTGTCTTCTAGGAGTGATTCCATTTCTCATTCTGTCAACTGAGAATGTTCTCTCTCATTGTTTCTAGTTTTGCTTCATTTGTGGTCCCTAGGAGTGGTTCAATTTCTTATTCACGTAAGAGGGTTGTTTCTCTCTGCTTTTCTGGTGCGGAAAACACAAGATCTCCTCTATTATATTGGAACCAATTGTTGGTGTGTCTCTTCAAATCATCTTTGACATTCTTTTCCGGTGAGAAAATCTCAAAATTTTATTCATAATATTCACGTTGATTGTTTTTATCGGGAATACGGATTGGTGATTCGTGTAGGACTGATGTAACAAAAGCAATATGAGTAATTGGTCCTTGGTATTATGTTTTACACTTCTATCTCATCGATCTTAGAGCCTTTTGAAAAGACTAAAAATGAAAATCGGCGTAAAATACAAAATAGCAGTTAATATATATGAGCGGAAGGGATTGTTGATAGAAATTTCACGCGCCCCACGACTCATTTTTTAGTCTGATCAAAAGAACTAGGTTGATGAGATAGTTTTGTGAGGCTTACTGCCTGGGGTTTTACCGATTATACCTGCTTTTCATCCATCACCTGCACTACATCTTTCCTCTCGATCAAACATTCAGCTGAATAATTTTTCTTTTTTCCCTTCAATTAATTCAAACTTTCCTGTTGCGATTGGCCTTTTGTGTCTTCTAGGAGTGATTCCATTTCTCATTCAGTCAACTGAGAATGTTCTCTCTCATTGTTTCTCGTTTTGCTTCATTTGTGTTCCAATTTTTATATTTGCTAAAGAGAATCTAAATTCTAAGGACTGAAGAATATCTAAAAATTCTAAAGACTAAACAAAATCTAAAAATTCTATTTGCTAAGAGAATCTAAGAATTCTATTTGCTAAAGAGATGCTAAAAACAATCCAAGACTAAAAACAACATGCTCATGTCAAAGAAAATATCAAAATTCAAGAATATCAAAGAAAAATGTAAATATCAAATCTATTTCGTCAACTTTAAGGTAAGAACTTGTTGCAACAAATTGTAACTATTGAGAGTTGAGTTTTTAATGTTTTTGATTTTACGTTTCCATTTAATTCTTCACCATTCTGTGCGAAAACCAACTACTAACTAATAATTTTTAACGTAAAGTTACTAAAGTGTTGTGTTTAATTTGAAGGTAAGTGTTTACTTGAACAATTTTATGGACAAAATATTAATTAGGAAATGGAATAAATTTTATTAGCTTTATTTGAAAGGTTATTGAAAGAGTTGCATTAATTTTTGTTTGTTTTAGCGTCCCGGAAGTTTGTGTAATGGCTAAGGAGGCAGCAGGAGTTGAAGTGAAGTGTTGTTATATTTATGTTGTTATGTGATGTATTTTTTTAGTTTTATTGTAAGAGGTAGGAAATTGACTTTAATGATTTGTAAATATGTTTATAGTTAGTTTATTAAATGTAAGCTTAGGTTAGGTCCACTCCTGGGAGCTGTAAGACCTTGAAGTTGGTGGAGTGGCTCAGTAACTTGCTATTCTTTCGAGCCTCTAGGACGGGAGAGTAGAAGCGAAGCTAACAAACAGCTCACTGTTGAAATAAATTTTAATAAAAAATACATTGAGACTTTAATTTATTCCCAATTTGTCAAATATTTGTTTTGGTTTTATTATTTGGTTTTTCGCACAGAAAAAATGGAAACTCTGAAAAATATTTATTTAGTATTTGAGAGAAGTTGACACTTTTCAGGAATTTGGTTGTAGAAAATAAATAAAATGGTACACGAGGTTGCGCCTCGTAATAATTCCATCTATTTTATTTAACTACACTTTATTTAACATAACATATTTTGCAATTTAATATTGAGTTGATACAAAATATTAGTTTGAATAAATATAATGCGAGTTGTATGGAGTCTGAATGAAATCAGTGTGGTGTCGTGCTTTTTGTGTCTTGTGTTTGCTTTTATTTTCCTAATTGATTAGATATAATTCCGGCTTATTTTGAAAATTGAAACATTTGACAAAATTTATTTTATTTATATAGAAAGATGAATTTTGTTGACTAAATAGTTGAGATTCAAAAACATTTGTAAAAAAGAGTTGTTTCTTTTTGAGAATTTTTATTTTCTTAAATTTTTCATCGAAAATCACCTAACCTGAACATGTATACAATTTTTTGATATTTACATTTTTCTTTGATATTCTTGAATTTTGGGATTTTCTTTGACGTTTAGAATATTTTCTCTAGACTTGAGCATGTTATTTTTAGTCTTGGGTTGTTTTTAGCATCTCTTTAGCAAATAGAATTCTTAGATTTTGTTTAGTCCTTAGAATTTTTAGATTTTGTTTAGTCCTTAGAATTTTTAGATTTTGTTTAGTCCTTAGAATTTTTAGATATTCTTTAGTCCTTAGAAATTGAATTTTTTTTCTCTCCCACCTTTAGCAGTTTTAGAGGAGTTTTAGATTTTTTATTTTAGTGTTAGGTTAGCATTCTTTCAATGAAAATAAAAATGAATTTTTTCCCTCCCACCTTTTAAGCAGTATTTTTTAAATTGTCGAGTCTTAGAACCTAACCTAACCTCGCCGTTTTTTTTAAATTCTTTTTAATGAAAGTTTTCTCTCCCTTATTTTTAATTTTCTTTAGCAGTTTTTAGATTCTAATTTAAAACCTAACAAAAAAAACATGGCAAATTTTTTAATTTTCCCTTTCCCCCCTTTCCTTCCCCCCTTTCCTATTTTCCCTCCTTTCCTTTTTTCCCTCCTTTCCTTTTTTCCCTCCTTTCCTTTTTTCCCTCCTTTCCTTTTTTCCCTCTTTTCCTTTTCCCCCTTTTTTCCCCTTTTTCCCTCTTTTCCCCTCTTTTCCCCTCTTTTTTTCCTTTTCCCCCCTTTTTTTCCTTTTTCCCTCTTTTCCTTTTTCCCTCTTTTCCTTTTTCCCTCTTTTCCTTTTTCCCTCTTTTCCTTTTTCCCTCTTTTCCTTTTTCCCTCTTTTCCTTTTTCCCTCTTTTCCTTTTTCCCTATTTTCCTTTTTCCCTATTTTCCTTTTTCCCTATTTTCCTTTTCCCCTCTTTTCCTTTTCCCCTCTTTTCCTTTTTCCCTCTTTTCCTTTTTCCCTCTTTTCCTTTTTCCCTCTTTTCCTTTTTCCCTCTTTTCCTTTTTCCCTCTTTTCCTTTTTCCCTCTTTTCCTTTTTCCCTCTTTTCCTTTTTCCCTCTTTTCCTTTTTCCCTCTTTTCCTTTTTCCCTCTTTTCCTTTTTCCCTCTTTTCCTTTTTCCCTCTTTTCCTTTTTCCCTCTTTTCCTTTTTCCCTCTTTTCCTTTTTCCCTCTTTTCCTTTTTCCCTCTTTTCCTTTTTTCCCTCTTTTCCTTTTTTCCCTCTTTTCCTTTTTCCCTCTTTTCCTTTTTCCCTCTTTTCCTTTTTCCCTCTTTTACTTTTTCCCTCTTTTCCTTTTTCCCTCTTTTCCTTCCTTTTTCGTTAGGTTAGGTTATTAGGTTAGGTTAGGTTAGGTTAGGTTAGGTTAGGTTAGGTTAGGTTAGGTTAGGTTAGGTTAGGTTAGGTTAGGTTTCGTGCTCAGAGAGGTCGAGTCGAGGAGGCAGGAAGTGAGTCGGCCCAAATCCTCGGAACGAGTTCTCTGGGAGGGGGTTTGGTCTACCCGACACGACGCGTCCCAATGGCTCATAGGGTGTCTCCGAAAGGAGTGGTCGGTCCTGAGTCTCTCAACCTTTTGTAAGAGGAAACATGACCGACCAACCTCATCGGATAGGTGATGAATAAGGAACAAATGTGTTCCCCAATAATTGCCCGCGGACCAAAAAAGACATAGAGGAGTAAACCTCGAGAAAAGAATCCGTAATCCTACGTTGTGAGCTACCGTGGCTACGGGATGAATGGCTGCGCGGAGTCAGTCTCGAACGTGTGCCTCTGGGGATACCTGGCGACCTCCCCAGAGTATTTTTAGCCTTAGCGGGGTAAGGGCGCACTGCCTCGCCGGACCTTTCACACGTCCCAACTCGTGGGAACTGAATGGAACCAAATAAACAAAACCAAATTAAGAAGAAGGAGGAGAAGAGGAGAACAGTGGAGGAAGAGGTTAGACGAAAGGAAGAAGAAGAAGAAGAAAGAAGAAAATTCGAATGGGAATTGATACAGAGACAAAAAAAGAACAAAAAAATAAACAGAAGCACGGACAGGATACAATCAACGATACTGGAAGAGGAGAATGAAGAAGAAGGAGACGAGAGTAGTGAGGGGGCACTATTGAAAAAAATAATATTCGGAGAAACGGGAAAAAAAAGGGAAAGGGAGGAAAGCAAGGTTGAGGGGGAAATAGAAAATAAAAAAGAAAGGAAAGAGGGAGAAACAACAACGGGAGAGGAGGAGGAAATAGACAATAAAATTCT